>NC_137337.1:68918106-69518106 GCF_965287045.1 Carcharhinus amblyrhynchos | reverse complement strand
GCAGGAATGATCGCGGCATCTAAGGGGCAACTAGACAAATGCATGAATAGGATGGGAATGGAAGAATACGGAGTCCATGAGTGCGTACGGTTTTAGTTTAGGCAGGCATCATGATCGGTGCAGGCTTGGAGGGCCTACGGGCCTGTTCCTGTGCTGTACTTTTCTTTGTTCAGTGGTTAGCACGGCTGCCTCACAATGATAGGGGCCCAGGTTCAATTCCAGCTTTGGGTTACTGTCTGTCTGGAGTTTGCATGTTCTCCCCGTGTCTGCGTGGCTTTCCTCCAGGTGCTCCGGTTTCCTGCAAAGATGTGCGGGTTAGATGGATTGGCCATGCTAAATTGCCCCTTGGTGTCCCAAGATGTGTAGGTTAGGTGGGTTAGCCAAGATAAACGCGCAGGGTTAGGAGAATTGCTATAGCAATGTGGTTGCCTCTCAGCTGCCCTCAGGCAACTAGGGACAGGCAATCAATGCCAGCTAGTGACACCCACGTCACACAAATGAATAAAGAAAGAGTAAGGTGTTTTTTTCCAAGAGTTGGTATAAACTCGATAGGCTGAATGGAGCTGTAAGGATTCTATGGTTCAATGTTGCATCCCCCCTTCAAGCATGAATCACACTCACTTCCGCCACCAAACTTAGGCCTCAGAGCAGAGGATTTCTCCAAAGTTAACAAACTGAAAGCTATATAGGACCAGGCAAAGGTGGTGACAGATGGGATAATTGGAGAAAAACCCGAAACACTTAGTAAGATGCATTCATTGCAATTATTCATACTATTTAACAATTCAAAGGTTTAGCAGATGAGTGAAAGAGTTAAAAATAGTAAATGAGATAAACTTAAGCTAATTGGCATGACCAAAAGCTGCAACAGACATGGGAGTTTTATCTTTTGGAGTTGTGGGAAGCCACAGTTGTATAAATAGATTGAGTTCAAGGTAGCTTGCTTAGCACATTCCCAGTTAATTAAGCACCCATGACTAAACAGCACAAACATCATAAAGAAGCTGCCACAACAATGATAAGAATTTATATTTATCTGGCATCTTTAATGCTGCTAAACATCCTAGGGTGTTTCACAGCTATTAAAGAGAGTTTGGCACTGTTGTAGGAATCCTTCTAGGTGGCCTGATTAATTCAAAAACAAAATCTTTTCATTCAACATTTCATTTCACAAAGGCAAAAAAGTTTATTCAGTTCAATGAAATTCTTCAATTAAACTAGTTTTTATTGAAACTATTGAAATCTTAGAATCAAAAAACATTATAAATTAAAAATATTCAGAAAATACAAACATACAATTAAGACAAGTCTCTTACGGCCGAAAAGGAGATCTCTGATTTCACCTACACAGCAAATGAGCTATGTGGCATTCTCAAAAGATCTCAAATTTCACACCAAAAAGCAGAATGGTTATACTTCTTGTGTTCAGATTAATTAAAAACAATTTCATTCATTCACAGTTCTGTCAATCTAATAAGGGCATGTCCTTCAATCAATTATAGTTTGACACCATCAAATACAGTTGTGTTATTTGTCCGCTCTTACTGATTGAATTTTTGCCTCATTAAAGATGGCTTCTTGTTGCTATGTGGCGTGAAGCCTTCTCTCTGTTAGTTTTTTCTCTAATTCAAACTTGTTCTTTCTTATATCTGACTTTGATCCGATGTCCGGCTTTTATCCCAGATTATAACACACTTTATGCTTCAATATGCAGTTTCTTAGCCTGTCTTACTATGTTGCTAAATTTTTCATCTTAGTTCAAATTTATTTGCTCATAAAGCCTTGAGATAAATATGTTCAACATTCTTTCATGTTAAATATAATCATCCCATTGCTTTCATTTTAAACTTAAAACTATATTTTTTAAATAACATATTAAAAATGTTAATGCTGTTCGATTAGTTATATAAAACAGCTGTTTTATCTGATGCTGAGTTAATTCCTATATCTAATTCCTAATCTACCTAGTCCTATCTACTGTAACATCCCATCTATAGGCACCAAAACACTTAAGGATGTGTTAGAATAGGCCTGGATAGAGTGGACATGGAGAGGATGTTTCCATAACCTCAGGCTAAGGGATGATCCTTAAAAACAGCGATGAGGAGGAATTTCCTCAGCCAGAGAGTGGTGAATCTGTGGAACTTTTTGCCCCAGAAGGCCAGGTCATTGAGCGTCTTTAAGACAGAGATAGATAGGTTCTTGATTAATCAAGGGATCAGGGTTATGTGGAAAAGGCAGGAGAATGGGAATGAGGAAAATATCAGCCATGATTGAAGGGCGGAGCAGACTCAGTGGGCCTAATTCTGCTCCTATGTCTTATGGTCTTAAATCAAACAACCTCCACAAACATACACCCTGTTCTCGGCTTGGCACGGAAAGCAAGTGTGCTCATGTGATGCTGAATTTTGCAACTTTGTAACACTTGTTATGAATTAGTCCTTTGGATATTGAATTTAAACACTGAGGCTTTCCAGCCCTGGAACCTCTAGCTCACTTTGAGACACAGATAGTTCTTGCCTCTAACTTCTAGCTATACTCGCAGACAGCAGCAGAATTTTCACTCCAGAGAGAGACAAAGAACACTGATACCAGTTTGCAGTCCAAACAGCTTCTAACCAAAATGAAATCAAAACCTTTGGCTTTTTAACGTGATAAAAAAATTGTCCCAAAGTACTGCCTGACCTGTAAATCAGGCTCCACCCAACAATTCCGAAAATTCCAATAACCCCAGGACACTGCATTAGGCCAAATTAAATCTGAACATGGCTTCAGTTATCCTGCTTTAGTAACAATGAAAGATGCTGGTTATAGACAGCACAGCATCAAAACAAAAAGGCCAGGCCCGTTTAAAAAAACTCCAGAGAAATATGGTTAAAATACATTTCTTGAAGGCATAATAATATTGCATGAGCAAAGATTTCTGGTTTGAATTGTCTTCTGCTACAGATGCAATAAGCCATGTTCCAGCCATATTTAAACATTGCTGAAAGACCTAAGCTGCTTCTTTACATTTTATGTGTAATGCATAGCTTTCGATGTAGTGTGAAGGATTATAAGGCAACCCTATTTACGTTTTCCAACACTGCTGTTTAATCCATCAATTGCGTTGTATTTCATTGTAACCGGTGACAACTTTGTATTGGATGTGACCAATGGGAACAAGATATAAGGGTCAGCTGACCTGGTAATCCATGGAATCAATCACAGAGTGATGTAATAATCAGCTGACCAGCTGATTCACTATAAATAAGGAACTATGTAGAATTATGGGGAGCTTGGAGTGGCCCAGGGCGAGGTCCCAAGTTTGGAGTAATGATGTTTCTTTATTAAACCCTTTCTTTGATTTATAAGTTGGAGTAAGTTTTGTTGTATTTTCTTTAGCTGCATTTTGAAAAGTTCCTTCTGAAGAGACACATTGAAGTGTGATCTGAATGGACATTTAGATACAGTTTGCAAATATATTTTTGGGGAGGGGAACACAGTTTTCAGCTGTCCCATGAAGGAATAAAAACAAAAACACTGGAAATCATTGTCATATTTAAGCCTTCTTTAACATGGACAGATTATTAAAGCAAGGCACAGAAAACGCAAAGATATCAGAGACTATCAGTGGGGTTTTCTGGTTGTGCCTGCCCCAAGAACTGGAAATTCCCATCGGAGATCAACAGACCTTTAACCAGTCTGCCAAATTTTCTGTCCTGTCCACAGATATTCCTGTGCTGGGCAGGACCAGAATATTTACCCTGAAGATTTTTTGAATGCTGTAAGAACCAAGTCAAGTTTTTGGTGTCAAACAACAATGTGCTAACACAATAACATGGGAGGCAATGGCGTGGTAGTATTATCCCTGGATTATTAATCCAGAAACTCAACTAATGTTCTCGGACCCGGATTCAAATCCTGCCACAGCAGATGGTGGAATTTAAATTCAATAAAAAAATTCTGGAGTTAAGAATCTACTGATAACCATGAAACCATTGTTGATTGTTGAAAAACCTAATCTGGTTCACTAATGTCCTTTAGGGAAGGAAATCTGCCCTCCTTACCTGGTCTGACCTACAAGGGCAGAAAGAGGCCATTTGCCCCATCGGGTCTACACCAATCACAATCACTCCCAAGCCCTATCCCCATAACTCCACGTATTTATGCTAAAATTCTCCCTGACATTAAGGGTCAATTTAGTACAGCAGATCAACCTAACCCACACATCTTTGGACTGTGGGAGGAAACCAGAACACCTGGAAGAAACCCATGCAGACATGGGCAGAATGTGTAAACTCCACACAGACACTCACTCATGCTGGGAATCATGTGAGGCAGCAGTGCTACCCACCGTGCCACCATGCCACCAGACTCTGGATTCCAGAGCCACAGCAATGTGGTTGGCTCTCAACGGCCCTCTGACCAAGGGCAACTAGGGATGGACAATAAATGCTGGCCAGCCAGCAACGCCCATGTCCCATGAATGAACAAAAACAAAAACACCGAAAATCATTACCATGTTTAAGAATATTCAAATGAAGTTTGTGACAAACCTCTATATGCTCGGGATTATTTGACTTGTACGATAGTTTAGTCTCAGTGTTATAGTCTTATTCATTCCTGAGAACCGGTTTGGGTATTTAAATACAACATGCTCTATCTGACTTGCCATGGTTAGGTGCCCTCTGCCATGGGGCAATCTTGTGGGCTGCCCTGTCAGAGATTAATGAAATCTTATAATGAGAAAGCATTGAGAAGCTCTGCCAACTTTAAAAACAAAGCACAATCCTTGAACGGCCCATTGCTTCTACTTAGAAGCTTATCCTTTCTGGTGCTTTAATAGGTTACTGCTCGACAAATGTGCAGAAAATTGCTTCTGTTTGCTTCTCATTACAGTTGAGTGACAAAGAGATCACCTACTACAAAGGCGGGCCATCCTGAAACATGCTTCATGTTTCTTCATTGTATATGGAATAGGAACAGACACACCAATGTTGTAGAGATGGAAAAGGCACAGCAGTAATACAAAAATTAAACAGCTTATGATTTGAATGCAATGTGAAGGAAGCAACAAAGACCCAACAGCTAAATAATTCCATATTAAGTGTCTGAAAGAAATCAAAAAGTGAATAGATGTGATTGCACAAGAGATTTCTGAATGGTGAAATCCTGGAGCAATGTGTAGTGGCTCGAGTTGTTTCTTCGGAAGGAACTCTTCAAATGTAGACGATAAAAGTACAACAAAACTTACTCCAACTTATAAATCAAAGAACGGGTTTAATAAAGAAACATCATTGTTCCAAACTTGGGGCTTCGCCCTAGGCCAAACCAAGTTCCCCCACGATTCCCAAGAGATTCTTATTTATAGTGAGTCAGCTGGTCAGCTGACCATCACACCATTTTGTAATTGGTTCCATGGTTTACTGGCTCAGCTGGCCCTTACAGCTTGTTACTATTTGTCACATTACATCCAATAGAAATTCGCCACAATCTAACATGGGTTTCTGACTAATTCATTGAGAAAATCAATATAAGGAATAGAGAAATAGTGCAGGAAATTGGCATTGAGGTGGAAGATCACCATGTTCTACACCTGCTCCTATTTCCTATGTTCCTAGTATAGAGCAGGGGATTGGTAAGCTCAGTTGGGAGGATGGCTGGTTTGTGATGCTGAGTGACGCCAACAGCGTGGATTCGATTCCCGTACCAGCTGAGGTTATTTCTGAAGGCCCCACCTTCTCAACCTTGCCTCTCGCCTGAGGTTTGATGATCCTCAGGCTAAATCACCACCAGTCAACTTTTCTCTACAGCCTATGGGTATCTGGGACTATGGCAACTTTATCTTTTTTAATATAGAGCAATGTTGTTCTCCTGTAGAAACCAAGTCACGTACTTAGTGCATTTTATTTGCTCTGTCTACACTTAAGAACATAAGAACATAAGAAATAGGAGCAGGAGTAGGCCATCTAGCCCTTCGAGCCTGCCCCGCCATTCAATAAGATCATGGCTGATCTGTCGTGGCTCAGTTCCACTTTCCCGCCCTCTCCCCATAACCCTTAATCCCCTCTCTTATCAAGAACCCATCAACCTGCTTCTTAAAAATATTTAGCGAGGCAGCCTCCACCACTTCAACGGGCAGAGAATTCCAGAGATTCACCACCCTTTGAGTGAAGAAGTTCCTCCTCAACTCCGTTCTAAACCGCCTCCCCTTTATCTTGAGGCTTCCTGCTGCCTCAGCAAAAGAAGCCAGCATAATTAAGGACCCCACACACCACAGACATTCTCTCTTTCACCTTCTTCTGTTGGGAAAATGATACAAAAGTTGGAGGTCATGTACCAACTGATTCAAGAACAGCTTCTTCCTTGCCTACCTCACATTATGTTGGTCTTTCTCTACACCCTAGCTGTGACTTTAACACTACATTCTGGAGTCTTTCCTTTCCTTCTTTATGAACAGTATGCTTTGTCTGTATATTGAGCAAGCAGCAATACCATTCACTGTATACTAATACATGTGACAATAATAAATCAAACCAAATCTGGTTAAAGTCATAATGTAAAATGTAATTAAGTGACATTTCTACGTAAGAATCTTCAACAGTTTGTCTTGTGTTTGCAACAGGACAGATTAAAGAGTAAACCTGCATCTGCTATTTCTGTTGTCTCCCAGAGGTGACCACACAATGATTGTAGCAAAAGAGGTTTGTTAGGGACCAGATCAGAAACTCAAGGTATATTGTGAAGTTAGCCTAGATCTGAACTATTTTGGATTTTGGCATTAGTGTGAGAAAAAGATGTTTCAGTCCAGTTAGGATACTATTAACTGACTAGGTAGCTTTTATTTAAAACAAACTTTATTTAACAATACGGTTTAACTGTACCAAAAAGAATTAGTGTAACATTTACCAATTGAGATATTTAAACATGACAAGGTTTAATTCTTAACTGCTAGCTGTCTCTATTAGCTCCATATTAAGCAATATCCCTCATAGATATAAACTCCTCTTCAGAATCAGTTAGCAAAAATACACAAGCTTCTATGAGTTGCCACTCCTCAAGCCATTTGACACCCCTCGACAGAGATACAGAAAGACACCCGTTTTCTGATTCTCATACAGCAGCCTCCAGATAAATATTGCCTTCACACAGCAGAACTCCAGAGAATGAGTGAGATAGAAAACGCCTCTTACCTTTTGCAGATCTCTGGAGAGAGATATCCATTTTCTAGCAGGTTCCAGACTTCAATTTCCAAAGAGAGAGAGAAAAAAAGAGCTATTGCTCCTTTCAAATTCAAACAGCAACTGCCTGTTTGTCTCTCCGTAAGCCTAGCTCCACCTATTCACATGACTCTCTCTCTCGTCAATCAACCTAATTAAGCCCTACTCTGAAACCCCAGGGCAAACCCTAACAATAACAAAAATGCATTAGCTAAGATTAAAACAAACATCCCATTAATTAGGAGCAATAATTCTTCTGCTCGCTCAGCAAGTGGGCTGCCTATTGCAGACAATCGGCACCACCATCAGCTAAAAATTGAAAACATTCCCTTCACAAGAAACCTGACACAAATGTCAAACCTGACACAAACCTGGGCGGCACGGTAGCACAGTGGTTAGCACTGCTGTCTCACAGCTCCAGGGACCTGGGTTCGATTCCCAGCTCAGGTCACTGTCTGTGTGGAGTTTGCACATTCTCCTTGTGTCTACATGGGTTTGCTCCGGTTTCTTCCCACAGTCCAAAGATGTGTGGGTTAGGTTGATTGGCCATGCTAAAGTTGCCTCTTAGTGTCCTGGGATGTGTGGGTTAGAGGGATTAGCGGGTAAATGTGTAGGGATATGGGGATAGGGCCTGGGTGGGATTGTGGTCAGTGCAGACTTGATGGGCCGAAGGGCCTATTTCTGCACTGTAGGGTTCTATGTTAAATACATTTCTTTATGGCACAGCATCGTCTCAGTTTCAAGCTTTCCCATAGCTCAGCAATGAAGTGGGCCGAAGGGCCTGTTCTGCGCTGTAATGTTCTATGAAGTGTGATCCTAGATCTGTCATCATGAGTGCAAAGTCCTCCTGTGCCACACTGCCCCCACCACTCCCATTGCCCTGGCCAACATTCCCTGATACCTCACCCTGCTATTAATCACCTCCAACCTCGTGGTATGATCTCAAAGGTGTTTGTTTTCCCCAAGGAACTGATATAAATGAATAATCAGCAGAGTTGCAACAGAACACTCACAAATTGGCAATTTGCCATGTATCCAGCACCATTCATCTATACAGAGGAATCAGGCAACTACGTATAGCATACATTATGCTCAGGAATGTTTATGACTGCACTTAATATGATTACAAAGCTGATTACCTGAGGCTTTATAAATATTACAGTGATATATTTTATTTATGAGTCAATAAAGGAAAAGAGCAGATGGATGCCAGATTCTAAAACCTGTGAAAGAATGTGGACTCCCTCGCCCAGAAGAATGAAAAGTTTATTAATTAGTGTCACAAGTAGGCTTACAGTAACACTGCAATAAAGTTACTGTGAAAATACCACAGTTGCCACACTCCGGCACCTGTTCGGGTACACTGAGGGAGAATTTAGAGCGGCCAATGCACCTAACCGACACGCCTTTTGGACTGAGGGAGGAAACCGGACCACCTGGAGGAAACCCACACAGACACGGGGAGAATGTGCAGACTCCACACAGATGGTGACCCAAGCTGGGAATCAAACATAGATCCCTGGCGCTGTGAGGCAGCAGTGCTAACCACCGTGCCACCCCTAAGGCAAGAAGATATTTCTGGATTTATAAGTGTGCCTGGAAAAGCTATGTGATAATGTTTATACTCTGCACCCACAAATTTGAAATCACTCATGTCTTCTACAGTGTTCTGCATTTCAGTGGCATTTTGCTTTTATTTAGTGGCCCCAGCGAAGATTGCCACGGTCACCAGAAAGCCATGTTCAGGAATAGATGCCATTTGATGCCTTGAATCATGTAAGATTTTTAGGGGATTAGACAGGGTAAATGTTGGGCGGATGTATCCACACATGGGAGAGTGTTGCATAATCACAGAACAAGGAAGCGGGCGCTCATTTAAGATGAATTTGAGAAAGAATTTCTTCTCTCAGAGTGGCGATACTTTGGAATCCTTTACCCCAGGAACCTGTAGAGGTTGAGTCATAGAATCCTACAGTACAGAAGGAGGCCATTCACCTCGTTAAGCCTGTACTGACAACGATCCCACCCAGGCACTATCTCTGTAACCTCATGAATTTACCCTGCTAGTTTCTCTAACACCATTTATTATGGCCAACCAACCTAACCTGAACATCTTTTGGACTGTGGGAGGAAACCCATGCAGACATGGGGAGAACTTGCAGACTCCGTACAGACAGTGACCCGAGGCCAGCCTAGGTCCACTGCAGTGCTGTCCCCCACAAACACCCCCATGGTCTGATCGTGTCCCCCTCCGACCGTTACTGAGCCAGCTTCGACATCCCCCATCCTGCCACCCGTCCTGGACCCTCCCGATCTCCCGCAGGGTCATCTCGATTGCTCCCCGTAAGTGGGGACACGCTGTAAACCCCACTAGAATGAAACATCCTGGTGGGGTGGGAGAGGCTAGCGGGCCCGCATTTAAATTATATTAAAAACAGATTAAAATTGCTTACCTGCCGGTTTCCAGCGCAGTTCTGACTGCTCCAGAAATCCAGCACTGGGAGATGCGCTCATGGTGGGAATGCATGCGAAATCCCACGCATGCCTGGCCATAAGATTCTCCCATCCCACTGCGCTAGAAAATTAGCACGGTGGGGTGGGAGAATCGCCCCCTACATCGACAATGTTTGATACCCTGCTTGGGTCACTGTCTGTGTGGAGTTTGCACATTTTCCTCATGTCTATGTAGGTTTCCTCCAGGTGCTCTGGTTTCCTCCCACAGTCCTTATTTATGCCCCTCATTATTTTATAGACCTCTATAAGATCACCTCCAGGCCTCCTATGCTCCAGGGGAAAAAGTCCCAGTCTATCCAGCTTCCCTTATGACTCCAAACTATCAAGTCCTGGTGGCTAGAGGCTTCATAGTGTCTTACCCAGTATCTGAATAAGGTGGAGAACAGCTGCTTCTCCCTGGTCATTGTATTCACCTTGGGACCGCAGCCAGATACATCACTGGGGCTGGCCGCATGTCACTGGGAGGAGGAACGTTGGTTCGGGAAGGGCCTGGCACAGGACCACACACAATTGAGAGAGAGGAGAGAGGCAGGAACACCGGGATGCTGGAGTAGTGGCCCCGCCACACCATCAAGAAAGCAGAAGTCAAATGGGAAACAGGGAAAGGGATACCACTGAGAGAGAAGAGGTTGGAAAGGACCTTTTGAAGTTGAGGTGAATCATTGACATTTTACCTTATCATGCACTCCAGCAACCTGTAGCCAGGTCTGAAGTGAAGAAAACTTCAGAGTTATATAAAGTTGATCTTTCTCTGCACCATGGCTGTGACTGTAATACTACATTCTGCACCCTCTCCTTTCCTCCTCCTTTATGCACTCTATGAACAATATGTTTTGTCTGTATAGCAAGCAAGAAACAAGTAGTCTTACGTTAACACTGCGATGAAACACTTTCCACTACATGACAATAATAAAGCAAATCAAATCAATCATCAGTTATTGTTAGTGGTCTCCTGCTCCTCCACAGGGTGCCCTGTTGTAATCCTCACCAACAGACACTGAAATAATCATAATGCCATGTATTTGCGTTGTCTTTTATCTCCCCATTATTCTCATTTGTATTTCCCATGTTTTACTTTGCTTTATGTACAGGGTTTACATTTAATTATTGTTTCCAGCCTCATAATTCCTGATTTTGACTTTGCCTATGTCAATGAGAATTATTCAGGGTGATTGGTAAGAGCCTCACTGTTCTCGCGCTGCTCACACATGCTACAGATCCCCTGTGCTGGATTAGAGGCTGCATATGGGAAAATCACTGCTGACAAGCAGTGGGCAACTGACTCTCTTTCACCAGCTGCGAACAAATTCTGGGCCAATATCTTTGCAGCAGGCTTTAAATAGAATGTCTATGACGCAATACAGCCTGATTCGCTGGAGCTTCAGGGAGAGTCGCAACACACAAACTTGTGCATCAGTTGCCTTCTATTCAGCAATATTCATTCAACAATTATGAAGTTAGACACAGTGGTGGCACAGTGGTCAGCATTGCTGTCTCACAGCACCAGGGGTCCGGGTTCAATTCCAGCCTGGGGTCACTATTTGTGTGGAGTTTGCACATTCTCCCTGTGTCTGCATGGGTTTCCTCCAGACGCTCTGGTTTCCTCCCACGGTCCAATGATAGGTGGATTCGCCATGTTAAATTGTCCCTTAGACGAGGGGATTAGTGGGGAAAATATTGGGGGTTACCAGGATACAGGCTATGTGAGATGTCTGTCGGAGAGTTGGTGCAGACTCGATGGGCTGAATGGCCTCCATCTGCACTGGAGGGTTTCTACAATTCTACATAGATGCTTCTCTTCATTTACTATAGTCCAGAAATTTTAATATCGGAAAATACAAAACACATATTGTGGCATTTCCCTGCCTTCTATATGAACGCACATCTTAACAAATGGTTTATTTTTTTTAGTAGTGTCGAGTGGGCTTACGTTAACGCTGTGATGAAGTTACTGTGAAAATTTCCTATTCGCCCCCATTCCGGTGCCTGTTCGGGTATGCTGAGGAAAAATTTAACACGGCCAATGCACCTAACCAGCCCGTCTTTTGGAGTGTGGGAGGAAACCGGAGCACCCAGAGGAAACCCACACAGACACGGGGAGAACGTGCAGGCTTCGTACAGACGGTGACCCAAGCCAGGAATCGGACCTGGGTCCCTGACACTGTGAGTCAGCAATGCTAACCACTGCGTAACATTTCAATAAAATAATGGGCAAAGAACTCTCACATGAACACTAATTTCATATAATTTCTTGCCTGATACCTGCATTAAAAACTCATGAAGTAAATCTGTTGAACAATAACATGGAGTTAATATTTTCAGCCCACGGTAGACAATTCTATTTATTCAACAATGCAATCTGACATCACTGATGAATTATGGAGAAAGCACGTCCACATTAATTATTCATGCTTTCCTTTACTCCCTTAGCAGGGGAAACACTTCCTATTTAAATGTCTACGTAAAGTGAATTAATATTACTGGGTGATGGATTTCAGTTCACCCCAAAACAGAGGAGGAACAGTGATTATATCTAGTCATGCTTAGCCGGTGCCAATCTCTGTTCCACCAAAACAAGGTTAAAAAGGGATAAATAACCTTGACTTGTTTTACACAGCAGTTGCAAAGGTAATAAAGTGGCATGCCTCAGAGACCTAACTCAATGAGATCTAACTTCATTCAGACATGATTTGCCTGCGTTCAGGGTTCTGCCATGTCTGCTGCTATCGTCACTGTGTGCAAAGTCACCTTTGGAGAAAAAGCCTGGGGCCTGAGTCAATTTCAATCCCAATTTAAATGAATGTATTTGGAGATGTGGTGTGTGGCCCGCGGGCTTCTTGTGTTTCATTTCTCTGCAGACCGCTATTCATTAAAGTGCCCCATGCAACTGATCAACGGTTTGAGATTGACGTTGCAGCAAGAGAGACGAGTTAGCGAAAGGATAAGGCACTCCAAGTTTTTACTGAATGGAACAACGGAGACCTTAAACACAGTGGTTCGCGCTACTGCCTCATGGTGTCAGAAACCCGGGTTTGATTCCTGGCTTGTGTCACTGTCTGTGTGGAGTCTGCGTGTTGTCTGCGTGGGTTTCCTCCGGGTGCTCCGGTTTCCTCCCACAGTCTGAAAGACGTGCGGGTTAGGTGCATTGGCCGTGCTAAATTCTCCCTCAGTGTACCCGGAGTGTGGCGGCTAGGGGATTTTCACAATAGCTTCATTGCAGCGTTAATGTAAGCCTACTCGTGACACTAATAAATAAGCTTAACATTAACTGTCACTTTCCCATTTACAATTACTTAAAAATCTTCAAAACACAAGGAGATGTTAATAATCTTGCAGAATGGGTGTGTAAATCACTAGTTAATGTCAGTGTAATATTGTCACATGTATTGGGATACAGTGAAAAGTATTGTCTCTTGTGTGCCTCACAGATAAAGCACACCGTTCATGGTGGCACAGTGGTGACCCAGGTTCGATTCCGGTCTCGGGTCAGGGTCTGAGTGGAGCTTGCACTTTCTCTCTGTGTCTGTGTGGGTTTCCTCCGGGTGCTCCAGTTTCCTCACACAGCCCGAAGATGAGTGGGTGAGGTTGATTGGCATTGCTAAATTGACCCTAGTGTAGGGGGATTAGTAGGGTCAATGTGTGGGGTTACAGGAATAAGGCCTGGGTGGAATCGTGATCGGTACAGCCTCAATGGATCAAATGGCCTCCTTCAGTACTGTAGGGATTCCATGATTCATAGAGTACATAGGAGAAAAGGAAAATAGAGCGTGCAAGAGGACTGTAACACTACAGTCATAGCTAGGATGTAGAAAAAGACCAATTTAATATAAGGTAGATCCATTCAAAAGTCTGATGGCAGCAGGGAGGAAGTTCTTCTAGAGTTGCTTAACACGTGATTCAGACTTCTGTATCTTTTTCCCAATGGAAGAAGGTGGAGGCGAGAATGTTCAGGGTGTATGGGATGTGTATAGTGCAGGTAGAAGTGCCTATATTGCAATTGAAGTTGGTTGCAGGTTTGCTTAGAACAGATGCCAGTGTGCCAGTCAAAAACACATTCAGAGCAGTGATGGGAAACTAACACCAGGAGGCAGTCTTGCATCACTTCAGCATCACACTCATTCAGGTAGAATTACAACAATTGCCAGGCAAACATTAACAGAGGCAGTAAATGGATGGGTCATCTGTTTGCAGGAGAACTTTTTATACATTACGTTCTCATCAAAAATAAACGAGAAATTCATTATCAATCTATAAATGGCTGGCATGGTGGAACAATTGCAGCCTCACAGCGCCAGGGACCTGGATTCAATTCCAACTTGGGTGACTGACTTGTCTGGAGTTTACATGTTCTCCCTTTGTCTGCATGGGTTTCCCCGGGTGCTCCAGTTTCATAGAAACATAGAAGATAGGAGCAGGAGAAGGCCATTTGGCCCCTCCAGCCTGCTCCGCCATTCATTACTATCAAAACTCATTGTCCAACTCAATACTCTAGCCCACTCCAAAGATGTGCAGGTTAGGTGGATTGGCCATGCTAAATTGCCCCTTAGTGTCAGGGGGACTAGCTAGGATAAATGCATGGGATTATGAGGATAAGGCCTGGGTGGGATTGTGGTCGGTTCTGACTCAATGGGCCAAATGGCCTTCTGTACTGCAGGATTCTATGATTTCTAAACCTGTTTACGAGCAATGGCTTTTCAAGAGTTTCTGCTTTCTTAATAAGAAACATTACAGTTGCTGGAAAAGTCAATGCCATTGTCTCTGTAGAAAATGTACCTGGATGTCTGACACCAAATTAAAGTTTATTTATTAGTCACAAGTAGACTTACATTAATACTGCAATGAAGTTACTGTGAAATTCCCCTAGTTGCCACTGTCCAGCACATGTTCAGGTCAATGCACCTAACCCGCACGTCTTTCAGACTGTGGGAAGATACCAGAGCACCTGGAGGAAACCCACGCAGACACAGGGAGAACATGCAAACTCCACACAGGCAGTGACTCAAGATGGGAATTGAACCGGGATCCCTGGCACTGTGGGGCAGCAATGTTAACCAATGCGCTACCGTGCCACCCCAACAAGGTGAGCGGGGATTGTAAGGGGTAGAGGAGTGGGGAGGGAACTGCTGGTTCCCAACATCAACAGGAGAGATAGCAACTAAAGTGTTGGGATTTCCTCCCCACTAGTTAAAGAGAGATCCCCAACCTGCAGGTTGAAGCACTCAGCTAAGTTGAAGGAAAAAGGTAGAAATGTTGCCAGTGAAGATTGAAGGTTAAAGGTTGTGGTCCTTTTCAGTGATGCCTCCCTCGATGTGCTGCTGGGGCCTGTGAGGAGCTGGAGGGATGCTGTTCCCTAGCAACAGGCAGAAGAAGCAGTTGGGTGCACCATGAAGGTAGTACAGGAGGCCGGAAGCAGGCATGCTCTTTAATACAATAAAGGAATCCATTTAACTACTGAAGCAGGGCAGGAAAGGTGGGAGCAATGGTATATTGCTCTACATCCAGGCAGTAACGAAGCTAATGGTATGTTGGCCTCCATAGCGAGAGGATTTGAGTGTAGGAATAGGGATGTTTCATTGCAGCTGTACAGGGCGTTGTTGAGGCAACACATAAAATATTGTGTGCAATTTTGACGTCCTTATCTAAGGAAGGATGTACTAGCTATAGACGGAATACAGAGAAGGTTTACCAGGCTGACTCCTGGGATGGCAGGTCTGTCATATGAGGGCAGGAGATGATGTTAGGATTATATTCACTGGAGTTTAGAGGAGTGAGAGGGGATCTCATAGAAACTTATAACGTTGTAACAGAATTAGACAGGGTAGATTGCAAAAGCATGTTTCTGATGGTGAGGGAGTCCAGAATCAGGGGTCACTGTTTGAGAATAAGGGGTAAACCTTTTAGGACTGAGGTGAGGATAAATTTCTTTGCTCAGCGAGTGGTAAATGTGTGGAATTCGCTACCACAGAAAGTAGTTGAGGCCAAATGTTGTACTGCTCTATGACTCGATGAGTCTTGGGGCTAAAAGGGATCGAGGGATATGGGGGCAAAGGAGGAATCAGGATATTGAATTTGATGATTTGCCGTGATCAAAATGAATGGCAGAACAAGCTTGAAGGGCCGAATGGCCTACTGTTTCTTTCTATTCATCCACCAGATTCTCTATCTCTTCCAGCTGCTCTGCTCTGTGTGGGTTGGAGAAGCTGTCTCAAGCCGTCACACTCCTTTAACATGCTTTCTTCATTCTTGCAAATAGTGGACATGACAAAGGCAGCAAACACAAGTGTGTACATGCCTTCACCTTATGTGCACTATGAATGCCAACTTGCCTGATGGCATTCATCAGACTGATGACTAATGTCCTAGCCTTAGCTATTTATCACCCCACTGATTTGCAGTAAAGTCTCTCAAGCTCCCGGCCACCAGGGAAGTGTGTCTGGGCCATGATGGGGGGTGATGGGGCACGGAAGTGATGACTCAACATACTCCCACTGTGTGCGCAATGCCCCTCTCAACCATCTCAGTCAGTACTTCACATGCAATTTCATGCCCTGAAAGCCAAGATGGCCTCCACGCAGGTGGTTTTTTTTCTTTGATTTGATTTATTATTGTCACATGTATTCGTATACAGTGAAAAGTATTGTTTCTTGCGCGCTATACAGACACAACATACCATTCATAGAGAAGGAAAACAGAGTGCAGAATGTAGTGTTACAGTCACAGCTAGGGTGTAGAGAAAGATCAACTTAATGCGAGGTAGGTCCATTCAAAATTCTAATGGCAGCAAGGAAGGAGCAGTTTTTCAGTCGGTCAGTACATGTTCTCAGACTTCTGTATCTTTTTCTCGATGGAAGAAGGTAGGAGAGAGATGTCCGGGGTGTGTGGGGGTCCTTGATTATGCTGGCTGCTTTGCCGAGGCAGCGGGAAGTATAGACAGAGTCAATGGATGGGAGGCTGGTTTGAGTGATGGACTGGATTTCATTGACAACACTTTGTAGTTTCTTGCTGTCTTGGGCACAGCAGGAGCCATACCAAGCTGTGATACAACCAGAAAGAATGCTTTCTATGGTGGACCTGTGGGAGTTGGTGAGAGTTGGTGGAGCAGTCTTTGGTGGTGACCTCACAAATTCCAAAACTACTGAATGTCAGCCAAAAGCATCTTGGCAATGTGAAAATCACAAGATTCACATAGGGGATTTTCACAGTAACTTCATTACATGGTGAGTGTAAACCTACTTGTGACTAATACAAAAACTTTAGCTTTACTTTACTTTAGAAGTAGGAACACAAATAGGCCATTCAGCCCATCAAGTCTGCTCTGCCATTCAATGATGTCATGACTAATCTGTTAAAGAGAACAATGATCTGAGCAGCCTCTGAGGAAGCTATTGGAGTTGTGACAAGTACAAGTACTTGGAAGAGGGAAAGGAATGGCTTGTCATTGTGGAGGGATAAGCGCATGGTTTTCTTCCATGAATAGCCATATTGTCAAGTTTCAATTGGGCGGCATGTTGGCACAGTTGTTAGCAATGCTTCATTTCAGCTCTAGGGATCCGGGTTTGATCCCCGGTTGGGCTCACTGTCTGTGTGGAGTTTGCATGTTCTCCCCGTGTCTGCGTGGGTTTCCTCTGGGCGCTCTGGTTTCCTCCCACAGTCTGAAAGACATGCTGGTTAGGTGCATTGGCCATGCTAAATTCTCCCTCAGTGAACAGGCGCCCAAGTGTGACGCCTAGGCGAATTTCACAGTAACTTAATTGCATAGTTAATGCAAACCTACTTGTGACACGAATAAATAAAATAAAAATAAACATAAAAGTTGTGATTAAATCGCTGGCTTGCAGACTCCTTCCATATTGCGCAACAGATTAACTTCCAATCCAGCAACATAGAATCATTGAAACTCTACAGTGCAGAATGAGGCCATTCAGCCCATCGAGTCTGCACTGACCACAATCCCACCCCGGTCCTATCCCCATAACCCCACATATTTACCCTAGCAAGTCCCCCTAATACTAAAGGGAAATTTAGCATGGCCAATCCACCTAAGTAAGAAGTCTCACAACACCAGGTTAAAGTCCAGCAGGTTTATTTGGTAGCAAAAGCCACTAGCTTTCGGAGCTGCTCCGAAAGCTAGTGGCTTTTGCTACCGAATAAACCTGTTGGACTTTAACCTGGTGTTATGAGACTTCTTACTGTGTTTACCCCAGTCCAACGCCGGCATCGCCACATCATGACAATCCACCTAACCCACACATCCTTGGACTGTGGGAGGAAACCGGAGCACCCGTTACCCTCCGATCTTGCGGGCTGTGGTGCAAAGGTTGTACTGATCACCGGTACAAATACCTGCTTTGTGTTTTAATGCATCGAGAAATCACACTGCCCTGGAATCCATGTCAAGCTGATGGGATGAAAGAATGCTTTAACCGATTGCTGTAATTGTTCTAAAATATATGAGTTAGTGCAGCCTCAAGGCATTTTCTACACAGCACAGATTCAGAAACATTAAAGTATTGATCTCTTGTTGGCACAGGCCTTACTCAGAGGTGCCAAAAGGGCACTAGTTTGGGGTAAGTAGATCAATGCTAATATACAATGGTTGAATGGTGATAAAAATTTAGCTTGAATCTTTCAGAAAGTGGGTACAGACTCGATGGGCCAAAGGGCCTCTTTCCACATTTGTGGTTTGTGATGGCGTCACTGTTGTAATATTTGATTTGATTTATTATTGTCGCATAGAATCATAGAATCCCTACCATGCAGAAGGAGGCCATTCAGCCCATCAAGTCCCCACCGACCACAATCCCACCCAGACCCTTTTCCCAGAACCCCTCACATTTATCCTGCTAATCCCCCTGACACTAAGGGTCAATTTATCATGGCCAATCAACCTAATCCGCAGATCTTGGGAGTGTGGGAGGAAATCGGAGCACCCGGTGGAAATTCACGCAGATATGGGGAGAACATGAAAACTCCACACAGACAGTGGCCCAAGTCGAGAATCGAACCTGGATCCTTGGTGTTGTGAGGCAGCAGTGCTAACCACTGTGCCGCCATCCTGCCCCATGTACTGGGATACAGTGAAAAGCATTGTTTCTTGCGTGCTATACAGACAAAATTTACTGTTCATGGAGTAGACAGGGGAGAGGGAAAGGAGAGCATGGAGAATGTAGTCTCTCAGTAATAGCTAGGGTGTGGAGAAAGATCAACTTGACATATGGCGGGTCCATTCAAAAGTCTGATGGCAGCAGGGAAGAACGAGAAACATGGTAATCTATCCACATACAGCATGCAGACAGCAATGACAGCTATAGATGGATTATCTGATGGATTACATATTAGGGACAATCATGGTGTTTCTTTAGAGGGGGGCAGGAAATAATGGTGTAAATTTGAGCTATGCAGTGCTGGCTTTGAAGGTTTGGAGGCATCAGTCAACCTGGAGTTTTGGGGAGTTGCAGTGTAGCCTTTAGGGTAATCCTCTGACCCCCTTGCGTGGCCAAGCTGGTAAAACACTAATCAAAATTATGGGCCTGCTAAACTATGGGAGTAACGTGGAGAGCAACTCCGAGGTCACTCTGGAAGAGTGAAAGATTTGTCGGGACAACGTGCATTGGAAGAGGAGTTCATGAGGAAGTCAGATGATGTTTGTTTCAAAACTGCAGTGATGCTTCTTGTGACATTAGTGTCCCTTTAAGAAAAGTTATTTTTAAAATAAACATGAGGTGGAATTCTCCAGCTGCGCTGGTCTAAAAGCCGAACATTCCCACCCGACCGTCAATGGCATTTCACATTCTCTTTCCCCGTCAGCTAAAATTCCAGTGGCGGGATGGGAGAATTCAGATCATGATTGCTGTAGCTCACTGCTTCAGTGATGTCATTGTTTCTGACTCGACTTTTCGATTTTATTGCTTCTTAAGTGGTGAATGGGGTTGTTGGTGTTTACTCTGGGATTAGTTCTACGATCCGCATTTTTAGAAGAAAAGTTCATGTGTTTTTGGACAGTTTATTTTTCTTTCCAGTGAGTTTAACATTTCAGATTGGACAGTTCTGAAGCTGTGGTTTAGTTTTTAGTTTTAGCAGGGACACCAAGCAAGAAAGAAGCTGAAGTCTCTCTCTCTGTCTCCCTGTTCTATTTGGAAATTCTGCTGTTTATCCCAAGGCAACGTTTTGCTTTCTGGAAAAAAAGTACAGGGTTGAAAAAGACTTGATTCCAGTCAAGTGAGATTTTAATCTCTGCTGTGTTAAGCCTGTGAAAAGGGTTTTGTCTATGAAAGGTTTTGGTTTGTCGGAACAGATTTAATATTCAATTAAGACGTAATACATTATTATGGTTGTTTTCTTTCTGTTTTCTTTAGTTTGTAATTGATAAAAGGTATGGCTAATTTTCTTTCTACACATGTTAACTATATTCTTAAGTAAACTTTGTTTGATGAAAGCTCCCTGGTGGGTCATTAGAATCATACCTAAAGTGAAACATGTCATGCTTATCCTAGCCGAATTCAAGATGCAAAACTTATGGTTCTTCATAAAGTACTTCGGAATTTCTAACTTGAGCCATAACATACGCAAGGATATTTTGGCCTTGGAGGGAGTGCAGAGGAGGTTTACTAGGCTGATACCGGAGTTGAGGGGGTTGAGCTATGAGGAGAGGCTGAATAAACTAGGCTTGTACTCGTTAGAGTTTAGAAAAATGAGGGGAGATCTCATTGAGACATATAAGATGATGAATGGGATGGATAGGATAGAGGTGGAAAAACTCTTCCCGCTCAGAAAGGACAGTAGGACTAGGGGGCACAGCCTCAAGATAAAGGGGGGGCGGTTTAGAACGGAGTTGAGGAGGAACTTCTTTACTCAAAGGGTGGTGAATCTCTGGAATTCTCTGCCCGTTGAAGTGGTGGAGGCTGCCTCGCTAAATATTTTTAAGACGCGGGTTGATGGGTTTTTGATAAGCGAGGGGATTAAAGGTTATGGGGAGAGGGCGGGAATGTGGAACTGAGCCACGACAGATCAGCCATGATCTTATTGAATGGCGGGGCAGGCTCGAAGGGCTAGATGGCCTACTCCTGCTCCTGTTTCTTATGTTCTTATTTTGTAACCATTATTCTAGCCACATTTAATTTTGAGGGAACATCCTGGGATAGATGGGAGCAAATATGACTTTTCCACTTCATAAAATTGGGTTTGTATTTCTATCTCTTTACAGGGTAAAGGCTGCTTCTTCCAGTATTGGGGATGAGAAAAGCGAAGGCTTGATCCATGATTGAGGTGAAGGGCTATGGCTACCCCTGCAGTGCTTGAGAAGCCCAAAAGCTCCTTGTGGGGTCTGGAGGAGCCTCCTGGCCCACAAGAAAAGGTAAAAGGTCATGTTGCAACTCATCCAATGGAGGTGTCTGGTCCTGGATACAGTTAGCCTTGGGTTTGATTTGATTTAATTTGATTTACTATTGTCACTTGTATTAGTATACAATGAAAAATATTGTTTCTTGCGCTATGCAGACAAGGTATATCATACATAGAGAAGGAAAAGAGTGAATGCAGAAGGTAGTGTTACAGTCATAGCTAGGGTGTAGAGAAAGATCAACTTAATTCAAGGTAGGTCCATTCAAAAGTCTGGTGGCAGCATTGTAGAAGCTTTTCTTGAATCAGTTGGTACATGACCTCAGACTTTTGTATCTTTTTCCTGGCGGAAAAAGAGAGTATGTCCAGGGTGTGTAGAGTCCTTGATTATGCTGGCTGCTTTTCCAAGGCAACGGGAAGTGTAGACAGAGTCAATGATGGGAGGCTGTTTGGCATTGAGGGACTGGGCTTCATTCATGACCCTTTGCAGTTTCTTGTGGTCTTGGGCAGACCAGGAGCCATACCAAACAGTGATACAACCAGAAAGAATGCTTTCTATGGTGCATCTGTAAAGGTTGGTGTGAGTTATAGTGGACATGCCAAATTTCCTTAATCTTCTGAGAACGTAGAGGTATTGGTGGGCTTTCTAACTATACGGTCAGCATGGGAGGAACCAGGATAGGTTGTTGGTGATCTGGATACCTAAAAACTTGAAGTTTTCAACCATTTCTACTTCGTCCCCATTGATATAGACAGAGTCATGTTCTCCACTATGCTTCCTGAAGTCAGCGACAATCTCTTTCATTTTGTTGATGTCAAGGGAGAGATTATTGTCGTCGCACCAGTTCACTAGATTCTCTATCTCATTCCTGTAGTCTGTCTCGTCATTGTTTGAGAACTGATCCACTACAGTGCTGTCATCAGCAAACTTGCACCTCAACTTGAAGTCACAGATGAGGCCCGGGCTTCATTGTCACGCCTAAATTGCACGGTTAATGATAGAGCCTGCTTCCTTCCTCTGGTTGTCTTGCTTCCCCGAAAAGGGTAAAAAATACAGAAGTCTGAGGACACTTACCACCCGACAGAAGAACAGCTTCTTTTCCGCTGCCATCAGACTTTTGAATGGATCTACCTTATATTAAGCTGATCTTTCTCTACACCCTAGCTATGAGTGTAACACCACATTGTGCACCGTCTTCTTTCCTTCTCCCCTGTGTACTGGCAAGGAGTTTTCGTTCAGACGGGCAGCATGGCCGGTGCAGGCTTGAAGGGCCTGTTCCCATGTTGTAATTTTCTTTGATCTTTGTTCTTTGTACTCTGTGAACGGGATATTTTTTCTGTATAGTGTGCAAGAAACAATTCTTTTCACTGTATCCCAATACATGTGACAATAACAAATCAAATCAAATATGAAAGAAGAGCTGGTTAACATGCAGGCAGGGTGGGAATGTCACAGAATTATAACTGATGCCTATTTCTCTGGCTACACCCTCCCTAACCTGGTTTCCAACAAGTCTGCTAAATCGGGCTTCTGTACTTGCGACTGTGTATGTACTTTTGGACCGGTTTACTCCCATTAGTGCGCTTTGCTCCATGAATGCATTGGACACCTTCCCATGCCCTACAGGCAGATTGGATTAATGCCAGTGACCATATTTTAACTATGTAGATTGATGGGTTATTTACTCCATATGGAGGAGTTAAATTGGTGTGAGCTCAATGAGGGCTAATGCCACTGGCAATAAAGCCCTTAATGTCTGTCTGCACAATTACAATTTTTAAGTGCTCAATTCAATTGGAACAAAAATAATAGTCATGAGTTCATCATTTTCTCCATTGCAAAGGCTGCCAGTTTTGCTCAGGCTCACAATCTGAAGTAGGATAGGCAGCAAGATCGAGTTCAATGACAGAATCAAGATTGCAAGTCTTCTGTGCAAACTGTGTGCAGAAGAAAACCTAATTGTTGATTCTCCGTTTTATTAAACTGTCAGTAGCACTCAATCAGCCTACTTTTGACCCAGTGAAATTCAGCTCTGGCAAACAAGGGATTATAAAAGTTGCATTGTATTTCTATGGGCTTATTTATTGCAAATCCCATCTAAGAGAGGGACTCCTTGCAGATGAGACCTCACAAATCATTGATTAAACCCTAACCCCTTGTTCTGTTACCAATCTAACCTGTATGAGTACAAGCCAGAAGCTGTAATACTAACGTCTCTTTATTTCCCTGTTGTATAACGTCACACTGAACGTTAGGGCTTAAACAAAAGCTGTTCTTAAACAAAGCTGCTCTTCTGCGGGATAGGAAGGTGGGTGGAAGCTCCTGGGTGATAAACAGAAACAATAATGAGGGGAAGTGATGGCTTAGTGGTATTAGCGTTGGACTATTAATACAGAAACCCAGCCAATGTTCTGGGGACATGAGTTCGAATCCCACCACTGCAGCTGGTAGAGTGTGAATTCAATAAAAAAAAACAACTGGAATTAAGAGTCTACTGATGACCATAAAACCATTGTAGATTAGTGGGAAAGCCCATCTGGTTCACTAATGTCCTTTTGGGAAGGCAATCCTTATCTGGTCTGGCACACATACATGTGATTCCAGGGCCCCAGCAATGTGGTTGACTCTCAACTGCCCTCTGTAATGGCCACGCAAGCCATTCAGTTGTATCAGCATTTCAAGAAGGTAGATCATTACCATCCTTCTCAAGGGCAACTTGGGATGGGCAATAAATGCTGGCCAGCCAGTGACACCCATGTCCTACAAATGAATAAAAAAGATTAAGAGTTGGCATTTATATGGCAATCTTAATGTAATAAACTATTAGTTTCATAGCAACATTATATAAAATAAAATTTGACGTGCCAAGCCACACAAGGAGATATTTGGGACAGCTGACCAAATACTTGGTCAAAGAAGGAGATTTTGAGGAACAACTCGAAGGAGGAATGAGAGGTAGAAAAGCAGAGAGGTTGTCGGAGTATGGTGAATGGGGATTTTCATAGTAACTTCATTGCAGTGTTAATGTAATCCTACTTGTGACACTAATTAATAAATCAATAAATTCTTGACTACGAGTTTATGCCAATGGATATGGCATAATTAACCCTCCCTCCATAATTATGCCAATGCCTTCTTCGCTGAACTAACAGAGATAAAGGGTGGGGTTTTCTGACCTCATCTGTGTTGGGCATCATAGCATGTGGGATGGGAACCTCTCTCACCCACGATGATGCCCGCTATTGGCAGGCTGAAAAATCCTGGGCATAATAATTGAATGGCCACATCCAGCAATTAGAATCCCAACAGCACTGCCTTGAATTAGACAGAACAATATCTCTAATGGACCACCATTCAGCATTTCCTTGAAAAATGATCTTTTGCCACGGTTGTGCGCAAACGGCAGTTGTTCACTTACCAGGTACAATGGGTTACATCAAGAAAACTTGGAGCAGGAAACAACAGTGTTTGTAAGTGGAGCTGCCTGACATACCAGGAGGCACACGGGTCTGCTGAAAATCTGGTTCAAACTGATCTGAACCTAATGTTCTGGTTTTGTGTAATTTTTTTGTATTCATTCATTGGATGTAGGTGCTGCTGGCTATACCAGTATTTATTACCCATCCTTGAGAGCATTTAAGTGTCACCCACATTGCTGTAGATCTGGAGTCACACGTAGGCCAGACCAGGAAAAGATGGCAGATTTCCTTCCCTAAAGGGACATTAAGAACAAGATGGGTGCTCTCTAACAATTAACAATGGTTTCACGGTCATCACTAGATTTTTAATTCCAGATTTTTATTCAGTTCAAATTTTACCATTGGCCATGGCGGGATTCGAACTTGAGTCCCCAGAGCGTCACCCTGGGTCTTTAGATTACTAGTCCAATGACAACACCACTCTGCCACCATTAATGTTAATTGGCCCTAAACATTCATGCCATTTCTATGTCATCACTTATAGTAAAAAACAATCTATTGTGCTTCATTGCTCCAGATTCTCCAATTGTTCTTGTCGATTTATTGGTTGCTTAAGGGATTGCGGTCCGATGGGTCCTCAACAGCACGCCCACTGGAGTTGTGTAGAATCATTTACAGCAACTGGAGCAGCACGGTGGCACAGTGGTTAGCACTGCTGCCTCACAGTGCCAGGGACCTGGGTTCAATTCCCGGTGTGTGTCACTGTCTATGCGGAGTTTGCATATTCTCCTTGTGCCTGCGTGGGTTTCCTCCGGGTGCTCCAGTTTCCTCCCACAGTCAAAAGGTGCGCAGGTTACGTAGATTGGCCATGCTAAATTGACCCTTAGTGTCAGGGAGACTAGTTAGGGTAAATGCATGGGGTAATGGGGATAGGGCCTGGATGGGATTGTGGATGGTGCAGACTTGATGGGCCAAATGGCCTTCTTCTGCACTGTAGGGTTCTATGATTCTAACTTCTGCATTTCCATATTATTCTGTACACATCTGAACTCTGGGAATTCCCAACTGTTTCAATGGAGCAATGACAGTGAAAGTTGACAGTTTTCAATTCTTCCCAATGCAAAATCCAGGATATGGGATTGATATTGATCTTGCATGAGGCCATTAGCTTGCATGCTGCCTAACCCAGCAGATCTAGCTCCCTGTTGCCCTGTCAATTTCTACTCTTTTAATTCCATGGCCATTCCTGTATGTTCAAATTCGCCCTTGTGACTCTCTCCGCTAGCACGCTGACCTGCCTCAATGAAGAGAGGCCAAGCTAAAGTATAACTGAATCACAGAATCATTACAGCAGAGAAGGAGGCCCTTTGGCCCATCATGCCTACCCTAGCTCTCTGAAGGCGCAACTCACCTGGTGCCATTTCTCTACCTTCTCCCCACAACTCTGCACCTGCCTCTCTTTCAGAAAACAGTCTAGTTCTCTCTCTGTGTCAGTTGAACCTGCATCCATCACACTCTCAGCCAATGCATTCCAGACTTCAACCACTCGCTGCGAAAAAAAGATTTTTCTCATATCGCTTCTGATTTTTATACCAATCATTTTAAATCTATTCCCTTTCATTCTCAATCCGTCCATGATTGGGAACAATATCTGCCCATCTACTCTGTCCAGACTCTTCATGATTTTGAATGCCTCAATCAAAACTCCTCCTTGCCTTCTTTTTTCCAAGGAAAACAGAACCAATTTCTCCAATCTACCCTCATAACTGAAATTCCTCATCCCTGGAACCAGTCTTTTCTGCACTCTCTTCAATGTATCCTTTCTGGAGCCCAGAATTAACAATGAACAAAGAACAGTACAGCACAGGAACAGGTTCTTTGGCCCACCAAACCTGCGCTGATCACGTTGTCCTATCTGGAGAAAAAGGCCTATAACCCTTTATTCCACAAGCATTCATTGTTTATCCAGATAAGTCTTGTTGCAGGGCAACATAAGGGATCATGTCTTTTATATTTTAATTGATGTGTCTGTTCATATTTTGTTTGAGTTCAGTGTAATACATGCAGGGCTACATAGAGCAAGCCCAGAGAGCCAGGCCTCACCAGAGGGAAGGAAAGGGTTAACGCAGACAGCTAGAGGCCAGCTCTGCCAACAGATAATGATTAACATATGCTATCAACTTTGAACAATATTAATGAGCAGGAGATCTTTTCAAGTTATCACAACAACGGGAGTTCTGTCATTAAGATAGCCAGGCTCGATATAGTCTAGGGAGGTCATAGCCTTCTGGAAAACATGACTGCCTAGCAGAAGGGGGGTAGCGATTGACACATCATTGTAGATTGGTTTGGCAAACACAATGTTTTCTCATTATAATCGGATCAATGAAAATGTCCAGAGAAATGACTAGCAGGGATGTAATGAACACTGCATTTTACACGATGAGATTGGATCTTGTATACACCTTGAAGAATTAATGTGACAATGTAAAACTTTACGACATGGAAAAATACAATAGCCTGTATGAATCTATGATGGGCAGAGAGAATCCGCAGGCAACCTGAAATTTCAGGCCAGACTCCAGCTCTCCCTCATGCATGTTAAATAAAAACATTTCTTGAAGTTCGACACGGTCTCCAAGGCTTGACTCATTTCTCTTCCCTCCCACAAGTCTTAAATGTCGCTAAAGTATCTGCCTCAACCACTTCATTCGGCATTCCAGGCCACCACCACCCCCATGTGTAAAAAACTTCCCCCGCACATCTCCACTGAACCTTCTCCCCACCTTATCTTGAACTTGTGCCTCCTTGTAATTGTCATTTCTGCCCCTGGGAAAAAGCTTCCAACTATTCATCCTATTCATACCTCTCATAATCTTATAAACATCTTTCAGGTCGTCCCTCAGCCTCTGTCTTTCAAGGGAGAACAATCCCAGTTTGTCCAATCTCTCTTCATAGCTAATCCCCTCTATACCAGGGCAACATCCTGGTCAACCTTTTCTGTACTTTCTCCAAAGCCACCATGTCCTTCTGGTAGTGGGGTGATCAGAATTGGACACAGTGTTTCGAATGTGGCCTAACCAACATTTTATACGCCTGTAACATAATTTGCCAACTTTTATTCTTGAGGCCCTGTCTAATGAAGACTAGCATGCCATATGCTTTCTTCACCATCTTTTCCACCTGTGCTTTTAAGGACATTGGATTCATTCTCTAGCTGGGACCGAGCTAGTGACTTACACAAGTTCAACAGACTCGAGGCTTTTTTGTGGGTTCCTCGCTGGGCTCCGTGGCCTCCCCGAGCAGCTGGATTTCCTGCGCTGTCAGCTGTGTGCCAAATATCAGTGCAGAGCTGCATAATTTATGCTAATAACCATTTACATCTACTTTACATTTAGTTAGCAGACCCAGGAGTGAAATCTCCAGGCCCACTAATGCCTCCCCACTCCCGTCAGGAGTGGTTTATTCCAGCAGGGTTTACTATAGCTCTCCACTTGCGGGCAGCAGGGTGGCCTGACTGTGCTGGAGTGAAGGGGGAGATAAATTGAGGCCCCCTGAGGGTTGGGTGCCGGTGGGGATGCCCACAGGGCCATTGCCAGCCTGGCAGTGCCAGCTTGGGACCTGGCACTACCCATGAGGCAAAGTGCCGATATCCAGAGGGCACCCTAGCACAGCCCGCCAGGCATCGAGCAGTGCCAAGGCGAGGGGGCAGGTTCTAATGGAGGTAAAGTCCATGAGGGGCAGGGCTTCTGGGAGGAGGATTGGTCGAGGTGTGAGATCCCACTGCTACTCTGAATTGAGGCTGAGTGACAGAGGGAGGGAGGCCAGTGATTGGGGCTGGGCCTTGGGGTGGGGGCTGCAGTCTGCTGGGAGGGTTAGGGCTGTTGGGGGGCGGGTGGGGGGGGGGGGAGGTGGTGGTTATGGCTGCCGGTGGGCGGGATCAGGAGATCAGGGCTGCAGGGGGGTGAGGGGAGGGAGATCGAGGCGGGTCAGGGGCAAGGGGGGGTTGGCAAAATTGGCCGGGGGTGGTCTGTGATTGGGCCTTGCGGGGGCAGGAGGGGTGGATATTGCACAGGCTGGAGATGTGGGGTCACACTGTGGGGCTGGCTAGCAATCGAGAGACCAGCAGTATGGATTACTTGTGCAATGGCCCACTCAGTGTTATACTGCCAGCCTCTCCAGCAGGAATAGGCACTGCCCCTTGATTTTATACACTCTGCAACACACAGAGTGCAGGAAATTCATTTTGATATTAAAAAAAACAGTGGGATTTACTCCAGAATTTATGCATATTCAACACTTAGAATTATTTTGGGAGAAACTACCCCCCCCAACATCCCATTGTTTCTTGCACACTATATGGACAAAAATATACTGTTCATACAGTGCATAGAGGAGAAGGAAAAGTGAGGGTTCAGAATGTAGTGTCACAGTCAAAGCTTGGGTGCAGAGAAAGATCAGCTTAATATACAGTAAGTCCATTCAAAGGTCTGATGGCAGCAGGGAAGAAGCTTTTCTTGAGTCAGTTGGTACGTGATTTCAGATTTTTGTGTCATTTTTCTGATGGAAGAAGGTGAAAGAGAGAATGTCTGGGGTACGTGGGCACGTTATGCTGGTTGCTTTGCTGAGGCAGCGGGAAGTGCAGACGGAGTCAATGGGTGGGAGGCTGTTTTGCGTAATAGACTAGGCTTCGTTCACAACCCTTTCTTAGACTTCTTATGGTCTTGGGCAGAGCAGGAGCCATACCAAGCTGTGATCCATCCGGGAAGGATGCTCTCTGTGATGCATCTGCAAAAATCGGTGAGAGTCATAACCAACGTATGTCTGCCATTTGGGGTATGCCTCTTCAGACAAAAAGCTTTTGCTGCACGCAAGCTAGTGTTTGTAGGGCTGTGCTCGAAATCCAACTAACACTT
The DNA here is from genome assembly GCF_965287045.1 of Carcharhinus amblyrhynchos. Classification (NCBI taxonomy): domain Eukaryota; kingdom Metazoa; phylum Chordata; class Chondrichthyes; order Carcharhiniformes; family Carcharhinidae; genus Carcharhinus; species Carcharhinus amblyrhynchos. Next base: position 69,488,717 of record NC_137337.1, on the reverse strand, counting down.
TTGACAAAATGATTACCGTGTTTTTTTTGCAGAGTCGAAGATCACAAGCGTGTAGAGGCTTGATTTAAAAATTAACAGCAATTGCGAAATGGTCTTGTCCGCATGTCTCAGCCGAGGTATTAAGTTCAAAATAAATCTAATCATAGATTGCGAAAGATGACAGTAGGCATTCTGACGTATGTATGTTCAGTAATGATAAATTAATGTCCTGTGTATTCGCAATGAGTACTCATTTTAGTTTTTAAATATAACCTATTTGACATAAATCACACTGAGTGAACACTCTATTCCCTACATTTTGCCTGCATGAGTAAACCAATAGACAACTGTGGCGGTGCACAAAGGATCACTAGTCTTGTAAAGTTTCTTCAGTTAGAATGAATGTTGCTTGTAGCTGATTTCTTCCAGTTCATTAGCTACTGATTAAAGAAGAGAAGAAATTTGATAACGACTTGTTAATTGCTTATTAGCATTAGGAAGATGTTGCTTGAATCTTATTCTGTATAAATAATTGGTGTCAAACTGAGAATCATTGAATCCCGAGAGTGCAGAAAGAGGCCATTCATCCGATCGAGTCTGTGCTGACTCTCCAGCCCAAGCCCTCCCCTCCACTGTCTCAGGAAAACAGTCAGCAGAATTAAGGACCCCACGCAGCCCAGACATTCTCTACCATTGGGAAAAAGATACAAAAGTTTGATGTCACGTACCAACCGACTCAAGAGGAGCTTCTTCCCCACTGCCGTCAGACTTCTGAATGGACTTACCTTGTATTAAGTTGATCCTTCTCCACACACTAGCTATAAGTGTAAGATTACATTGTGCACCCTCTTCTTTCCTTCTCCTCTATGTACTGGTAGGGGCTTTTAGTTCAGACAGGGAGCACAGTCGGCGTAGCACTCTCACTTCCACACCCTCTTGTTTCCTTCTCTATGAACGGAATGCATGGTCTGTATAGCACACAAGAAATAATACTTTTCACTGTATGCTAATATACGTGACAATAATAAATCAAATTTTTAAAAAAGCCCTATCCCTGTAACCTCACACATTTAGCATGGCCAATTTGAACTGTGGGAGAAAACTGGAGCACCCAAAGGAAACCCGCGCAGACACAGGGAGAACGTGCAGACTCCACACAGATAGTGACCCAAGTCAGGAATTGAATCCGGATCCCTGGTACTGTGAGATAGCAGTGCTAACCCTGTGCTGCCGTGCCGTCCCTCTGAAGTTCAATGCTAATGACTGTGGAGTTGGGCAGCGAGTTTTGGTCATGACCTGTTTGCTCAGGCTCTTTTATAGCCCACATTATAAGTGCAGCATTGTCAGCTAACAGTACACTTCACCAATGAATAATATTCCCACTGGGGAATCGCACATGTCTCCTGTGCATGCTGCCGGCAATTTATAATTTAATTGATTTAATTGTAATCGCATGGGATATGGGAGAAAGCAAGAGAGCAGAAGTTTATTTATTAGTGTCACAAGTAGGCATGGATTAACACTGCAATGAGGTTACTGTGAAAATCCCGTAGTTGCCACACTCCAACGCCTGTACGGGTACACCGAGGGAGAATTCAGCACGGCCAATGTACCTAACCAGCATATCTTTCAGACTGTGAGAGGAAACCAGAGCACCCGGAGGAACTCTACGCAGGCATGGGGAGAACATACAGACTCTATAGGGCCTGGGTGGGGTTGTTGCTGGTGCAAGTTTGATGGGCTGAATGGTCTTCTTCTCCACTGTAGGGATTCTGTGATTGAAGCAGCCCAGAGTGCACCTTGATCTATGTAGACAACTTTTAAATCCTTTAATTTGAATGGATCCGAAAAGATATGTCTTTTTGCAAAAATAATCTTTGTTCGTAATATATCTGAAAGAGAAAGGACGTTATAAAATGGCCGTCACACAGAGCGAAACAATATTCAGATTCTCTTGACCCAACCTGGGAATCAAACCGGGTCCCTGGCACGGTGAGGTAGCAGCACCACCATGAAAGGCCTTACACAGTGGCCTTTCCCCATTGCCCTTTGGCAACAGCTGCCCCCAGCTTGAGGAATTGAATCCGGATCCCTGGTACCCCAAATAGGTCCATGTTATATGTTTTCTTTTGCAAAAATATTCTTTATTCGTAAAGTAACTCTACTTTCATCAAACTGCACTCTGCAGTGGTTCAATACAGTCAAAAAGACATTACAGGCATTTCAAGAGAACCTGAATATTGTTTCGCTCTGTGTGACGGCCATTTTGTAATGTCCTTTCCCCTTCAGATATATTACAAATAAAGTATATTTTTGCAAACATATAACATGGACCCTTTTTGGATCCCTTCAAATTAAAGGATTTAAAAGTTGTTTACATAGATCAAGGTGCACTCTAGGCTGCTTCAATCATAGAATCCCTACAGTGCAGAAGAAGACCATTCAGCCCATCAAACCTGCACCAACAACAGGCCCTATCCCTGTAACCCCACATATTTACCCTACTAATCCCCCTGACACCAGAGTCAATTTAGCACAGCCAATCAACCTAACCGGCATATCTTTGGACTGCTATTGTGATGCATGTAATATTCACTCTATACGTTCAGTGAGCCATTCAGCCTGAGGGTGTTCTGTTCCCCTCAGTTCACTGTAGTTGAAGGTTCTTAGACACTAATCTTCCCCCATTCTGTCTCTGTGGCAGATGTCCCAAGCTTGAGAGTGTTTCTCAGTGCGTGGTCCAGGACTTTGGAATGTGCAGACATGGGGAGAATGTGCACAGTCACCTGAGGCCGGAATTGAATCCGGGTCCCTGGAACTCTGAGGCATGGATCTTAACAGCAGGAGCAGCGGGAATTTGCTTCAAGCAGCCTATTCATTTCCCCAAAGTGCAAACCATTTCAGATCTAGCTGAGGGATTTACACACATGATGCAATGGTCATGCGTGTGCGCAGTTTAGAAATTATACATCTGAATTTTTGAACTCACAATTAGAACGAAGCTGCAGAAGCAAACTCAGGAAGCATCTTTTCAACTAAAAGTCAGTGAAAATCTGTCACCCTGAAGCTTGTCGATGGGGGAGAGGAGATTTGTTGGAATTTTTAAATGCTGAGATTGATGGATTTTCATCAGGATTGAATAAAGGAGGATAAATGGAGTGGAGATACACATCAGCCAAGCTTTGTTGATGGCCCAGTGGTGTTATCACTAGACTATTAGTTCAGAAACTCAGCTAATGTTCTGGGGACCAGGGTTCGAACCTTGGCAGGGCAGGTAGTAGAATTTTAATTCAATGAAAATGATTTGGAATTAAGAATCTTCTGATGACCATGAAACCATTGTCAATTGTCAGAACAACTCTTCCGATTCACAAATGTCCTTGAGGGACGGGAATCTGTTGTCCTTACCCAGTCTGGCCTATATGTGACTCCAGAATCGCAGCAATGTGGTTGACTCTCAACAGCCCTAGGGCAACTAGGGATGGGCAATAAATGTTGACCAGAGAGGGTTGCCCATGTCACATGAATGAATAAAAAAAATTGAACAGTGGAAGTTGGGCGGAGGGGCGGAGTAGAATGTATCAGGAGGAGGGCAATCTCAGTTCATGGGATAGAGATGATCTGGAGGAGGGAACCGAGTGTAGGGTGTCGAAATTTGCTGATGACACCAAAATTGGTGGAAAGGCAAATTGTGCGGAGGGTGGGGAGAGTCTACAGAAGGATCTAGATAGGCTGGGCGAATGGGCCAGGAAATGGCAAATGGAATTTAATGTTGGTAAGTGCGAGGTGGTCCACTTTGGTAGGAATAATGGTAGGAAGGATTATTACTTACGTGGAGAAAAACTGCAGCAGGTGACGGTGCAGAGGGACCTCGGGGTCCTTGTGCATGAGTCGCAAAAACCCAGCTTGCAGGTGCAGCAGGTGGTCAGGAAGGCGAATGGGATGCTGGCTTTCATCGTGAGGGGGATTGAATATAAAAGTAGGGAGGTCTTGCTGCGGCTGTATAGGGCATTGGTGAGGCCGCAGCTGGAGTACTGTGTGCAGTTTTGGGCGCCGTACTTACGCAAGGATATTTTAGCCTTGGAGGGAGTGCAGAGGAGGTTTACTAGGCTGATTCCGGAGTTGAGGGGGTTGAGCTATGAGGAGAGGCTGAATAGATTAGGCTTGTACTCGTTAGAGTTTAGAAGAATGAGGGGAGATCTCATTGAGACGGATAAGATGATGAATGGGATGGATAGGATAGAGGTGGAGAGACTCTTCCCGCTCAGGAAGGATAGTAGGACTAGGGGGCACAGCCTCAAGATAAAGGGGGGGGCAGTTTAGAACGGAGTTGAGGAGGAACTTCTTCACTCAAAGGGTGGTGAATCTCTGGAATTCTCTGCCTGTTGAAGTGGTGGAGGCTGCCTCGCTGAATATTTTTAAGACGCGGGTTGATGGGTTTTTGATGAGAGAGGGGATTAAGGGTTATGGGGAGAGGGCGGGAAAGTGGAACTGAGCCACGACAGATCAGCCATGATCTTATTGAATGGCGGGGCAGGCTCGAAGGGCTAGATGGCCTACTCCTGCTCCTATTTCTTATGTTCTTATGCAGGGTGGCAGGGGAATTGGGGGAGGGGTTGGACTGATGGCCAGAGCTCCCAGGTCACTGAGGAAAGCGCATTCAGACTGGAGGGGCCTTTAGATTGAGGATCCCCTCCAGCCCTTCCCGGCTGAGATTGAGGGTGAAAAACATAGGGCACTTGCCAGCTGAATAAGTGAGACTCTACAGAAAAAGGCCCTGATGCGGCCTTTCGGACACTAGCAGGCTTCCTGTCCACATCATAGCAACATCGTTTCTGGGTCATGATGCTCTATGCCATTTTATGTTCACCCAGCACACCTGTGCACCCGTGGCCGGAGGGGTTGTGGGGGTGGGGGGGGGATGCGGAATGCGAATATGAATTTGGGTAGTGTAAAACCCAGGCCCTGGAGTAGGAGTTAAACTCGGGGCATTCTGCTGCAGAGTGCTACAAACTGAACTAAAGGCTGACGCTTGGCTGAGTCAGAGATAAAATATTACAAATGTAATGTGTTTTTTCTAGACACATAACTCAGCCAATAGGGTCAAGTGAACCATTATGTTTGATTTAAACCGGCTTCGCACCATCAAACATCACTTTGTTGGAGTCCATAACGCAATTGATCACCTGGCTTTGGGCCAAGTGTCAGGTGTGGCTTGAGATTTTGTTTGATTGATGAATGACATTATTCTGGCGCTGCCCCAGAAATCCAACATAAGCTGATTTAAAACCAATTCATGCCTCAGTCTAATCTAATAGGCTCCGTTTGTGGCTGGGTAGGTATGTCGCTTTAGTACTGCGGCGAGTACACCAAGGCAAATAACATCTTAACAACCTGACTGATTTGATTTGATTTATTATTGTATTGGTACACTGTGGAAAGTATTGTTTCTTGCACGCTATACAAAAGAATCCCATTCATAGGGTAAGGAAAGGAGAGAGTGCAGAATGTTGAGTTACAGTCATGGCTAGGGTGTAGAGAAAGATCAACTTAATGCGAGGTAGGTCCATTCAAAAGTCTGACAGCAGCAGGGAAGAAGCTGTCCTTGAGTTGGTTGGTACCTCTCTTCAGACTTCTGTATATTTTTCCCAAAGGAAGAAGGTGGAAGGGAGAATGTCCGGGGTGCGTGGGCATCTTTTGCGAGGCAGCGGGAAGTGTAGACAGTGTCAATGGGTAGGAGGCTGGTTTGCGTGATGGATTGGACTGCGTTCAAGACCCTTTGTAGTTTCTTGCAGTCTTGGACAGAGCAGCGATGGACATCTCAGTGTCACCGGTGTATGAGCGAAGGCGGCTGTTGTAGCAGCTTGGTGAGCTTGTTCAGTAGAACTGTCCCGCAATTCTGTAATCTGAATATTTTATGGTAAATTAACTTATTCTGTGAAAATTGGATCTAAATTAGGGAGGTCTTGCTGCAGCTGTATAGGGCATTGGTGAGGCCGCAGCTGGAGTACTGTGTGCAGTTTTGGGCGCCGCACCTGCGCAAGGATATTTTGGCCTTGGAGGGAGTGCAGAGGAGGTTTACTAGGCTGATACCGGAGTTGAGGGGGTTGAGCTATGAGGAGAGGCTGAATAAACTAGGCTTGTACTCGTTAGAGTTTAGAAGAATGAGGGGAGATCTCATTGAGACGTATAAGATGATGAATGGGATGGATAGGATAGAGGTGGAAAGACTCTTCCCGCTCAAAAAAGACAGTAGGACTAGGGGGCACAGCCTCAAGATAAAGGGGGGGCAGTTCAGAACGGAGTTGAGGAGGAACTTCTTCACTCAAAGGGTGGTGAATCTCTGGAATTCTCTGCCCGTTGAAGTGGTGGAGGCTGCCTCGCTAAATATTTTTAAGAAGCGGGTTGATGGGTTTTTGATAAGAGAGGGGATTAAGGGTTATGGGGAGAGGGCGGGAAAGTGGAACTGAGCCACGACAGATCAGCCATGATCTTATTGAATGGCGGGGCAGGCTCGAAGGGCCAGATGGCCTACTCCTGCTCCTATTTCTTATGTTCTTATGTTCTTATGTTCTCTTGCTGTGTTGATCATGTTGGAATGCAGGCATGATTACCGATGAGATGAAGCATTGATTTTGCCGGTGTCCATATTCTTTATTTTCCTAACTCTTTATAGACTGTCGCCCAGAGATTTTGGAGGGATGTACCTTAGGGTCGGAGCTGGTACGAATCTTTTAATTTATTCAGGGGATGAGGGAATGGCTGGCTGGGCCAGCATTTATTGCCTTCCCTAACTGCTGCCCACCTGGGGAGGCTATGGCTTAGTGGTATTATCGTTAGATTATTCACCAGAAACTCAGCTAATGTTGTGGGGACAAAAACAGAAAATGCTGGAAAATCTCAGCAGGTCTGACAGCATCTGTGAGGAGAGAATAGAGCTAACTTCCAGTCTAGGTGACCCTTCATCAGAGCTCTAGCGGCCTGGATATTGCCCCCAGGGAAGCAAAGGCCTACTGGTATTATTTTGATTTTTGATCTGATTTGATTTATTATTGTCACATGCATTAACATGCCATGAAAAGTATTGTTTCTTGCACACTATACAGACAAAGCATACCATTCATAGAGATAGAAATGAGGGAATGCAGAATGTAGTGCTATAATTGTAGCTAGGGTGTAGAGAAAGATCATCTTAATGCAAGGTAAGTCCATTCAAAAGTTCGATAACAGCAGGGAAGAAGCTATTCTTGAGTCAGTTGGTACGTGACCTGACTTTTGTATCTTTTTTCCGATGGAAAAAGGTGGATAAAAGAATGTCCGGGGTGGCTTGGGGTCCTTAATTATGCTGGCTGCTTTGCCAAGGCAGTGGGAAGTGTAGACAGAGTCAATGGATGGGAGGCTGATTTGCGTGATAGACTGGGCTACATTCACGACCTTTTGTAGTTCCTTGCAGTCTTGGGCAGAGCAGGAGTGATGGCAAGCTGTGATACAACCAGAAAGAATGCTTTCTATGGTGCATCTGCAAAGATTGATGAGAGTTGTAGCTGACATGCCAAATTTCCTTAGTTTTCTGAGAAAGTAAAGGTGTTGATGGGCTTTCTTAACTATAGTGTCGGTGTGGGGAGACCAGGACAGGTTGTTGGTGATCTGGACACCTAAAAACGTAAAGCTCCCAACCCTTTCTACTTCATCCCCATTGATGTAGACAGGGGCCTGTTCTCCTTTACACTTCTTGAAGTCGGTGACAATCTCCTTTGTTTTGTTGACATTGAAGGAGAGATTATTGTTGCCGCACCAGTTCACCAGATTCTCTATCTCATTCCAGCACTCTATCTTGTCATTGTTTGAAATCCGACCCACTACGGTGGTGCCAAAGCAAACTTGAAAATTCAATTGAAGAGGAATTTCGCCACGCTGTCATAGGTGTTTAAGGAGACTTTTATCGCTAGATTATTAATCTAGAAACTCAGCTAATGTTCTGGGTTTGAATCCCACTATGGTAGACGTTGGAATTGAAATTCAATTAAAAAAATCTGGAATTAACAATCTACTGATGGCCATTAAACCTTTGTTGGCAAAACCCATCTGGTTCACTGGTGTCCTTTAGGGAAGGCCATTCTTACGTGGTCTTGCCTGAATGTGGCTCCAGAACCACAACAATGTGGTTGATTCTCAACTGCCCTTGAACAACTAGGAATTTTTTTTTATTAGTAATTCGTACGAATTACTAACAAAAAACATTCTATCCCATAATATCCAATTTAAGATTCTTTTAGCAGAATAAAAGCAGCAGAAAGCACATATTTCACAGCAAGATGGTTCAATTCATCCACTGGATTGCCTTTTGATGACTTTTTATAATTTAATTCAATCCATCACAAAAAGTTTAGGATTATTGGGTTGGATGTTGTTTTCATCAGCCACATCTGTGCATTCTGTAACGCGTAATTTACAGCCGGTTGATTTATCGGAGTTGAAACACAAAGGTGTGTCCTGTGATGATTTATGAGTTCGCTTTTTCCAAAACACTTCTACGCTAACTGGAAATTGAATTTCAGCCAAAAATCACATTTAAAGTCCTAACAATTGCTGACTTCCCATTATGATTTTGTGATTAACTGCACCGCTGCGTTTTGTATTAACATTTCAGAAACAGCGCGCCAAAAAAATTGCTTAAAGAGACAATGGCAATGTGCCGCCACAGATGCAAATAAGAATGGAAAATGCCAGAAATGCTCATCAGGTCCAACAACATCTGCAGAGAAGAAGGGTTAATGTTTTAGGTCAATAACCTCTCACCTGATCTCCACATAGTCCAAAGATGTGCAGGTTAGGTTGATTGGCCATGCTAAGAAATTGCCCCTTAGTGTCCAGGGATGCGTAGGTTAGAGGGATTAGTGGGTATAATATGGGGGTAGGGCCTGGGTGGGATTGTGTTCGGTGCAGACTTGATGGGCCGAAGGGCCTCTTTCTGCACTGTAGGGTTCTATGATTCTATGACATGCTACCAGACTTAGAATAGAATTGTAGGCGTACAGTATAGAAGTAGGCCATTCTGCCAACTGAGCCTGCACCATCAACAATCCCACCCAAGCCCTATCGCCATAATCTCATGTATTTATGTATGGGACCAAAGATTATGGGGACAAAGCAGGATTAGGCTTCTGAGTTGGACGATCAGCCATGATCGTGATGAACGGCAGAGCAGACTCAGTTCCAAATGGTGACCTCCTGATCCTACCTTCTATGTTTCTACCTTTACCTTGCTAATCACCCTGACATTGAGGGGAAATTTAGCATGGCCAATCCACCTAATCTGCACCTCTTTGGAATGTGGGAGGAAACCGGAACACCTGGAGGAAACCCACACAGACATGGGGAGAATGTGCAAACTCCGCACAGACAGTGACCCGAGGCTGGAATTGAACCCGGGTCTGTGGCGTTGTAAGGTAGCAGTGCTAACCATTGTGCCACCGAGTACGTACGCGCTGAGTATTTCTAGTATCTTCTGTCTTTGTGTATTATTGTTTGTCGAGGTTGGATTTCTTTCTCTTCTTGAGGAATCGAATATTACTGCAGCTATTCTTTCTCCCCCCGAGTGATTTAAATCGAGTTAGAGGATGAATGTCAATGATAATTTTCCCCCGAATGATGAATTATTGGTCACAGCAAACCCCCCATCCCTACCCCTCTTTTCAATTTGGTTCTGACTTTGTGTTTAAAAGCACCTGTGAAGAAAAACTGAACAACTTTTGGGATTTCAAGGTAATCCTTCTACGTAAAAACCCAGAAGTTGCCTTGATGGTGAAAGTTTCAATTTTTAATAAGGCAACTCGCTTTCAAGTTTCCAAGGGTCAAATAACGTGCTGTAATGTTCTAACTATGTTTGGGGTTATGGGTTTTAACAGATTTTGAAGTTTGCTGATGACACCACTGTGTGGGTCGGATCTCAAACAATGAAGAGACAGAGTACAGGGATGAGATAGAGAATCTGGTGAACTGGTGCGATGACAATAATCTCTCCCTCAATGTCAAAAGGGACATGAAAAAGGGAGTCATTGACTTCAGGAAGCATAGTGAGGAAAAAGGCCCTGTCTACATCAATGGAGATGAAGTAGAAATGGTTGAGACCTTCAAGTTTTAGGTGTCCAGATCACCAACAACTTGTCCTGGTTCCCCCCAGGGGATGATAATTGCAGAGGGGAGAAAGGGGGCTGATGCCTGGGGAGGCTGCAGCAGTTAGAGTGAATGCTGGCTCTGGGCAGGGGGTGGGGAGGGGAACCCCTGAAGACTCAATAGTGGGTTCGGGGGAGGTTTATTGCAATTCTGATTAGAGCGCACTGATCTTTGAGCAGCCTGGTTTTGCTGGTGTGTTTAGGGCCTGCTCCCCCTTGCAGAATGGCGTGAATCATGCCGCCTCGTTGTGTTTTTAGCAGAGTGTGGTCGCACCTGGTGAAAAACACATCAGTTTTCTCACTGGAACCAACACTCTGCCACTTTTTGATAAGATTGTGCCTGCAGATCCAAACTAACACACAACAGGTTTCATTGAAAGCTGTTCTCTGCACTGCATCAAGTACAAAACTGCAAGGAAAACAGCACTCTGAGCACGCACCCTAATGACATCACCATCAAACCATGTGATCAGCTCTTAAAGCAGCCGTGCCACCATTTTAAACAAACTTTGCACATTGTGCATTAGGGGAAGAAACCAGCTAGCTGAAGGCAAAGTGGTAGAAATGTATCTAAAGTTTATTTATTGTTGTCACAAGTAGGCTTACATTAATACTGCAATGAAGTTACTATGAAAAATCTCCTAGTCATCACACACCAGCGCCTGTTTGGGTATACTGAAGGAGAATTTAGCATGGCAACTGCACTTTAACAGCACACCTTTTGGACTGCAGGAGGAAACTGGAGAACCACTTTTTAAAAAAAATTTATACAGTGGAGATATGAAAAGTATGAGGGCTTCTGCTGGCTGGAAGTGACGGTCGTTAGCTAGAAAATGCAGCAGAGTAGAAAAGCTACAATGACAAATAACAGGAAAACCCCTGGAGACACGGGGAGGATGTACAGACTCCACACAGACAGTGACCCAAGTCGGGAATTGAACCTGGGCCCCTGGCACTGTGAGGCAGCAGTGCTAACCACTGTAGCACCCAGCTTTCTGGTAACTAGGATGAGGATGTGAACCACTCTGAAAGACAGAGAGAAAGAGAGTGGGGCTTGGGGAGGGAGGGGTGTGGTACCTGTTCACCCAAAAAGAGATAAAATATTTTCAGTCCAATTCTTCAAGATTTCAGTCTCCCGCCCTTGTTAAACCTTGCTCCCAATACTGCTTGGTTTATAGGGTAAAAAGTCTGACAACACCAGGTTTTAGTCCAACCGATTTATCTGATAGTAAACTCACAAGCTTTCGAGGGGACTCCCTCTTCCCCTCGAAAGCTTGTGAGTTTACTATCAAATAAATCGGTTGGACTAAAACCTGGTGTTGTCAGACTTTTTACTGTGTTTACCCCAGTCCAACGCTGGCACATCCACATCATGGTTTATAGGGCCTCATAGGGCCAAATATTTGCCCTACTTCAGCCCCTCGACATTCCCAGATGTTACCTCCCTCCAGTCCTGCTGGACTGTAGATTCTCCCTACCACCTTGCACCCAGCACCAAGGTCACCTTGCCCTATAAATCCCTAGACCACTTCCCCAGTAGCCCCAGAACTTCCTCAATACATATAGATACTTGGACCTTTTCTCTCAGATCCTAGGTTTGGATCCCTGCTCTCCGAGAACCCTCTCGAGCTGTTCTTGCAGGCTGAAGTTCCCCTCCTCAAGTTATCAGCTCTACGACCCGTCAAAATACCTGGAATTAGGAATCTACTGATGAGCGTGAAACCATTGCCGATCGTTGGAAAAAAACATCTGGTTCACTAATGTCCTTTAGGGAAGGAAATCAGCCATCCTTACCCGGTCTGGACTATATGTGACTCCAGAACCACAGCAATGTGGTTGACTCTCAGTTGCTCTCCGAAATGGCCCAGATCCTGCCCAGTTTAGCCAAACCCCTACACACCTAGGACATACGACTTAGCCCCCTGCTGTCTGCAAGCACTCCCAGTGCTGTTTAAATCAGGGATCCCTGATAATAACAGCGCATTCACCACTTGTCTTTTATACCTCTGACTATCATCGAGCAACCACACCAAATGTAAGCATGTGTACATTAAAGATTCTAGTATTTAACATGCAGCCATTCCAATCTAGTTTGACAGCTTGCCACAGATACGCAGCAAAACGTTTTATCCTGAACTCTACTCTGGGAATTCCAAAATGTCTACTTGCTGGCCTCTAATTGACCTCAAGAATTGAACCGTAATTCCCACAGCTTGTTCTGTAACATTAAGGGAAGGGACCAGGTTAAGAACTAATCTATTGTGTCAGTATCTCAGACGCCAGCCTACACACATGAGCAACATCGTGGGAAATCCATTAGTGGTCCTTAAGAATTCCCATGTCTCTAAATAAATAACTGGGATGCTGAATGATCATGACCATATATCAACAAGTTTGTGACATTTGAAAATAGCAGAAGACATAATGAGAAAGGCGAAGTGTACAACTGAGTGTGTACCAGGAACTGCCTGGAGATGTGTATAGAGATGCTATCTCAGGCTGGCAGGGGACAGAGGGTTTTAAGCAGCATCTTAAATTAGGAGAGAGTGATAGAAGGGTGGAGGTGGGGTGCTGCATGGAAGAAATTTCAGAGCCTAGCGCCTAGGCAACTTCAGTATGATGGAGCCAGAGTATATTAGAGACCAGGGTAGCAGGAACACAGAGATCTTGGAGCATTGTTGAGCTAGAGAAGGTTGCAGAATCAGGGAGGTGTGGTATCTTTCTTTTTATTCATTCATGGGATGTGGGGTGTCACTGACTGGCCAGCATTTATTGCCCATCCCTAGTTGCCCTTGGAGGGCTGTTGAGAGTCAAGCACATTGCTGTGGCTCTGGAATCACATGTAGGCCAGGCCAGGTAAGGACAGCAGATTTCCTTCCCTAAAGGGCATTAGTGAACTAGATGGGTTTTTCTGATAATGGTTTCATGGTCATCAATAAATTCTTAATTCCCAATATCCTTTATTGAATTCAAATTCCACCAACTGCTGTGGTGGGATTCGAACCCGGGTCCCCAGAATATTAGCTGAGTTTCTGGACTAATAGTCTAGCGATAATACCACTAGGCTGTCGTCTCCTCCAGAACATTAGCTGGGTTTCAGGATTAATGGCATAGCAATAATACCATTACCTTCCTTAAGGAAATACAAATATGGAGACAGATTTGAAAAGATTGATCTTATTTTGTTCAAATAACCAAATTATAGGCCCAGGCGCCAGAGTGTGGTGACGAGGGGATTTTCACAATAACTTCATTGCAGTGTTAATGTCAGCCTACTTGTGACAATAATAAATCAACTTTAAAGATATTGGCTGGAAATTTACCACCTCACAATCAAGGCTCGCAGAATAGCATTCTCTGTAGGCCTCGGGTGGGATTTTACGAGCCTTGGGTGGGCAAGGTGGAAAATTCCGGAAATAATGTGACTGTTTACAATTAGGAAAGGATGGGACATGAAGAAGAGACACACCTAGCAGTTGAGGGGCCACTTGTACAAAATTAAGAGTGAGCAATTTCGAACAGAGGCCCAGAAGAAGCCTTTTCACACAGAATTGCGCAAGACGTAAAAATCACTTCTCGGGTTGGCGGAGACAGAAACTAAAAGGATTTGAAAACTGGGCAGGTAACGGATTAGAATTAATTGCTTATATATAAATGCCAACACAGACTAGTTAAGTTAAATGCCTTGTTTTAATTTTGTAACTTAGCTATTTCTATGTAAGTGTCATCCCATTCCTCCGTGTTTTAATACCCAGCCACTCGATCCGAATGGACAGCGATTAATCTCGCTTTCATTTAAAATGTTAATTTAATTCAATTTGTCTGTTTTAAATAAATTAGAAACTTATTAGAAATTTAAAGGCTTATTAATGCCAGCCTGCTTTGAATTTTTAAAATTGCATGCATATTAGATATTATGCAAATGAAGGATTTAATTTGCTGTATTGTGAAGTTCAACCTGATGACGTTTCATAAAATTGACATGTCTTATGTGAGCAATTAAAATTAAGCTTCCTCCCAAGCTGTTGTTTAATTTCTACTCGGAATCTTCCTTAAGCGGCGCAACGGATCTATTCAGGCTAATCAGCGTTCTGTGGAGGACAGATAAATGCAATGACAGGGGATTGCATGCACAGGCTGAGGTCCACAGCATGAAGAATGACAGGAAAAATGTGGGACAGCTCTTACGAATCGGTGTTCCTAGCGGGGACCATCATGTGGGAGCGATGATTAGGGATTCAGGAGGATGGTAATGCATGGATATCACATGGGATGCGCAGGATTGCATGCTCAAATGTAGTCCCATTGCGTAACTGGAATTGTTACTTTGTAAAATCTAGCTTTTAGCATGAGGAGACCATTGCTGCAAATGTCAGCACAGTCTTACACACATTTCACCTCTCAATTAAATTCCCACAATTTGAGTTGCAACTTGTCCACGCACGTCACAATGAAAGTCATACTTGAGCAATTCAGGATGGATTAAATAAAGCTTAACTGAATTACCGCAATTGCATTAATTAAACTGGTAAATGTAGAAAAGGACTTGGCAAAAAAAAAATTATTGGTAATGAAAATCTCAATTCAATTATCTGATACACCAAATGCAGGATGCAAGTCATCTCTTGCTGCACCGCACTCGGTTGTCACACAGTAATTGCTGTTTTGCAATAGGTCCAACTGGGATTGTCCCCCATTCCTTGCGTTAGATGCACGGTAATGTGTCCCACATGCCCACTATCACCCAGAATCCACATGTCCAAATGATTGACAGCAATGAAGGTGCGTATACCAGCAGTCACAGTCACCCCAGTCAGGAGAGGGGATTAAGGGTTATGGGGAGAGGGCGGGAATGTGGAACTGAGCCACGACAGATCAGCCATGATCTTATTGAATGGCGGGGCAGGCTCGAAGGGCTAGATGGCCTACTCCTGCTCCTATTTCTTATGTTCTTATGTAATAAAACAGGTAAATGGGATGTTGGCATTTATTGCAAAGTTTAAGAGTAGAGAAGTGTTGCAGTTATATAGGGTGTTGGCAAGATCATACCTGGAATATTGTGTCCAGTTTTGGTCTCCTTATTGGAGAAGGATAGAACATAGAACATAGAACACTACAGCGCAGAACAGGCCCTTCGGCCCACGATGTTGCGCCGACCAGTTAAAAAACAATGACCCACTAACCTAAACCAATCCCTTTTCGTCCATAAACACATAAAATTTATATAACCTCAATTTACTCATGACAGGCCAATCAGTTTAACATCAATGGTGGGTAAGGTTTTAGAAACAATAATCAGGGGAAAGAAAATCAACAGATTTGAATTAATTAAGTATACCCAGCGTATATTTGTAAAAATCGATAATGTTAGACTAATCTAATTTTTTTTTAACTGCAGAGAAGGTTGGTGAAGGGAATCATAGAACCCTACAGAGCAGAAAGGGGCCCTTCAGCCCATTGAGTCTGCACTGAACACAATCCCACCAAGGGGATAACCCCACAATACCCCAAATCCCTACAATATTATACCCACTAATCCCTCTAACCTCCGCTACCCTGGACACTAAGGGGCAATTTCTTAGCATGGCCAACCAACCCAACCCACACGTCTTTGGACTGTGGGAGGAAACCAGAGTACCCAGAGGAAACTCACGCAGACACGAGGAGATTGTGCAAATTCCACACAGACAGTGACCCGAGCCGAGAATCAAACCCAGGACCCTGGAGCTGTGAAGCAGCGGTGCTAACCACTGTGCTACCATGCCGCCCTGCACCTTCTAGCTGAATGGTGCAGTGAATGGTGTCTACATGGATTGTAAGAAAGTGCTTGACAAAGTATCACATAATAGACTGGACCTGTGCTATCCAATTGTAGTATCCTGGCATCACATTGACAAAGTACCACATAATAGGCTGGGCCTCAAATTTGAGACTGCAGGAACAGGCAATATAATGGAAAATAGTAAGTTATGCCACATGTTTACTAGTAAAATGAAAAATAGTGGTGCTCTCCAAGGATCATCGGTAGCGCCACTGTTTTTATATATGTATAAATTAATAGGATATTGGAATACAGAATAAAATTTCAAAATTTGCCACTGACATCAAACTTGGAGGAGTGGCAAACAGTGAGGATGATAAAATATCAACTGGTTAGCAGAATGAATAGAAAAGTGGCAGGTGGAATTTTGTAGAGAAAAGTAAATTTAATATGAATGTTGCAGTACCTTGGCAGGAGCAGAAACCTGATTGGAGGGATGCAGGCACAGAGTCCCAGGAATGATGGGATGTGGTGGCATTGGAGATAGTTCAGAGGAGGTTCACCAGATTGATTCTGAAGATGAAAGGGTTGTCTTATGAGGAGAGATTAAACAGTTTGGGTTTATCATCTCTGGAATTTAGAAGGATGAGAGGAGATCTGTTTGAGATATATAAAATTTTAAAAGAAATTGATAAAGTAATTGTAGACTAAATGTTTCCTCTTATGGGACAACTAGAACAAGAGGTCACAGGTATAGGTTGGCAGGCGGTAAATCTAAAACTAAGATGAGGAGGAACTACTTCTTGCAGAAGGCAGTGAAGTTGTGGAACTCGCTGCCCCATAGCACAGTGGAGTCTGAATCATTGAATGGTTTCAAGAAGGAGATAGATATATTTCTAATAAAAAAAGGGACAAGGGGATAATGGGAACAAGTGGGGAGGTGGATTTGAGATCAGGGAGAGATCAGCCATGATCTGATTGAATGGCAGAGCAGGCTCAAAAGGCTGAATTTGCCCACTACTGCTCCTAATTCCTATGTTCCTATCCCAGACCATTGTTAGGGGATGATCTTGAGAGAAGGCATTTGAGGTTGACGGTCATGTGACTAGGCCCAATAAGTGGGGATCTCATCAGTTACAACAAGGTTGGTGCATTGCTACTCCAAGTACCCAGCATGCAATGTGCCAAGAGCAGAGGAGCCCATTATTGGGCATTGGCCAGTGGAGGGCTGCTAGCCGCTTAATGTACTTTCCCAGCATAAGTATTGGGACACAGAACAGGAAAGGCAAGGACATGGGAAGCATGTGAAAACTAGATATGAGGAACATTAAGAGAGCCAACAGTGAAAATGCCTAATTTTAGATGTTAAATTTAATCTTCTTCTTCAATGACCATTCCAGTGGGCACCATGGGTTAGATCCTCTTTGTGTTTATCTGCTGCATTTGGCAGGATGGGGTACATTGAGCAATGGCCTAGCTGTTCAGTGTCTGAGCAGTGGGGGCCTTGAGGGGGCGGCACAAAGGTTAGCACTGCTGCCTCACAGCACTGTGTTCAATCCTGGCTTTGGGTCGTTGTCTGTGTGGAGTTTGCACATTCTCGCTGTGCCTGCGTGGGTTTCCTCTGGGTGCTCCGGTTTCATCCCACAGTCCAAAGATATGCGGGGTTAGGTTGTTTGCTAAATTGATCCTAGTGACAGGAGATTAGCAGGGTAAATATGTGGGGTTACGAGAATAGAGTCGGGGAGGGATTGTGGTCAGTGCAGACTTGATAGACCAAATGGCCTCTTTCTGCATTGTAGGGATTCTATGACAGGGAGATGCTAAGAGGATGTCCCCCTTCATGAAGGAATCTAGATCCTACGGAGTACTGTTTCGGAATTAGGGGTCTTCCATTTAAGAAGAAGAGGAGGAGGAATTTCTTTTCTCAGTGGGTCATTAAACTTTAGGATTCATTCGCCGAAAACCTCTGACCTCATCCACGCCTGGAGTTCTCCATTGCTGCTGACAGCGAATGGAGCTTCAGCTGAGTGTCAAATGCTCCAATCTCATGGCAGCGATGCAGGAATAGATGAGATTATGGAATTCCGTCCTTTAGAGCTGAACCACGTGGCAGGGTTTTCCAGCCCTTTCCACCAGCGGGATCTTCCAGTCCTGCTGAAATTATCCATCCCTCCCCATTGTAGGTTCCCCAGCAGTGGAGCAGGCGCAGCCATGCAAAACACCATTGACCTCAGCAGGGCTGGAAGATGGCGGTGGTAGCCAATGGGGAGCTGCATTCCCTGTTGAAAAACGTGCTGCAGAAAGGCTGGAAAATCTCAGCCAACATTGAATACATTCAAGGCTGAGTTAAACAGATTTGCGATCGACAACAGAGTCAAAGTTATGAGGGACAGGTAGAGATGTACAATTGAGTCCATGATCAGATCTGCCTGATCTTGTTGAAAGGCAGAGCAAGTTCAAGAGGCCAAATGTCCTCCACCTTCTCCTATTCCTTGTGTTGTGCACACCAGGTATCTGTCATTGTATTGTCAACTCCTGAACATTTAGTGCTAAATAGAGGACAACTTGATTCAATACGGTGTCAAGCCCTTCTATCTCTTGGATCTCACACAAATATTACCACAGTGTCTTCCTTTTGTTGAGACTTATAACAGCAACTCAGTCGCATCCATCACACCTATAGACATGCAACAAAAAATTTTCGATTTCCTGTCACACTCTTGGAAATCATTTTGCTGCCTTTCGTGGCAACGTTCCATAGAACCATAGAATCCCGACAGTGTAGAAGGAGGCCATTTGGCCCATCGAGTCTGCAGCGACTCTCCAAAAGAGCATCCTATCTAGGCCCACCATCCCCGCCCTATCCCTATAACCCTTTGCATTTCCCATGGCTAATCCACCCAACCCACACATCTTGGGACACTAAGGGGCAATTCAGCAAGGCCAATCCATTTAACTTCCACATCTTGGGACACAAAGAGACAATTTAACATGACCAATTCATTTAACCTACACATCTTTGGACTGTGGGAAGAAACTGGAGCATGGTGGCACAGTGGTTATTACTGCTGCCTCACAGCGCCAGGTACCCAGGTTCAATTCGTGGCTTGGGTCACTGACTGTGTGGAGTTTGTATCTTCTCCCCATGTTTGCTTGGGTTTCCTCCAGGTGCTCCAGTTTCGTCTCACAGTCATAAAGATGTGCTGATTAGATGCATTGGCCATGCTAAATTCTCCCGCAGTGTACCCGAACAGGTGCCGGACTGTGGTGGCTAGGGGATTTTCGCTGTAACTTCATTACAGTGTTAATGTAAGCCGACTTGTGAAACTAATAAATCAACTTCAAATGGAGGAAACCCACAGGGAGAACGTGCAAAGTCCACACACTCACCCAGGCCGGGAATCGAACCTGGATCCCTGGCGCCGTGAGGTAGCAGTGCGAACCACTGTGCTTTCTTTTGTTGAAAATGAATGTAATCCAATGTGTTCAGACAACATGACAATAGTTTGTAATTGTGTTTTTTTGCAAGAAGCATTTAAACTGGGTTAGTTCATCATCCAAGCCTGCTAGTTGGCAGCCTCTGTAAGGAGCGAGTTTACTATCTGACAGATGGGCTGCTGCAGATTACCCTCCAGTTCCTGCACAACATGACCTGGGTCTTGCTGATTTCCAGCTCCTTGTCCTCAGCAGTGGGCTTCCCTCCAGCTCCAAAAAAGAACGCCGGCGAGCCAAAAATGAGAAAAGTGTGGCTGATAATGGCAGGAAAGGGTGTGCACGTTACACGCGAACCTATTACACCCACACATTTGCAATGTATTGTTTCCCGTCTTTACACAGGTTCAGTGAATACTGAGTCCGGCTGACTGCCTGCTTTAAAAATCGGCCGCACTCAAAGGGGAAGAAGAATAACGTTCAGGACATGAAGTGCAGGGTTGTACTAATCAATCCGAGGAAGTTCCTTGAAGCTGACACAACTCACTTGAACAATTAACATCGGGGCACCTTTTACAACCATTTCCTTTGAAAACATGAAGGTAATCGCGCTCAAACAATAAATTGCAATTTTTAAAAATGAATCAAAGCCCTGTGGAAAATCAGGCGCTCATAAATAATGGCACCTCAGCCATTGTTCGGATTTTCAATGTCTCCTTTGAGCAATCGCTAAAGAGGTCAGGAGTGACACCAAAGAGAATAATTGACGCATTGTGATAGAATTGTTAACAGGTAGGATGCCTCTGGAAACTAATAATTTCTGCAGATGTATCTCAGCTCCCATTACAAATAAACTAAAACTGCTGTTTCCTTTTCAAAGTGTTCCTGCAGCTTTTTTCATTCAGTTGACAGCCAAGTACTTTTTTATTCTTCCGATTCTCTATAGAGATTTTTCATGTATTGTTAAAGGCAAGATGTGACTTGCCATACTGAATGGCATGCTTTGTCTGTAGTTTGGTTATTAGCGTCACAAGTAGGCTTCCATTAACATTGCAACTAAATTACTGTGAAAATCCCCAAGTCGCCACATTCCGGTGCCAGTTTGGATACACTGAGAGGGAATCTGGCACGGCCAATGCATTTAACCAGAATGCCTTTCAGAGAAAACCAGAGCACCCGAAGGAAACCCAGGCAGACATGGGGAGAATGTGCAGACTCCACACAGACAGTCACCCGAGCCAGGAATCAAACCCAGGTCCTTGGCACTGTGAGGCAGCAGTGCTAACCATTATGTCACCGTGCTGCCCACAGTATTGTGCACAAGGGACAATACTTTTCACTATCAAAATAATGAATCAAATCAAATCAAAAACAGTTTCTCGCCCGTGAGGAGAGGGACTTCTCCCTACAATGCAGAAGAAGCCATTTGGCTCATTGGGTCTACATCGACTCTGACAGAGTATTTTACCCAGGCCCTTTCCCAGCAACCCCGCATACATTTACCATATGGGCAGCAGGGTGGCACAATAGTTAGCACTGCTGCCTCACAGCGCCAGGGACTCGGGTCCAAATCCAGCCTTGGGTGGCTGTCTGAGTTGGATTTGCATGCTCTCCCTGTGTCTGCATGGGTTTCCTTCGGGTGCTCGAGTTCCCTCCCATAGTCCAATGATGTGCGGCTGAGGTTGATTGGCCATATTAACTTGCCTTTAGTGTCAGGGAGACTAACAGGGTAAATGTGTGGGGTTACGGGGATAGGACCTGGGTGGGATTGTTGTCAGTGCAGGCTTGACGGGCTGAATGTCCTCCCGCTACACTGTAGGGATTCTATGATTCGTAGCTAACCCCTCTAACCTACACATCTTGGGACATTAACAGGCAATTTTAGCATGACCATTCCACCTAATCTGCACATCCTTGGAGTGTGGGAGGAAACTGGAGCACCTGGAGGAAACTCATACTGACACAGGGAGAACGTGCAAACTCCACACAGACAGTGACCTGAGGCTGGAATTGTGAGAGTTACACCCCCTTCAGTCTCAGTGTAGGGCACAGACAACATACGGCAGCTGCAAAGTGAGATACGAACAGCCAATGGCACCCAGCACCATGGTGAATCCTGCAATCTTAGCCAAGCCACGTGTTCACTCTACCTGCAAGAGGGAATGAAATGATGTTAGCTGGCTTTGAAATGAGTGACTCAGTGAGCTCCTGTGTACAAGAGTGGATAGCAAACTGTGAGGTTTTGTAAATATTACTAACTCCAACTTGGAAGGAGCCACATCATAAAAGTTCATAATTATGGTTACCTTTGCAATATGGTCCATGCCCTGCATGGAAGTGATAGTTGTGACTGCAACTGGTGACAGATTTCAGTAAGGATGGCCTTGTGGAAGATGTCCTGCACATTGTTCATTGCTGAGGTTCAGCTAGGCGAATTGCTGAATGAATATGGTCTCATAACAGAGTGCGCTTCTCTGTCTCCTCCCTCTTCCAGCAACCTGTCCTGCTCTGTGCAACCTCTGTCCCTTCTCCAAGTCACGGGGTGTTCCTAGGGGAAATCTCCACTAGTGCAACATTCAGCTAATTTATGGAGGATCTAAATCAGTGAAAGATCCTTCAGCACCTGCCACTCCTTGCTGACTTCTGTCGCTTGAAATTATGATGGAAAGTAGATTTGTAGCCATAGCTGAAAGAAATCAATCAAGCAATAAAACTAACCTAAAAGTAATCCATCATCCCTTTTAAATGGTACAGGCACGGGGGTGTTCCTTCCTGTTGCTAAGTGCATGTCCAGCTGTGCCAGGTTAAGACAAGGCATTGGCTGGAGCACTGAGCTCCAGAATGGCTGGGTTGGTGTCAAGTCAGCATTGTACACTGATTAATGTCATGATCTGCCTGCTCTGCATACTTATGGTGGGCATGCTAACAACCTCATGAGTATGGTGTCTGTGTGCTTTCCCCCCTGTGCGTGTGTGTGTACAAGCCATGGACACCATTGTGAAACCCTGAAGGCATCCAAAACAAAATAGGTGCTAAAAAATTCAATTTTGCCCTGTATATTTCCTATCTCTATATTTTGTTTTATTCATTTGTGGGACATGGGCGTTGCTGTCTGGCCAGCATTTGTTGCCCATCCCTAGTTGCCCTTGAGAAAGCGGTGGTGAGCTGCCTTCTTGAATCGCTGCAGTCCACATGCTGTGGGTTAGCCCATAATGCTGCTAGGGAGGGAATTTTGACCCAGTGACTGCGGAGGAACTGCATTGACTTATTATCAACCCAGGGCTCCTACGTGATCTCCAATTTTGTGTGGACTCATTTTTGTTAATGATGTCTTGCGCAGAATTTTTTCAATTGCTTTCTGGAAAATCCATCCACATCACGGTCCGTGATGGCTGGAATTCTCTGACTTCGCCTGCGGCTGGGATTCTCCAGTCCCGCTGCAGTGAATGGGGTTTTGGCTGAGTGCCAAATTCTTCGTTCTTGCTTGTGTCGGTCGTGGGGTGAGTGAGATCAGAGGATCCCAGTCAATGTTTGTGGCCTTCTCAAAAAATTAGATGAAGTTGACTAGGCATGAACTACACTTCGCACATCAGAGGATACATGGCACAGAAGCAGATCAGTTGGCCCAGCTAATCCATGCCAGGAGGTGTTTATGCTCCACCCGAACTCCCTCCCATCTTTTCTCATCTAAGTCCACCATTGTAACGATGTCATCCTTTCTCCCTTAAATGCTTACCTTATTTCCCTTAAACACTATTCACTATAAGCACTCCCTGTGGGAATGAGTTCAATATCCTCACCACCCTCTGGTTGAGAAGGTTTCTCCAGCCTCACCGCTTTTGTTAGTGAAGGTGGAGAATTTGGCACTCAGCCAAGTCTTCGTTCACTGCAGTGGGAACCAGATAATACCACCCCCCCACCCCCTGCCCCGAAGAACAGCTCAGGTAGAATTTTCTTTACTGACAATCTGGTACTTACAGCATCAACATTACTAGCTTTTTTAAAAAACTCCAGATTGATTTAATTAATTGAATTTAAATTCCCCAGCTGCCTTGATGAGATTTGAACTCTTGTCTCTGGATCATTCGTCCAGTAAGTTTACTAATGATCATGGGACTGCACCATTAAGTTCCAAATATAGACATCACCCAAGTCTTTAGTGGGATGGGGCAGTCTAAAGGCAGCTAGCTGAAGCAGTAGAATAAACAGCTGGAGAATTCCGGCCTAGCATTCTTCTGGCAATGACTTTATGTTGCTGGCCTCTGGTCATACTTTCCTCCACAAGAGAAAACTTTCTCCCTATAACTAAACCATCAAAACTTTTCATAATTCGAAAGACCTCTTTGATCAACTCATATCAGTCTAGGTGCTCAGCTGGATAAGTTCCTGTAATCTCCCCACAATTGATGTTAAACTGAAGTTAGGTCTGCAGTTAGTTGGTTTCTCTACCTGTGCTTTGAAATAATGGAGCGACATTTGCCATTCGGAAGCATCAAGAAGGCTTTGGTACATTAGGATTTAATGCATCTGCAATTTCCTCATCTACTTATTTTAAAAGTGGCAGGGTTTTGGCCAATGAGTCAGATGAATGTGTTTTCAAGTCGCACTGGAGAGACTTACACACATAAAGCGAACTTGTCACGCTAGTGCTGCATGATAGGGTGGCACAGTGGTTAGCACTGCTGCTTCACAGTGCTAGGGTCCTGGGTTTGATCCCTGGCTTGGGTTACAATCTGAGTGGAGTTTGTACGTTCTCTCCGTGTCTGCATGGGTTTTCTCCGGGTGCTCTGGTTTCCTCCCACACTCTAAAGGATGTGCTGGTTAGGTGGATTGACCTGAGCAGGTGGTGACTGGGGGATTTCACAGTGACTTCATTGCAATGTTAATGAAGCATTGTGCCTTACTTGTGACTAATAAATAAACTTTAAAGTGCAGTACTGAGGCAGTGTTGCACTGACTGAAGTGCCGTCTTTTAAGATGAAATATTAAACGAAGGCTCTCTCTGCCTTCCCAGATAGACAATAAGTTTTAAAGTTTATTTATTAGTGTCACAAGTAGGCTTATAGTAACACTGAAATGAAGTTACTATGAAAATCCCCTAGCCACCACGCTCTGTTGCCAGGTACACTGAGGAAGAATTTAGCGCGGCCAATGCACATAACCAGTCTGCCTTTTGGACTGTGAGAGGAAACCCACACAGACACAGGGAGAATGTACAGACTCTGCACAGTCACCCAAGCTGGGAATCGAACCTGGATTCCTGACACTGTGAGGCAGCAATGCTAATTACTGTGCCACTATGCCACCTCACAGGAATAAAGATGCCGTGGCATTATTCTGAAGAGGAGCAGAGGAGTTCTCTCCATTATCTTGACCAATATTTATCCCTGAACCAATATCTCTAAAAACACATGAATTATCTGTTCTCGGCTATTTGTGGGGCCGTACTATCTAGGTTTCATCGCATGACTTGCCCCCACACTCCAGCTATTAGTCAGTGGGGAGGTGATGGTACAGTGGGTTTGTTACTGGACTAATAATCCAGAGATCCAAGGAAATTCTCTGGGGACCTGAGTTTGAATCCCACCATGGCAGATGGTGAAATTTGTGTTCAGTAAAAATATGGAATTAAAAGTCTAACGATGGCTGTGAAGTCACTGTTGTTAAGACCCAAACGGGAGAGAAATCTGCTGTCCTTACCTGGTTGAGCTACTACAATGTGGTTGATTCTTAAATGGTCCAGTAAGCCACTCAGTTGGGCCCAACTGCTGCAATGGCAGCTCATCGACTTTTAGGGATGGGCAATGATTAATTTTTTTAAAAAATCCACCACCTGCCTACACCAATTAGAAAAGTAAAAAGATTCATTACCCAATTGAATGATGCCTGGGTGGCACAGTGGTTAGCACTTCTGCCTCACAGCGCCAGGGGCCTGGGTTCAATTCCAGGCTTGGATCACTGTGTGGTGTTTGCACATTCCCATTCTCTCCATCTCTGCATGGGTTTCCTCCGGGTGTTCCTCTCGCAGTCCTAAGATGTGCAGTGGATTGGCCATCTTAAATTGCCCCTTCGTCCCCTTAGTGCCTGGGGAACAAGCTAGGGTAAATGCAAGGGGTTATGGGGATAAGGCCTGGGTGGGATTGTGGTTTTGCAGACTCGATGGGCTGAATGGCCGTCTTCTGCATTGTAGGATTCTATGACTGCCGGCCCAATAGCCTTTATCCCCCCATTTCCAATATATTTATATCTGGCAAAGTGAAAACATGTTAAAAAATGTCTTTTTTGATGTCCGGATGATTGCACAGAGCTGTGTCCTGGAGATTTCTCATCAATTTTTGGAGACTCTGGGTCAATCCTGCTGCATTGGCAGCCCTATTACTGTGCACTAATTAGCTGCTGTATTCCTAATTACAAGAGTGTCGATATGTCAAAAGCATTTCTTCTACTCGAGGATAGTTTGAGATTCTGGGGAACTGTTTGAATGCAGATTCTTTTTTTTCCCTTGCTTTCATGCCCTGGTGTGGAAACCATCAATTCCTGGTGATTAACTATCAACATCCTGGTGGTTAACATTGACAAGAAAGTCAACTAAGAACATAAGAAATAGGAGCAGGAGTAGGCCATCTAGCCCTTCGAGCCTGCCCCGCCATTCAATAAGATCATGGCTGATCTGAAGTGGATCAGTTCCACTTTCCCGCTTTCTCCCCATAACCCTTAATTCCCTTGTCTATCAAAAACCTATCTACCTGTGACTTAAATATATTTAGCAAGGTAACCTCCACTACTTCAATGGGCAGAGAATTCCAGAGATTCACCACCCTTTGTGTGAAGAAGTTCCTCCTCAACTCCGTTCTAAACTGCCCCCCGCCCTTATCTTGAGGCTGTGCCCTCTAGTCCTGCTGTCCTTTCTAAGCGGGAAGAATCTCTCTACATCTACCCCATCCATCCCCTTCATTACCTGGACTAGCCGTATATATATTGCAGCTGCAAGAACAGATCAGAGGCTAGGACTCCTGTTGTTAATTCACCTCCTGACTCCCAAAGTCTGCCCATCATCCACAAGGCACAAGTCAGGAATGTGATGGAATTCTCTCCACTTGCCTGGATGGGTACAGCTCCAACAACACTCAAGAAGCTTGACACCAACCTGGACGAAGCAACCTGTTTGATTGGCACCCCTTTCATAAACATTCACCACCGACGAACGGCGGTAGCAATGTGTACCATCTACAAGATGTAGGAACTCAAATCTCCTTCAACTGCAGCTTCCAAACCTGTGAGCTCTACCTCCTAGAAGGATGAGCAGACATATGGGAACACCACCACCTCCAAGTCACACACCATCCTGACATGGAACTATATTGCTATTCCTCCGCAGTCGCTGGGCCAATCTCTTAGACCTTCCTTCCTAACAGCACTGTGGGTGCTCCTACAGCACGTGGACTGCAACAGTTCATGAAGACAGCTCACCACCCACCTCATCGAGGGCAATTAGGGATGGGCAACGAACACTGGCCTAGCCAGCGACACCCATGTCCCTCGAATGAGTGGAAGTAAATTGTCTATTCCAATTCCCATTGTTTGTGAATTACTTTTTTTAAAACTTGATATTAAATCTACAGGATGGGACTTTGCGACCTCACTCTTCCCAAAACCATAAAATCCCACCCAAGGTCAATGGACCTTTCCATGGTCTTTCCCTCATCCACTCCAATTCCTGTGGTGGGCAGGACAGTAAAATTCTGGCCATTAAGGTTCTCCCGTTGAGTTCTCTTTCAGCTTGCCTATACTGTTGGTATTGTTCTCTTTCTCCATGGTGAAAATGGGTACAAGGGACTCATCCAACGTGTTTCGGTTGTCAGCCAGTTGTCACAAATTAGATCTGTGTTCACCTCCCAAAAATGATGTTTGCCAGACTTTGCAATGGATGGGAAATTGTGCAACTTCCATGTTTGGGTGAACAGCTTCTCCAACATGAGGCAAACTAATTGCAAGTTCCCAGCGCTGGACCATCTGCACTCCAAGCAATACTGATAATTAAGAGATACTGGGCCAATAAGATGAGGGACTAAGGTTCCTGGAGGCCCGCTGCACTGCTGGGGCAGGATCCTCACCTTGTCTGGCCTGGGTTGGAGACCTCATCCCAAATCCCAGATTAATTTACACAACAGGGTAGGCAGCCCCCACCAGGAGAGTCACACCAACAGCTCCATTCCTGCCCACCCCCGTTCATCCTTTTAAAACACAACATTAAAAAATATGGGCATTGCTGGTAAGGTCAGCATTTGCTGCCCATCCCGAACAACCCTTGAACTGAGAGGCTTGCTGGGCCATTTCAGGGGGCAGTTGGGAGTCAACCACACTGCTGTGGCTCTGGAGTCACACGTAGGCCAGACCAGATAAGGGCGGCAAATTTCCTTCCCTAAAGGACATTAATGAACCAGATGGGTTTTAACAACGACAAAAAAGTTGCAGTTTCATGGTCACCATTAGGGGCGGCATGGTAGCACAGTGGTTAGCACTGCTGCTTCACAGCTCCAGGGACCTGGGTTCGATTCCCGGCTCGGGTCACTGTCAGTGTGGAGTTTGCACATTCTCCTCTTGTCTGCGTGGGTTTCCACCGGGTGCTCTGGTTTCCTCCCACTGTCCAAAAATGTGTGGGTCAGGTTGATTGGCCATGCTAAAATTGCCCCTTAGTGTCTTGAGGTGTGTAGGTTAGAGGGATTAGTGGGTAAATATGTAGGGATATGGGGGTAGGGCCTGGGTGGGATTGTGGTCGATGCAGACTCGATGGGCCAAATGGTCTCTTTCTGCGCTGTAGGGATTCTATGATTAGTACTGATCAGTATTCAGATTTTTTTCATAGAATATGGAATTGTAGAATCCATACAGTGCAGAAAAAGATGAGTGGGATTTTCCAGCCGAGTTTGCCTGAAAAGTAGAGATTCCCGTCCGACTTCAATGGACATTTACATGGTCCATGCTCCCCCCGCACCCCCCCACCCACTGCCCCCCCCCCCCAAAAAAAACCATCACTAGAATTCCGGTGGCGGGCGGGATGGGAAAATTTCGGCCATGGTTCAGCCCACTGGGGGGTCTGCACCGACAGCAATCCCACCCAGGCCCTCTCCCGGTAACCCCATGTAATTACGCTGCTAATCCTCCTGACAGTAAGGGTCAATTTAGCATGACCAATCAACCTAACCTGCACATCTTTGGAGTGTGGGGGGAAACCGGAGGAAACCCACGCAGACACGGGGAGAACATGCAAACTCCACACAGATAGTCAATCTGTACCTCCATTTTGCAACTCCAAATCTGTAACCTCGATATCCATTAACTGATCTCAGCCCTTTTAACAGGATGAAATTCACAATTCTACCATCCTCCGCATGACCACGTGCTTCCCAATCTTCTACCTGAATGGCATGGCTTTTTAAAAGTACAAGATTATGCCTCTTGTTCAGGATTACAGAACTACACTGAATAGCTTTTCTGCATATACTCTGTCTAATCCATTTGTCATTTTAAACACTAAATCACATCACCCCTCATGTTTTTTCTAATACCCACAATGGAATGCCTATGTAATAGTATAAACATCACAACGCTCAGAACCAGATTGTCACCCAGCCATTAGATTGATACAAGAGCGTCATCTTCTTAGTAAGCGACATTGTTCTGAAAGATTGTTGGTTCTCAATGTTACTCAAGTCTAAATAAGCAGCCATCAACATCCTATTCACAATAGAATTGGACCCAGCAAACAATGATGCATTAATTTCAAACAATAGCGGGTGGGCGGGTGGGGGGAGGGAGAGGAACGGTAACAAGAAAAGAAATCAGTTTCAATTATGAAGAGAGATTGCATCGGCCAGGGCTGCTTTCTGGAGCAGAGGGAACTGACGGGGGGTGTAATGACTTTAATCAGGCCATTGAAGTTGGCGTATGGACTCCCTGATTAAGGATCCAATTGATGGACAGATCAGGGAGTCTTTGCTTTGTATTTAACCGGGCGTGTCAGTTCCTCTGACACCCCCACAGGTAGACTGCTAACTGCTAGCACTCTGTGTACTGCTTTTAGAGTTTGTAAGTAAAGGGATTTTGATGAAGGGACTTCTGCCTCTGCAGACTTATGATGTGGATGTGCTGGCGTTGGACTGGGGTAAACACAGTAAAAAGTCTGACAACACCAGGTTTTAGTCCAACCGATTTATTTGATAGTAAACTCACCATTCACCTGAAGAAGAGGGAAACCCCTTGAAAGCTAGTGAGTTCACTATCAAATAAATCGGTTGGACTAAAACATGGTGTTGTCAGACTTTCAACTCTGCAGACTTATCACAGGGGGTACATGATTGAGATGTATAAAATTATGAGGAGCTTAGATAGAGTAGACAGGAAGAAACATTTCCCCCTGGTGGAGGGATCAATGACCAGGGGACACAGATTGAAGGTTTAGAAGTTTAGGGCAGGATGTTTAGAAGATGTGGCAAAAAACTTTTTCACCCAAAGAGTGGTGGGAGTCAGGAACTGACTGCTTGAAAGAATGGTGGAGACAGAGACCTTCATAACATTTAAGAAATATTTAGATGCGCACTTGTGTTGCCGAGGCTATGGGCTAAGCACTAGGAAATAGGTTTAGTATAGTTGGGTGGTTTGTCTTTGAGCGGTGTGGATGCGATGGGCTGAAGGGCCTTCTAATGACTCTAAAAAATCATCTAATGATTGTTTGTTCATCTCCAACTCATTTTCCATCCATAGTTTGTGAGCAGCTGGAATTTAATTTACCGGAAACTGAAAGATAGTTGGGCACACACTCGTTTGTAACTTTTAGCTAGGGAAGTGGAGGAATATGCTATTTGATTTGACCAGTCAGTTGTCAGGACGATATACATGGTACTACAATGGCACTGAAATTCATAAACCCGTGTTGCTCAATTATGTGGTGGGCAGAATGCAGTTTCCCCACCCGTATCGCCCCCCTCTCCTCCTAGAGAATGCTGGTGTCAGTCCAAAAAAATGTTCTGCTTAAGACATGATCAAACAATGTCATGTGTGAACTAAAATGTCCATAAATCTATAATCAGCCAAAGCTTTGATTTGACCTGATTTATTATTGTCACATGTATTAATATACAGTGAAAAGTATTGTTTCTTGTGCACTATACAGACAAAACATACCGTTCATAAAGAAGGAAAGGAGAATGTGCAGAATGTAGCGTTACAGTCATATCTAGGGTGTAAAGAAAAATCAACTTAATGCAAGATAGGTCCATTCAAAAGTCTGATGGCAGCAAGGAAGAAGCTGTTCTTGAGTCGTTTGGTACACGATCCCAGACTGCTGTATCTTTTTCCCAATGAAAGAAGGTAGAAAAGAGAATGTCCGTGTACGTAGGGTCCTTAATTATGCTGGCTGCTTTGTCGAAGCAGTGGGAAGTGTAGAGTGTCAATGGATGGGAGTCTGGTTGTGTGATGGACTGGGCTTCATTCATGAACTTTTGAAGTTTGACACCGAGTGACAAATTATTAGGACAGTCATCTAAAACCTTGGTCAAAGAGGTATGTTTTAATCAACATCTTAAAAGATGAGCAAGTGGGAGATGGGAAATGTTTCGAAAGGAAATTGAAGTGCTTGGGGCCAAGGCAGCTGAAGACTCAGCCACCAATGGTGAAGTGATTCAAATCAGAAATAGTCAGAGGGCAGGATTTTCCGCACACGCTCACCCCAAACCCGGAAAATCCCACCCAAGGTCAACAGACCTTTCCGTGATCCGGCCCTCAATAGAATAGGAAAATTCCCCCCAATATATTAAACTCCCTAGCATTTAGAAGCCTGACAAATCAGATGACATTTTCTGGAGCATTTGGGGGTGTTCAAATCCCTAAATTGTTTATGAACAAAATAGTTCTTGACCTTCAGACTTATCTGGGATGATCCCAGAGTCTCCATTCTCTCTATTTATTGGTCTGTATTCTTGGGTCACTTCACAGAAGTGGACAGTCCAGTTGGTTAGACTGCGCAGGGTTCCTGGCACACACTCAACTAGCAAATGAAATGGCCACGCCAAGGTCTTCATTCCTGTGCTCAGCTGCTAAAGGAGAAGTCGGGCAGGTTTCCTTTATCCTTTCCCTTTGTCCTCACTCACGTGCGGGCACACCCTACCACTTTTCCCTGGAGCTCATGACACGAAGCCCCAGAGAGGATGTATCTGTTTGTTCGAGTGAGAGTTTGATACAGTTTGTTGTGAGGTGCTGGGGATTTGGCGCTCTTTTGCACCTCTGTAATGATGCACACTCACAGGGTGGGATTCTGCCAAAAAAATTCTAAGTGTTGAATTTGCGTAAAAACTGGAGTAAATCATGTTGGTTTTTTGTGGGGTTCTCAAAATGAAGCTCCCACGCTGTATGCACTGCTGATGCACTAGTGTGATTCATGCACAAAACCAGTGAGTTTTCCTATTCCCAACCGAAAGGCCAGCAGCAAAGTGCTGAGTGAAATAGTCAACATGGTTTTGTAGCGGGTAGGTCGTGCCTTACTAACCTTATTGAGTTTTTTGAGAAGGTGACCAAAGAGGTGGATGGGGGTAAGGCAGTTGACGTGGTACACATGGATTTTAGTAAGGCGTTCGATAAGGTTCACCATGGTAGGCTTCTGCAGAAAATGCAGATGTATGGGATTGTGGGTAATCTAGGAAGTTGGATCAGGAATTGGCTATCAGATAGGAGACAGAGGGTGGTGGTGGATGGTAAATATTCATCATGGAGTACAGTTACGAGTGGTGTGCCTCAGGGATCTGTTTTGGGGCCACTGTTGTTTGTAATTTTTATTAATGATCTGGATGAGGGTATAGTTGGGTGGATTAGTAAATTTGCTGATGACACCAAAATTGGAGGTGTGGTAGATTGTGAGGAAGGGTGTCATAGTCTGCAGGGAGACTTAGATAGGTTGCAGAGCTGGGCCGAGAGGTGGCGGATGGAATTTAATGCGGAGAAGTGTGAGGTAATTCACTTTGGTAGGAGCAACAGATGTGTCGAGTATAGGGCTAACGGGAGGACTTTGAATAGTGTGGATGAACAGAGGGATCTAGGTGTGTGTGTACATAGATCCCTGAAAGTTGGGAATCAAGTAGATAAGGTTGTTAAGAAGGCGTACGGTGTCTTGGCGTTTATTGGTAGGGGGATTGAATTTAGGAGTCGCAGTGTAATGTTGCAACTGTACACTACTCTAGTGCGGCCGCACTTGGAGTACTGTGTGCAGTTCTGGTCCCCGCATTACAAGAAGGATGTGGAGGCGTTGGAGAGGGTGCAGAGGAGGTTTACTAGGATGGTGCCTGGTATGGTGGGGAGGTCCTATGAGGAGAGACTGAGGGATTTAGGGTTGTTTTCGTTGGAAAGAAGGCGGCTAAGAGGGGATCTTATTGAAACATATAAGATGATTAGAGGTTTAGATAGGGTGGATAGTGATGGCCTTTTTCCTCGGATGGAGAAAGCTAGCACGAGGGGGCATGGCTTTAAATTAAGGGGGGGTAGCTACAGGACGGATGTCAGGGGTAGGTTCTTTACCCAGCGGGTGGTGAAGGATTGGAATGCCCTGCCTGCTGCAGTTGTAAATGCGTCTAGTTTGGGGGCGTTTAAGAGATCTCTGGATAGGTTTATGGATGAAAAGGGATTGGTATAGGCTAGTGGGTCATTGTTTTTGTAACTGGTCGGCGCAACATCGTGGGCCGAAGGGCCTGTTCTGCGCTGTAATGTTCTATGTTCTATGTTCTATGAGTGCGCCATTGCGCAAGCGCCGATCTTTCCGCACCAGGATCAACGCATACGCAGTGGCCCTGCACTGCCAGCTTCCCAACAGCTAGCCAGCCCCATGACTCATCATCACTGCAGCAGCCCCCCCCGCCCCTGGAATGCCCCCACAGCCTGATCGCTGGCCCCCTGAACATGTCCAGTCCAGCCTCGCCCATCCCCCCACCTGTTCTACCTCAATTTCCTGATCCCTCCTCCACACCCGATGCTGTCTCTATCCCTCACCAGCAGTCCACACTCTCCCCCAACCTGCCCCCTCTCACAGTTCCGACTCCCCCCAGTAGGCTGCTGCCCCCCATCACACCCCACCCACCCCAGTTGCCAACCCAATGGCTGGCTTCCCTCCCTCAGTCACTGATCCCGACTTCAGAGTGACAGTGGGATCCCCCACCGATCGCCCCCAGAGACTTTGCCCTACCAGACCCCATCCCCATTAGGTCCCACTCCCCCAGGGCACTGCTCGATGCCGGTGGGCATTGCCAATGTGCCCCCGGCATTGGCACTTTGCCCGTTGAGCAGTGCCAGGGAGCCCAGGTGGGCATTGCCAAGGTGTCAATGCCCAGGTGGCACCCCCCTGAGCCTAACCCTCTGGGGAGGGGGATCTCAATTGCGACCCCTTTCACTCCAATGGGGTCAGGCCACTAGCTCCCTGCAAGTCGATAGCTATAGTATACTCCATTGGAGTCAACCACTCCTGGTGGGATGGGGTAGGGGGTGAGGCTAAGTCCTGGGCCCACTAATAGGATTTAAATTATATTAAAATTACCTACTGCATGTATTAACCAGAAATCTGGTGCTGGGAGATGTGAATTGGCCACCACTAGGATCTCTCAGACTGCTGTGCTAATAAAGCAGTGCAATGGGATGGGAGAATCACCCCCCACAGACTTTGTCAGGAAAATGAAAGATATTTATTAATGAGGAAAAAATTGTACCGAGTCCGGCATTCCCCCATCCACTGCTCAATCCCCACCCCCCCCAAAATCTCTGGCAGAATATCTTACCCAGGTTCTCTGCTCTATCTCCATAACCCCACGCATTTCCCACGGTCAATCCATCTATCCTACATATCTTTGGACTGTGGGAGGAAACCCACACTGACACAGGGAGAAGGTACAGACTCTGCACAGACAATAACCCAAGCTGGGAATTGAACCCGGGTCCCTAGTGCTACGAGGCAGCAGTGCTAACCACTAGGCCACCATACCGCCATCCACTGAGCTGCGAAAATGCAGCCATTCCTTTGCTGGCTTCAAGACATCGAGAGTGATCAAATTGTTCTTTTTCTAATCTGGTGTTTTACCATCAATCTGCAAATCCGCTTGCGCTGCTCATCATGAAATATTGCGCTCCGCTTACACATGTCTAAAGAAGCAGCAATAACAGGAGGAATTTGAGGATATGAGGGAGGGATATGTCGGAAGAGCCGGGGAGCGGGAATAACTGGATTGTTGACCCACGTGATGGGCCAAAAGGCCTCCTTCTATACTGCACAATTCCATGTTCTTGTGATTATAACTTATGAAATCAATTTAACTTTAAACACCCTCCTCGATTCAAGGGATTACAAACTAAATTTATGCAATCTGCCTCATATTTTAATCCTCTAAGCACCTTGGGCACAGATCCAGGAAAAGCTCCCGTTAAATTTCATTTGCCATCTGTTAAGCAAGTGTATGCCCTTGGCCTCCTGAAGCTGCTGAAGATCCTTTTCACAGTTAACCACACTCCTTATTTGCATGCCATCTTCAACATCATGCCCACCGTACTTGAGTTTAGATTATTTGAACGCATCAAGATAATCATTGGCACTGACCCAAGAAGGACAGCTCCAACAATGATCCATAAAGCGCTGTCTATCTGCAAACATTTCCACTTGTAATTTATAGCTTGAATGTGTCCCTTGCTGAAAGTGCGTCGCAGGGTAAGTAATGAAAGAAAGAACCAACTGCAGGATGCTTAGCCAGTGTTGCCTGCTCTTAACCACCATTCTCATTAGAGACATGCACCCCACCAGCATCGCAACCCAAATCCGGTGAGATCCAAACCCCAAACCTGTGAGTTTACCAGAAGTGCTGGCTAAGTTCAATGAAGTTTAGCTGTTAATGTCACAAGCCAGCTTTCATTAACATTGCAATGAAGTTACTGTGAAAATCCCCTAGCCGCCACAATCCAGCACCTGTTCGGGGAAAGCTGAGGGAGAATTTAGCACGGTCTTTTGGGCTGTGGGTGGAGACCAGAGCACCCGGAGGAAACCTGCATAGGCACGAGGAGAATATACAGATTCTGCACAGACAGTGACCCAAGCAGGAATTGAACCCGGATCCCTGGCTCTATAAGGCAGCAAAGCTAACCACTGTGCCACTGTGCCACCTGGTAACCAGGATGAGGATGAAGTCAGAGAGTCATAGAGATTTACAGCATGGAAACAGGCCCTTCGGCCCGACTTGTCCATGCTGCCCTTTTTTTTAAACCGTTGAGCTAATCCCAATTGTCCACATTTGGCCAATATCCCTCTATACCCATCTTACCCATGTAACTGTCTAAAAGCTTTTTAAAAGACAAAATTGTACCCACCTTTACCACTACTTCTGGCAGTTTGTTCCAGAAACCCACCACCTTCTGTGTGAAAAAATTGCCCCTCTGGACACTTCTGTATCTCTCCCCTCTCACCTTAAACCCATGCCCTCTAATTTTAGACTTCCCTACCTTCAGGAAAAGATATTGACTATCTAGCTGATCTATGCCTCATTATTTAGTAGACCTCTATAAGATCCCCCCTCAGCCTCCTACACTCCAGAGAAAAAAGTCCCAGTCTATGCAGCTTCCCCTTATAACTCAAACCGTCAATCCCAGTATCATAAGAACATAAGAACATAAGAAATAGGAGCAGGAGTAGGCCATCTAGCCCTTCGAGCCTGCCCCGCCATTCAATAAGATCATGGCTGATCTGTCGTGGCTCAGTTCCACATTCCCGCCCTCTCCCCATAACCCTTAATCCCCTCGCTTATCAAAAACCCATCAACCCGCGTCTTAAAAATAATTAGCGAGGCAGCCTCCACCACTTCAACGGGCAGAGAATTCCAGAGATTCACCACCCTTTGAGTGAAGAAGTTCCTCCTCAACTCTGTTCTAAACCGCCCCCCTTTTATCTTGAGGCAGTGCCCCCTAGTCCTACTGTCCTTCCTGAGCGGGAAGAGTCTCTCCACCTCTATCCTATCCATCCCATTCATCATCTTATATGTCTCAATGAGATCTCCCCTCATTCTTCTAAACTCTAACGAGTACAAGCCTAGTTTATTCAGCTTCTCCTCATAGCTCAACCCCCTCAACTCCGGTATCAGCCTAGTAAACCTCCTCTGCACTCCCTCCAAGGCCAAAATATCCTTGCATAAGTGCGGCGACCAAAACTGCACACAGTACTCCAGCTGCGGCCTCACCAATGCCCTATACAGCCGCAGCAAGACCTCCCTACTTTTATATTCAATCCCCCTCACTATGAAGGCCAGCATCCCATTCGCCTTCCTGACCACCTGCTGCACCTGCAAGCTGGGTTTTTGCGACTCATGCACAAGGACCCCGAGGTCCCTCTGCACCGTCGCCTGCTGCAGTTTTGCGCCATGTAAGTAATAGTCCTTCCTACCATTATTCCTACCAAAGTGGACCACCTCGCACTTGCCAACATTAAATTCCATTTGCCAGTTCCTGGCCCATTCGCCCAGCCTATCTAGATCCTTCTGCAGACTCTCCACACCCTCCACGCAATTTGCCGTTCCACCAATCTTGGTGTCATCAGCAAATTTCGACACCATACACTCGGTTCCCTCCTCCAGATCATCTATATAAATGGTAAATATCTGAGGCCCCAGCACTGACCCCTGGGGCACTCCGCTAGTCACCAACCGCCAATCCGAATAGCACCCATTAACCCCCACTCTCTGCCTCCTATTTGACAACCAATCCTCTATCCACGCTAACACCTACCCCCAACTCCATGCCGCCTTACCTTCTGCAATAACCTCTTGTAAGGTACCTTGTCAAATGCCTTCTGAAAATCAAGAAAGACCACATCCATCGGCTCTCCTCTATCCACCACCCTAGACACATCCTCATAGAACTCCAATAAATTTGTCAGACACGACTTCCCCTGAACGAAACCGTGCTGCGTCTGCTCTATCAAGCAATTCCCCTCAAGATGCCTCGCTATTTCCTCCTTGATGACGGATTCTAACATTTTACCTACAACAGACGTTAAACTAACCGGCCTATAATTCCCTGCCCTTTGCCTGCCACCCTTCTTAAACAACGGCGTAACATTAGCCGTTTTCCAATCTTCCGGCACTTCCCCGGAATCCAGCGACGTTTGGAAAATAACCACCAAGGCATCCACTATCACCTCCACCATTTCTTTCAGAACCCTCGGATGCATTCCATCCGGTCCTGGGGACTTGTCCATAATCAGTCCCTCCAGTCTGTCGAGCACCGCCTCTCTAGTAACAATAATGTCATTGAGACCCTCCACTCCTACCACCTTTCCATCGCTTCCCCATCCTTTCTAGTTTAATAATATCCTTTCTATAACCAGGTGGCCAGTATTCCAAGTGTGGCCTTACCAATGTCTTATACAACTTCAACAAAACGTCCCAACTCCTGTATTCAATGTCCTGACCAATGAAACCAAGCATGCTGAATGTCTTCTTCACCACTCTGTCCACCTGTGACTCCACTTTCAAGGAGCTATGAACCTGTACCTTGAGATCTCTTTGTTCTGTAACTCTCCCCTCCCATTAACTGTGTAAGTCCTGCCCTGGTTCAATCTACCAAAATGTATCACCTCGCATTTATCTAAATTAATCTCCATTTGCATTCGTCAGCCCACTGGCCCAATTGATCAAGATCCCATTGTAATCTGAGTTAACTTTCTTCACTGTCCAGTATGTCACCAATCTTACTAACCATGCCTCCTATATTTTCATCCAAATCATTAGTATAAATGACAAATAACAGTAGACCCAGCACCAATCCTTAAGGCATACCGCTGATCACAGGCCTCCAGTTTGAAAAACAGCCCTCTACAACCACCCTCTGCTTCTGTCATCAAGTCAATTTTATATCCACTTAGATACCTCACCCTGGATCCCGTGAGATTTAACCTTATATAACAACCTACCATGTGATACCTTGTCAATGGCCTTGCTAAAGTCCATGTAGACAACATCAACTGCACTGCCCTCATTTACCTTCTTGGTTACCCCTTCAAAAAACTCAATCAAATTTGTGACACATGATTTTCCACCCACAAAGCCATGCTGACTGTCCCTAATCAGTCTTTGCATCTCTAAATACCTGTAGATTCTGTCTCTCAAAATACTTTCCAACAACTTACCCATCACAGATAGGAGGCTCACCAGCCTGTAATTCCCAGGCTTTTCCCTGCAGCCCTTTTTAAACAAAGGCACAACATTTGCCACCCTCCAATCTTCAGGCACCTTGTCTGTAACGATCAATGATTCAAATTTCTCTCCAAGGGGACCCGTAATTTCCTCCCTAGCCTCCCACAATGTCCTGGGATACACTTCATCAGATCCTGGGGACTTATCTACCTTGATATGCTTTAAGATTTCCAGCACCCCCTTCTCTATAATATGTCCACTCCTCAAGACATCACTAATTATTTCCTCAATTTCCCTAACATCCATGCTTTTCTCAACAGTAAATACTGATGAGAAATATTCATTTAGGACCTCACCCATCTCTTGTGGATCCGCACATAGATGACCTTGTTGATCCTTAAGAGGTCCTACTTTCTCCCTGGTTACTCTTTTGGCCTTTATGTATTTGTAGAAGCTCTTTGGATTCTCCTTTGCCTTATCTGCCAAAACAATCTCATGTCCCCATTTTGCCCTCCTGATTTCTCTCTTAACTCGACTCCGTCACCCCCTATACTCTTCAAGGGATTCTCTTGATCCCAGTTGCCTTTGCATGTCATGTGCCTCCTTCTTCTTCTTGGCCAGGGTCTCAATATCTCAAGTCATCCAGGATTCCCTACTTTTACTAGCCTTGCCCTTCACTCTAAGAGGAAAGTGCTCATCCTGAACCTCGGTTAACACACTTTTGAAAGCACGTACCAGACGCCTATTTGCCTTCCCACAGACTGCCCCAATTAACTGTTGAAAGTTTCTGCCTGATACCATCAAAATTGGCCTTGCCCCAATTTAGAGTTTTAACTTTTGGGCCAGACCTATCATTCTTCATAGCGTGGGATGTGGTACGTGTTCATCCAAAAAGAAATGAGATATTTTCGGTCCAATCTTCCACCCTTGCTAAACCGTGCTCTCAATGCTGCTGGGTTCTGGGAGGGAACCAGAGAACTCGGAGGAAACCCACACAGACACAGGGAGAACGTGCAAACTCTGCACAGACAATGACCCAAGCTGGGAATTGAACCCAGGTCCCTGGAGCTGTGAGGCAGCAGTGCTGACCACTGTGTCACTGTGCCACCTTACTGTGCCACCACTCGACTGTGCCACCGTGTCAAAAAGGATCTGTCAATCCGATATATATCTGAACAAACCCACACGACGTTGTTGTATGGTTTGGTTCCACCCTCACATATGCAGCCTTAAGATGACCAGTTGTTGAG
This sequence comes from Carcharhinus amblyrhynchos, assembly GCF_965287045.1. Classification (NCBI taxonomy): domain Eukaryota; kingdom Metazoa; phylum Chordata; class Chondrichthyes; order Carcharhiniformes; family Carcharhinidae; genus Carcharhinus; species Carcharhinus amblyrhynchos. The sequence continues at coordinate 69,448,918 of NC_137337.1, read as the reverse complement.
AGTGGAGAGCCGTACTGACATCCTGATAGGAATAATATTGCCTGCCCTGTCCTACAATTCACTTCTGCTGATTTCAGATCAGCTTTATTGTTCCATGCTCCCTTACTGACTTTCTTTCCCTGCCAGCACCACTCTTCCATCTACAAAGAGTATGTTATTTATTTCTTCTATCCATTGTTTCATTTGGCCCACAACCAAGACGTTCCCATATAAAGCAAACAATTCCAGTAAGAGTGTGCCTCTCGGTCCCATTCCTATGCCCATAGATAGGTACATTGCTCCATTATTATCGCAGTGTTTATATCCTTGTAGGGTGTAGTTAGACAGATACTATTCTTCCTTATACTGTGCAGACCATAACTTTTCATATAAAGATTCTTGCCATTTGTTGTCTTAAGCACTTGAGTTATGTTGGAACTGGTCCTTCCATTAAGCTGTTAGAATGATCTATTAACATAAATTTGATTGGTGGCGACTAGGTGGCACAGTATGTTAGAATATTGTCCTTCTAGGCTGGAATCCAGCCCAGGCGGATTGCGTAAGAATCTTCTCTCCTCTCTCTGAAGATGGTAAAGGTCATAATTGAAGCATCTTTGTATGGTCACATCCAAATCTTTGTCAGTCTGTATCACACGCTGTTTACAATTTGATATGAACTTGGAGCTAGTACCAAGCCTATAGGCACAGAATTCATGTTTGAAGCATCACCATGATGGCCCTCCTTGTGGTTGCCCACTGTATCACTTGCTGCTTCTAGTGCAACCCACAGGCTATGCCCTGAATGGAAGGGTACTCACCTTAGGGATTCCAGAATCAGCTGAACCCATGCTACTTTGACGAATTGCAGACAGGTGGGGGTTGGTTTAGGGAGTTCCAGCAAGGCCACTGGGGGCATTTTACAGACACCCACCACCCCTGCTGGTCGGGACTATAAAGTTTTCCCCCAGGTGTTTACTGATAGCCTCCTTCCTCCAATCTCACCCAAATTGTTTTGCCCAGTATCAATCCCGGGGGTGATCCAAGGCAATCATCCAGGAGTTAGAAGCTTTCGCTGAAGTACTACATGGGAGTACTCCATACAAACTTCTTCACACATTCAATATTAATATGACAGTGCAATTCTGATCATCCCTGGCTGTCTGTTGTAGGTAAAATGTTAGAATCCGTCATCAAGGAGGAAATAGTGAGGCATCTTGAGGGGAACTGCTTGATAGAGCAGACGCAGCACGGTTTCCTTAAAGGGAAGTCGTGTCTGACAAATTTACTGGAGTTCTATGAGGATGTGTCTAGGGCGGTGGATAGAGGAGAGCCGATGGATGTGGTCTTTCTGGATTTTCAGAAGGCGTTTGACAAGGTACCTCACAAGAGGTTATTGCAGAAGGTCAGGGAACATGGAGTTGGGGGTAGGGTGTTAGCGTGGATAGAGGACTGGTTGTCAAATAGGAGGCAGAGAGTGGGGGTCAATGGGTGCTATTCGGATTGGCGGTTGGTGACTAGTGGAGTGCCCCAGGGGTCGGTGCTGGGGCCTCAGATATTTACCATTTATATAGATGATCTGGAGGAGGGAACCGAGTGTAGGGTGTCGAAATTTGCTGATGACACCAAAATTGGTGGAAAGGCAAATTGTGCGGAGGGTGGGGAGAGTCTACAGAAGGATCTAGATAGGCTGGGTGAATGGGCCAGGAAATGGCAAATGGAATTTAATGTTGGTAAGTGCGAGGTGGTCCACTTTGGTAGGAATAATGGTAGGAAGGATTATTACTTACGTGGAGAAAAACTGCAGCAGGCGACGGCGCAGAGGGACCTCGGGGTCCTTGTGCATGAGTCGCAAAAACCCAGCTTGCAGGTGCAGCAGGTGGTCAGGAAGGCGAATGGGATGCTGGCCTTCATCGCGAGGGGGATTGAATATAAAAGTAGGGAGGTCTTGCTGCGGCTGTATAGGGCATTGGTGAGGCCGCAGCTGGAGTACTGTGTGCAGTTTTGGGCGCCGTACTTACGCAAGGATATTTTAGCCTTGGAGGGAGTGCAGAGGAGGTTTACTAGGCTGATACCGGAGTTGAGGGGGTTGAGCTATGAGGAGAGGCTGAATAGATTAGGCTTGTACTCGTTAGAGTTTAGAAGAATGAGGGGAGATCTCATTGAGACGTATATGATGATGAATGGGATGGATAGGATAGAGGTGGAGAGACTCTTCCCGCTCAGAAAGGATAGTAGGACTAGGGGGCACAGCCTCAAGATAAAGGGGGGGGCGGTTTAGAACAGAGTTGAGGAGGAACTTCTTCACTCAAAAGGTGGTGAATCTCTGGAATTCTCTGCCCGTTGAAGTGGTGGAGGCTGCCTCGCTAAATATTTTTAAGACGCGGGTTGATGGGTTTTTGATGAGAGAGGGGATTAAGGGTTATGGGGAGAGGGCGGGAATGTGGAACTGAGCCACGACAGATCAGCCATGATCTTATTGAATGGCGGGGCAGGCTCGGAGGGCTAGTTGGCCTACTCCTGCTCCTATTTCTTATGTTCTTATGTTCTTATGTGTCATCATTTCACCTTGGAAGAGATATCTCAGTCTAAATGTTAGACATAGAATCCCTATGGTGTAGAAGGAGGCCATTTGGCCCTTTAAGCCTGCACCAACCACCCAGACCCTATCCCCATAACCCCAATCATTTACCCTAGCTAGCCTGCTTGACACTAAGGGGCAATTTAGCATGGCCAATCCACCTAACCCGCACATCTTTGGAGTGTGAGAGGAAACTAGGGCTCCTGATGGAAACCCATGCTGACAATGTGGAGATCACGCAAACTCCACACAGGCAGTGACCCAAGCCGGGAATTGAACCTGGATCCCTGTGAGGCAGCAGTGCTAACCACTGTGCCACCGTGCCACCAAATAATTTGAACATACTAGTCCAATAATTTGAACATGCTCCTCCAAACCATTTTGATGGAAATGTCTGTACAATTTTTATTGCAAAATGCATAAAAATGTAAATTAAATCAAGACAGCTTATGCTGTGATAAAGAATCAACTAGTTATCAAGATCACTTACACAAAATACAATGCCCCCCTGTTGTTATTCATTACAGTGAGTTCATGATGAATGGGATGGATAGGATAGAGGTGGAGAGACTCTTCCCGCTCAAAAAAGACAGTAGGACTAGGGGGCACAGCCTCAAGATAAAGGGGAGGCGGTTTAGAACGGAGTTGAGGAGGAACTTCTTCACTCAAAGGGTGGTGAATCTCTGGAATTCTCTGCCCGTTGAAGTGGTGGAGGCTGCCTCGCTAAATATTTTTAAGAAGCGGGTTGATGGGTTCTTGATAAGAGAGGGGATTAAGGGTTATGGGGAGAGGGCGGGAAAGTGGAACTGAGCCACAACAGATCAGCCATGATCTTATTGAATGGCGGGGCAGGCTCGAAGGGCCAGATGGCCTACTCCTGCTCCTATTTCTTATGTTCTTATGTTCTTATGATATAGGGGATTGTGGATACCTGGATCAAATTAGAAGCTTCATACATAATAATGTAATTAGAAGAATGAAAGTTTGATCGGTTTCGAGCACTCACCTGCCAAACCACTTTTATTTTACATGGGACTTGGGTGCCACTGGCTGGCCAGCATTTATTGCCCATCCCTAGCTGCCCTTGTTCAGAGGGCAGTTGAGAGTCAACTACACTGCTGTGACTCTGGAGTAAGTGTGAATGAGTAAGGATGGAGGATTTCCTTCCCTAAAGGACATTACTGAACCAGATGGGTTTTTCCGACAATCGACAATGGTTTCATGGTCATTGACTTCTTGTGGGATCCTACAGTTTCAGGATGAGCGAGGCCATAATATCACGCACAATGTTTCAGATCTGTGACCTTTCATCTGAACTGGGGAAGGTTAGATATATAATAAGCATTAACCGATGCAAGGAAAGTGGAGAGGGGAGAAAAATAAACCAATAGGGCTGGCTGTGATAGGGTGGCAACAGAGATTAAAGGACAAAAGAGATGATGAGGCAAGCCAAAAGAGGATGGTAACAAGAAACAAAGATGAGTCCAGCGGAGATGTAAATGGGAAGAGGAAAGTCATCATGAAAATCTGTTGGGGACAATGCTTAGAGTCATAAGTCGGAATTTTCCAACCTCACCTGTGGCTGACATTCTCCAGTCCCGCTGCAGGTAACAGAGTTTTGGCTGAGTGCCAAATTCTCCATTCTTGCTGGCACCAGATGGGAACAATCAAGACTGGAGAACTCCATTTGTAGAGTTTTACAGCACCAAATGAAGCCCTTTGGACCATCATGTTTGTGCTGGCTATCTGTCCATTCTAATCCCATTTTCCAGCACTTTGTCCTATGATCTGGAATGGCTGAGCTCAAATGTTGATTCCAGAAGGTTGCCATGAGTCTAACTGGAAGCTGAGGTGCTTCCAACCTGAGGTCCCCAAGCTTACGTTGAACATCATTGGAATAGTGTACAAAGTGAAGGGAAGGCTCTTCCCTTTCTTGACTACCTCCATTCTGGGGATAGGCTGTCCACCTTTACCCCTTTATAAACCCACTGACACCATTACTACCTTGAACGCCCTTCCAGAACTGAGATGTTCAGCCTATCAGGAAAGGTTGAGCTGGATGAAGCTCTTTTCTCGAGAAGGTTGAGGAATGTGCCCTTTTAGGTCTTTCAAGTTGTAAAATGATTGGATAGGGCAGATGTGGAGAAAATGGGGAGGCAGAACTAAACACTATAGGTGGGATTTTCTGTGCACCACTGCATGTTTCACGGAAGCAAAGGTGACCTAACACTGGCTGACAGCAAGATCTTCTGATCTCGTCATTGTCAAAGGGGTTTAAAATAGTTTTAAAAGTTTATTTTATAGTGTCACAAGTAGGCTTACATTAATGCCGCGATGAAGTTACTGTGAATATCCCCTAGTTGCCACACTCCGGTGCCTGTTCAGGTACACTGAGGGAGAATTTAGCACGGCCAATGCACCTAATCAGCAAGTGTTTGGGCTATGGGAGGAAACCAGAAGAAGCCCAATGCAGACACGGGGAGAACGTGCAGACTGCGCGCAGACAGTGACTCAAGTCAGGAATCGAATCTGGATCCCTGGCACTGTGTGGCAGCAGGGCTAACCACTGTGCCTCCATGTGGGATTTTATGTGGGATGTAAACACCAGCATAGACAGGTTGGGCCAAATGGCCTGTTATGTACTGTAGACTCGGTGTAAGCTCAAAATTGATTCTTTAGAAGTGTATTTTGATTTTGATACACCTTTGGCACAGGAGGGACATTTCCTGTCAGTGCCTTTGGCCCTTATTTATAATTTATAGTTTTGTGTTAGGATCTGACTCACTTTGAGTCTAGTTTTGCATCTAAAGATGGGAGCAGTGAACACTTGAATGCGAACATTATTGGAAAATACTCACGCTGACAGATAAGTCGTTTAATCGCTGAGAATTTATGGAGAAATCATCTGCTGTTCAATAGCAGAAAAGCCAATGAATATCCAACACAAATAACGATCATTCTTTTCCTGTCAGCTCCACCACATCTGATCTTTGCTGATGCATATAAATTGCAAAATGGTTAGGAAAGCTCTGTTAACACCTGCCAGTGGGGTATTATTCAGGCATCAGAAGAAAAGATGCTTTGAGCAGGTTGTCGAAGGCGACACATAATCTTGAACGGTCTTTGTACTGTGGATTAATCGCATGCAACTGGATATGAGTACATTTCACCTTTCATGCAATACAAGAGGGCAGGATTATCACTAAATGTTCCTTCCACTTGACACACTGGGTGGAAATTTATGAGATTTATTCTAAGGTGTCCAGCCAGTATGAAAATAGGAGAGTTCCTGATTTTTTTTTGGGTGCATTTTCACTCCCAATCTTACGCACTTAGTCACTGGAAAAATGGTGTAGACTGTTTCTAGCTGTTTCAGGCAGTGGGCTGGGCTTAACTCACCGGCCAGTCTGTAGAGGGAGCCACTGTGCATGTTCAGACCTCTGATTTTGCACATGCTCAATAGCAGGAGTCTGGCAGACAGAGAGAGTTGTCAGGCCCCTGCTACTGCAGGCAGCCTCTCAACTAGCTTCCCCCCACCCCCCACCACAAATGTGGGGGCCCAAAGCAGATCATAAGCCCCATAGTGCATGGGCATCTAGCCCCCACCACCCCCCTCCCCCACTGCCCAGACTGATCGGGCCCCCACTGCTCCAATCGCAACTGCAGATTGGCAGTGGGTCCCCTCCCCTCCAATCTGATCCCACTACAGAGTGAGCAGTGAGTTTCCCTCCCCCCTGATCAGGCTGCCTCTTCATGCCCCACCCTCCACTGACCCCACTCTGTATCGGCACCATAGGCCCTGCCCCTATAGGCCCCAGCTCCTGGGCAATGCCAGTGCCATGGTGCCCACTGGGCATTGTCCAGGTGCCAGGCTGGCAGTGACAAGGTGCCAGGTGGCACTGCTAAGGTGCCAGGCTGGCATTACCAAGCTGGAACTGCCCAAGGGACACTCCATTGCCCTCGACCTGTCAATGGCCTCCAGTTGCACTGGTAAGGCCAACATGACTGTCCACCGTTTATGGGGAGCAGGTGTTTTCCTCGTTGGAGACTATCTTCCCGACGAGGCTTTAAAGTCAAGTGAGCCCAGAACGATTCAGCGCCAGGCTTGCTAAACACATTTAAATATATTTAAATAAATTATTCAGGCTCCTTCCCATTTCCAGTGAGAAGCTGACCTTGCTGGAAATCTGCTTCTAGTAAAATCACGAGAGCTCAGAAATCAGGATCACGCCCAACGATGCTGGTTAAATTCTGCCCACTGTGTGGAGTATTGACCCCCATTCACAAGGATTTGTATACCCAGATGAGTCCGTATTCAGGGACCTCAACACTTAGGAATTCCTCACTCTGATCTTCACACTCAGAGGCCCCCCACACCTGGAGCCTCCTTACTCAGGGACCTCCATCGAATCATGGAATCCCTACAGTGCAGAAGGAGGCCCTTTGGACTATCAGGCCTGCACCAAGTCTCCAACAGAGCACCCCACACCCCCAGGCCCAGGATTCTCTGGCTATACGGCATCTGCCATGTATTTGCCCACTCACTCAATTTGTTTAAATCACTTTAAAGCCTCTTTACTTACTCCTCACCACTCAATTCCACCTAGTTACGTGCCGTGATTTCATTGGGCCTGAATTTGCCACCTATCACAAGTTTAAAAAGGATTTGCAAACTTAATTGAAAGCACGCAGGGAAAGAACAGAGGATTGGGTTCAAGTGGACAACTCTTTCAAAGAGCAGTTGCAAATGTGGTGGGTTTAAAGTGGCCCCTTTCTATGCTGCAAAGTTCTATGGCCTAGGAACTCTGTGTGAGTTGCCTGCCAAGGATGGCCAGATGAAACCATGACCATTGTGGTCACGCTGGATTGTGGTTTCCTGAATGGAATACCCCATCATCATCTGCTCCAGCACCCACCCCACTCCCGCCACATGTGTAGAGCAGACTACTGACAGTGCTGGACCCTGATCCTATCTGGAATTTGACATAAAAATGACTGTGATAGTCTTCAACTCTGAAAGAAACCATATTGCCTCAAAGCCAAAGATAATTGATCCTTGCCAGGACTGATTAGCTTTGTCTAGGCAAGGTCTGGGACTTTCGAAAGGCCTCAAAATGACCCAACAGCAGAAAATAACCTCAGTTAAATCTTCCGGTGACACAGTGGGTTAGCACTGTTCCCTTACAGCGCCAGGGACCTGGGTTCGATTCTCGGCTTGGGTCACTGTCTGTGTGGAGTCTGCACATTCCCCCCCGTGGGTTTCCTCCGGTTTCCTCCCACAGTCCAAAGGTGGACCTCCTGCAGGGAGATTGACTGTGCTAAATTGCCCCTTAGTTCAGGGGGACCAGCTAGGGTAAAATGTGTGGGGTGATAAGGATGGGGTGATTGTGGTCAGTGCAGACTTGATGGGCCAAAGGGCCTCCTTCTGCACTGTAGATGCTATGATACTGTGATTTCAGCAGAAAAGATAACACTGAATAAAATGACATTACTAAACACATTGGATCGCGGAATGTTAATGTACAAAGCGCCCACAACTCTGTCCCACAGCACACAATCTGAATGGACAAAAAAAAACACAAAACTACATCGTTCCTTTTTCGCTAATCAGTAAACGCTGCTTGCAAAAACATATGTCCTGATGTTGGACCAGAGCTGAATCTGCTTTGGCAGTGCTCCCATTTCAAACTGGGGCTGAATAACTTGCCAGAACCTATTATGAAGGTCTGCACACAAAGAATGGATGCATTATCAGGACACGAGAGGGTGGGAAAGGCTCCAGGGACAGACATGAGTCAGCAGGTCCATGAGACAAGTGGAGAAAGCTACAGGAGAAAGCTTTACATTCATCGGATTCCCTACAGCTTAGATACTGGCCATTCTCCCAACCGGTCTGTGCCAGCATTTATGCTTCATTTGAGCACTGAGGAGATGGAGATGTCACTGGACTAATAAAATCCACACGCTCAGATGAATGCCCCGGGGGACATGGGTTCAAATCCCACCATGGCAGCTGTTGGAATTTGAACACAATGAATAAATCTAGAATATATAAAGCTGACCATCAGTAATGGTGACCATGTTCAACGTTTGTAAAACCCAGAAGCTGACCTACACATGACTCTGGACCCACAGAAATAGAATTGGCCTCTCAAAAGACATAGCAGGCCACTTAATTTCCAGGGACATTGAGGAGGGGTAAGAAGTGCTGCTTTGCCATTGATGTTCACATCCTGTTAACGAATAAAAACCCTGTCCTCATCTAATTATTCGAGAAGGCATCAAGGTTGAAAGGCTTCATTGGCAACATCCGAGGTGGAGTTGAGGTGTCAGAGGGAGTGGACAAACCTCCAAACAACCCGTCTACCCAGCTCTTCAAGTACCACCACCTGCCCCAGGTGTGGCAGAGTCTGCAGATCACTCATTGGACTCATCAGAAACCATTGAACCAGTGTGAAAACAAATCATCTCCAATCGCGAGGGACCAACTGAGAGAAACCAGCATAATCCTTTATTCCTTTCTCCCTCTTGCTTGGCTAAATTCCCATTAAATGCATCCATACTACTTGCTTCAACTGCTCCCTGAGTAACAGGTTCCACATTTTCATCACACGCTGCGCATGTCACAGTGGTTAGCACTGCTGCCTCACAGCGCCAGAGACCTGGGTTCGATTCCTAGCTTATGCAGAGTCAGCACGTTCTCCCCTAACACATGGGCGGCACGCTGGCACAGTGGTTAGCACTACTGCCTCACTACGACAGGGACACGGGTTCAATTCCCGGTTTGGGTCACTATCTATGTGGAGTCTGCACATTCTCCCCATGTCTGCATGGGTTTCCTCTGACCAGTCTGGTTTCCTCCTTCATTCTGAAAGACGTGCTGGTTAAATGTGGAAAGCGGCTAATGTTACGCCGTTGTTTAAGAAGGGTGCCAGGCAAAAGGCGGGGAATTATAGGCTGGTTAGTTTGACGTCTGTTGTAGGTAAAATGTTAGAATCCGTCATCAAGGAGGAAATAGTGAGGCATCTTGAGGGGAATTGCTTGATAGAGCAGACGCAGCACGGTTTCGTTAAGGGGAAGTCGTGTCTGACAAATTTACTGGAGTTCTATGAGGATGTGTCTAGGGCAGTGGATAGAGGAGAGCCGGTGGATGTGGTCTTTCTTGATTTTCAGAAGGCGTTTGACAAGGTACCTCACAAGAGGTTATTGCAGAAGGTTAGGGGGCATGGAGTTGGGGGTAGGGTGTTAGCGTGGATAGAGGATTGGTTGTCAAATAGGAGGCAGAGAGTAGGGGTCAATGGGTGCTATTCGGATTGGCGGTCGGTGACTAGTGGAGTGCCCCAGGGGTCGGTGCTGGGGCCTCAGCTATTTACCATTTATATAGATGATCTGGAGGAGGGAACCGAGTGTAGGGTGTCGAAATTTGCTGATGACACCAAGATTGGTGGAACGGCAAATTGCGTGGAGGGTGTGGAGAGTCTGCAGAAGGATCTAGATAGGCTGGGCGAATGGTCCAGGAACTGGCAAACGGAATTTAATGTTGGCAAGTGCGAGGTGGTCCACTTTGGTAGGAATAATGGTAGGAAGGATTATTACTTACGTGGAGAAAAACTGCAGCAGGCAACGGTGCAGAGGGACCTCGGGGTCCTTGTGCATGAGTCGCAAAAACCCAGCTTGCAGGTGCAGCAGGTGGTCGGGAAGGCGAATGGGATGCTGGCCTTCATAGCGAGGGGGATTGAATATAAAAGTAGGGAGGTCTTGCTGCGGCTGTATAGGGCATTGGTGAGGCCGCAGCTGGAGTACTGTGTGCAGTTTTGGGCGCCGTACTTACGCAAGGATATTTTGGCCTTGGAGGGAGTGCAGAGGAGGTTTACTAGGCTGATGCCGGAGTTGAGGGGGTTGAGCTATGAGGAGAGGCTGAATAAACTAGGCTTGTACTCGTTAGAGTTTAGAAGAATGAGGGGAGATCTCATTGAGACGTATAAGATGATGAATGGGATGGATAGGATAGACGTGGAGAGACTCTTCCCGCTCAGAAAGGACAGTAGGACTAGGGGGCACAGCCTCAAGATAAAGGGGGGGCGGTTTAGAACGGAGTTGAGGAAGAACTTCTTCATTCAAAGGGTGGTGAATCTCTGGAATTCTCTGCCCGTTGAAGTGGTGGAGGCTACCTCGCTAAATATTTTTAAGACGCGGGTTGATGGGTTTTTGATAAGCGAGGGGATTAAGGGTTATGGGGAGAGGGCGGGAATGTGGAACTGAGCCACGACAGATCAGCCATGATCTTATTGAATGGCGGGGCAGGCTCGAAGGGCCAGATGGCCTACTCCTGCTCCTATTTCTTATGTTCTTATGTTGGCCATGCTAAGTTCTCCCTCACTGTCCTTGGAACAGGGGTGTGGCGACTCGAGGATTTTCACAGTAACTTCATTGCAGTGGACAGTGAGTAAACTTAAGGAGGAGTTGGACAGATTTTTAATTGGTAATGGGTTGAAGGGTTATGGGGAGAAGGCAGGAAAATGGAGACGAGGAGTATATTAGCCATGATCAAATGGCGGAGAAGACTCAATGGGCCAAATGGCCTAATTCTGCTCCTATATCTTATGAATGAAGTGTTAATGCAAGCCTAGTTGTGACACTAATAAACAAACATTAAGCACTTGGTAAGGAAGTCCTTCTGAAAACACTGTCTGATTTCTCAGTGACTATCCTATATCGATGGCCTCTATCTTTGATTTTCCCCACAAGACGAAACATTCTCTCTTGCTGAAATTTTCTAGATGTTCTGGTTGATGGGATCTTCTGATCCCACCAATGATGATCATCCCCCCCCCACAAAACCTCCCGCCCCGCCCTGCCCCTGCCACAGGTTCCAGAGAACCATAGAACATTACAGCACAGAAACAGGCCTTTTGGGCCTTCTTGTCTGCCTAGTCTCACTGACCTGCACCCGGACCATATCCCTCCACACCCCTCACATCCATGTACCTGTCCAAGATCTTCTGAAATGTTAAAAGTGAGCCTGTGTTTACCGCTTCATCTGGCAGCTCATTCCACACTCCCTCCACACTCTGTGTGAAAAAGCCCCCCCTAATATTCCCTTTAAACTTTCCCCCCTTCACCCTTAACCTATATTCCAGTCTGTTTGTGTTCATAACAGCCTTGTAGTTTTTGCTTTACTTTATTTTGTGGAATAAAGAACTGTTCCTTTACATCTGACTGCTGGAATTATTATTGGAGGAATAATGTGCATGCTACACAGTTACAGAGGATGTCATTTTGTGCCTTTGATGAAACATGCTGTAATAGAGGTGGAAATCTGATCGGAGAGATTCAGGCACTGAATGGTAAGAATGATGTACTTGGATTATAAAGGTTGCAACATGTTCAGATTGTGGGAAAGGAAGGAAGTTGCCTTTGCAAAACACGGATAGAAAATCTCATCCTCTGTGTTTACATTTGCAAAATCTTTCCTAATTTTAAAGAGCTCTATTAAGTCACCCCTTAGCCTCCCCTCTTCAAGAGGACTTACTTTTCATTTACAGTAGATTTTCTGTGGTTTAACTTCACAACAAACTCCTTGGGGAGAATTTTCTTATCCCACCATATTAGCAATTTTCCTGTCCCATTCCATATTAGCTATGGAAAAAGTCAGTTTGTTCTCACTGGAGGTCGGGGGGTAACCTGATAGAGATTTATAAAATTATGAGTGGCCTGGACAGAGTGGATAGTCAGATGCTCTTTCCTAGGGTAGAAAAGTGTAGTACTAGGGGGCATGGGTTTAAGGTGCATGAGGAAAAGTTTAGAGGAGATGTGCGGGGTAAGTCTTTTCCACAGAGGGTGGTGAATGTTTGGAACGCGCTGCCCAAGGAGGTGGTGGGAGCAGGTTTGATAATGCCATGTAAGGGACAACTAGACGAATCCATGAATAGGATGGGAATGGAAGGATACGGACTCTGTAAGTGCATTCGGTTTTTGGCAGACATCATGATCAGCGCAGGCTTAGAGGGGCCAAAGGGCCTCTTCTTGTGCTGTACTGTTCTTTGTTTTTTGTTCACCAGCCATGGGAACCGTAGTGGGTGGGGGCACACCATGCAAAGGTCCATTGATCTCAGGCGGGATTTTCCAGATTTGGAGTGAGTGTGGGCGGAAAAGCCCGCCTCTAGACTCCAGATAATACACGCAACGAGAACCCATAATGTAAACTTATTGAGGGCTGGTTTTTCTCTCCCTTCAGGGAAATGTCCTGTCGATTATCATTCACAGGCTTTTTGCCTCAGCAGAGATGTTTATTGCTGCCACATAGCTTTTCCTTTTGCGGCTATTTATAAAGCAGTTTGCATATTTATTAAGTCAGGCCGTGACATTTATAGTCCTTTGCCGTGCAAAGTATGTCATTAAATAAGAACAATCTCACTCATTCAGCAGCAGTGATGGCCTGATGAGGACTGAAAGTCTAATGAATACCTTTGTGCGGAGAAATACTGTTCTGAGGAAGTCAGCAATGAATCTATCAACTTAGCAGGCCGATGAATTGCTTTTTGAAATCTTAAAAGTGGATTCTTATGTAGCTACCTGGAAAACAGATTTCACCCTTTCAGAATCTTCAAGAAATGAACTATTTAACTATAACACGTGCAAACTGCAATCCAATCTTATAGAGGAGCATTATACCTTTGTAAATATAAATTACCTCTCAGTAAGATTTCTCTCCCTGTCAACTATCCCTGTTATAAGTCTTGTCAAGCAATGTTGTAAAACATCTGTCATATGGTTCCATATCTACCTTCATCTTGGTAAAGAAAACATTGCATTGTAACAGAGGATAGGGTCACACTCTGAAGCATTTGCAGTGAATGAAAAAAACTAAACGATATACCTTACAAAGATAAAGTCTGTCTTTCAGCACATTAGCGGCAAAGATAGACTACCGGCTTTGTGACAGGTCGCCCAAGCTCTTGAGATAAGATTTACCAGAATGGTTCCAGAAATGACAAGTCGGTGGCCTACTGCTATTAACGCGAGACTATTAGTCCAGAATATCCGGATTTGAATCCCATCACGGCGGATGGAGGAGTTTGAATTCAATAACAAAAAATCTTGTATTAAGAATCAAGTGTTGACCATGAAACCACTATCGATTGTTGGAAAAAGCCATCTGGTTCCTTTAGGGAAGGGAATCTGACCTCCTTACCTGGTGCAGCCTACATGCGACACCAGAGCCACAGCAAAGTGCCACTCAGTTGTGTCAATCACTCAAGAAGGCAGCTTGCTGTAATGACTTCAATCGGGCCATTGAGGTTGGCCTATTGGAGTATGAGCTCCCTGATTATGGATCTTTTTGTTTTGGGCAGTTCCCTTCCTTTTAGGGAGTTGCCCCTTTTGAGCTGTCCCTAAGTTAGTTTGATTTTGTTTATTTGGTTGGACTCAAAAAGATGTCCCTGATTAAGGATCCAATTGATTGGCCAATCAGGGAGTCTTTGCCTTGTACTTAATCAGGCATGTCAGTTCCTCTGACACCCCCGGAGGTAGACTGCTGACTGCTAGCACTCTGTGTACTGCTGTTAGAGTTTGTAAATAAAGGGATTTTGGTGAAGTAACTGCTGCCTCTGCAGACTTATTACACACTTGCTTCCACAAGCGCAACTAAGGATGAACAATAAATGCTGGTCTAGCCAGCGAGGCCCATGTCCCACGAATGAATAAAAAATAATGAAGGACTTTAGCAGATTGGGTTGAAAAATCTAGGGTTGTTCTCCACGATGCACGGATGATTAAAGGGGGGTTTGAGGAAGGTGTACAGGATAATAGCAGGCTTGGTAACATGTAGAAAGAGAAGTTGCTCCTGTTAGTGGGTGGTGCAGGAAATGGGGGAGACTGATACAAGAGGGATGTGAGAAGATGTGATAAGTGGGGGTGGAGGAAGGCATGACTAATGATTTCAGCAGGATAAACTGCATGGGCACTGGAACAAAATTAATTTCCTGGGCTATGGGGAATGGGACTGACTGGATTACATGCTCCAGAGAGCTAGCATAGACCCGATGGACTGCATGGCCTCCTTTTGTGCCTTAATAATGACTTTATGGCCTCAAAAATAGGATTTCAGATATCACGGCATGGTGATTAGCACTGCTGCCTCATAGCTCCAGGGACCTGGTTCAATTCCCAGCTGGGATTACTGTCTGTGTGGAGTCTGCATGTTTGCCCCGTGCCTCTCCGTGTTTCCTCTCACTGTCCTAAGATGTGCAGGTTAGGTGTATTGGCCATGGTAAATTGCCCCTTGGTGTCCCGGGATGCGTAGGTTAGATGGATTAGTGGGGTAAATGTGTGGGGTTGTGGGGTTATGGCCTGGGGTGGGATTGTTGTCATGCAGGCTCGATAGGCTGAATGGCCTCCTTTTGCACTGTAGGGCTTCTATGATTCTATGAATTGCATGACTGGGTTATGAAACACTTCCAGCCATTATTTTACATTCAACAAAACAAGACGTCATCCTCATTTTTAGCAGAAATGATCCTGACTCCCTTTATTTAAGAAAAAAATCACAAGTATTTTTTAACAAAATGGTTTGAATATGAAGAGCAGGAGTGTGGTAGGATGGCTGGTTCGAAGAGTATTAGGAAAACCATTGCAATATCTATTCTCTTCTTGTCACATGGCACTTGACTCCGCGCAGACAGTGACCCAAGCTGGGAATCGAACCCCAGTCCCTGGCATCGTGAGGCAGCAGTGCTAACCACTGTGCCACCCAGTGCAATGTTGGACACTGCCATGTGTAGAATCAAGAATGGAGACAACTCCTAACTTTGTCCTTTACTGTTGCTGTATGTATAGTTTCTCATAGTTAACAAATACTTACTGTTGAACTATCTAAACTACCATTAGCTTAACAACACCTACCGAATGATGCCCAGCATCTTACAACACTGGTGACAACACAATGGTTAAGACTGCTGCCTCACAGGGCTAGGGATCGGGTTCAATTCTTGGCTTGGGTCAAATCTGTGTGGAGACTGCACATTCTCCTCATGTCTGCATGGATTTCTTTTGGGTGCTCAGGTTTCCTCCCGCAGTCCAAAAGACGTACTGGTTAGGTGGATTGGCCATGCTAAATTCTCCCTTAGCGTACCCGAACAGACGCCAGAGTGTGGCAACTAGGGGATTTTCACAGTAACTTCATTGAGGTGTTAAAGTAAGCCTACTTGTGACACTAATAAATAGACTTTATTGTTCCCCCATGTATATAGCTTCCTGTGGTTAATAAACACTTACCGTTGAACTTCCTAGAGCTACAAATACTTGAATAAGAGCCACCAAAATCTGTCAACACCTTACATTTTGTAACACAAAGAGGCATTGCGAGTGCTGATAGCTCTCCTTGTAAAGAAGACCATCCTGGCATCTGTCCTGAAATTTCCCTTTCGCTTGTTTGAGCCTGTCAAACTTTGTCCTACTTGAGGTAATGTTTTGGACTTACTTTTTCTCTGCAACGTTGACTAATTCATAAGCCCCTGAGCTTCTGTCTCAGTTATCACTTTCCATTACTGAAATTCCCCAGTGCCCCAAATGTTTCACCATCGCTCAGATATCTAATGACTCAGGAGAAATTCTGGTGAATCCTCCTTGCACTCCCCCCACGATTTGACTGCCTCTGATGTGACCTGGTGACATGCTCTCGACATAACACTGAGGCGTGATGTGACCCGAATCCTTTGCGGTTTAAGCCCATGTGCAACTTAAAAGCAATGAGTCACCCAAAAGTTTCCATAGTTTTTACCTTCATCATTTTCTGTAAAATACTCAATAGTTTTCTTCCCCCAATCTGTTCCATTTTAATTGTCTTGTGATCTTACTGGGGCCCAGATTTCCAGTAAGATCAGCCTCGCACACAGGAAGGGCGATCTACCAGGCCCGGGGGCTGGGAGGGGGGAGTGGTGCAATCAGCCAGGGGTGGGAGAAGGCTGATATCCAGGGGATGGGGGGGGGTCCAGTCAGCAGGGGAGAGGAGGAGGTGGGGCAGTGATTGCAGGGGAGTTGGAGATGGGCGATATTTGGGGGTGGGGGGTTGCGGCCAGCGGTTGACGGACCTGCCTATTCTATGCAACAGAACAAAGAGATCTGCGCATGTGCGATTGCACCTTCTAGAGTAAGCAGCTGGCTTTCTGGTGAGATTAGGCTCCTTCCCTTCCTGGAGGGAATGAGTTTGTGCATAATTTTTTGCATTAATTGCCATAAAATTTCATTTGTGTCATTGTCCAACAAACGTATCTGAAACTCTTCTGTTTTCACACTTATCTGGCACTTAGAATCACCCTCCGGTCTTTATGGCGCATAGATTTGGAGTCTTTGCTGGCCAATATTTTACAGCCCCTCCTCCCCCATAATATTATGTTTCCACCAAACTGAATGGAGATTTAAATGGCCCACAGTATCCACCGGGGTTGGGTGGGAGATAAACTGCAGTGGGGCCACAGTGCCATGGCCCATAGATGGGAACATATTCACTTCCCATCGACTTGGTCCCACCCTTCCATACATTCAAATGCCTCAACCAGTCTCCCCAATGCCTTTGTGTCCTCAAACTTTTCCGAGAGCTGTAATATCTCAGTTCTGCTGGCATTCTTGTTTATCTTTATCATTGGCATTTCCTCCAGTGCTTCTATGCAGTGTGGACACCAGAACTGTGCATGATATTCCAAGACTGGCCTGACCAAATACCTTTACATGTTCAACACAACTTTAATACTTTTGAACACTATGCTTCGAGAAATAAATATACTACTTGCTTGAGTCGGACAACTCTCTTTGTGAGAGAACACGAGGGAATATGTGTTGTGACCACTGCTGTGTTTCATGTCTCCTTGCAGCCTCAAGCTAACACATCCATTGTTCAGGAACATACTTCCAGAGGGCAAACTTACTAAAAAATTCTAAGTGCCAAATGAGTGCAAAGACGGGAGAAATTCGCACTGTTTTTTTGGATGACTTAAAAATGGAATCTTACCTCACTCTGGCAAATAAAGTCTTGACAAATTTGAAATTCGCAAGTAGGAGAAGTGGGTGGGGCCTAAATTGCCCAAAAGCCAGCTGATAGTCGCAGAGGGTGCAATTGCGCATGTCCAGGAGCACAGAGACCTGTCATTGCCTAACTGCTATACCTAGCTTCTATGGCCCAGCACCCCCAACCCACTACTGCCAGGGGCACTGTGGCCAATCGCGATTCCCCCACCCAGGACAATCACCACTCCCCCAACCAGAATGATCATGACCTCCTCCCGAATGATTACCACCCACCTCACCCACACCAATCACTGTTGCAGAATACACAGCAGTCCCCCCCACTGCCGAACAGCCCGATCCAGTCTTCACCCTGCCCCTCAGGCCTTGCCCCCTTTGCACTGCCCGGTGCCTGGTGGGCAATGCCAGACTGCCAGCTTTTGCAGTGCAAGGGTGTCCTGTGGGCAGTACCAGGGTGCCAGGCTGGCACTGCCAGGGGCACACCCCTCTGCCCCCAGCCTCCCAAGGGACTCAATGGTCTCCGGTTCCACCGGTGAGGCCTTTGCAACAGTTCCACGCCAGAGAGAGCCATTCCCGGCAAGGCCACAGAGGCAAGTGGACTCAGATGATTCTGCGCCAGGCTCGCTAATTCTGTTAAAATCAGCATAAACTTAAATAATGAAATCAAACCTGTGCCCAAAAAGTGCTGTTCGGACCCGTTGTCTGGTGCAGGTAAGATCACGAGAACCGAGAAATCCGATTTCTTGGCCCTTTCCAGATCTTACCGGGTCGCCCCACCCATTGGCGTAAGATTGCTCCCCCCACCGCACCTCCCGCCCCCCCCCCAATCTTCTGCCTAGAATCATAGAATCCCAATAGTGCAAAAGGAGGTCATTCGGTCCATTGCGTCTGCACCAACAACAATGCCACCTTATCCCAGTATGACCCCACATATTTACCCTACCAAGCCCCCTGACACTAAGGGACAATTTAGCATGGCCAATCCACATCTTTGGACCGTGGGAGGAAACCGGAGCAGCCAGAGGAAACCCGCGCAGACACGGGGAGAACGTGCAGACTCCACACAGACAGTGACCCGAGGCCAGAATTGAATCCAGGTCCTCGTGAGGCAACAGTATTAAACGCTATGCCACCTTGTTGTTTAGGATCCAACTGGATCATGTGTTGGCGGTAAACCAAGCTTCTGGTAACTGCATAAACAGCTCAAAGTCTGTTCTTAATCATCAGCCTTCCTCCAACGGCTGCTGTTGAAAGCAACGCTACTTTGTATGGAGTCCTGCTAGATTCCTATGGCAATGAGTACTCAGTCGATATCTTTCTTAGCTCCACTAAGGGTGGCACGGTGGCACAGTGGTCGGCACTGCAGCCTCACAGCTCCAGGGACCTGGGTTCGATTCCCGGCTTGGGTCATTGTCTGTGTGGAGTCTGCAAGTTCTCCCCGTGTCTGCGTGGGTTTCCTCCGGGTGCTCCGGTTTCCAAAGATGTGCGGGTTAGGTGCATTGACCATGCTAAATTGCCCCTTAATCTTCTGGGGTGCGTAGGTTAGGGGGATTAGCAGGGTAAATATGTGGGGTTCCGGGGATGGGGCCTAGGTGGGATTGTTGGTGCAGACTCGATGGGCTGAATGGCCTCCTTCTGTGCTGTAGGGATTCCATGATTCTTGGTGGAAATGCAGCAGCTGGAGTTATTCTGACATGTAAATGTCATCCACCACTCTGAAGACAAGGGAAATGCTAAATGAAGTTCAGTTTTGGGGGACAGTAGGCCAGAGATAAGCAAGTAGCAAATGTTGGGGAGGTGAAGTGTTGTCTGAATATTGTAAAGTTTTGCTTGATTACCATCACTGATGAGCAAGTATTTGTGCAAGAGTTTTACCAGGAGGGCGAAATGGGCTTTCACTCGTCATGGGATCGATGGTAGATGATCAGTTAGAGAAGCAAGCTGGTAAATAATCTTTATTTAGAAACTCTCGCTGGCAAAGGATGAAGTAATTTTCTGTACAGATCAGAAAATTCGCCGCGAAGGAAGCCAGGAATTGAACCCGGTTCCCTGGCGCTGTGAGGAAATTGAAGGAAATTGCCGGCTTCAAAGGGATAATGGCACTGTCAGTTCTGTGGAAGGAAAGATTGAGTCACTCGAGGCCACCCGCACAACTGGCATCGAAGATATTCCAGTTGGCAAACCAGCCTCACGCACTGCGTTTAGCTGGATTCCATTGTGTACTTCAGCCAGCCTGAAATATAAATCCATACCCACGCAGATCGCTTTAGCACCAATTTTCCTTAGGTTTACCCCATTCCCAAGGAATAGTGGTACAAATTAAACAATGGTACAAAGAAAGGGTGGCACGGTGGCACAACAGGCGTCTCAGTGGCAAACGGACAGCACAGTGGCACAAGACATAATGTGGTGCCAGCAGCTGTTTTTGAATAAAATCCAACGTTTTGAACGAAAGAAAAGCTGAAAGAAATTGAGAAAAATCAACCCAAGTTACATCAGGGAGAAAGAAAGCTGAACTGAGTGAGTTGCGCAAAAACAAAATGATCACATTGCAGGAATAAAGACATAGGAGCGGCACAGTGGTTAGCACTGCTGCCTCACAGCGCCAGGGTCCTGGGTTCGATTCCTGGCTTGGGTCACTCATTGTATGGAGTCTGCATGCTCTCCCCGTGTCTGTGTGGGTTTCCTCCTACAGTTTAAAAAAGTGCTCGTTAGGTGCATTGGCCATGCTAAATTTTCCCTCAGTGTCCCCGAACAGGCTCCTGAGTGCAGCAACTAGGCGATTTTCACAGTAACTTCATGGTAATGTGAGCCTATAAATAAACTTTAAAGGAAAGTATTCCTTCTGACAAAACATTGGATAACTCTTACCTTGCTACATTCCACACTTATTGGAGAGGGGAAACATTGCGAGATAGCGCAGGCTCCCACAAAATGTTGATACGTGAACCCTACATTCTCTTCTACATTGTGCTTTCTCTGTGTTGTGAGGTGAGGTGGAGGCAGGCTGCTGACCTTGCTGTCCAGTGGATTTCCGTGACTTTGGCAGGCATCCTCTGACTGCTTGAGGCCTGGTGGGAAAGGGGAGGGGTGGCATTGGCACACTGAAGGCCTCTGCAGGATCCTACTCTGCAATTACAGCTAAGTGAGGCACTGGTGTCACTGACTGAGGAGCTAAGAGCCAGTGTCCACAGCCAGACTCCCCTACAAGGAGTTATCAGATGCAAAAGGCAGCCGTCCTCCACTCTTCACAAGGTCATAAATACTTCCCTGCTGAGCTGAGGAGTCCAAGGATTCTCACCACCTCCAGACACCTTGCACCCTCGACCCCACACAACTCCTGAACTAGAACCCACCCCTCCCCATTGCACTGATCCCAACCCCCACCACCCCAACCCCCGCTGCCTGCCCCAAATCATTGTTGCATGAAGCTCAAGGAGTTATCAATAGTTTGCAAATCCATGCCTATTTCTGACATCCACTGAGTGGTCTGCTGGATATGACTCACCAATGTCTTAATGGAGGAGGCCAAATGCCCGCACGCAGAGTCATGGCAGCATTCATAGCCTGGCTGGGGGGTGGGGGGGAGTTTGTTCAAGCTGAAATTTAAATTGCCCACTTAAGAGATTTTTTTTGTATGCCACCCCTCCACGCCCCCGAGCTGAATAAATCCAACACGGTGGGGCAGGATTTTATGACCTCGTCCGGGCGAGGCTCGGAAAATCCCACTCGAAGCCAACGAAGAATTCCGTTCTGCGAGCCTCGACCCTAACGCGCTCCCCTCCCCCCTCCCCAACCCCAATCCCGGGGAGGGTGAGGCGGTAAAATTCCAGCCGGTGTCTTCATTGTTGTTGTAGTAGACAATGCGACGGTGAACAGCTCCCCTGGCAGTGGTGGTGGTGGGGGGGGGGGATAAATCAGCATTATTGCCTTTGAATTTGCAAAGGGTTGCTCTTTCTTTTTGGTTTTGTTTTTATAAGGCCTTTTGTCCTCAAAGCTTTTTTGTTCTCAGCTGTATTAATTTATTAATTATTCAACCAATATCCCCCGTGAGCACCTCAATGAATTAATGCCCTTCGCTTGGCAACAGCAAAGCCACAAATGATCAAATTATGGAAGATTAATAGCGTTGCCCTGTATCTATTGCCGTAGCTTGTTTCCTTTGATAATTTGTCATTTAAAACCCTATTAATTGCAGCGCAGACCGAGGGGTGTCTAATTCTCTGGTCGGACAATGAATTTACTCACGGGGCATTAGCCAAAGTATACAAAAAAATCTCTTAAGTGGGCAATTTAAATTTATGAATAAAGCTTGAAAAGTGACTGGATAATGGATCTGGCGGATGCGACGTTGTGTGAAATCGTCACTCTGGTTTCAAGCATGACATAGAAATGACGCTCCATATGTTTTTTCAATAAGCTGGGCAGTCACAATCACCATCGCTGCACACATCTGTGATTCAAAGCACAGCATAACTTCACTGCTGTAAAATGCCAGATCATCTCCGTTGGAAATCTGCTTGTCTACTCCTATCTGTCATTTGATTGATGGCTGCACTTTGCTCCCCCTGGGGTCAGAATTTGTCTTTTATCCCAACACGCGCTCATAGCCAGCAGGACACACTTCTAAACTCATATTCTTTTGAAAATTTAAACACCCCCCGCTTCCCCTCCACCCAGTGACCAACTGACAGCGAATCAAATTAACCCAGTATCAGTTTGCCACAGGGGTCCGACGTACAAATTTGGATCTAGTCCTCAGGGGGGGTGGAGGGGGGGGGCGGGGGGTGGGTACTAACCCAAGAACTATTCCAGTTACTGTGATTCCAGGTTCTCTGCTCCCGTCACTGAACGGGCAAATTTACATCCTCTTGTGGAACTGAATCCTGTAGGTAGGACTGTCAAAGTGGAAAGCAGAAACAGAAAGTGCTGGAAAATCTCAGCAGGTCTGACAGCATCTGTGGAAAGAGAATAGAGCTACTCAAAATGCTTCTGCTTTTGTTTCAGATTCCAGCATCTACACTACTTTGCCTTTCACTTGGGGTTTGATCATGTGACAGCTCAAAGTTTTAAATTTATTCATTAGTCGCATGTAAGCAGACATTAACACTTCAACAAAGTTGCTGTGAAAATCCCCTAGTTGCCACACTCCAGCGTCCTTTGGGGTACACTGAGGGAGAATCTGTCATGGCCGGTGTTATCTAACCAGCACGTCTTTCAGACTGTGGGAGGAAACTGGAGCACCAGGAGGAAACCCACGCAGACACAGGGAGAATGGGCAGACTCCACACAGACAGTGACCCAAGTGGGAATTGAACCCGGGTCCCTGGCGCTGTGAGGCAGCAGTGCTAACCACTGTGCCACCGTGCTGCCCATTGCCCTCTGTGAACATAAGAACATAAGAAATAGGAGCAGGAGTAGGCCATCTAGCCCTTTGAGCCTGCCCCGCCATTCAATAAGATCATGGCTGATCTGAAGTGGATCAGTTCCACTTTCCTGCTTTCTCCCCATAACCCTTAATTCCCCTGTCTATCAGAAACCTATCTACCCGTGACTTAAATATATTTAGTGAGGTAGCCTCCACCACTTCAACGGGCAGAGAATTCCAGAGATTCACCACCCATGTGATGCCCAGCCTTTATCCTTCCCACTTTAAAACTAAATTAAATTAATTTCTCTACCTCAATAGCCACACATGGTGAAAAATTCCATGGGATGTTAGAATGTAATCAGTGACAACTTTGTATTGGATGTAATGTGACCAATGGTAACAAGCTGTAAGGGTCAGCTGATCCAATAAACCATGGAACCAATTACAGAATGATGTGATGATCAGCTGACCAGATCAGCTGGAGCTTGGGGTGGCCCAGGGTGAGGCCCCAAGTTTGGAGTAATGAAGTATCTTTATTTAACTCTTTCTTTGAGTTATAAGTTGAAGCAAGTTTTGTTATATTTTTATTGTCTGCATCTGAAGAGTTCCTTCTGGTGAAACATTGGTTGTGTGTGTGTGTGTGTGTGTGTGTGTGTGTGTGTGTGGGGTGGTGGAGGTGGGGATAGTGGTTGCCATTGACCAGGAACTGAACAGCCATATAAATACTGTGGCAATGGCAGAAGGTCTGAGGCTGGGAATGCTGAGGCAAGTAATTCACCTCCTGACTCGCTAATGCTCACGAGCCAAAAAATCTCTTAAGTGGGCAATTTAAGTTTATGAATTAAGCTTGAAAAGTGACTGGATAATGGATCTGATGGGTGCAATGTTGTGTGAAATCCTCACTCTGGTCTCAAGCATAACACAGAAATGATTCTCCATATGTTTTTTCAACAGCAAGTGTGTGATGGAATACTCCCCACTTGCTTGGATGGGTGCAGCTCCAACAACGCTCAAGAAGCTCAACACTATCCAGGACAATGCAGCACATTTGTCTCTATACGGCTATTGTGAATTCCTCCAGCACTGAAGAAGTAGCAGGCTGTTATTTCAAGTAATTGAGAGAGAGAGGATGCCATACAATGGAGGTCCTCCTTCCAATGTCATTCACTTAAAAACTTTGGTCGGACAACCATCGTGGAAACCCTTCCGCCCAGAACAGCCTGCACCCTGCAGCTGAATCCAAGCAGGCTTGGATATCCTTGGTGGGCCTTAATTCACTTTTAACTTGGGTCAGTTGGCTAGCTGTCATTTGTGGGCAGGTAGCTCTGCCATTCCACAATCCCACCACAGGGAAGATGGCCCGGGGTGACACGGAGACAGGGAATCCCTACTCGGGACTCTGGCCAGTGGCGCAAACATACACACGCACACATTTCTGTGTTCCCCACACAGCCCCACAAAGGGGGCCTAAAAATTCAGCCCTGTAATATATATCGAGGGCAATTCCATGAGGCTTCAGAACGAATGGGCTTTATTGCCAACGCAACGATTAACGATTAAGTCTGAGGTCACGTACCAACTGACTCAAGAATAGTTTCTTCCCTGCTGCCATCTGACCTTTTAATGGACTTACCTCGTATTACCTCGATCTTTCTCTACATCCTAGCTATGACTGTAACACTACATTCTGCACTCTCTCCTTTCCTTCTCTATGAGTGGTATGCTTTGTCTGTATAGCACCCAAGAAACAATACTTTTCACTGTATGTTAATACATGTGACAATAATAAATCAAATCAAATATATACAAATAGGGTCTGACAGAATAACTATGCGACTACCCACTACTCCTTGGACTCCAACTGTTGATTCTTCCTGAGGGGGGATACGCAGCCTTGCCCTCACCTGGCTAGGCTTCCTGTCTCGACACTCCAGGCCCAGCCACATGGCCCACAGGGAATTTCTCCTGAAAGGCGCCATGCTACCACAAGCCCATGGTTACATGTAGCAATCTGTCTGACTGAGTCACAAGAGACAGCAGCTTGCAAAAGTGCGGCGATACTTCACCAGGAAAATAAGTTTTCAAGCTTATTTATTAATGTCACAAGTAGGCTTGCATGAAGTTTCTGTGAAAATCCCCGAGGCACCTGTTCGGGTACACTGAGGGAGAATTTAGCACGGCCGATGCACCTAACCAGCACGACTTTCGGACTGTGGAAGGAAACTGGAGCACCTGGAGGAAACCCATGCAGGCACGGGGGAGAACGTGCAGACAGTGACCCAAAGCTGGAATTGAACCTGGGTCCCTGGCGCTGTGAGGCAGCAGTGCTGTGCCACCATGCCACCCGATACTAAATACTAATACAAATACTAAAATACTAGCATAAATGCTATGAATATAAAGGAGAATTATTGCAGCTCTCCAATTGCCTGACTGAGACAGACATGGAATTGAACATTGAACCATCTGGTCGCTATGGTTCAGCACTGTGCCAAGTTCCTCTACCCAGTAAGAGTGAATGATAAGTGACTAATCTGCAAAGCAGACCAAATAGGCAGAATAAATTAAAAGATTCATCGAGAGATGTAATTGACCACTCAAGCTGGCCTGTTGTTCATGTGCACCCATGAAGGTGCAAGTATTTTTAGATCCAAAAGGCTGTAATGCTCATGATATGAAATTATTTCTTTTTACGGTGTAGGGTACTGGCATTTCATGGGAGACTTTGCCTGCAAGAGTCGATGTACTGATCCTGAAGTGCCACTTAACCTCAGGTATGGTGGGGGGAGAAAAGGATGCACTCTGAAAGCAAATACGCTAGAACAAAGCTTTACATTTTCACCATAATGTCACGAACGACGCGGATATTGCCTGCGATGGCGTTTCAACTTTAAACACCAGTTTGCGTAGTTTTGGAACGGTGATGTAGTTTTTTGGAACGGTGTGAGGACTCTAATTAAACTCCCAGTGAGAATAACCAGCCCAGTTGTTCATCGAATCCCTACAGTGCAGAAGGGGGCCATCAAGCCTGCACTGACAACAATCCCACCCAGGCCCTATCCCCGTCACCATGTGTATTTACCCTGGCTGGTCCTCCTAACACTGTGGGGTGATCTAGCATGGCCAATCCACCAAACCTGCACATCTGTTGAGTGTTGGAGGAAACCAGAACGCCCGGAGGAAACCCATGCAGACACAGGGAGAAACATGCAGATTCCACACAGACAGTGACCCCAAGGGCAGAATTGAACCTGGGTCCCTGGCACTATGAGGCAGCAGTGCTAACCACTGTGCCACCCTGTCACCAATTACTAAGGACTATTTATTAAACCAAAGAAAATACAAATATTTGCAACTAGGACACTGTAAGAAATCAAATACTTGAACTATTAAACACACACACACTGTTTATATAGAATTACCTCTTGTGCCAAAATATATATATCCATGATCCCTGAACTCCTTAAGACTTCCCATTCCCAAACAACATCCAAATTAAATAAATCCATATATCAAATCTAGCTTATAGTTACCACACAATACAAGGTGGACAATTGAATCTGGGGAACATCAATTCTTGGTCCAACAAAGTTATTTAAACTCCATTTGCAAAGATTTGTGCACTATATTGGCTCTAAGACTTCTTAGATGTTAAAATGGCCTCTCAGTCTCTAAGTTATAAAACTGGACTCTCGTTTGCGAGTTGTTAACTGGTCTGGTTGCTTCTACAGGTACAGACAATTAAACCCTTGTGATTTTCCTCTTTGTATTATTTGTGGCTGTCTGCTTCTCTCACACACCATGCCTTTCAATATTAGCATTTGTGTACTGTCCCTTATCACTTGGTCATCTAGGTGTGCTGTTTCCTGCTGATCGAGCCAGTTATACCTGGTTCTGCCTGGATGCCTGCTAATCCCATTATTGGGAAAGCTCGCATCTCATCAGCCCCTTTGAATGCCGGCTACTGTTGTTGCTAGGCAGGACTTTAAGTGATGCTGGGCAGGTCGATGATAGCAAAGAGGAACAGAAAATGCCAGAAAAACTCAACAGGTCTGGCAGCGTCTGTATAAAGAGGAACCGTGTTAATGCTTTGAGTCCAATATGATTCCTCTTTGGAACTTTCATGCCATCTGGTCACTATACTAGTGCAAGGCCCTTGGATAACTGTGGAAATATTTAAAACATAGAACATAGAACACTACAGCACAAACAGGCCCTTCGGCCCATAAGTTGCGCCGATCATGTCCATACCTACCAGACCTATCTATAACTCTCAATCCCATTAAATCCCATGTACTCATCCAGAAAAGACTCATCTCTTAAAAGACCCCAGCGAGTTCGCCTCTACCACCACCGACGGCAGCCGATTCCACTCACTCACCACCCTCTGAGTGAAAAACTTATCCCTGACATCTCCTCTGTACTTGCTCCCCAGCACCTTAAACCTGTGTCCCCTCGCAGCGACCATTTCAGCCCTGGGAAATAGCCTCTGAGAATCCACCCTATCTATACTTCTCAATGTTTTATAAACCTCTCAACCTTCGTCTTTCCAGGGAGAAGAGACCTAGCTCCCTCAACCTATCTTCATTAGGCATGCCTCCCAATCCAGGCAACATCCTTGTAAATCTCCTCTGCACCCTCTCAATAGCTTCCACATCCTTCCTGTAGTGAGGCAACCAGAACTGCGCACAGTACTCCAAGTGATTTGAACGTAATCACCTGAAACTTCGAGTTCTCTCATTTCGGTGTTAACTCAATTCCTAGTGGAAGTGTCAAGCATCTGTATGCAGATATCCTGCTGTATAATTTAAGAGCCACTGTCTATTTGAAAAATAGGTTCATAGCTCTTCATTATTTCTGTGTGCCTATATGTTTTATTAATTCTTCTTTTGCTTTCAGTAACAGCACTGTCACCTTTGTGTTATATCATCGCAGCGAGCTGGTGTTGATTGCTTGCTTCTCCTCCGCGTAGCAGCCGCAATATATTTTCATTAGTGGGACACCGCCTGGAACTCAATTGTTAAAGCCACAAAACCGGGGTAGAGCGGACACAAATTAGCTGCCCAGGCTGGGACTTCTGCTGCCAGGCGCTAAGTCCTGAGGCCAGGAGCCAAGGCAGAGACCCGAACTTCTGCACAGGGAGGGCAACAGGACCACAGCAGCAACCTTCCCGGCAGCAGCCAACTAAGAGAGAGCTGCCGGCGCCACTGGCCAGTTGGGTCAGGCGATGTTATAGGGCGGTCACTATGTTTTTCTTGGTGTATTTAAAACTACCATTTCCCCTCGAGTCGCCAAACAAAATCACTGAGCGGTTCAAGATGATTTCTTGACAGCTGTAACCCCAGAGGGCCCCAACTGAGCCACTCAGACCAATCAGAGTTCAGAAATACACGAGCAATTATAGTTATAAATTTGATTACAAGTAATTAGCATATACCAATACAAGTCTAGGAGTTATAGAGTGATGAGGTTTACAGCACAGAAACAGGCCCTTCAGCCCAATTTGTCCATGCTGCCCACTAAACTAGTCCCAGTTGCCCACATTAGGCCCATATCTCTCTCCATACCCATCTTAGCCATATAACTGTCTAAATGCTTTCCAAAAGACAAAATTGTACCCGCCTCTATACTATCTCTGACAGCTTGTTCTAGACACTCATTACCCTCTGTGAAAAAATTGCCCCCCTAGACCTTTTGCACCTCTTCCCACTCATCTTTAAACTATGCCCTCTAATTTTAGTCTTCTCTACCTTTGGGAAAAGATGTTGCCTTATCTATGCCCCTCATTATTTTATAGACCTCTATAAGATTACTCCTCAGCCTTCTACGCTCCAGGGGAAAAAATCCCAGTCTATCCAGCCTCTCCTCAGAACTCAAACCATCTCTATCCACTCACAGTTATTGATTAAGGTTACATCATGCCTACACAAGAATATAGTGTCCAGATATAACTCATGCATGTTATATCATCAATCAATGATAGCTACATCTCTGACCAGTGGAATATCAGCCTCCGTTTCCATTGCTCTTGTTGTAATGGGCCACATCATTCAATTAAATGGTCCTTGGTTCTTATCTGGATTTGCTTTAATCAAGATCTGTGGTCAGCACATAGCTTTCCCTGTGCGCCTGAGATTTTTAAACTTGTGTGATTATTAACCCTTTCAGGCAGGCTGCTTCTCCACACCGCCCGTCCAGTTAGACACCCACCTGCCTTGCAGCCAACAGTTGCAGATACAAGGGGAACAAGAGGGCACCTCCACAAGTGAAGCATCCTCAAAGGAAAGGTTGTGGCAAGGCTGGGTAGGTAAGCCCCCTTCAGTTGGGGGGTAGGGAGGAAGAGGAAATCCTCTAACAGTGCCATTGGGATGGTCATTGCCGGTGGCATGGGGCTGAGACATTCTTCAGGCCTTGGAGCCTCCAAAAACCAAACGCCTCCCCACCCTCCCCATTGGGAGCCAACACCATGCAGCTGACTATCCCCCCACATAGCGAGATGTGCAACCATCGGCAAACTGCTGGAGGACTGGAAAAGGGCCATGTCAAACTGGCGTTTTCCCATCTTGTTTCTCTTTCGCCTTTGTGACCACTTTTATCTGCTCTGCTAACCTCATATCTTCATTTTTGTTCCTGCATAATGGTGCCTCCCCCACTGCAACTATTTTAAAATTGACATATTTAGGTCAGCACACTTCAAAAATAATTAATTAGCTGCAGAATGTTTTGAGACTCCCTAACAATAGTTCCAACTTCGAATAAGTATCAGTTGTAACCAAAGGAAAACCATTGTAATAAATATTTTCAAAAGTTTTGGTCAACAAATACAAAATTAAATTTAATGGCAAATTTACGGATCTCTTGGGTTTGCCCACACACGGGAGGCACGGTAGCACAGTGGTTAGCACTGCTGCTTCACAGCTCCAGGGACCTGGGCTCGATTCCCGGCTCAGGTCACTGTCTGTGTGGAGTTTGCACATTCTCTTTGTGTCTGCATGGGTTTCCTCCGGGTGCTCCGGTTTCCTCCCACAGTCCAAAGATGTGCGGGTTAGGTTGATTGGCCATGCTAAAATTACCCCTTGGATGCGTAGGTTAAGGGGATTAGTGGGTAAAGTATGTGGGGGTGGGGCCTGGGTGGGATTGTGGCCAGTGCAGACTCGATGGGCCAAAGGGCCTCTTTCTATACTATGGGGTTTCTATGATTCTATATCCATTAGTTATGAATTCCAATTTTGAGGTATTAATCTGCTTATGTACAGAAGGAGAGCCAGTTATATGCCTTTTATTCCAAACCGGATGTTTTTCTGAAGACATTTTAAATCCTCTTTTATTTTAATGAAACTGGCTTGAAGAGACAAGAGGAATGATATGTTTTGTCTGTGCATTGGATGAGATGAAGAATGAAGTGAAGTTGGGGACAAGGCAGCTTTGAGATAGAGTGTGTCATAAGAAATAAGAAATAGGAGCAGGAGTAGGCCATCTAACCCCTCTGCCCCGCCATTCAATAAGATCATGGCTGATCTGAAGTGAATCAGTTCCACTTACCTGCCTGCTCCCCATAATCCTTAATCCACTTATTAATCAGAAATCTATCTACCCGTGACTTAAATATATTCAGCGAGGTAGCCTCCACCACTTCAATGGGCAGAGATTTTCAGAGATTCACTACCCTCTGAGAGAAGAAGTTCCTCCTCAACTCTGTTCTAAACTGCCCACCCCCTTCCCTTATCTTGAGGCTGTGCCCTCTAGTTCTGGTTTTCTTTCTAAGTGGAAAGAATCTCTCTACCCCTACCCTATCTAGACCCTTCATTATCTTATATGTCTCTATAAGATCCCCCCTCAGCCTTCTAGACTCCAGTGAGTACAAGCCCAATCTACTCAATCTCTCCTCATAGGCTAACCCTCTCATCTCTGGTATCAACCTGGTGAACCTTCTCTGCGCTCCCTCTAAGGCCAATACATCCTTTCGCAAATAAGGGGACCAAAACTGCACACAGTACTCCAGTTGCGGCCTCACCAATGCCCTGTACAATTGCAGCAAGACCTCTCTGCTTTTTTATTCTATCCCCCTCACGATAAAGGCCAACATTCCATTCGCCTTCTTGATCACCTGCTGCACCTGCAGACTGGGTTTTTGCGATTCATGCACAAGGACCCCCTGGTCCCTCTGCACCGTAGCATGCTGCAACTTTTCACAATTTAAATAATATTCCATCCTATTATTATTTCTTCCAAAGTTGGTAACCTCACATTTGCCAACGTTATACTCGGTTCACTAGGCTGATACCGGAGATGAGAGGGTTGAACTATGAAGAGAGGCTGAATAGACTGGGTCTGTACTCGTTGGAGTTTAGAAGGATGAGGGGGGATCTTATAGAGACATATAAGATAATGAATGGGATGGATAGGGTAGATGTAGAGAGATTCTTCCCGCTCAGAAAGGACATCAGAACTAGAGGGCACAGCCTCAAGATAAGGGGGGGGCTGCAGTTTAGAACAGAGTTGAGGAGGAACTTCTTCACTCAAAGGGTGGTGAATCTCTGGAATTCTCTGCCCGTTGAAGTGGTGGAGGCCACCTCGCTAAATATATTTAAGACACGAGTGGATAGGTTTTTGGTAGACAAGGGAATTAAGGGTTATGGGGAGAAAGCGGGAAAGTGGAACTGATCCACTTCAGATCAGCCATGATCTTATTGAATAGCGGGGCAGGCTCGAAGGGCTAGATGGCCTACTCCTGCTCCTATTTCTTATGTTCTTATACTCCATCTGCCAGGTCCTCGCCCACTCACTCAGCCTATCCAAAAGTGTCCGTGTTGCTGGAGAGAGGTATCAAGGGTGTGCATATGGCGGCGCGTGGCACTAAGCGTGGATCTCAGGATGCAGTGAGAACAGCAGTCTGAGGCACATACACATGACCCTTACCCCACCCAGCACCTTTCCTGCCCCTCCCATCACCCATCCCATCTCTAATGATTCAGTCAAACTTTTGTGTCCAGCAGGGGGAAGGGTCAGGGTGCTGTGGTTGGCCTCAGTGCCCCTGGGTGAGGGAGGTAAGAGGAAAAATCAAGCAAGGTTGCCGCCATTCCTCCATCACCATCCAGTCACCCATCTTGAAGAGGGTTTGTGAGTGAATTTGGGGACAGATAGGAAGATTCACAGGTGACGAGTTACCATGTTTGTGAAGAGCAGCTGATATTTGTGGACCCAACGTCTTCAGTGCCTCTAATAGAGAAGGGATCAAAATTAAGAGGTCTATAAAATTGAAAAGAATGTTGGCAAATATTTGTTCAAATAAGTGTGATTTAATATTGTAAGTTATTAAATGCATCATGGCAAATTAACTTAATTTTCCTTTCAAACTGGAGCGAGTCTAAAAATGGTAGGTTCATCATGAAAACTGCCTATTTAAATTTCAAAACTCGTAGACAAGAGCTGTAGAAATGTGTATCCTTCAGTCAATATTTACTGAAGGATATTAACCCTTTCTGTACTGTTTGTCTCAAAACCTGGTGTTTCGCTCCTGCAGGTTGTCAAACCTGGTTGGAAATTTCATTTCTTGACCTCCCACCTGGAGCCACCCCATCCAGTCATGTATTTCTTTGTTTCACCTGCAATATAGAAAGGTTATAACACGAAACAAAGCCATTTGGCCCATCAAGTCTGCACCAGCTCCCTCTGAGATTAATCCAACCAATCCCACGCCTCCACCCTTTGCCTGTAACCCTGTTAAGTTAAACTTTATTTATCAGTTCACAAGTAACACTACAATGAAACTACGATGAAAATCCCCCGGTCTCCGCACTCCAATGCCTGTTCGGGCACACTGAGGGAGAATTTAACACGGCCAATGCACCTAACCAGCACATCTTTCGGACTGTGGGAGGAAACTGGAGCACCTGGAGGAAACCCATGCAGACATGGGGAGATGGTGCAGACTCTGCACAGACAATGACCCAGACCAGGAATCGAATCTTGGTCCCTGGCACTATGAAGCAGCGGTGCTAACACTGTGCCACCATGCCGCCAATATTTTCTCTTCAGACACTTATGCATTTTCTTTCATAAAGCCACAATTGAATCTGCCCCCACTATCCGCTCAGGGTAGTATTCTCCAGGTCAAAGCAACTCGCTGAGTAAAAAAAACTCATGTCATCTTTGGTTCATCTGTCGATCACCTTAAGTCTTGGTCTTCATTGCAAGAAGACTTGGGTCCAAGAGCAAGGACTGAATGGCGGAGCAGGCTGGAAGGGCCAAATGGCCTACTCCTGCTTCTAGTTTCTATGTTTAACGCAGCTGCACAGAGCCTGCTGAGACCATATCTGGAGTATTAATTGCAGTTTTCATTTCCTTATCTGAAGAAGGATTTCCTTGCCACAGCGGAAGTGCAGTGAAGATTCACCAGACTCGTAATAGATCGAGGGCCACTTGATGAAGTTTCAACTTTTAAGGCTTTATTGCCAATTGTGTAATTATACACAAGAATATCAAAGTAAGACTAGACTACAAGTGCGATTGCTACTCTGGATTCCCAGATTCTGACTTCCAGACCCTCCTCAATGCATGGTCCACGCACTCCTGCCTATTGGCTCAGCTTCCTGGTAGAACGAATCGTAGGGTCCTCACTGATCAGATCACGGTCACCCTTCAAGGGCCATGCTGCTACAGACTGATTCCTGGGATGGCAGGGTTGTCATATGAGGAGAAATTAGGCCAATTAGGCCTGCTTTCACTGGAATTTAGAAGAATGAGAAGGGATCTAATTAAAACGCATAAAATTCTTACAGGGCTGGGCAGGCTGAATGCAGGGATGTTGTTCTCTCTGGTTAGGGGATCTAGAACGAGGAGCCACACTCTCAGGATATGGGGTCGGCCATTTAGGACTGAGATGAAGAGAAACCTCTTCATTCAGAAGGTGCTGAACCTGTGGAATTTTCTACCTCAGAAAGCTGTGGAGACCAAGCCATTGAGTATATTTAAGAAGGAAATAGATAGATTTCTAGACTCCAAAGGTGTCAAGGGGTATGGGGCGAGCACTAGAGTATGGTTTTTAGATAAAGAATCAGCCAATATCGTATTGAATGGTGGAGCAGGCTCAAAGAGCCAAATAGGCTACTCCTGTTTTTCTATATTTCTATGCCCTCTATTGAGACCTCTGCCTGGGCAGAACGGTTTCTCTCCATCTAGACCCTTCATGGAAGATTCCTGGGCCATACTGGTAATGGTACGGTGTAAGAAGTTTCACAACACCAGGTTAAAGTCCAACAGGTTTATTTGGTAGCAAACGCCACTAGCTTTCGGAGCGCTGCTCCTTCTTCAAGTAAGTGGGAGTTCTGTTCACAAACAGGGCATATAAAGACACAAACTCAATTTACAAAATAAAGGTTGGAATGTGAGTCTTTACAGTTAATCAAGTCTTAAAGGTACAGGCAATGTGAGTGGAGAGAGGGTTAAGCACAGTTGTGTCTCAGCCAGTGAGTTAGTGAGATTTTGCAAGCCCAGGCAAGTTGTGGGGGTTACAGGTAGTTTGACGTGAACCCAAGATCCCGGTTGAGGTCGTCCTCACGTGTGCAGAACTTGCTACCAGTCTCTGCTCAGTGACTCTGCGTTGTCGTGTGTCATGAAGGCCACCTTTGAGAATGTTTACCCGAAGATTAGAGGTCGAACGCCCATGACTGCTGAAGTGTTCCCCAACAGGAAGAGAACAGTCTTGCCTGGTGATTGCCGAGCGGTGTTCATTCGTCCATTGTCATAGTGTCTGCATGGTCTCCCTAACGTATTATGCCTCAGGACATCCTTTCCTGCAGCATATCAGGTAGACAATGTTGGCCGAGTTGCAAGAGTATGTACCATGTACCTGGTACGGCGACACAGTGGTTAGCACTGCTGCCTCACAGCATCAGGAATCTGGTTCAATTCCGACCTCGAGTCACTATGTGGAGTTGGCACCCGGGTTCTCTCCCCTGCCACATCCCTGTGAACCCATACATTTACCATGGTTAATCCTTCTAACCTACACATCTCATTAACATGGCCAATCCACCCAAGAAAATATAGAAGCATTACAGAGTCTAGCTAGGTATTGAAGAGGTTTTTTAAGTTTATTAATGACACAAATAGGCTTACATTAACACTGCAATGAAGTCACTGTCCCAATGAAATCCCCCAGTCGCCGCACTCCAGCCTCTGTTCGGGTACACTGTGGGAAAATTTAGCATGGCCAATGCACTGAACCAGCATGTCTTTCAGACTATGGGAGGAAACTGGATCACCCGGAGGAAACCCACGCAGATATGGGAAGAATGCGCAGACTCCGCATAAACAGTGATCTGGAATTGAACCCGTGTCCCTGGTGCTGTAAGGCAGCTGTGCTAACCACTATGCCACCGTACATCTGAGAGTCACCGGTTCCCAAGGAAGCATCCTTCAGTGATGATGGGGAAGGGTAGCCAGTGCTAAGCTGTGCTTGGACATTAAGCACACAGTTAACGCACTACAGAGCGAGCTTCACTCTGTATCTGCCCTGTAGTTGACCTAACGGCGTTTGATGCTGACAGTGGGTGACAGTAGCAGAAAAGTGGCACCACTTTAGAACGTTGACATCTTGGCACCGAGGATCTGCTGGCAGCTGAGGTAAAGGCTGTCATTCCATTTACAGTGGAGCATTTTAACTTCACTTTGAGCTGAACTTGTGTCTGTTAGATGAAAGGACTGTTGCTGGCTGCCCGGTGATGTTAAGATAAGCACTGGCACCCTCCAGTCAGAATCAGGAGCATTGATGATGAGGTATGAGATTATAGAGCTATACGTTGGGGACCCATTAAGGAGAATAATTATCCAATAGGCAGCCATGACAAACAACGTAATGTTCACTCTGTTCAATTTAATATTGTATGAATATTATATCCCGAGCAGTACCAGTAATGATGCATTTAACACGTTTGCATGAAGTCCAGAAATAGAAGCATAAATAATACGGATGTGTACTGGATGCACAAACAGTGACAAGGGGACATTGCTGATGCCACAATACGTGACAAAATTATTAGTTCCATAAATTACGTCAGAGACTCTTTTAATTGGATTGCTTTGCTCCCCCGTTCGTTAATAGCAGGGTGGTTGCTAGGGCAACATATATGGTTTCAGATATGATTTTCAGAGTGAGTGAACAAACAGGAGGCAATTATTAAGTTTAAGCCGTGAATGCAGAATGGAAAACGGTCGTGTGAAATTACACAGCTTCGATCTTGACCCCCGGGGCAGTCATCTGGCCGACTGCGAGGTGAAAGAGGCTAGGGAACTCAAGTGGGAAAGACCAGTGATGGGGGGGGCGTTGGGGGTGTGGTGGGGGGAGGTGTATGTGGCAGAGGTGGAGGAGGTGAAAGAACTGGTCAAATGGATGGAGGGGTGGGGCAGGGGTGAAGGGACAGCGGTCAGCACTGCTGCCTCACAGCGCCAGTGTCCAAGTGATTGCCAGCTTGGGTCACTGAACGTGCAGAGTCTGCACATTCTCCCTGTGTCTGCGTGGGTTTCCTCTGGGTGCTCTGGTTTCCTCCCACAGTTCGAAAGACATGCTGGTTGGGTGCTAAATTCTCTCTCAGTGTACCCGAACAGGCACCAGAGCGTGGCGACTGGGGGACTTTCACAGTGGCTTCATTGTAGTGTTAATGTAAGCCTCAGTGTGACTAATAAATAAATAAACTTAAATAAACTCTGCTGCTGGAGTCATTCCAGAGGAACTCTGAGCATGTACCCAGGCATGGGTAGAAGGTACAAGCTCTACACAGACAGTGATCTGAGGCTGGAATTGAACACAGTAAGAAGTCGCACTACACCAGGTTAAAGTCCAAAGTTACAACCTGGAGTTGTGAGACTTCTTACTGTGTTTACCCCAGTCCAACATCGGCATCTCCACATCATGGCTGGAATTGAACCCTTGCCCTGTGAGGCAGCAGTGCTAACCACTGTGCCACCATTTCTCAGGCTGTCCCTTCCTGCTCCACCAACTCCTTCCATTCAAGTCAAACTGGGCTTAACATCCTTTGTGATAAGCTGTTCGATTTTGTTTTATTCATTAATGGTAAGTGGGCATCACTGGCTGAGCCAACATTGATTGCCTATCCCTAATTGCCTTTGTGGAGACAGTTAAGAGTCAACCAAATTGCTGTGGCTCTGGATTCATATTCGGCCAGACTTGGTAAAATTTCTTTCCCTAAAGGACATTAATGGACCAGATGCGTTTTTCCGACAATCGACAATAGTTTCATGATCCCTAATTCCAGGTATTTTTTATTGAATTCAAATTCCACCATTTGCTGTGGCAGGATTCGAAACCTGGTCCCCAGAACTTGAGGTGAATTTCTGGATTAATAGTTCCGCAATAATGCCAATAGGCCACGGCCTTCCCAGTTAGAAAGACTC
Organism: Carcharhinus amblyrhynchos; assembly: GCF_965287045.1. NCBI lineage: Eukaryota > Metazoa > Chordata > Chondrichthyes > Carcharhiniformes > Carcharhinidae > Carcharhinus > Carcharhinus amblyrhynchos. Next base: position 69,411,554 of record NC_137337.1, on the reverse strand, counting down.
ATGGTTAGAAAGACAAAACAAAATGCAGAAAGGAGCACTTTGTAATCTCTTCACCAATCCAAACACCATCATAACACCTAGATTCCAGGACTGGATTACGTGTAGATAAATATCCCTTTTGATCACTGGTGGGCAACCTGTGGCCTGAGGGCTACACGTGGCCCACCTGGGTTCTGAGTGCAGCCCACACACCATTTTGTTGACCATTGCCAATGCACAAGGTGGCCACATTCCACTACTCCCATAGTTTTTTTACCTACCAATATGACTGAAGTGATACGCATTTAAAGCAGGGGCAACTGAAGTGAGGTGTGGGCTGATTGCTCACAACATTGGACTGTGAGAGCCGTGCTGTCCCTCTATGTCCACAGTGTCAATATTCAGTGGCACGGTGGTTAGCGCTGCTGCCTCACAGCGCCAGGGACTTAGGTTCAATTCCCGGCTTGGGGGCGCTACCTGTGTGGAGTTTGCACATTCTCCCTGTGTCTGCGTGGGTTTCCTCTGGGTGTTCCTGTATCCTCCCACAGTCCAAAACATATGCTAGTTAGGTGCACTGGCCGTGCTAAATTGTCCCTCAGTGTACCTGAACAGGTGCCGGATTCAGGGGATTTTTACATTAACCTCATGGTCGTGTTAGTGTGAGCCTACCTGTGACACTAATAAATAAAGTTAAAACTTTCTTTTGTTTTTACCATGAATTTTTTGATGGTTCTATTAATACATAAATATATATTATCATTTATAAATGATTAGCATTATTAAATATTCGATGTGTATTAAATGTATTTTATCTTATAGATGAGAACGAACAGCACTCTCATTCTTCCCTACAGGTCATGTTTGAGACAATGAAGGAGAGAAGGAATGGGGCACTACAGAAGGAAGTAATGACCATTCATTAGACCATTTGGAGTAGGAAGAGGAGAATTTAGCCTTTCAAGAGTGCTTTGCCATTTCATAAGATCAGGACTGATCTAACACTCACAAAGTCCAATTTTCTGCCTTATCACCGTAACCCTTAATTCAAAGTAATTCAATTCAAACCAAGCCAGCATTGTTGGAGATTATTGATAATCAGAGCAGTCAGAATTTGTCTCTTTACAGCCAGATGCGGTGCGTCAAGAGGTTAAATGACCTAATGAAGGGGGGAAGGTTGGTTCCATTGCTTTCTTTGAGCTGAAGTGCTATGTTCATTCCCCTCCATTCTGAGGACCAATATATGGGTGCCGAGAAAGCTTTGGTTCATAGATCTTAAAATGTCATAGAATCCTACAGTGCAGAAGGAGGCCACTCGGCCCATCAAATCTGTACCTACCACAATCCCACCCAGGCCCTATCCTAATAACCCCATGCATTTATCCTAGCTGGTCTCCCTGACACTAAGGGGCAATTGTAGCCTGGCCAATTCACCTAACCAGCACATCTTTGGACTGTGGGAGGAAACTGAAGCACCCGGAGGGAACCCACGCAGAGAACGTGCAACCCTCCACATAGACAGTTAAACTAAGCCGAGAATCGAACCCGGGTCCTTGGCGCTGTGAGTCAGCAGTGCTAACCACTGTGCCACTGTGCATCACAAAGCCTTCATCTATATTTAGATGTATATCTGGAACTTAGAAAATTTTCCATATTTTAGAAACAAAATTGGGTGAATTTCTTTACGTGTTGTTTCATTCCCAATGATATTTCCCTACTTTTTAGTCTATCTTGGACTATTGCCTTAATACCTATTTTAATTGCCAAATGGGGCAGGTTTAGGTGTGGGCTGAAGGTACATAAAGCCCCAAGTGTGCCAGCATGGTGGCTGTTGTTGGTGTTTTTGCTGTGCTGTGGACAGTCTTGTCAAAGGCCCATGGCTGACTAAGCTGCTCCAATCCTGTGGTGAATGTTAACAACAATGAAGCTCAGATCCAGCTGCGGAAAGGCCAAGGTAAGTGGAACGACTCCCAAAAAATTGGAAATCATCTGTGAAGCAGTGAAATCAGATGCTCGGAACAAGTCTGAGCACAAATGAAAACAAGCCTTTCACGTGGACTGGCCAAATTTAAAAAATATATATATTTATCTGACAGATCCTTAGGATTTCCCCACATGGCTCCATGTACCCCTGGGTTAAAGGTGGGATCATTGTCAAGTACCCAACCTGCTGACACTTTTTGGGGCTTTCATAGAACCTCTACAATACAGAAGGATGCCATTCGGCCCATCAAGCCTGCATTGACCACAACCCCACCCAGGCCCTATTCCCATAACTCTACATATTTACCCCGCTAATCCCCTGACACTATGGTCAACTTAGCATGGCCAATCAACATAACCCGTACATCTTCAGAGTGTGGGAGGAAACTGGAGCACCTGGAGGAAACCCATGCAGACACAGGGAGAATGTGCAAACTCCACACAGACAGTGACCCGATGCCAGAATTGAACTTGAGTCCCTGGCGCTGTGAGGTAGCAGTGCTAACTACTGTGCTACCGTGCCTTCAGCCCACACCTGAACCTGCCCCATTTGGCAATTCAAATAGGCATTATGGGGATAGTCCAAGATCGATTAAGAAGTAGGAAGTATTGTTGCATGTGATACAACAGGTAAAGAAATTCATCCAATTTTGTTTCTGAAGTACAGAAAACATTCTAAGTTCCAGATAAACACCTAACCATAGATGAATGTTTTGTAGCACAGTGGGTTCACATCTCTGCCTGTGAGACAGGAGTTCTGGCTTTGAGCCCCACGCCAGGACTTGATGGCCAAGGAAGGTGCATTCATAACGAAGTCAAACAGATTGATTATCAGCCTGCAAAATCCTTCCAAACATGCTAATGGTGGCACAGTGCACAGTGGTTAGCACTGCTGCTTCACAGTGCCAGGGACCCGGGTTCAATTCCCAGCTTGGGTCACTATCTGTTCAGAGTCTGTCCATGTCTGTGTGGGTTCCTGCCACATGAGATAGAAGGAAATTTGGCCAATTGGGTAAGTAACTGGCTGTATCATAGAAGACAGAGGGTGGTGGTGGAAGGAAAATTTTCAGACTGGAGGCCAGTTACCAGTGGTGCACCACAGGGGTCAGTGCTGGGTCCTCTGCTATTTGTGATTTTTATCAATGACTCGGAAGAACGGGCTGAAGGGATGGGTTAGTAAATTTGCTGACGACACCAAGATTGGTGGAGCAGTGGATGAGGTGGAGGGCTCTTGCAGGCTGCAAAGAGACATTGATAGGATGCAGGGCTGGGCCAAAAAGTGGCAGATGGAGTTTAGCCCTGATAAATGTGAGATGATTCATTTTGGTAGGACAAACTTGAATGCAGATTATAGGGTCAACAGTAGGGTTCTAAGGAATGTGGAGGAACAGAAAGATCTTGGGGTTCATATCCACAGATCTCTGAAGGTTGCCAGTCAAGTGGATAGAGCCGTGGAGAAGGCTTATAGTGTGTTAGCGTTTATTAACAGGGGGTTTGAGTTTAAGAGTCGTGGGTTATGCTGCAACTGTACAGGACCTTGGTGAGACCACATTTGGAATATTGTGTTCAGTCTGGTCACCTCACTACAAGAAGGATGTGGAAGCATTGGAGAGAGTGCAGAGGAGATTTACCAGGATGCTGCCTGGTTTGAAGGGTACGCCTTATGAGGAAAGGTTGAGGGAGCTGGGGCTTTGGAGCAGAGCTCCAAAGCAGAGCTCTTTGGAGCGGAGGAGGATGAGAGGCAACTTAATAGAGGTTTATAAGATGATGAGAAGGACTGATAGAGTGGACATGCAGAGACTATTTCCTCAGGTGGATGTAGCTGTTACTAGGGGGCATAACTATAAGGTTCATGGTGGGAGATATAGGAGGGATGCCTGAGGTAGATTCTTCACTCAGAGAGTGGTTGGGGTGTGGAATGTGCTGCATGCTGTGATATTGGAGTCGGACACTTTAGGAACTTTCAAGCGGTTATTGGGTAGGCACATAGAGCACACCTGAGTGATAGGGAGGGGGTAGCTTGATCTTGGGATTGGACATAGCTCGGCACAACATTGAGGGCCGAAGGGCCTATACTGTGCTGTACTGTTCTATGTTCTATGTTCTATGCTCCGATTTCCTCCCACTGTCCGAAAGATGTGCTGGTTAGATGCCTTGGCCATGCTAAATTCTCCCTCAGTGTACCTGAACAGGCGCCAGAGTATGGCGACGAGGGGATTTTCACAGTAACTTCATTGCAGTGTTAATGTAAGCCTATGGAAGCCTACTTGTGACGCTAATAAATAAACATTAAAACTGGAGGTAAGAGTGGGAGAGACTCCTGGCCATGTTTGATGTGCGTTGGTCCCTCTCAAGCTTTAAGCTTCTGGCAACAGACCGGCAACCTGTTCCAGGAATAAACCAGCTATGGAAATAGAGGAAAGTCTGTCTTAGCTGCAGAAAAAGATTTGCAATCTATGTACAGCACAACATTCTCCTGAAAGTAATTATCCTTCATTTCCTATTCATTCAGATAATGCAAACATGATTGGGAGCAAATATATCAAAAGAGCTTCTTTTAATTACCACTCACACACCTGCGCTGTCAGTCAGTTTCTAGCTACACACGGTTATTATAAAGACCATTGTTACACTATCGTGTGACCTGTCTGTTAGTCTGTCTTTGGCAATGAGATTCCTAAAGATAGCTGGGATACAGCCAGTCCACAATTGTCAATGCAGTCCACTGACACGCCCACTGAAAGCTCAAATATCATGTCCCAGGTGTCTTTCGGGGCTTTAGGAACAGGATAACAATGTGGTCTTTGATACCTGAGATGGTACATAAAAACTGTGCCAGGTGAACGCAGTCAACGGCTGGAATGGCTGCCAATAAAAGACCAGAACACTGATCGTCTGCAAAAAAAAGCTCGTTAATCTTTTTATTTATTCATTGGACATAGGCATCGCTGGCTGGCCAGCATTTACCTGGGGCGGCATGGTAGCTCAGTGGTTAGCACTGCTGCCTCACAGCACCAGGGAACCGGGTTCAGTTCCTGGCTTGGGTCACAGCCTGTGTGGAGTTTGTATATTCTTCCTGTGTCTGCCTGGGTTTCCTCTGGGTACTCCGGTTTCCTCCCACAGTCCAAAGATGCGCAGGTTATGTGGATTGGCCATGCTGAATTGCCCCTTTGTGTCAAGGGGACTAGCTAGGATAAATGTATGGGTTTCTGGGGATAGGGCCTGGGTGGGATTGTGGTTGATGCAGACTGGATGAGCCAAATGGCCTTCTTCTGCATTGTAGGATTCTGTGGTCTTTTCCACCCTCCACCATGTCAGAGGCACTGGGCATAACTGACACACCACAATCGCCTCCCAGCAGAAAATGTTCTCGGTGTAAGTGAGAGTCAAAACTTGGATGTAAAGCCATAATCTGTTCACAGAGCCAAGTGATCTGATAATTTGAGACTACTGGCAGGTTTCCAGTTCGCTATATTTCTGAACTCTTTTTCATCTTTAACTACGAGAAGAAATGTCAGTGATCAGTATAGAGTTTTGGCACAAGTTCTGCAGTTTGATTTGTTTATACAAGTGGTAGCCAGTGGGAGAATAAACCACTCCAAGAAAGTGCATAGTTGTGGGAACAGCAAACTATGAACACCAAGGTCAACATCGTGCCATCAATAACTGTTTTCCCTCAAAATAAACTCCATGACCAAAATGTCCTGAGTCCACGGTCAGTACATACGGACAGCACGCTGCCACAGTGGTTAGCACTGCTACCTCACAGCACCAGGGACACAGGCTTGATTCCAGTCTCGGGTCACTGTCTGTGTGGGATTTGCACATTAAATTGTTTTTATTATTGTCACAAGTCAGCTTACACTAACACTGCAATGAAGTTACTGTGAAAATCCCCTAGTCACCATACTTCGGCGCCTGTTTGAGTACACTGAAGTTAGCATGGCCGACGCACCTAACTAGCATGTTATTCTCCCTGTCTCTGCGTGGGTTTCCTTCAGGTGTTCCAGTTTCCTCCCACACTCCAAAGATGTGCAGGTTAGAGCATTGGCCATGCTAAATTGCCCCTTAGTGTCCAAAGATGTGCAGGTTAGGTGGATTAGCCATACTAAATTGCCCCTTAGTATCCAAAGATGTGCAGGTTAGAGCATGGGCCATGCCAAATTGCCCGTTAGTGTCCAACGATGTGCAGGTCTGGTGGATTGGCCAGAATAAATTGCCCCTTAGTGTCTAAAGATTTGCAGGTTAGGTGGATTGGCTATGCTACATTGCCCCTTAGTGTCCCAAGATGTGTAGGTTAAGTGGATTAGCCATACTAAATTGCTTCTTACTGTCCAAAGATGTGCCGGTTAAGTGGATTAGCCATACTATTTTGCCTCTTAGTGTCCAAAGATGTGTGGGTTAGGTGGATGGGCCATGCTAAATTGCTCCTTAGTGCTCCAAGATGTGTAGGTTAGGTTAATTAGCGGAGTAAATATGTGGGATTACGGGATAGGGCCTGGGTAAGATACTCTATCAAGAGGCTGTGCAGACTTGATGGGCTGAATGGCCTCGTCCTGCACTGTAGGGATTCTACGAACTGAGGGTGGACATATTACCCAAAAGTTTCCAACAGCGCTACCGACCATCGAGATGTCTCACTGGTGTTGTGGACCCCTTGCTGCTGCGTGTTATGTTTTCTTTTCTGGTTTTCTCCAGTGTTCTCCAGAAGGCTGGATAAGACTGGATTACCATCCCACTAATAATGGTGGTCACCTCCCATCTGGCTGTGAGTCTCAAGAAGCTGTTCAAAGCTGGGGGGGCTAAAGTCTAACCCAATTCCACAACCATCTGTACAAACTGCTCTCCTGCCAAGGGGGTTGCTGGATCATGAGCAGAATTGGAAATCTTGTCTGATTTTCTTGTTCTCACTTTCTGGCTTTAAGGTATATTTGACAGCCTGGTCAAGAAACGTTAACTCAGCTACACACTATGAATTTAATTTTGTGCCTTCGGGAGCCAATGCCAGGCTTAGTCGAAAGACACAATGGCCGGAATGTTACGACTGTTTATTCCCAGGGGATTTTCCCAACCCGCTGCAGTGATCAGAGACTTGGCTAGGCGCCAAATTCTCCAACTTCGCTGCATTGGGAGCATGGTGTGGACGGTTGGTAAGGTGGGGCCCAATGAGTCTTCCTGACTGACTATAAACGAGGAAAAGACCAAGGTTACGGCTCGAAATGGCAATGGAAAAGTTAGGATTGGAAGCACCGAGTGGGTGGCCAAATTGATGATAAACACTAAGTTGTATCCAAGAATGAAATCCAGGTTAGATTGACGACGACCAGAGGCATTAGTGACTAAAGTGGCATCTGGAAGTTAAAATGCATAAGCATGAAAGTGAAAATATGTCCACCATAGTCCCTTGGGTGACGTGTTGCATTCAAGAGATTTGAGAGTTGGACTCTGAAGAAAGGGTAGCAGGGTGGCACAGTGGTTAGCACTGCCTCATAGCTCCAGGGACCAGGGTTCAATTCCCGGCTTGGGTCACTGTCTGTGTGGAGTTTGCACATTCTCCCTGTGTCTGGGTGAGTTTCCTCCGGGTGCTCCGGTTTCCTCCCACAGTCCAAAGATGCGCAGGTTAGGTTGGTTGGCCATGCTAAATTGCCCCTTAAGGATTAGCAGGGTAAGTACATGGGGTCGGGGAAGAGGGCCTGGGTAGGATTGTTGTTGGTAATGGCTCGATGGGTGAAATGGCTCCCTTCTACACTCTAAGGGTTCTATGATTCAAATGGATAGCCTTGAGGATTGGGAAGGGAAAACCAGGAGCAGAAGGCTGCATTTGGGGGCTCCTGAGGATCTGGTCAATTGGGAGGTTGAAGGGGTCTATTGTCGGAAGTGAAAGACGGTTATACGAAACAAAGACACACCAGCCTTGTCAACGAGTGAAGGAAGAATTGAGGATAAAAACGGAAGAGGAAGAAGGCAAACAGGATGGAGACATGGACCGAGGAAGACTTGAAGAAAACCAGAGAAGAAGCAAGACAACAGCCCTGTTCTGGCAATGATGGAAATAAATTAATGGACCTTCTGGTTATGTCCCATTTGTTCATTTTAAGCAATCACTCCCTGTAAAAAACTTGCACTCTATTAATGGAGATTTCCTCACTACCAAGTGATGAAGAGCACCTTGCGGCACTAACTGCAATTCAGCTGACAAGAAGTCAAAATTAATTGTTCATCTTCGATACAATTCAATGTTTTTGTACTTGCTTTGCCCTTTCTCTAGAAACAGTGACAAAGTGCCTCTGATATTAAGGGCTGGCATATGTTGTTTCCCGCTGAGCATTCCCGCAACAGAAATAGAAAGATCGCAAGGAATCCCATGTCACATCAGTTGCTATCTATCTTTTTCTGGGCTTCATTATCCCAGAAAAGATATCCCTTGTGGATTATCTCTGAACACACGAGCCCAGTCATTAGTCTTTTCCTTACAATATAATTGTATTGACGTACGGATGCAAGCAGAATTTGCCGAACTTTCAGAACGCAATAACAGATAGTCCAATGATCCAATTTGTATTTGTTTGGGATGACTTTCAGGCTATTTTATAGGTCTCGCTAACAACATACTGCATCCTTTCTCAAATAGTTCCAACTATTTTAACATATCCTACTACTAAACTTGGTCGTACGTCACTAAGTTAGCAATTTAAAATTCAGTAGTGTCTGTTGGATAGTATAATATACATTTAGAGTCAGTTCTCAATGTTTCCATTGATTTTCCATCAAACTTAATATAGAATAGAATGCGTTAACATAGAATCCCTACAGTGCAGAAGGAGGCCATTTGGTCCATCAAGCCTGCACAAGCAACAATCCCACCCAGGCCCTATTCTCATAAACGCCACGTATTTACCCTGCTCTTCTCCCCAGGGTCAATTTAGCATGGCCAATCAACCTAACCTGCACATCCTTGGAGTGTTGGAAGAAATCGGACCACCTGGAGGAAACCCACGCAGACACGGGGAGAACATGCAGGGTCCGCACAGACAGTGATCGGGGGCCCGGAATCGAACCCCAGTCCCCAGCGCTGTGAGGCAGCGGTGCTAACCACTGTGCCACTGGGCCACCCAGCCACTCTCCAAGGGCAACAAGGGATGGGCAATAAATGGTGGCCAGCCAAGTCCCACGAATGAGTTTTAAAAACCTACGTCACCTTTCCCACAACACCCCCCCTTCCCCCGCTTTAGGTGGGAGCCTCATTCAGTGGCAGAATGCCACAGGTTAAAATCAGAAATGACGGGAAATGCTCTGCACAGATAACACTGATATCAGCAGGGCTGACGGAGTTAAAAAGGACCCCAAACACTTACAAAACTCTCATTGTCTCTGCTGAGACCAACAAGCTCACACTGAGTAGCTATAGAATCAGTTATTTGTGTGGCACGATTTCGCCACAAGCTGCCAGCCACACACTGACTTTTCGTAGAATCCTTACAGTGCAGAAGAAGGCCATTCAGCCCATTGAGTCTGCAGCAACTCTCCGAAAGAGCATCCTATCCAAGCCCCTAACCCAATACATTTCTCTGTTAGTTCTCCTAACCTACACATCTTTGGATATTACGGGGCAATTTAGCTTGGCCAACCCACCTGATCTGCACATTGTTGGACTGTCGGGGCAAACCGGAGCATCCAGGGGAAACATGGGGAGAATGTGTAAACTCCACATAGTCACCCAAGGCCAGAATTGAGCCCGGGTCCCTAGCGCTGCAAGGCAGCAGTGCTAACCACTGTGTTAACGTGGCAGCCCTAAGTCGCCATCCTCATTTGTCATCCTGCACTTTTCTTCGGGCATCAATTGTCATTGTGTTAAAAATGTGCCATTGCATCATTTCATGTGACCTCGCCCTGTCAAAAAAGATTTGCATCTACGTAGCACCTCTATCATAGTGATCTTTCCAACTGTGGGAGGAAATTGGAGCACCCGAAGTAACCCATACAGACACGGGGAGACGTGCGGACTCTGCACAGACAGTGACCCAAGCTGGGAATCAAACCCGCGTCCCAGACACTGTGAGGCAGCAGTGCTAACCATTGTGCCACCACTGAACTCTCAAGAATGCCACAGGTTTTCACTGCTTGTGGTTTGGTGGGGGAGCAAGGAACAATCTTGGGTTTGTTTTCCCCTGAAACTGTGGAACCAGGTTCCCCAGAAAGGCCGCACATTCCAGGTTAATAATGTATCCTATATTCTTACCGACCATTGCAAACAGTAACGGAGCTCCTTATATTTAAATTAATTTGCGATCTGGGTCCTTGTATCACGATTATAAATCTCATTCCTCATATTTCCTCACTGTCGGCTTCAACAAACAGTCAGATCGTCAGTCCTGAGCAGGACTGAACGTTAGTCTATCTTTTTGTTTTCCTGCACATGTTCAAGAATCATGATTTAATAGTTCTAAATAGCTTTGGGGTCTTTCCAATTCAGTCAGTGAAATGATACGAATGCAGACAGAGTTCTCAGTTCAGTTCTGGGTAAGCAGTGATGTGAAAGTAATGGAATCAAGACAGGTGAGCATGATCACAATGATACCATCGCTTACGACCATTAAAATAACCTGCAAATTGCGACGGTTTATTTTAGACGGTTTACCAAGCTGGCTGCTGGACGGGGCCAGGACTGGAGGCAAGTGGGTCTTTCTTTGGCTCCAACTCAACTCGCTTTCATCTTGAAGTCATTTGTATTTAGAACATAGAACATAGAAAAACTACAGCACAAACAGGCCCTTCGGCCCACAAGTTGTGCCAATGATATCCATACCTATTAGGCTTGCCTATAACCCTCAATTCTATTAATTTCCATATACTCATCCAGAAGTCTCTTAAAAGACCACAAAGAGTTCGCCTCCACCACCACCGACAGCAGCCGATTCCACTCACTCACCACCCTCTGAGTGAAAAACTTACCCCTGATATCTCCTCTGTACCTACTCCCCAGCATTAAAAATTACGTAATAATTAAATTATTTAATTTATTTAGATGATAATTTATTTAAGTGTTTTCCACAATACTTGCCACTCCCGCTCCAGCAGTGATTCAGTGAATTCAGCAGGATAGTTAATGAAGCCCAGTCCATCACTCAAACCAGCCTCCCATCCACTGACTCTGTCTACACTTCCCGCTGCCTCGGCAAAGCAGCCAGCATAATTAAGCCAGCACTCCGGACGTTCTCTCTTCCACCTTCTCCGTCAGGAAAAAGTCTGAGGCTGCCTACCAACCGACTCAAAGAACATCATCTTCCCTGCTGCCATCAGACTATTGAATGGACCTACCTCGCACTAAGTTGATCTTTCTCTACACCCTAACTGTGACTGTAACACTGCGTTCTGCACTCTCTCCTTTCCTTCTTTATGAACGGTATACTTTGCCTGTATAGCACACAAGAAACAATGCTTTTCACTGTATATTAACACATGTGACAATAATAAATCAAATCAAATCAAATCATAGAATCCCTACAGTGTAGAAGGAAGCCATTCGGCCCACTGAGGCAGCACTGACTCTGACAGAATACCTTATCCAGGTCCTTATCCTCCTACCCCATCCCCATAACCCCTTACATTTGCCATGGCTGATCCATCAAACCTACACATCTTGGGACACAAAAGATGATTTAGCATGATCAATCCACCTAACCTGCACGTTCCAAAGACGTACATGTTATGTTGATTGGCCATGCTATATTGCCCCTTAGTAGCAGGGTAATGCAGGGGGTTATAGGGATAGGGCCTGGGCAGGAATATTGTCAGTGCAGGCTTGATGGGCCAAATGGCCTCCTTCTGCACTGTATGGGATTCTACAATTGTATTTTATTCCATGATCATCGTGGCTTGCAGGTGGAAACCGGAGCAGCCGGAGGAAATCCAAGCCGACACGGGGAGAAGGTGCAAACTCCACATAGACAGTCACTCGAGGCCAGAATCGTACCCGGGTCCCTGGCACTGTGAGGCAGCAGAGCTAACCACTGTGCCACCGTGCTGTGAAAGAAGGTGAAAGGTTGATTCAGCAAGTCTTCCTTCATTAGAGTGGATCTCCCAGCTCTCATTGCTTTCCTGCCCCATGCAGGAGGTTAAGAGACACTAAGAGAAAAGGAACACACTCCCCACACTCTTCCTTCTACATGGTTTCAGGAGCTGGAAGAAAATGTCACTGCCAGTCATGTATCTGAGGAAGGGTATCCATCCTGGTGTTGTGACCTTGACGCTCCAATCCCTTGCGGGTTCCAACCCTGCACCACAACGGCAGTTTTGTTACATTAGAGCAGGTAGTTGTCCGATATCTAAAAGAATAGCTTCACATGAAGGGCAATTAGCACTTGGAATAGACTTCCAAATTGAATGGTACAAATATAGAGTGACGGAGTGGGTGGATTATTCTTTTCAGGTAGAGGAGCTAAGATAGCACAGGCTTGGAGGGCTGAAGGGCCTGTTCTCGTACTGTACTTTTCTTTGTTCTATGTCCTCATTGTTCCCTGTTTCCTTATTCATCTTGTGAACAGAAGTTGGAGAAATCCAAGAACTGTCAGCAAAGATTCTCCTCAAATTCATTTGAAGGCATGGAACTGGTTAGTTGGTTCCATTTCACCAATAGGTGTGCTGAGTACAAGTATTTGGGCCACACCTGCACACCAGTGTCACAGACGCAGATCAGAAATACAAATTTGCTTTAATTTTAAGACTGTGACTATTCAAACATGTACCATGTGTGGAGTTTGCACATTCTCCCCATCTCTGCGTGGGTTTCCTCCAGGTGCTGTGGTTTCCTCCCACAGGCTGAAGATGTATAAGTTAGATGGATTGTTTGTGGTAAATGTGTGGGGCTGCGGTGATAGGGCAAGAAGGTTGGAAAGATGCTCTTTCGGAGAATCAATGCAGATTCGATGGGCTGAATGGCCTTCTTTTGCACTGTAGAGATTCTATGGTTCTGTGCTAGTCAGGGCAGCATGGTGGCACAGCGGTTAGTACTGCTGCCTCACAGCGCCAGCAATCCCGGTTCGATTCCCGGCTTGGGTCACTGTCTGTGTGGAGTCTGCATGTTCTCCCCGTGTCTGTGTGGGTTTCCTCCTGGTGCTCCGGTTTCCTCCCACAATCCAAAGATGCACAGGTTAGGTGGACTGGCCATGCTAAATTGCCCCTTAGGGCCAGGGGGACTAGCTAGGGTAAATATGTGGGGTTATGGGGATAGGGCATGGGTGGGATTGTGGTCAGTACAGGTTCGATGGGCCAAATAGCCTCCTTCTGCACTGTAGGGATTCTATAATTCTGGGCTTGGAGGAAGACATTGCTGTGTGTTTCTCTGTTTATGTCTGAATCCAGTATCTAGGCTGGCACGAATACTTCTGGATTCATTTCTATGATAAAATAACATCAGAGCTTGCTTAACGGGGAAAGAATTGTTTATTTATTTATGTCTTTAGCATTTGCATAGTCACAGAGACAAGCAGTGACCTTGTCAGGGGCTAGATGGAGTTCTGTGAGCCAACCTTCAAGTTTAGTGAGCAGACACTCATCAAAGGCGTAAGTCATTGTTTGGAAATGAGATGCTCTCCTTGTGTCACCTGAGAGAGGCCAATGATCCGCCTGGCAACTGAACCCCATAAGTCAGCAACTGATAAACCCCAATATCACGGTACCAGAAAGCACCAGTAATATGGGGGAGATGAGAGAAGGGGACTGAAATAAAGATTTGCTTTCACGAGAGCACAGACTGGCTGCAACTTGTCCTGCCGGAGATTGGCTGATGTCCAACCCCATAGTCATTGTGTAATTTATTTGCAACATGCCATCAGAAATAGTGTTCGTTGTCGACAGATGTTTAAGGAGTGAGAATATTGGAACAGTCAAGTGATTAACACCGCGGTGATGAAAGCAGCATTCCAAAGAGGGCTGATAAAATCACCTTTCATATTTCTTGAGCAAACATCGTTTTCTTTCAGCCGCTATCTGCTACTTTTCCACATTCACGTAACTCCCTGTGGATTACCAAGGGTTCCTGGAATTAGAATCAGAAAATCCTTACAGTGCGGAAGAAGGCCATTCAGCCCATCTTGCCTGCGCCAACAGCAATCCCACCCAGCCTCTATCCCTGTAACCCCACATATTTACCTTGCTAGTCGCCCTGACACTAGGGTCAATTTAGCATGGCCAATCAACCTAACCCGCACAACTTTGGACTGTGGGAGGAAACCAGATCACCCGAAGGAAATGCGCGCAGACAATGTGCAAACTCCACACAGACAGTGATCCGAGGTCGGAATTGAACCCGGGTCCCTGGCGCTGTGAGGTAGCAGTGCTGACCACTGTGCCAGAAGTTAAGGTTTTAATGAAAACACGGTCATATTAGCGCCAACAAAAGTGCTTTTTCTAGTTGTTTTTTTTAGCTGAAACCTTCCCACAAAGAAAAAGCTTGACAGTAAATTCCTTCCATTTAATCGAGTGCGTCCGTATTTTGCGCGCCTTTAGTTTAATTGAAGCGGTGACCTTTAACAAAGGAAGGCATTTCTAAAATGCTTAGTGAGCCTCGAAATGGTAGATATGTGCATTCCATGCAGATCTTCACTCCCCAACAATCATAGAAGCAATCACACTGCCGTGTACAAGATTCACTGAAACAACACTCAGCGCAATCTTACAGCCAGAGAAGTGAAAAGAAATGAAGCAAATAGCAGCTGTGGAGAGGACAGGAACGTTGTTCAGAGTAGATGGTTGAAGGAGGTTGACAGGTTCAAACTGGTAGCCTCCTCCAGTTTCTAAAGTATATCTATTTGTAGAAATCACATGGCTGTAAGCTAGTAAGATAAAATGATTTAGGTTAGAGAATGCAGTGAAAAATCTGATAAATTGGTATACGTTCAAAACAGAATCCATAGAACAGAGTCCTTACAACACAGAATGAGGCCATTCAGCCCATCAAGTCTGCTCCAACTACAATCCCACCTAGGCCCTATTCCCGTAACCCCACATATTTACCCTGCTAACCCTCCTGACTCTAGCGTCAGTTTCGCACGCCAATCAACCTGACCCACACATCTTTGAACAAAGAACAAAGAAAATTACAGCACAGGAACAGGCCCTTCAACCTTCCAAGCCTGCACTGACCATGCTGCCTGACTTAACTAAAACTCACTCCCTAACTAAAACACACAGCAATGTCTTCCTCCAAGCCCAGAATTATAGAATCCCTACAGTGCAGAAGGAGGCTATTTGGCCCATCGAATCTGTACTGACCACAATCCCACCCACGCCCTATCCCCATAACTCCACATATTTACCCTAGCTAGTCCCCCTGACACCAAGGGGCAATTTAGCACGGCCATATCCCTCCATTCCCATCCTATTCATGTATTTGTCCAAACGCCCCTTAAAAGTCACTATCATATCCGCTTCCACTACTTCTCCTGGCAGTGAGTTCCAGGCACCCACCACCCTCTGTGTAGAAAAATCTGCCTCATACATCTCCTTGGCCCAAGTCTCCAATTGATCTATATCCTGCTGTATCCTCTGATGGTCCTCATCACTATCCGCAAATCCACCAACTTTTGTGTCATCTGCAAACTTACTAACCAGACTAATCAGATTCCTCTAAATCATTTATATATATAACAAATAGCAAAGGTCCTAGCACTGATCCCTGAGGAATACCACTTGCCACAGCCCTCCATTCAGAAACACACCCTTCCATTGCTACCTTCTGTCTATTATGACGAAGCCAGTTCTGTATCCACCTTGCCAGCTCATCTCTGATCTCATGACACTTCACCTGTTGCACCAGTCTGCCATGTGGGACCTTGTCAAAGGCCTTACTGAAGTCCATGTAGACAACATCCACTGCCCTACCCTCATCAATCATCTTCGTCACTTCCTCGAAAAACTCGATCAAGTTAGTGAGACACGACCTCCCTTTTACAAAACCATGTTGCCTTTCGCTAATGTATCCACTTATTTCCAAGTGGGAGTAAAATTGGACTCTGGAACAGCTGAAGTCAGTGGAGTCTGAGGAAGACGGGATTGCTGTCCCTTCAACACCTTTGGGATAATGTCGGAAACCCAAGAACAGAGAGGACTGAGTTGGAGATTGATGGAGAACTCAAACCGTGAGCGACAGGAAGCTCAGGGTTAAGCCTGCAGATTGAACTGAAGCATTCCACAAAGCAATCGTCCCCTCAGTTAATGGTAGGGCATTGGGCAGAGTTATAAAACAAAGAGATCTCGGGGTACTGGTTCATAGGAGTCACATGTGGACAGAGTGGTGAAGAAGGCATTGGTACGCTTGGTTTCATTGGTCACAACATTGAATACAGGAGTTGGGATGTCTTGTTGGAATTGTACAAGACATTGGCAAGGTGATACGTGGAATACTGTGTATCATTCTGGTCATTCTATATGGAAAGGATATTACTAAACTAGAAGCAATGCAGAAAAAATTTACTAGGATGTTACCGGGACTTGATTGTTTGAATTCAAAGGAGAGGCTGGATAGACTGAGATTTTTCTCCCTGGAGCGTAGGAGACTTAGGGGTGATGTTATAGAGTTTAGAAAATAATGAAGGGCGTAGATCAGTTAGATAGTCAACATCTTTTCCCAAAGCTAAAGGAATCTAAAACAAGAGGGCATAGGTAAGAGGGGAAATATACAAAAGGGCCCAGAGAGGCAATTTTTTCACACAGAGGATGGTGAGTGTCCGGAACAAACTGCCAGAGGTGGTATTAGAGGTGGGTACAAGTTTGTCTTTTAAAAAGCATTTAGACAGTTACATGGGTAAGATGGGTATAGACGGATATGGGCCAATATGGGCAATTGGGACTAGCTTAATGGCATGGACAAGTTGGGCCGAAGGACCTGTTTCCATCCTGTAAACCTTCATGACCCTATGTGCTTGGTCTCCCAGATGTGGAGGAGGCCTCATCATCGACAAGGACTGCGGCGAACTAAATTCAGAGAACTACCAGAAATCACTGCCTTGTCTCGGAGAGATGGTTAGGGGCCTGGGAAATGGAACGGGAGAAGGTGAAAGGGTGAGTGCTTTGTCTCCTGTGCTACTCAGCTCACCCTGCTTGGTATTTGCAGCAATTTTTTTTTCTATTTTAGACTTGTAGTCATTTGCTTTTATATTCATGTAACAGCGAGAGAGTGATCTGCAGTGCCGACCTCAAATTCTCATGTGCTGAAATAGCCGTCAGAATGAATTACTGGGAGAAAGTCACTTGTGCAGCTATGGCCAAAAGCGACACCTAAACTTTGACAGCGTTGAGTAATAATTGTGGCGCAGTGAGAAATGCCCAGGCTCCTTTCTCATGCAAGTATAGAATTCGCTCTCAGGTAAAAGACGTTTCAGAATGGGTCAAAGTCATTTATCGTTCCCTCAAATCTGAAGGATCTTTCAAAGTCCTGGGATCAGCAGATTCATAGAATCCTACAGTGCAGAAGGAGGCCATTCAGCCCATCGAGCCTGTACCAACGACAATCCCACCCAGGCCCTATCCCCATACAATCATTGAATCATAGAACCCCAACGGTACAGAAGGAGGCTATTCAGCCCATTGAGCCTGTACTGACAACAATCCTAGACAGATCCTATCCCCATAGAACCATCAAGTCATAGAAACCCGCAGAAGGAGTGCAGAATGAGACTATTCAGCCCATTGCATCTGTACTGATAACAATCCTGGAAAGGCCCTATCCCCATAGAATCATAGAATCCCTAAAGCCATTCAGCCCATCGAGTCTGCACTGACCACAATCCTATCCATAACCCCATGCATTTATCCTAGTGAGTCCCCCTGACACTAAGGGGCAATTTAGCGTGGCCAATCCACCTAACCCGCACATCTTTGGACTGTGGGAGGAAACCGGAGCACCCGGAGGAAACCCACGCAGACACGGGGAGAAGGTGCGGATTCCACACCCGAGGCTGGCATTCTCCGGCCCCGCCACAGTGAATGGAGATGTGGCTGCGTGCCAAATTCTCCATCCTCGCCAGCAGCGGCGGAGGGGCAGCCATGAAAATCCCGTCCGATTGACTATCGTTCCCCCACTGGTCAAATAATTTTCAAATCAGATGGAGCTTCAAATAAATCAGTTTAAAAAAAATCAAGAAATGTTAACAACAATGTTGGCAATATTAGAACAGAAAATCAAGGGTAGGATTCTCCCATTTTGAAACTACGGGCAGGATTTTCCAGCCCCGCTGGCCCCATAACTGGAAAATTCCATTACGGATCTTTGCATGGTCCACGCCTCCCCCCCCCCACCCACCCACGACGATTCCCGTGGTGGGCAGGACGGGAATATTCCACCCTGTGTGTTAGGGTGCAAGGTTGGGGTGGGGGGTGGGGTCGTTGGGGAGGTCGGGCAGAGTCTTTCCCAAATTTTCCGGCCGCCACCTGGTTAATTAATCAACCAGATGTTTCTCTGGGTGTTCAGGGGCGGGGCAGGCTGGGATGGCACCGTCATGTCCAGCCGCCATATTGAATCGGCCACCTGCGAGAAACGGGCTCGCGGGGAGGCCAGAAAATAATTCGCTGGCGGCAGGAACTTCGGGTCCCGTCAGTGGGATTTTCCAATGATCGCGCCTCACGTCTCCGAGGAAATCCGTGGCGTGAACGGGGGAAAATTCCGGCCTTTATCACTCGTGTGTCTTCCCGCTAAAAGTTAGACATCTCCACAATATCACACCACTGTGCCCTCTCTCTGTGTAAGCATTTAACCCTTGCCCCTTAACGTTCTCTATCCCTGCTGCAACATAAAATCATAGAATAGAATCGTAGAATGCCTACAGTGCAGAAGGAGGCCATTCGGCCCATTGAGTCTGTGCTGATCACAATCCCACCTAGCCCCTATCCCTGTAGCCCCACATATTTACCCTGCTAGCCCCCCTGACATTAAGAGGCCAATCAACCCAACCTGCGCATCTTTGGGACTGTGGGAGGAAACCGGAGTACCTGGAGAAAACCCACACAGACACGGGGCGAACATGCACAGACAGTGGCCAGAATTCTACCACCTCGCCCGCCCCGATTCTGAGGCATTCTCAGTTGGCCTCAGGCAGGACCTTGGGAACCTTGGGCGGACAAGGTGGTACAATTCCGGCAAGTGACACCCACAGCTCCCCCCCAACGCGCCCCCCCCATGCCGGGAACCGAATCTGGCGCAGTGAGGCTAACCGGTGTGTCACCGTGCCACCCATCATTTATTCAAACACCATCATTTAAGCTGCTTATTTTTAAATGAATGGGTGCTGGTGTTTAGAGGAAGATCTGAGCTGTAAACAGGCCCGTTTGATTGCGGACTGGGAAAAGCACACAGAAAAAAATGAAATCCACTAAAGCCTAACTTTACACATTTCCATGGCCAGGAATCCAACACCTTACCCACCACAGAATCGATGCAGGTGAGAGTCCGACAAGGAAATCTCTATTGACCTCGGGTGGGGATTTCCAGTCTCCCCCTGAGCAAGGCCATAAGATCCCATCCCATGTATATTTTTTTTAGGTTCCCCTATTTTATAATATTTGTATTTTGTCTCAGGAAGTATCTGCGTTTTATCGGGTTACAGATCCAGATTTCAGTTACTGAGGGACTACGAGCCATGCTGTGTAACTCATTTGAATAAAACTGTTTCCAGTCGTAAACTCAATCACCATATGCTTAAAAAAACACCCTCCAAATAATTCGATTTAAGCCTGCTCGCATTATGGACCAGATGCCTAAAGCGGACTGCTCTGGTTTCCAGGCAACCTGTTCAGCTACTCACAAAGTAGAATCCTGTGTGCGCTCGGAATCTGGAATAAAAATAGAAAATGCCGGAATTACTCGGCATGCCACTCAACATCAGTGGAGAGGGAAATGGAGTTAGCCTTGCTGAGGGCAGCACGGACAAGTTGGGCCGAAGGGCCTGTTTCCATACTGCAAACCTCTCTCTGACTCTACGTAATAGGGTTTGGGCCAGGGATGGATGGAACAACAATTCTCTGGTCTCACCCACCACCGCGCCCCCTCCCCAGCCCCCCACCACCATTTCCCAGCGCGGACGCTGCTTGGCGCTCAGCCGAGTCTCCATTCACAGCGGCGGGACTGGAGAATCCCAGCCCCGGGCGAGGTTGGAGATTTCTGGAAATAGCCTGTGATCAGGGTGGGAGACAAGGAGATATGACAGAAGAACTCGTCACAGGGCCACAGGCAACAGTGACGGGGCAAGAAAAGAAAGAAAGGTGTAAGAAGATGTGCCTGAAAGAGAAAATAAGAGAAACAGGATTTACCGTCTGAAACTGTTGAACTCAAAGCGTTGAATTTTGCCACCATGTGCGATCGGCACTGCCAAAAATGACCACAATTTAGTCTGGGTCTAATACTCGATGGAGATTAGAAGAATGACAGGGGATCTAATTGAAACTTACGGAATACTGAAAGGCCTAGATAGAGTGGACTTGGAGAGGATGTTTCCACTCGTGGGAGAGACTAGAATTCAAGGGCACAACCTCAGAGTGAAGCGATGCTCCTCTAAAACTGAGATGAGGAGGAATTTCTTCAGCCAGAGAGTGGTGAATTTCTGGAACCTTTGCCGCAGAAGGCTGTGGAGGCCGGGTCATTGAGTGTCTTTAAGACAGAGATAGATAGGTTCTTGATTAACAAGGGGATCAAGGGTTACAGGGAGAAGGCAGGAAATGGGAATGAGGATCATATCAGCCATGATTGAAGGGCGGAACAGACTCGATGGACCGAATGACCTAATTCTGCTCCTACATCTTATGGTCTTATGATTTGCAAATCCAGCCATGAACCTAAGACGAATGCGATCTTACGCTGCTTGGCCAACTAAGGGCCAGCCAGCGAGAAACATGCCCCAACATTGGGGAAAAGGGGTCACAGTTTGAGGATAAGGGGAGCAGAAATTTCTTAATGCAGAAGGTGGTGAATGTGTGGAATTCACTACCACACAATTTAGTTGAGGCTAAAATGTTGATAAGATTTCAAGAAGAAATTAGATGTAGCTCTTGAGGATAAAGGGACCAAGGGATATGAGGGAAACGGGGATCAGGATCTCAATTTTGATGATCAGTCATGATTAATGTGAATGGTGGAGCAGGTTTGAACGGTCAGTTTTGAACTCCTGCTTCTGGCTTCTAAGTCTCTATGGCTCGGAGGGGCGGGAGAAATTTCCATGGGGTTTAACCGCGACTGAGGCAGATCCCTGAAGACCGCCAGGAACTCTTGAGGGGCCTGTCCAGGCGCTGATACAAGCATTGTGTCAATTTACGGTCTCAGTACCCGCTCAACACACCAGGTGAGAGGGCAACGCTGAGGGCCCTGGAGGTAGTGAGTGCCGAGGCACCCAGGATCCCAAGGACCCAAACACAAATCCACCCACATTACATCCCCACCTCACCACGAGGCACCAGCTCAGACACAAGCACATCGGTGGTCTTTATACAATCAGCTGAGACGGTTATGCAGGATGGGGAGGTCACAGCACACTCTCAGGAGGAGTTGGCAGAGATCTCTGAGTGTCTGCGTGCCGCAATATCTGTCATAAAGGAGTCTATGCAGAGACTGTGTTGACACAATACTACATAAAACCTTGGTTTGGCTGTATTTGGAGTATTGCCTGCAATTGTGGTTGCCACACTAAGGACATACAAGCTTTGAAGAGAGTGCAAAGAAGGTTCACCAGGATGTTGCCTGGTCTCAAGGGCGTTGGCTATGAGCAGAATAAAGTGGGGTAATGAGATTAGTGAGACTTTTTAAAACAACACATTAAGCCACTAACATAACTAGCAGTATTTAGTTAAATGGCATTAAAATAAGCTAATAAAAGATCATTTACACATATGAGATACAGTGATTGATTCAAATAAATGATTATGATTGCAAAACATAAGTGCTGATATTTTAGATGTATTATTATTGTTGATTTTACGAATATAGTTCACTTTGGTCAAAAGTGTTTCACCAAAAGGCATCATGATAAAAGTCATTAGGATGAGCCCATATTTCAAGAGAATATTTGAACCATGGAAATACGCAAGATTTATCAGCTGAAGTTTTGGATAGGAGAACAGTTGAAACATTTTATCACATCTGGTGAATAGGGCTTATTCACTGTCCAGACAAGGTGGACTGGTGTCCAGATATGGTGTCATGAGTTTGTCTGGTTGGACAATGAACTCCAAGGGAACCCGTGAGAACAAGAATTTGAACTTTGGGCTGAGCATCTTAGGTTTCTAGACAACCAGGGTGTAGGGGTCAGCCAAGAAAGGAGTTAGCTTCCGGATTTCACGGATCAATAAATGCTGTTATGTTGAAGAGTAGAATGCAATTGACCAGAATATTTGACTGTTATTATTGCCGATTTGTGTATCTTGAAGATGGTTGCTTTAAAGAGTTTAAGTCACAGGTAGATAGATTTCTGATCAATAAGAGAGTTAAGGGTTATGGAGAGCAAGCAGGTAAGTGGAACTGATCCACTTCAGATCAGCCATGATCTTATTGAATGGCAGGGCAGGCTCGAGGGGCTAGATGGTCTACTCCTCCTCCTATTTCTTATGTTCTTAAAGTTATTGTAAGGCAGAATTAGTTCATAAGTAAAACCTATAATTGATCTGTTCTTCGATTGTAATGTTAGATTTATCAGAGAGGTTTAATTGCTCTATGCCAGAGCTGTTTAACCCTTTGGTGATCTCCTGGCAGCTGCTGGTTTAATAACGTGACATTTTTAATGCCGAAACACTGACTTCTTGAGTCTTGTGCTGTCTGAGATTTCTTGACACCACTGGTCACCCACAGCAGAGAGGTTGAACGAACTAAGATTGTTTTCACTGGAAAGAAGGAGACTGAGGGGAGACCTGATAGAGGTTTACAAAATTATAAGGGGCATAGATCGGGCGGATAGTCAGAGGTCTTTTCCCAGGGTGGAAATGTCAGTTACGAGGGGGACACAGGTTCAAGTTGAGAGGGGGGATGTTTAAGGGAGACGCGCGGGGAAAGACTCTTTCATGCAGAGAGTGGTGGGTGCTTGGAATGCGCTACCAGAGGAGGTGGAAGCAGACACATTAACAACATCTAAGAGGTATTTGGATAGAGTCATAGAGGTTTGCAGCGTGGAAAAACACTCTTTGGCCCACATTGCTCATGCTGCCCAGCTATTCCCAATAGTCTGTATTTGGCCCATATCCCTCTATACCCATTTTACCTATGTTATTGTCTTAATGTTTTTTAAAAGACAGAATTGTACCAGCCTATACTACCTCTGGCAACTTGTTCAAGATTTTCACCACTCTCTGTGTGAGAAAATTGTACCTCTGGACTCTTTTGCATCTCTCACCTTAAACCTATGCCCTCTGGTTTTAGATTCCCCTACCTTTGGGAATAGATGTTGATTTTCTACCTTATCTTTGCCCCTCATTATTTTATAGACGTCTATAAGATCATCCCTAAGCTTCCTATATGCTAGGGAAAAAAGACCCAGTCTATCCATCCTTTCCTCATAACTCAAACCATCAAGTCCTGGTAGCATCCTAGTAACTCTTTTCTGCACTCTTTCTAGTTTAATAATATCCTTTCTATAATAGGGTGACCAGAACTGTACACAGTACTTAAGATGTGGCCTTACCAATGTCTTGTACAACTTCAACATGAAGTCCCAACTCCTGTATTCAGTGTTCTGATCAATGAAACTAAGCATGCTGAATGCCTTCTTCACCACTCTGTCCACCTGTGACTTTACTTTCAAGGAACCAGTACCCCGAGATCTCTTTGTTCCATTACTCTCACCATCGCCCTACCATTAACTGAATAAGTCCTGCCCTGATTCAATCTGCCAAAGTTTATTTAGTTTAAAAATTTATTTATTTATTTGTCAAAGATGGCATACATTAACACTGCAATGGAGTTACTGTGAAAACCCTCTAATCGCCACACTCCAGCACCTGTTCAGGTACACTAAAGGAGAATTTAGCATGGCCAATTCACCTAACCTACACATCTTTGGAGTGTGGGAGGAATCCGGAGCACCCAGAGGAAACCCACACAGACACAGGGAGAATGTGCAAACTCTACACAGACAGTGACCCAAGCCAGGAATTGAACCTGAGTCTCTTGCACTATGAGGCAGTAGTGCTAACCACAATGCCACCGTATTATCCCAAAATTCATCACCTTGCATTTATCTAAGTTGAACTCCATTTTATATTAAGTTGATCTTTCTCTACACTCTAACTGTGACTGTAACACTACATTCTGCACCCTCTCCTTTCTTTCTCCCCATGTACTCTATGAATGGTATGCTTTGTCTGTGTAGCACACAAGAAATGGTGCTTATCATTGTCTCAATTGGCAATAAATCAAATCAAATCATTTTGAGTCTAAGCTTTCTAACTCATGGGAACCAGACAACATAACATAGTGAGTGAGTGAGAAGGTGTCAGTTAGCTGACTGGCTCCAAGGCAGGCGACTGAAGTAGGAGACTGAGAAATGCAGAATTCTGTCACACAGGCCTGAATAAAGTTAATCCTTTTCATTCCACCCCGGATAAGAATGAACCTGAAACTATTCTGGGAATAGAAGCACAGACCACAATGGACGATGGGTACAGACAGATGTCTCATCTCCTTGTCTTTGCTGCTTTATTCAAATTCTTCGAATAGAGGGCCTTTTTTCACAAGGACGCGAGCTATTCAGATACTGACGTGTCAGTTCCTGACCCATCAGGAAAATGGCACAGAGCATTGGGAGAAAGGGGTGGCGGGGGGGAACATATTGTTTTTCCATCTATTCTGCACATGTATATCTTGGTATCCCACCAAGGTTTAGCACATCACCATGTTTCACAGGCATTCTGGTGCAGGGTGAAAGGATGTGATTGACAGACTCTTTCTTGTCTTTTATTCATTGTAAATGAAGGTTCATTTATATGACTGTCAGAGCGGAGATAGATGAATTCCTGTTCGTGCAACTCTTGTCAAAAGAATGCGCATCTATGCAGAGGAACTAGTATTATCTCTTAGCTGATCTGATTAAATGTTACTCGTGAGATAAGCAGTTTCTGAGTTAGTATTTAACACATCTCTGCGGCTGTTGTCAAAAGGCCATGTTAAAGGAAAACTGTGTCCCTCCAATCATGTTGGACACTTAAGATTAGAAATTATAATTTGTTCTATTAGCTTTTGACCAGCAGACACATTGATATGACATTTGTGATGACATTTTATTGGAATTGTTGAGTTAAGTAACAGTGGAATTATTACATTAAATGTGAACACATCTCACAGGTAGTCATTGCTGTGTTTTGTTTTCTCCCTCTTTTGTTGAGTAAGAATGGGCAGAATTTCTTTTATTTGCATAATTTGCTTTTGCCTATTCTTTCTCTGCTTTCACTCATGCATTGTTCTACTGTCTGATTCCATTGTGACCAAGTGCTCAAGGATAAGGCAGCACAGTGCCAGAGTGGTTAGCACTGCTGTCTCACAGCGCCAGGGACCCATGTTTAATTCCGGCCTTGGATCATTGTCTGTGTGGAGTCTGCACATTCTCCTTGCGTCTTCGTGAGTTTCCTACGGTTTCCTCCCACAGTCTGAAAGCCGAGCTGGTCAGGTGCATTGGCCATGCTAAATTATGTTTAGTGTCAGGGAGGTTAGTGGTGTAAATATGTGGAGTTATGGGGGGGCGGGGTAGGGCCTGGTTGGGATTGTTGTTGGTGCAGTCTCAATGGGCCAAATGGCCTCCTTGGCACAATGGTTAGCACTGCTACCTCACAGCATCAAGGATCCAGGTTCAATTCCTGGCTTGGGTCACTGTCTATAGCGACTAGGGAATTTTTGCAGTAACTCCAATGCAGTGTTAATGTAAGCCTATTTGTGACTCTAATGAACTATATTAATAGAACTATCATCAACTTCAAACATTTATGCTGACACTACATATATTACAACTTACTGTGCTTGTCAAAGCTAGTACCAGTTACAACTAAACATTGCTTAATTGAACAGATAAAGTTTATTTATTTATTAGTCATAAGTAATACTTACATTAACACTGCAAAGAAGTTGCTGTGAAATTCCCCGAGTCATTGAGTCAATGTATCTAACCAGCACATCTTTCAGAATATGGAGGAAACTAGAGTACCTGGAAGAAACCCACGCAGACAGGGGGTGAACGTGAAAACAAAACATCTCGCGGGTCGCATTCAGAACGCCTGGTGGGCCACAGGCAGGTGATGGGCGGAAGATTGCCCGTCACCTGGATGAAATTAAGGTGGTCATCTGGGAAGATTATGTACATCCCAGGAGTCAGTGGTAATAGAATATAAAGGTAAGGAAGTATTGTTGCAACTGTACAAGGCATTGGTGAGGCATTGGATTATTGCACAAAGTTGTGGTCCCCTTATTTGAGGAAAGATGTAGTGACATGGGAAGCAGTTCAGAGGAGGTTCACTACATTGATTCCATAGTTGAGGGGTTTGTCATATGAAGAGAGGTTGAACAGTTTAGGCCAATACTCTCTGGAATTTAGAAGAATGAGGGGAGATCAAGTTGAGGTATACAAGATGATCCAACATATGGATAAAATAGATGTGAAGCAGATGCTTTCTCTTATGGCACATTCTAGAATGAACGGTCATAGTCTTAGGATAAAGGGTGGCAAATTTAAAACAGAGTTGAGGAGAAACTACTTCTCTCAAAGGGTCGTGAATCTGTGGAATTTGCTACCCTGAAGTGCGGTGGATGCTGGGACAGAGAGTAAATTTAGTTAGATAGATTTTTAATTGTGATGATGTGGAACCTGTTGGACTTTAATCTGAGACTACTTACAGATTTTTAATTGGAAATGGGTTGAAGGGTTACGGGGAGAAGGCAGGAGAATGGGGATGAAGAACATTTCAGCCATGATCGAATGATGGAACAGACTTGATGAGCCGAATGGCCTAATTCTGCTCCTATAGCTTATGAACTTGTGTAATAGCCCTCATTTCCTCCCACAGATCGAGGGAGCCTTGTAGCTGTCTCCTCCCCATCCTTCCAAGCCGAGTTGGTTCAGAATCCTGAATGGGAGGTGCACAAATGTTTCATGAGCCACAGTACTCCTGAAATTCTGAGTGGTGCTTAACTTGGTCAGTGACCCACAAAATGACCAGGGAACCGTGGGATCCTTGAGAGACGCTGGACACAAAACTATCAATTCAAAATATGAAATAAACATGAAAATGCTGGATAAACTCAGCTGGTCTGGCAGCATGTGTGGAAAGAGAAACAGAGTTAACTATAAGATATGGGAGCCGAATTAGGCCATTCAGCCCATCAAATCTGCTATACCATTCAATCATGGCTGATAAGTTTCTTAACCCTATCTTCCCACTTTTTCCCTGCAACCTTTGATCAATCGAGAACCTATCTATCTATGTCTTAAATACACTTAATGACCTGGCCTCCGCAGACTCTTGCGGCAATGAGTTCCACAGACTCACCAACCTAACAGTTCGAGTCTGGTGACCCTTCTGCAGAACATGATCTAATGTGCAGAAATTTCGCACTCCATGAACCTGGCGTATAATTTTAAGAGAGATCATGTCAACAAAAAAATATGAGGGAGCAGTTACACAAAGTTAATTGGCAGGGATTTTATTTTGCCGCAGCCATTGAGCAGAGGATAAGTGCATAATGCATGCCCAGAGTAATTACGTATCTAGAGTCAGCAAGTGTCGATTAATTAAGTGCGTGTCCCTAATTGGATTAACAAATTAATCAGAAGGGAAATTCGGAAGCAAATGAACCATTACATGGTGAAGGGGCTCCAATTGGAATCAATTTGAGGACCTGCATTCACGCATTAAGTGGTTGGTCAGAATGGCAAACAAAGAATGGTTAGAATTGTGAAACAATGGCAAGAGATTCCTTGGCGCTTTAAAAGGCAAAGGCAAGGCGTGGACCACGAAATGCAGCTGAAACAAAGGATAAGCATAAGATAGTTCACATTCTAAATCATTGCCTCCTCCAAGTATTCACAAGGGAGGATATGAGTAATATGCCCTGACTATGCAGTGATAACCAAAGTAGAATTAATGACTTTGTGAACAACGAGATGGCTGTCATACCCAGGCAGAAAGAACCTACAACAAATAAATCCACAAGGAGAGATAAGATTTATCGGCAAGTAATAAGGACGGGATTTGTGAGGCATTACTGCTGATATTGAAGGAATAAAGGAGGATGGAGGAGATATTAATGAACTGAAAACAGTCTAACAGAGAACAGTACA
Source organism: Carcharhinus amblyrhynchos (assembly GCF_965287045.1). Taxonomy (NCBI): domain Eukaryota; kingdom Metazoa; phylum Chordata; class Chondrichthyes; order Carcharhiniformes; family Carcharhinidae; genus Carcharhinus; species Carcharhinus amblyrhynchos. The sequence continues at coordinate 69,383,301 of NC_137337.1, read as the reverse complement.
GCACAGGAACAGGCCCTTCGGCCCACGATGTTGTGCTCCAGTGTGGTGGCGTTGTCAAAGTCGGTGACAAAGCAAATGCAGGAAACTACATCTACTTGGGTTTTAGTTCATGTAAAATAGTGAAATAAATCATGAGTAAACTTAAAGATTCTCTGTGATCATCATGAATAAATAGGCAGAAATATGAACTCAGATAGGGAAACTTGTCTGACCAAATCCCAATTTGCACGCAACAAACTCACACAAGCAGTGATGTGATAGTGACTCGATAATCTATCTGGCAATGTAACATTACAGGGGCAATTTTCCGACCTTGCCAATGCCTGGCATAGATTGCCCAATCCTGGACAATAGCATGTGGGTCTAAAAATCAGTTTCATGCTGGAAACCCAAGCAGACATGGAGAGAACATGCAAACTCCACACAGACAGTCACCCAAGCCAGGAATCGAACCCAGGTCTTTGGAGCCAGGAGGCAGCAGTGCTAACCATTGTGGCACCCCTGGAGGTATTTTATTTCTAGGGGTACATAATTGAAAAATAGAGGGACAAAGATAAACTTATACCAAACAACATTTATAACACTTGGACCCGGATTTTATAACCGACATAGTGTCTCCCCCCGGCAGGTGTGTTGGGTTATTTAAGTTGCCGATTACTTCGGCTGAACCATAATATCCCATCGGGCGAGAAAGGTGATGAAATCCTGGCCTTGGAGTACTGGAGCCAGCTGGGAGTCCACAAGATGTAGCAGAAATGGAGAAGTTGCAAGAAGGATTTACAGGGATGATGCAAGAACCGAGAGGTTAGAGCTAACAGGTAAGATTGAAGGGGCTGAGGATTTTTTTCTCTGGAAAAGACTGAGCGGTGACCTGGCAGAGGGCTTTCAGGTTATGAAGAGCTTTGATAGGCAGATTGGAGAACTGGTTCTTCCACTTATCAGCAATGGCTGTGTCGGCAATACACTGGGCGGGATTTTACAGCCCCGCTCGGGCGAGACCGGAAATTCCTACATCAGATCAATGGAGATTTCTGTTGTCGGACCCTCACTCATCCTGATTCTGTGGTGGGTGAGGTGATAGAGTCCTGGTCTCTGAGTCTGATAGCTTTAAGTTCAAGTCCCACTCTAGTGTGGTACTGAGAGAATGCTGTTGTTTGGACACGATATTTATTCTAGAACCTGCCTGCTCCCTCAGATAAACTGAAATGATTTTTCTTCTTTCATTCTCTTCCTGCACATTGTGGTGCACTAAGACAGTTAGCCTTTTTCCATTGCTAGCAATTAACAGAAGGCTGCTAGTTATTCGCCATGAGCCTCTGACAGTGCAGTGCTCCTGTGGTGCTGACCCTCTCTCTGACAGTGCAGCACTCTCTCAGTACTGACCCTCTGACAGTGCAGCACTCTCTCAGTACTGACCCTCTGACAGTGCAGTGCTCCCTCAGTACTGACCCTCTGACAGTGCAGCACTCCCTCAGTACTGACCCTCTGACAGTGCGGCACTCCCTCAGTACAGACCCTCTAACAGTGCAGCACTCCCTCAGTACAGACCCTCTGACAGTGCGGCACTCCCTCAGTACTGACCCTCTGACAGTGCGGCACTCCCTCATCACTGACCCTCTGACAGTGCGGCACTCCCTCATCACTGACCCCCTAACAGTGGAGAACTCCCTCAGTATTGACCCACTGACAGTGCAGCACTGCCTCAGTGTAGACTCTCTAACAGTACGGCACTCCCTCAGTATTGACCCTCTAACAGTACGGCACTCCCTCATCACTGACCCTCTAACAGTGGAGAACTCCCTCATCACTGACCCTCTAATGCAGCACTCCCTCAGTGCAGACCCTCTGACAGTGCGGCACTCCCTCAGTATTGACCCTCTAACAGTACGGCACTCCCTCATCACTGACCCTCTAACAGTGGAGAACTCCCTCAGTACTGACCCTCTGACAGTGCGGCACTCCCTCAGTATTGACCCTCTGGCAGTGCAGCACTCCCTCAGTACTGACCCTCTGACAGTGCAGCACTCCCTTAGTATTGACCCTCTAACAGTACGGCACTCCCTCATCACTGACCCTCTGACAGTGCGGCACTCCCTCAGTATTGACCCTCTGACAGTGCGGCACTCCCTCAGTATTGACCCTCTGACAGTGCAGCACTCCCTCAGTACTGACTTTCTGACAATGCAGTGCCAGGAGCTTAGAGTTTGAAGGGTGCCATTACCCATGCAGCATGGTGATCAGGATTCTCTCGCCCACTGTTACTGCCAGCCATTGGAGTATTTGGAAGAATTTTTTGGTTGACACTGTTAGGATCCTAGTCCCAAATCCCAAGGTATATTATGAAGCCAGACTAGATCCCATCAATCTTTATATTTTTGCGTAGTATGCGTTGTTCCAGGAGTAATTCTGATTAATTCTACTGATGAATTAGGGATCTTTTTATCAAAACAAGCTTTATTCATATCACAGTTTAAATATAACTTGAATGAAACAAAGCAGCTTAGTATTTTAGAAAGCAAATGGAATTTTGTCCTTCATTGCTTGAGGGATGGAGTTTAAAAACAGTGAGGTTATGTTGCAGCTGTATAAGGTGCTGGTGCGACCACACCTGGAGTACTGTGTACAGTTTTGGTTTCACTTGAGAAAGGATACACTGGCACTGGAGGGGGTGCAGGGGAGTTTCACTAGGTTGATTCCGGAGTTGCAAGGGCTGATTTGTGAGGAAAGACTGAGTGCACTGGGGCTATACTCTGGAGTTCAGAAAAATGAGGGGGGGTCTAATAGAAACATATAAAGTTACGAAGGGGATAGATAAGATAGAAGCGGGGAGGTTGTTTGCACTGGTGGGTGAAACTAGAACTAGGGGGCATGGCCTCAAAATAAGGGGGGGGCAGATTTAGAACTGAGTTGAGGAGGAACATCTTTAGCCAAAGGATTGTGAATCTGTGGAACTCCCTGCCCAGTGCATGCTTGGCCATGCCAAATTGCCCATTAGTGTCAGGGGGTTTAGCAGGGTAAATACATGGAGTTACATGGATAGGGCCCGGCTGGGATTGATATCGGTGCAAGCTGGATGAGCCAAATGGCCTCCTTCTGCGTTGCAGGGATTTTATGAGGCTGAAAAGAATAGACCGTTAAACTGATAGAACTTGTTAAGAGATGTATTAAACAGACTTGTGGAGCATAAACACCAGCGTAGACCATCTGGACAGAATAACATGTTTCTGCATTGTACGTGATATGTACTTCCATGTAGTTATAACCCTGACTCGATACAGCTTGACTCTATACAGTTACATGGGTAGGATGGGTATAGAGGGATATGGGCCAAATGCAAGCAATTGGGACTAGCTTAGTGGATCAGAAAAAGGGTGGCATGGACAAGTTGGGCGCAGGGCTTGTTTCAATGCCGTAAACTTCCATGATTTCAATGCCCATCCAAGCGGTAATGAAGGAAACCTTAGTCAAAAGTTCTGTCAACTTAATGTTAGCTTGATTGAAAACTGAAATCCCATCAAAAATAAAGATAAAAAAAACTGAACACATTTGAGCTTGTGTGTGCTGTGCATGCAAAATTAAGCTTTCTGTTTTACTTCAGGCACTACAGCCTTGGACAACATTAACTAGAAAACATCACAAATTGTACTTTCTCTGCTTGAAATGCCTTTGACGTTTAATGATATCAATAAAAGACACATCTCGGGAAGAAGGGCAATAATTTCCTCTGCAATCGCTAGTTAGCCTGCAGACACGTATAAGCGACAGCGTAAATAACTGACTACTAATGTAGTTTATGATCTATCAGGCAATCAAATTTACCGCTGCATGCCAAATGACTGGAGGTGATATAGACTGGGTATGTAGGGGAGAAAAATACTGCACAGTACAGTTTGCAAACAATTTCTATCAGATGGAAAGTGCATTGTTCACAAATGACTCAATAATGTAATTTCTGGATAGAATCTTAACCCACCCAGTGGAATCTCGTTACACAGTGAAAGGGGTAAATCTGTCTTCAGGCGAAGATTAGCCTTTACTTAAGCTTACACCACTAACTTCCTACACTTCCCAAATCATTAAAATGTCACATCTGTTTGACATTCTGTGAGTGGTATGAATGAATTAAATTTAAGGAAACAGACAGATGGAATAAATTTAGCTTTAAGAAAAGCCATGAGTATTACAGTACCTCCCTGCAACAACGAAAGGGACATTTCCAAAGGCTGCTTTGCATCGGGTGGAGGCCTATCCCCTGTTGAGAGTGCTGGAGGGACAACAAAGGGCTGATGAAGGGGGACAAGCAACACGACTACACCCTGGGGAGTAGGTGATACACATTTATGGATCAATGAGTGGCAGCTGTCAGAGGGAGATTATCAGATGTGTGGAGTCTTGATTGACAACCTTTCTACTTCACTCTAAATGGAGCAATCACCAGTGGAGTTCATTCCATCTTTTGAAAAAGCTTTGAGATTTGGAAACCTTCTTGGATCCTGTTGAGTAATCCTTGATTGAAAATTTAGCTTTAGGGTTACAATAAAATACACTTATTGTCACCTCACAATAAAATACATACTATTTTCCTCGTAAGGCAGCAGGGGGACATATAGATATCATGGAAACCCTACAGTGCAGAAGAAGGCCATTCGGCCCATCGGGTCTGCGCCAACAACAATCCCACCCAGGTCCTAACCCCATCACCCCACTAATCTATGCACCCCAGGACACTAAGGGTCAGTTTAGCATGGCCAATCAAACTAACCCGCACATCTTTGGAGTGTGGGAGGAAACCGGAGCACCCGGAGGGAACCCACGCAGGCAGGCGGAGAGCGTGCAGACTCCGCACAGACAGTGACCCAAGTCAGGAATTGAACGTGTGTGTGTGTGTGTGTGTGTGTGTGTGTGTGTGTGTGTGTGTGTGTGTGTGTGTGTGTGTGTGTGTGTGTGTGTGGAGGGGTGGGGGGTTTGCTGCAGGGAAGAAGGGTAAAAGGGAAGATCTGTAATGAATGGGAAAACAGGAGTAAATAAAGGGCAAAATAAGACTATATGGTAATGAGTCAAGTGACAAGACAAAAGGTGGATGTAGAGAGGGTGTAAATGGTAATACCACAATCATTATCAACAGCTCAAGCTGAGCTCAGTCCTGGTCTCACCCAACACCCAGAGCACGGGTCATCTGATGATAATTATTTAATCCAGAACCAGACACGTGTAGAATCACACAATATGTCATGATGAAAATGGGACTTTTTATTTCAATCAAGGGTAATTACTGGAGACAACGGGGCAGATTTTGACATTGTTTTCAAGTGGAAGTTTGGTTTACATCTCTTGCCATCTTTATTTCTATTGGTTGGGAGGGATAACACGGGCCTGTTGGGGCCCATTTCACGCTATCGCATTGTAGCCAAACAGGTCAACTGAAATGGCGTTTTGTAAAGCACTCTGGGATAACTGGGCAAGAAACTAAACCGACAGGCTGCAGTTTAAAGACAGACAAACAGGCTGCAACCCTGATGAGTGAATACACAGGATATGGGCCATCTCCAGGATGAAAGAGACTTTCTGATCACGCTGGGTTGTGTGCCAGACGTAAAGGCACCATGAATCCTTATTTAGGAGGAAGGTATGTGACCTATGTGCCTACAACACATACAGGCATGGCCGCCAGGGACACACCCAGAGATCGGTGTGGTAGCACCTGATTGGACTCTTATCAATCAGGGTGATCAAGTCCTGATCGATTGATTGGCAATGGCCAAAAAAAGGGCGTGAAACCAAACGGGGTATAAAGGATGCTGCACAACCAGGAATCTCTCTCTCTGATCCCACGAACGAGCTACAACAATGGTGAACATCGCCAGCAAGAGGAGAGCCACCACACCCGAGAAGGAAGAAAGAAAGACTACAGCCAGAATGCCAGACCAGAGCAAAGGACCAAACTACACAGACAACTACCAAGACCAGCACACAGATAAAGGCCAGTATCTGTTTGGGTATTTGTCAGTCACACACAATTAAGTCAAGGTCTTGTATTGTACTTGAATTCTAGTATTTTCTGTAAGATAACTTATTGTTGGTCAGGTGGGTGATTATTGATTGTGTGGGTTTAAATAAATATTGTTTGTACTAATAAGACGTCTACTCAAAGTTATTTGTCCACCGTATAAGGGTTAAAACAGGCTGATTTTTACAACAGCATAAACGAGGGAAGCTGATCCCAATGCCAGCTGGGCTGCAGTGAAAACCCTCTCAATTCTGGTTCAGAAATCATCTATTCAAGTCTCACTCTCAGGACCTGAGCACAAGATCAGCGCTGATGCCCCGATGCAGTACAGAGGGAGTATTTCTTCGTCCTCTGGGTGAGACAGTCTGACCGCTGTCCTGCTAACCTGTCCACAGGAGCATAGACCATAAGATATCAGAGCAGAATTTGGCCATTCGGCCCATCAAGTCTGCTCCGCCATTCAATCATGGCTAATCATTTCTCAACCCCATTCTCCCACCTCTGATCCCCTTACCAAAAACCTATCCACCTCTGTCTCAAATACACTCAATGACCTGGCCTCCACAGCCTTCTGTAACAACGAATTCCACAGATTCACCACCCTCTGGCTGAAGAAATTCCTCCTCATCTCGTTTCTAAAGGGTTGTCCCTTTACTCTGAGGCTGTGCCCTCGGATTCTAGTCTGTCCGACTAATGGAAACATCTTCCCCACATCCAGTCTATCTAGTCCTCTCAGCATTCTGTAAGTTTCAATGAGATTCCCCCTCATCCTTCTAAACTCCATTGTATATAGACCCGGAGTTCTCAAACGCTCCTCATACATCAGGCCTTTCATTTCCGGGATCATTCTCGTGAGATGGATTGAGGTGGATGGATGCAAGAAGATTCCACTACACTCTTCAGAGGACCAGGGATGTTTTTCCCTGTGACCGGAGTGACCATCCCCTCATTAAAGTAGATACATTATCACATTGCTGTTAGCTGTACAGTGTTTGAGATACTGCCGCAGAGACAGTACATCAAATATACTTCATAAAACACTTTGCTGCATCCCAGGCTCCCAAAAGATTTTAAAAAAATGTGTTTTTCTTTCTTTGACATAATAACTATTTAAAGTTTATTTATTGGTGTCACAAGCAGGCTTACATTTAGATAAAAGCAAAATACTGCGGATGCTGGAATCTGAAACAAAAACAGAAAATGCTGGAAAATCTCCGTAGGTCTGACAGCATCTGCGGGGAGAGAATAGAGCCAACGTTTCAAAGAATCATAGAATCCTTATAATGCAGAAGGAGGCAATTCAGCCCATTGAGTTTGCACTGAACACAATCCCACCCAGGACCTATCTCCATGGCCCCATGCATTTACCCTGCTAATCTCCCTAACATTAAGGGGCAATTTAGCATGGCCAATCCATCTAACCCACACATCTTTGGACTGTGAGAGGAAATTGGAGCACCCAGAGGAAACCCACACAGACACGGGGAGAAGTACAGAAAGAGGCCATTCGGCCCATCAAGTCTGCACCAACCACAATGTCACCCAGGCCCTACCCCCATATCCCTACATATTTACCCACTCATCCCCCTAGCCTACGCATCTCAAGACAATTTTAGTATGGCCAATCAACCTAGCCTGCACATCTTTGGACTGTGGGAGGAAACTGGAGCACCCGGAGGAAACCCACACAGACACGGGAAGAATATGCAAACTCCACACAGACAGTGACCCAAGCCGGGAATCGAACCCAGGTCCCTGGAGCTGTGAAGAAGCAGTGCGAACCACTGTGCTCCCGTGCCCCCTCTTTTTTTTGCTTTTTGGTAGGGGTTTAACCTGATGTTGTGAGACTTTTTACAGTGTTTACCCCAGTCCAATGCCAGCATCTCCACATCATGGCTACTTATCTTTTTCTACCAGACCAGTCTCCCCACTGCTTTTCTTAAACCACCAACATTGCGACTTTGTGCGTCTAGGGTGCGTGTTTCTAAAGAACGTATGATTCTTAATGCCCAGTTTTGTGTGTCTAGGATGTGTGTTTCCAAAGAATGTATCATTATTATTGCCCAGTTTTAATAAAAAAACACACCATTATTGTCCCACTGCTGTCAAGTTACACTATTACATTATGTGCTCGGAAAAATTGTCTGTTCCAGTCACATCATGAAAGCTGTCCCTGGGGCTGGCCGGTTGGGTAGCACATTGAAGCTGTGACATTGAGCATTAACATTTGTCATCGCGCCTCCTGTTTTGAGTACGGTGCGTTCCGAATCTCAGGTGTGCCATCATGGGAAGCATCAGTGCGGCGGCCATTGGAGAGGGCGGAAGAGGAGTCTTGTGGCAAGGTCACACACCCTCGCAGAGACCCTTGACAAAGAAGCGAGGGCGGAAGTCAGTTGCCCTTTTCTCAGCTCCCGCTTCACCATCCCTTCCTTCTTAGGGACTAAATTAAACTCGCAATTGCTTTTCCAAGTTGTCGTCAAGTAAGATTGATTCGCATGGTGTCCATCCTGTCAACTCCTCGCGTTTATCCGTGAGCGCAATATTAATGTCACTCATTCTTTCCCTTTACTTTATTCATACATCAAAATAATGAAGTCAGTGAGGGGAGACGCCTGCTCTGGGGAGTAGGAGACAGCTTTCTCCAAGCACGCTGCTGAGGAGATGGTCATTAAACTGAATCTCTAGTGCGGTGCAGATCCACTGCTGGGAGGCCGTAAGGGATAAAAATGGATTTTTAATAAAAGCACTTTATAAAGTAAAAGCAAAGTTAGTCCCTTTCTGATACATTCCATGATTTGATATGACAACCGTCTCATGCTAATGATCCCAAGTAAATCTGGCTAGTATTAAAAATGTCAAATACAAAGGGCGCAATTTTAACCCCATGAATATCGGTGGAACTTTCTCGTGCCGCCCGCCATGGGAATCGTAACAGACGGGACAGAAAATCCAGCGCACCGTGCAAAAATCCTCAGGTGGGAATTTTCAGCCTTTGACCGAGCACAACTGGAAAATACTGCTCTGTGTGCTTTGGGGATGGACACAGTTGAAAAATTATTCATAAAACTGCATCTACAGTGCAGAAGGAGGCCATTCAGCCCATCAAGTCTCAGACTGACTATCTCACCCAGGCCTTACCCCTGTAATCCCTGCTAATCCCCCGATCTAAGTAAGAAGCAACCTCCCCCCACAGTGTACACATGAAGAAATTGGAGCACCTGGAGGAAACCCATACAGACATGGGGAGAATGTGCAAACTCCACACAGACAGTGACCCAAGGCTGGAATTGAACCCAGGCCCCTGGCGCTGTGCAGCAGCAGTGCTAACCATTGTGCTGCCCTGGGTCATTCTAATATGACTACAACCTAGCTCCGACACTTCCCCTTTTTTGTTTAAAGGGAATGCTTTTGGATATCTGCGAGGGAACTACTCACCAAAGTTGTCCTTTCCCCTTGTTTCTGTGGCTCTGACTCACCTTCCATTCCCTCACCCTACAGCATAAATATCTCCCACTTTTTACGCCTTTTAGCTTTGACAAAGTGTCATCTGGGCTCGAAACATCAGCTCTATTCTCTCCTCACAGATGCTGTCAGACCTGCTGAGAGTTTCCAGCATTTTCTCTTTTGGTTTCACCAAAGTTGGGGCTTTACTTATTGCAGACAGGCACTTATTGGTGCAATCGATCATCTTATCCACCATCTTAAATATTCACTCAAGCAATGAAACTCCTTGTGGTTCATGGTTGCCTTTGGGTGCGCCCTGAGAGATGTAACGGTCACTTGTTTGCAGTCTATCACTTGCTGTGCTTTGAGCAGTCCCACTATAGAATCCAGGCAATGGTACAATGGAATTGTCACTGGATTAACAATCCAGCAGACCCAGGGTAATTCTCTGTGGGACATGGGTTCAAATCCCATCACAGCAGATGGTGAAATTTGAACTCAATTAAAGACTGGGAATTAGTGTGTATTGATGACCAAGAAACCATTGATGATTATTTGTTATTTATATTAATGATTTGGATGAGAATATAGGAGGCATGATTAGTAAGTTTGCAGATTGATGGCATAGTGGACAACGAAGGAAGTTATCTCGATTGCAATGGGATCTTGATCAATTGGGCAAGTGGGCTGATAAATGCGAGGTGGTGCATTTTGGTAGATTGAACCAGGGCAGGACTTAATGGTAGGGTGTTGGGGAGAGTTACAGAACAAAGAGACCTAGGGGTACATGTTCATAGCTCCTTGAAAGTGGAGTCACAGGTGGACAGAGTGGTGAAGAAGGCATTCAGCACGCTTGGTTTCATTGGTCAGAACATTGAATGTAGGACGGCTTGTTGAAGTTGTATAAGACATTGGTAAGGCCACACTTGGAATACTGTGTACATCCTGGTCACCCTATTATAGAAAGGATATTATTAAACTAAAAAGAATGCAGAAGAGATTTACTGGGATGCTACCGAGACTTGATGGTTTAAGGTATAAGAGAGGCTGGATAAACTAGGACTTTTTCCTCTGGAGTGTAGGAGGCTGAAGGGTCTTATAGAGGTCCATAAAATAATGAGGGGCATAGATCAGCCAGATAGTCAATATCTCTTCCCAAAGGTAGGGGAGTCTAAAACTAGAGGGCATAGGTTTAATGTGAGAGGGGAGAGATACAAAAGTGTCCAGAGGGGCAATTTTTTCACATAGAGAGTGGTAATTGTCTGGAACAAGCTGCCAGAGGTAGTGGTGGAGGCAGGTACATTTTGTCTTTTAAAAAGCATTTAGACAGTTACATTGATAAGATGGGTATAGAACGATATGGGCCAAATGCGGGCAATTGGGACTAGCTTAGGCATTTAAGAAAAAAAGAGTGGCATGAGCAAGTTGGGCCTATTTCCACGTTGTAAACCTTTATGGCTCTATGACTTTACGATTGCCGTAAAAACAAATCTGTTCACTAATGCCCCTTAGGGAAAGAAATCTGCCATTCTTATCTGGTCTGGCCTACATGTGACTCCAGATCTACAGCCTCTGAAATGGCCTATAAGGCACAGTGGTTAGCACTGCTGCCTCACAGCGCCAGGAACCTGGGTTCATTTCCAGCCTCAGATAACCGTCTGTGTGGAGTTTGCACGTCCTCCCCATGCCTGCATGGGTCCTCCAGATGCTCCAGTTTCCACCCACGGATATGTGAGTTAGGTTGATTGGCCATGCTCAATTGAGCCTTAGTGTCAGGGAGATTAGCCAGGTAAATGACCGTGAAACCATCGTCGATGCCGTAAAAACCCATCTGATTCCTTTAGGGAAGGAAATCTGCCACCCTTACCCGGCCTGGCCTACATGTGACTCCAGAGCCACAGTGATGTGGTTGACTTTCAGATGCCCTCTGAAATGGGGGACAGTTAGGCTTGGGCAATAAATACAGGCCTAGCCAGCGCCGGCCACATCCCATAAAAATGAATTTAAGACACCCTTCTGGCTCTCTTGTCCTGACTGGCCTCACCTGTGATGTAGGTGATGGAGACGCCCATTCCCCCATAAACATGTATCCATCACCAGCTTGAGGCAATGATGTTCGCCTGCGAATTGCTGCACGGATATACAATTGAGATGATTTGGTTATTCTGGGGCATAGGCATTCATTGCCATCGGTAACAGTAGGAAAGCCTGAATCATGGGGGAAAAGGTTTTCTTACAACCCCGAGAAAGTTTGGGGCAACACTTTGGCAAGACATTCTACTCAGATTGCCATTAGAATCCCTACAGTGCAGAAGGAGGCCACTCAGCCCATCGAGCCTGCACTGACCACAATCCCACCCAGGCCCTATTCCCATAACCCTACATATTTACCCTGCTAATCTCCCTAATATTAGGGTCAATTTAGTGAGGCCAATCAACCTCAATTGCACAGCGGAGTTTGCACATTCTCCCTCGTGTCTGCGTGGGTTTCCTCCAGGTGCTCCGGTTTCCTCCCACACTCCAAAGATGCGCAGGTTAGATGGATTGGCCATGACCAGTTGCCCCTTAGTGTCGGGGGGTTAGCAGGGTAAATATATGGGGTTATAGAGATAGGGCCTGGGTCGTGACTCTGGGGCCAAATGGTCTCCTGCTGCACTGTAGTATTCTATGTTTCTATGATGAATCTATGATTTTTGGACTGTGGGAGGAAACCGGAGCATCCAGTGGAATCCCACACAGACACAGGGAGAATGTGCAAACTCTGCACAGACAGTGACCCGGGACCAGAATCGAACCCTGGTCCCTGGCACTGCAATGCCCTTTAAGAATGTGGTGTCGACCTGGTTTTATTTTACTCTGTGTACTGGTAAATATATTTTCCAAATGTTAATCAGTTTAAGGTAGGTTGCCAAGAATAGTATTAAATCTCCGGGGTCTTTTTCTGCCATTTTATAGCCGAGAAATATTTTTGTAGTCATCGGGAGTGCATTTTAAAAAAATACACCACGAGTGAATTCAGTTTAATTTGTTAAATGCTCCACTTTTGGCTGCTGTTCCTTGCAACACCTGCGCGATAAATCAGGCTTAGACGAGGATTTAATGTTACCATTGGACCAAAGGCTGACTATTTGGAAGCAGAAACAATGATCTCACCCCAACTGTGTTTGCATTTATTTTGTTGGAATGTGATGAAAAGGAAAGGCGCAGTGGCACAGTGGTTAGCACTGCTGCCTCACAGCGCCAGGGACCCAGGTTCGAAACCAGCCTCGGATCACTGTCTGTGTGGAGTCTGCACATTCTCCCCGTGACTGTGTTCCCTCCGGGTGCTCCAGTTTCCCCCCATACTCCAAAGATGCGTGGGTTAGGCTGATTGGCCATGCTAAATTGGCCCTTAGCGCCAGGGGGATTAGCAGGATAAATGTGTGAGGTTACGGGAATAGGGTGGGATTGTGGTCAGTGCAGACTCAATGGGTCAAGTGGCCTCCTTCCGTACTGTACGGATTCAATGATTCTCTGAAAGGGGTCACGTGGCAGTGGGTGTAAAGGGCCAGCACCAGGCCAAGGGGTGGAGAGAGAAACATCGGCTCAAATGCTGCAGATAAAATTCATTTGTGCAGCTCACGGGTACTCCGGGGAGAGAACTCACATCAAGTGTGCAGTTGTGTGTATGCGAAAAAGATCAATGCACTTGGTCTGCACACAGTGATGTCTCAACAATGAGGCACAGAATAACTTTTACATTCCCTGTGCGGAGTTTCGTGTCCTCTGGAGAAAGAGAAACATCCGAGGACATGTTGTTTGTGCTCCGCTACACCATCAATGCCATTATCCCTGATGAGGCAGAGGTCCAGTGGGACGAATGCTGAAGATATAGCACTGACCAGGCTTTATTATTAAATCTTAGATGGCAAATGGACTCTTACACTTCTGTTTAGACGTCTTGTTCTAAAACCATCAATTTCGAGGCACCTCAGATGCTGGTCCTGAGAAGACAGTCTTGGACAGAGCAGGAGCCATACTAAGCTGTGATACAACCAGAAATAATGCTTCCTATGGTGCATCTGTGAAGTTGGTGAAAGTTGTCGTGGGCATACCAAATTTCCTTAGTCTCCTGAGAAGCTAGAGGCGTTAATGGGCTTTCTTAACTATTGTATCTGTATGGGGGGACCAGGACAGGTCCTGAAAACCTGAAGCCCTTGACCATTTCTACTTCATTCCCATTGATATAGACAGGGGCATGTCCTCCACTATACTTCCTGAAGTCGATGACAATCTCTTTTGAGGGAGATGTTATTGTCGTCACACTAGTTCACCAAATTCTCTATCTCTTTCCTGTAATCTGTCTCATCATTGCTTGAGATCCGACCCACAACGATGGTGTCATCAACAAACCTGAACACCAAATTGGTGGGGAATTTGGCCATACAGTCAGAGGCGCATAAGAAAAATAGTTGGGGGGCTGAGGACACAGCCTAGGGGAGCATTGATGTTGAGGATGATTGTGGAGGAGATGTTCTTGCCTATTCTTACTGACTACAGTCTGTGGGTTAGGAAGCCTAGGATTCAGTTGCGGAGGGAGGAGCTGAGCCCAGGGCTTTGAAGTTTGGAGATGAGTCTCATAGAAATAATGATGATAAAGGCTGAGCTGTAATTTATAAATAGGAATCTGACATAGGTGTCTTTATTATCTAGATGTTCCAGGGTGAGTATAGGGCCAGGAAGATGGTGTCAGCTGTGGACCTGTTGCAGCAATAGGCAAATTGTCGAGAATCCAGGGACATTGGAATTTGTACCATGACTAACCTTTCGAAGCATTTCATAATGATGGATATCAGAGCCACTAGATGTAGTCATCAAGGCACACCGCTTGGCTTTTCTTTGATATGGGTATGATGGTCAGAGATGATTGGGGGGCACGATAGCACAGTGGTTAGCACTGCTTCTTCACAGCTCCAGGGTCCTGGGTTTGATTCTCAGCTCGGGTCACTGTCTGTGTGGAGTTTGCACGTTCTCCTCGTGTCTACATGGGTTTCCTCCAGGCGCTCCGGTTTCCTCCCACAGTCCAAAGATGTGCGGGTTAGGTTGATTGGCCATGCTAAGAAATTGCCCCTTAGTGTCCAGGGATGTGTATGTTAGAGGAATTAGTGGGTATAATATGTAGGGCCTAGGTGGGATTGTGTTTGGTGCAGACTTGATGGGCTGAAGAGCCTCTTTCTGCATTGTAGGGTTCTATGATTCTATGATGACTGGAGAGAGTGCAGAAAAGGTTCTTGAGAATGGTTCCAGGGTTGAGGAACTTCAGTTATGAGGATAGATTAGAGAAGTTGGGATTGTGAGGGTGAGAAGAGACTTGGGGAGGTATTCCAAATTATGAGGACTCTGAACAGAGTGGAGAGAGAGAGAGAAAGTATTCCCTCCTGTGAAAGACTTGAGAATGAGGGGGCATTGATTTAAAGTAATTGGCTACATGTGGAGAAATTTGTTTCAGGCAGGCAGCGTGCGGTTAATGTGTGGATGCTCTGCCTGAGGACGGTGGCAGAGATCAGTTCAATTGAAGCATTCAAAGCGGGATTGGACTCTTATCCGAAAAGGAAGAATGTCCAGGGTTACAAGGAGAAGTGGGGAAGTGCAGGACTAGGCGAATTGCTCATTTTAAGAGGTGGTGCAGACGCGACAGGCCAAATGGCCACCTTCTGCACTTCCTGAATGATGTCCCTCACCGTGACCACACTTGCAAGTGACTACCGCTTCCTCAACGCTGGCTTCCAGAAACTTCACCAGCCAGCTGATGAGGGTTCAGTCCTGTCCCATGGCGTTGTATCCGTGAAGGTTCCACGCCAGCCATTGATGTGGCATTTGGTTTCGATACGGCAATTCTGTTTTCCCAAACAATTGAGCTTGAATGTAACAACGTGCAGCGATTATCGCAAACTGGTAGTTATCTGGTAGTTATCCAGCACCTTATCAATTATTTTCTTTTTACTTTCCTTTGTCATCTCCTGCCATTCTCTTCCCTTCTCCCTGTGTGACGGAACAGCTGCTCTCAGCATGCTGAGCCAGTTCTCCACGTAAGGTAGCAGCAGGGGTGCAAGGCGATAGGGCAACATCTTGATAACTGCAGGAAATGTTGTGGAATTGTGCATCAAATTGCAGGATGAAAGGGATCATAAAAAAGCACCACTGAAAATAATATTGAATGGAAAATTGAAAGAAGGAATTTAATTAGAGTGCATTAATTAAAATTAACAAAACTCCAATTATTGAGCAATATCTGGGGTTTTTTATTCATTCGTGGCATGTGGATGTCACTGGCTGGCCAGCATTTATTGTCCATCCCCAGTTACCCAAGGATGATTGAGAGCCAACCACATTACAGTGGATCTGGAGTCACATGTAGGCCAGACCCAGGTAAACACAGCAGATTTCCTTCCCTAAAGGACATCAGTGAATCACTAGTGAATATCCGTGAACCTACTGAACCAAAGTCTCACATAGTGGATGGAAGTTTACGCTCAGCACAGGAGTGGATATCATGTCTGCCATCCATCAGACAACCTGCTCACCCTTGGGTCAATTCAAGCTCTTAAGGTGGCCAGTTAATGGTCACTTAAGGATCACTTCCCAGGGTTGACCTTGCCACGTGGTGAGGCCACCAGGTAAAACTTGGCGGATCTTCTTGCAAGCTGATGTCCCTCTTGTTTGGGCACTTCATAATGAAGAGGGTCCTTCCCTCTTCCCGCCCCTGACTCCCACTCCACTCCTGTCCCTCTTTCATCCCACCTTCCCAAACCCAATCCTCCAACTCCAAGTTGTTGGGTCACTCCAAACAGATTCCATCAGCGATCGTCACTGGTGCCTCCCTGCAGTCCCATGGCTCTATTTGCTCTGGAACTGCTACACTCTCACCGGAGTGACATGCAAGGCAGAGGACTCTGTCCACTTTCTCTCTGATGGAGTGGTTCCGACATGAGCACATAGAGGTCTCGAGGGGGAGGATGACAGGCGCGATGGACAGCCTGGTCTAGCAGAATGTCCATTTTCCACCAGTCAATGTCAGAGACCTGTCCTGGCTGTGGACGGCACCATAGCACAGTGATGAGCCTCACAGTGTTAGGGACCCAGGTTCAATTCCCAGCTTGGGGACTGTCTGTGGGGAGTTTGCACGTTCTCCCCGTATCTGCGTGGGTTTCCTCCGGGTGCTCTGGTTTCCTCCCACAGTCCAAAGATGTGCGGGTTAGGTGGATTGGCCATGCTAAATTGCTCCTTAGTGTCAGGGGGACTAGCTAGGGCAAATGCATTGGGTTGTGGAGGTAGGATCTGGGTGGGATTGTGGTCAGTGCAGACTCGATGGGCTGAATGGCTTCTTTCTGCAGTGTAGGATTCTGTGATTCTATGCATCAGGATGGCATGTGAGCTTTCAGACCATATACAACACCTTCTACCCTTCTCCTGTAACCCGCACCCGCACCCCCATCACCATTGACCCCTGCCAACTGATATTACCTTCACCCTCCTGTTTGTCACCCTTGAAACCACTCCCTACTCCATCATTCTTCTGCCTTTCACTGCAACCCTTCACACATCTTTCCTCCCCACTGAGTCCATGCCCTTGTCCACTCTGATCCTGCTCACCCTGGGGATCCAGGCTCACTGCCTCATTTCCACCAACAACCCAAACCAACCCTTCTCCCATCACACGCCGAGCCACACTCTCCCACATCCCCCTCTAACGGTTCGATTCCCGACTTAGGTCACTGTCTGTGTGGAGTTTGCACATTCTCACCGTGTCTGTGTGGGTTTCCTCCGGGTGCTCCAGTTTCCTCCCACACGCCAAAGACGTGCTGGTTAGGTGCATTGGCCATGCTAAATTCTCCATCCGTGTACCCAAACAGGCGCCAGAGTGCGGCGGCTTGGGGATTTTCACAGTAACTTCATTGCAGTGTTAATGTAAGCCTACTTGTGACTAATAAATAAACTTTAAACTTTTTAAACTTAACAGTCACAGTGCCCTCCCAGCAGCTATAGCCTTGGTTTGACCCCAAGAATCCCCCCATCTACACCACAGACCCTTCCCTCCCTCGGTGCCATGGGGCGCTGCCTGGTCTTGTCCCTCTCCCGGGACAGGGCTGTATGCCCCCGGGGTGATCCCCATGACAGGTTTATATCTGGGCGAGCCTGTTGCACACCTCACCGGCATGACGTCCCATCGATGAGTTTGAAAATATACCTGGAGGGTATTTATGGTGAGAGGGGATTTGAATTATATTCAAATGTTTTAAAGTGGGTGTGAACCCGATGATGTCGCCAGTGAGGGGGCATCAGAAATCGCTATCCAGTCGACGAGATTCGCAACTTATGGGTTTCCTTAAGATCATAAAATACAGGAGCAAAATAAGGCCATTTGGCCCATCTAGTCTGCTTCGCCATTCAATCATGGCTGATATAATTCTCATCCCTACTCTCCTGACTTTTCCCCGTAAACCCTTATTGATCAAGAACCTGTCTGTCTATCTCATCCTTAAAGACACTCAATGACCGGGCCTCCACAGCCCCCTGGGGCAATGAGTTCCACAGATTCGCCACTCTCCGGCTGAAGAAATTCCTCCTCATCTCAGTTTTTAAAGAGCGTTCCCTTCACTCTGAGGTTGTGCCCTGGAGTTCTAATCTCTCCTACTAGTGGAAACATCCTCTCCACGTCCTCTCTATCTAGGCCTCTCAGCATTCTGGAAGCTTCAATTAGATCCCCCCCTACTTATCCTTCTAAGCTCCATTGAATATAGAGTCAGGCTCCTCAGCTGCTCCTCATATGACAAACCCTTCATTCCTGGGATCATTCTTATGAAGCTCCTCTCTGGAACCCCCCCCCCTCCAAATCCAGCACGTCCTTCCTTAGGTATGGGGCCCAAAACTGCTCACAATACTCCAGGTGGGGTCTGACCAGAGAGTTACACAGCCTCAGCAGTACATCCCTGCTGTTGTATTCTAGCCTTCTAGAAATGAACTCTAACATTGAATTTGCCTTCCTTCTGCTGATTCTGAGCCCCCCGCCACCACTCCCGTAGACAGAGAGTGCAGGGACAAGATCACCCCCTCTCTAACCGTTCCTTCACTATCCGTGGGTCAGAATTCTGGAACATCCTCCCTCGCAGCAATGTGAGTGTTCCTACGCCACATGGTCTGCAGCGTTTCAAGAAGTTCACCACCACCTTCTCAAAGGCAGTTTGGGATGGTCAGTAAATGCCGGCCTAGCCAGTGACACCCATATCCTGTAAATGTATTTAAAAAGCTTCTCAAAGAACAATCTTCTCATCCCTGGAATCAACCTAGTGAGCTGTATCAAGACAACAATTGGACACAATATTCCAGGTACAGCCTCACCAAAGCCTGAACAATAACCCTTTACACAACCTGTCTTCCTAACTTCTTGCTGTACCTGCATGTTATTTTTTGTTCTACATTCTACAAAGTATAACCAAGCCTCTGAAAACATCAACATTTAAAAGCATCGCAATTTGAAGCAAAAAAAATTCTGCTTTCCCACTCATCATCAAAGTAAATAACCTCAGATCACACTTCCTCACATTTGCTCCATCTGCCATCATGTTGTACTCACTTAAACATAGATCATAGAATCATAGAACCCTACAATGCAGAAAGAGGCCCTTCGGCCCATCGAGTCTGCACCGAACACAACCCCACCCATATCCCTACATATTATACCCACTAATCTCTCTAACCTCCGCTACTCTGGACACTAAGGGGCAATTTCTTAGCATGGTCAGTCAACCTAACCCACACATCTTTGGACTGTGGGAGGAAGCCGGAGTACCCGGAGGAAGCCCACACAGTCACGAGGAGAACGTGCAAACTCCATACAGGCAGTGACCCGAGCCGAGAATCGAACCCAGGACCCTGGAGTTGTGAAATAGCAGTGCATGGTGGCACAGTGGTTAGCACTTCTGCCTCACAGAATCAGGGTCCCAGGTTCAATTCCCAACTTGGGTCCCTGTCTGTGCAGAGTCTGCATGTTCTCCCCATGTCTGCATGGGTTTCCTCCACTTTCTTCCACAATCTGTTCAGACACAATGGCCATGCAAAATTCTCCCCCAGTGCACTCGAACAAGCATCGGAGTGCAGCGATTCAGGGGTTTTCACATTCATTGCAGTGTGACTATAAGCCTTAGAATCATTGAGGCCATTCAGCCCATCAGATCCGCCCCAATCCAGGCCCTATCCCAATAACCCTGTGCATTTACCCTAGCTAGTCCTCCTGACATTGAGAGGCAATTTAACATGGCCAATTCACATAACACACGCATCTTCGGACTGTGGGAGGAAACTGGAGCACCCAGAGGAAACCACGCAGACACAGGGAGAATATGCAAACACCACACAGACAGCGACCCAAGCCAGGAATCGAGCCTGAGTATCTGGTGCTGTGAGGTAGCAGTGCTAACCGCTGTGCCACCATGCCGTCCGCTAAGTGAGACAGGGAGAATCAGAGAGACGCTATTGTGACAGCAATAAATAAACTTCAAACTCCTCCCTTTGGTCTCATTGTGCTATCACAAAATAGTTAAAGGGTCTCATGTGTGAGGAAAACATTAACTTTTATTTGAGAAATATTCTCTAAGAATGCTCTTTAAGCACCTTAAGTACCTCACATGTATTACCCCTTTATCTTACACAGTTGAGGAAAGACAAACCTAGTCTTTGCAATCCTCATAGTTTAACCTCCTAAACCTCTGTGAATCTGCATATTCCCCTACAAAGCTAATATATCCTTCCTGCGGTGCGGTGCCCAAAACTGATAGCAATCAAATGAGAACTTTATAGAGCTGAAACATAACCCAGTCTCGCTTTGTATTCCAGTCCTCCAGGCAATGGTTACATTCTATTAGCCCTGTAATTATTTTGCTGCACTTATCCACAAGGTTAGAGCAATTTCTGTACTTGGGTCTCTTAGACTCTCCATTCCTCTGCAGATCTTTGATTCTCATCGTATAAGGAATATCTCCCTGAGGCCCAAAGTGAATGAGCTCACATTTCCCTGCATCGAAATCCTTCTGTCACTGTTGTGCTCTCTCATTTCATCCATCAATGTCCCTTCGCAGTTTCCTGCTTCCACCCACTTACTGTGCCGCCTAACTTGACGTCATTAACAAACTTGAATATACAGTTTATTATTCCTTCACTGAGACTTCGATAAATGTAATGAACAGCTGCTGCCACGGCACAGGTCCACTAGGGGCCACTTCTAGTCACATAGGCCACTTCCTACCTTCTGACCAATTTCCTACAGCTGCTTTGATTCTTTGTGTTTTCAATTTTATTAACGTTATCTTAGAACATAGAAAAACTACAGCACAAACAGGCCCTTCGGCCCACAAATTGCACCGATGATATCCATACCTACTAGGCTTACTTATAACCCTCAATTCTATTAATTTCCATGTACTCATCCAGAAGTCTCTTAAAAGACCATATTGAATTTGCCTCCACCACCACCAACAGCAGCCGATTCCACTCACCCACCACCCTCTGAGTGAAAAACTTACCCCTGATATCTCCTCTGTACCTACTCCCCAGCACCTTAAACCTGTGTCCTCTCGTAGCGACCATTCCAGCCCTGGGAAAAAGCCTCTGAGAATCCACCCAATCTATACCTCTCAACGTCTTATACACTTCTATCAGGTCACCTCATCTTGTGTCGAACTATTGGGAAGGGCCAACAGTTCAAATAGAGACCTTGGAGAAAATTCGGTATGTGTGATCAAAGGCTATGTTCAAAACAGCAACATCTATGACAATGTTGCTCTCCTTCTGTACTGTCCCAAAAAATCACCCTGGAATCCACAGTTGGACATGAACCCACAAGCTTCCAATTTTGAGAGATAACTTGCAGAATACTGGGTAGAGTGGATGTGGGTAAGATTAGTAGGAGAGACTCAGAACCGAGGGCACAGCCTCAGAGTAAAGGGACGACACTTTAGAACTGAGATGAGGAGGAATTTCTTCAGCCGGAAGGTGGCGAATCTATGGAATGCATTGCCACAGAGGAGGCCAGATCAATGAGTGAACTTAAGACAGAGATAGATAGGGGTTCTTGATTGGCAAGGGAAGCAAAGGTTACTGAGCAAAGGTGGGAGAATGGGGTTGAGAAACTTATCAACTATGATTGAATGGCGGAACAGACTCAATGAGCCGAATGGCCTAATTCAGCTCTTATATATCTTATGGTTTTACAAGAATGATGTCTCTAAACCTAATGGACATGTGGAAGATAATTCTGTCCATTGTGGTGTTTGAGATGAAGAAGAAAGATGAGACATTGAAAGTGTTTAGTCTACCTCCGAAGCAGAGATAAGTGTTAGATACAGTTCTTTACCATGCACTCAAGAGCAGCTATCAATAAGAAAAGGCTAATTAGCTCTCTTTTCACAATATGATGGTGTGTACACCAGCAGTGTGCCTACTATCCCCGACTTGTAATGAGGATTAGGAAGGTGGTGGTTTGTATAATGCTATCTGTCTTCCCCAAGGTCCCCTTCCTACCATGGTAAACTTGTTAGCTTCAATTCTGCCGCTTGGTTTTTAACGATGACCCCGGAGAGGGAGATTTAATTCTTTGCAAAAAAAATCTCACCGCAGACCAAATTCTGTCCCAAGCTACCTCCCAGAGCTGTCTGCCCTTTCCAATTAGTTTCAACAAGATAGAGAAGGTTTAACATACAGGTGAGCATTACTGCTTCCTTGTTCCCAGACCATGAGAGCAGCGTCTCCCAATAAGGTCATTAACTCACTTGTATGCTGGATCTCTGCCCTTGAACATGCAAGGTTAGGAGTTGACTGGGGAATGAATCATTTCAGAATTACGGGGAACTTCTGCAGCACTTTTGCAAGGTTCGCTGGACTCTTTATGATTCTACCTCTTCTCCACAGTTTATCTCAAAGCAAGCAACTCTGATTTTAAAAAATTATTTTGCGAAATTATTAATTGTATCCTCTGTGTCAGACTTCTGAGAATGAGTGTTTTTTTCATAAGGGATGGTAACAGTGGGTGTGCTAGCAAACCAGAGGCCTTGACTAATAACCCAATGCAATGAGTTCAAATCTTACCACTCGAGATGCCACTGAAAGAAATCATACAATCATAAGGTGGGACTTTCTGGCTGCATTCTCACCCCAAAACCAGAAGGTCCTGTCCAGGTTCAATGCATGATCCGCCCACCCCCCCCACTACAATTTTCATGGCGGGCTGGATGGGAAAATTTCACCCATAGAATCCCTGCAGCATTGAAGGAGACCACTCGGCCCATCGAACCTGCACCAACAATCCAATCCAGGACTCCATAACCCCACATATTTACCCTGCTAACCCCCCTAAGGGGCAATTTAGCATGGCCAATCAACCAAACCCACACCTGAACCCAGCCCAGCGTCACAGTGGTTAGCACTGCTGCCTCACAGCACCAGGGACCCAGGTTCGATTCCCAGATTGGGTCACCGTCTGTGTGGCCTGGCAAGCCACTAAAGTTGTATAAAACCGCTATAAGAATGCTAGCACTCTGGGTGTACCAGGTGGACTGCAGCAGTTCAAGAAGGCAGCTCGTCACCACGTTTTCAAGGGTAGTTAGGGATGAGCAATAAATGCTGGCTGAGCCAGTGATGCCCTTGAACGAATAAACAAGAGAGTTCAGCAATTGGACCCTCCCGTCTCTATCGGTTTCCTCCTCAGGGATTCCGCAATGGGTTGTCGAACAGCCCGTCTTACATTGTTACTAATACAGTTAGCGAATGAGCCATGAGGGAAGTGACCCTCCCAGGAAGAGCGTCTGGAGATTTATCTCCCAGTTTATAAAGATGACCCTGCTCTTTCAGAGCTGCCGGTTCACTTTGGAGTTCTGAGGAAATGTTTGTGCAATCCCTACTCGTTCAGGAAATTAGCTCCATTCTGTTCCTCACCCACTATCAACTCAAAGAAGAGGAAAGAAAGCGCCACGTCTTTTGACTGGACACTATACACCTTTAGGTACACAGCACAGAAGGCGGCCCTTTGGCCTGTCAGGTCAACAGCGGTCAAAGGCAACCCACCACCCCCTGCCGAGATGTGGGGGTCAACATGAGAACTTGTCTCATTTTTTCCCCCCCCTCTCCATTTCCATCTCTTTTTCCCTCTCAATTTCTTTCTTCTCTCTCCTTCACTGTCTTTTTCTCTTTCTTTTCTCCACTCACTAGTTTGTAGCCTGGGCTGTTTGGGCTCTCAGTTGGTTGTCCAGTGATGCTCCTCTGCCTTTTTGTTTTTTTATTATTGTCACCATCATTCATAAGAACATAAGAACATAAGAAATAGGAGCAGGAGTAGGCCATCTAGCCCTTCGAG
This sequence comes from Carcharhinus amblyrhynchos, assembly GCF_965287045.1. Taxonomy (NCBI): domain Eukaryota; kingdom Metazoa; phylum Chordata; class Chondrichthyes; order Carcharhiniformes; family Carcharhinidae; genus Carcharhinus; species Carcharhinus amblyrhynchos. The sequence continues at coordinate 69,359,467 of NC_137337.1, read as the reverse complement.
CCTGCCCCGCCATTCAATAAGATCATGGCTGATCTGTCGTGGCTCAGTTCCACTTTCCCGCCCTCTCCCCATAACCCTTAATCCCCTCTCTTATCAAAAACCCATCAACCCGCTTCTTAAAAATATTTAGCGACGCAGCCTCCACCACTTCAACAGGCAGAGAATTCCAGAGATTCACCACCCTTTGAGTGAAGAAGTTCCTCCTCAACTCCGTTCTAAACCGCCTCCCCTTTATCTTGAGGCTGTGCCCCCTAGTCCTGTCTTTTTTGAGCGGGAAGAGTCTCTCCACCTCTATCCTATCCATCCCATTCATCATCTTATACGTCTCAATGAGATCTCCCCTCATTCTTCTAAACTCTAACGAGTACAAGCCTAGTTTATTCAGCCTCTCCTCATAGCTCAATCCCCTCAACTCCGGTATCAGCCTAGTAAACCTCCTGTGCACTCCCTCCAGGGCCAAAATATCCTTGCGCAGGTGCAGCGCCCAAAACTGCACACAGTACTCCAGCTGCGGCCTCACCAATGCCCTATACAGCTGCAGCAAGACCTCCCTACTTTTATATTCAATCCCCCTCGCTATGAAGGCCAGCATCCCATTCGCCTTCCTGACCACCTGCTGCACCTGCAAGCTGGGTTTTTGCGATTCATGCACAAGGACCCCGAGGTCCCTCTGCACCGTCGCCTGCTGCAGTTTTTCGCCACGTAAGTAATAGTCCTTCCTACCATTCTTCCTACCAAAGTGGACCACCTCACACTTGCCAACATTAAATTCCATTTGCCATTTCCTGGCCCATTCGCCCAGCCTATCTAGATCCTTCTGCAGACTCTCCACACCCTCCGCACAATTTGCCTTTCCCCCAATCTTGGTGTCATCAGCAAATTTCGACACCCTGCACTCGGTTCCCTCCTCCAGATCATCTATATAAATGGTAAATAGCTGAGGCCCCAGCACCGACCCCTGGGGCACCCCACTAGTCACCATCTGCCAATCCAAATAGCACCCATTGACCCCCACTCTCTGCCTCCTATTTGACAACCAATCCTCTATCCACTCTAACACCCTACCCCCAACTCCATGTCCCCTGACCTTCTGCAATAACCTCTTGTGAGGTACCTTGTCAAACGCCTTCTGAAAATCCAGAAAGACCACATCCACCGGCTCTCCTCTATCCACTGCCCTAGACACATCCTCATAGAACTCCAGTAAATTTGTCAGACACGACTTCCCTTTAATGAAACCGTGTTGCGTCTGCCCTATCAAGCAATTCCCTTCAAGATGCCTCGCAATTTCCTGCTTAATGATGGATTCTAACATTTTACCTACCACAGACGTTAAACTAACCGGCCTATAATTCCCCGCCTTTTGCCTGGCACCCTTCTTAAACAACGGCGTAACATTAGCCGTTTTCCAATCTTCCGGCACTTCCCCGGAATCCAGCGACGTCTGGAAAATAACCACCAAGGCATCCACTATCACCTCCGCCATTTCTTTCAGAACCCTCGGATGCATTCCATCCGGTCCTGGGGACTTGTCCACAATCAGCCCCTCCAGTCTGTCGAGCACCACCTCTCTAGTAACAGTAATGTCATTAAGACCCTCCATTCCTACCACCTTTCCATCGCTAACACCCGGCAAATTATTCACGTCCTCCTCCGTGAAGACAGAAACAAAAAAGTTATTCAAGACCTTCGCCATATCCCCATCCCCTACCACTAGCTCCCCTTTCTCATCCTCTAAAGGACCAACGTTCACCCTAGCCAGCCTCTTCCTTTTTATATATTTATAAAAACTCTTGCTATCCTTTTTTATATTAAGTGCTAGCCCAGCCTCATAGCTTCTCCTACCCTTCTTTATCAACTTCTTTGTCAATCTTTGTTGACATTTAAACCTTTCCCAATCCTCTTCTCGCCCACTGCTCTTAGCTACTCTAAATTCCTCCGCTTTTAATTTAACACTTTCCTTCACCTCCTTCGTTATCCACGGCTTATTACCTCTCTTCCTACTGTCCTTTTTAACCATCGGAATAAATTTCTGCTGAGCACCAAGAAAGATCTCCTTAAAGATCCTCCACTGCTCCTCAGCAGACCTACCTTCCAACACATTCCCCCAGTCCACATTCGCCAATTCTTCTCTCATCCTACCATACTCCCCTCTATTCAAACAAAGGACGCGTGTCCGGGAACCCACTTTCTCGTCCTCCATCTGCACCAGAAACTCCACCATACAATGATCACTCTCTCCAAGAGGATCCTTCACCGCAAGGTCCCTAATTCTACCCGCCTCATTACATAGCACCAGATCCAAGATAGCTTGCTCCCTCGTCGGCTCCAACACACACTGTTCAAGGAAATTATCCCGGCAGCATTCCAAGAACTCCTCCTCGAGCCCACCTCGTCCAACATGGGTCGACCAATCAATATGCAGATTGAAATCTCCCATAACTACTGCCGTCCCATTCCTGCACGCCGCACTTATTTGCGTGTTAACAGCCCGCCCCACCTCCAGATCATTATTCGGGGGCCTATAGACAACACCCACCAGCGTCTTCCTCCCTTTGCTGTTCCTAATCTCCACCCACAACGATTCCACGTTCTGCTTTTTGGCTCCGATATCATCCCTTGCTACCACCTTGATACTATCCTTAATCAGCAGAGCTACGCCACCCCCTCTTTCCTCCTGCCTATCCTTCCTAAACACTTGATAGCCCTGTACATTCATCTCCCAGTCCCTGTCACCTTGCAGCCACGTCTCTGTAATGGCCACCAGATCGTATCCATTTGTGTCGATCTGCGCCACCAGCTCATCCACTTTATTCCGAATGCTTCGTGCATTCAGATAAAGCGCTTTCATCCCAGCCTTCACCTGGACCCTATTTGCCGTAACGCCACCAATTGGGACATCCTCGGCCTCTTCCCTTACCTGTACCCTATCCTTAACTTTAGACCTCGTAGCGTCACCTACCCTCGCACCCTCCCCCCCCCTAATTAGTTTAAAGCCCTGTCTACAGTCCTCTTTACTCGATTCGCCAACACTCTGGTCCCAGCACGATTCAGACCAACCCCATCCCGCCCGAACAAGTCCCACCTACCTCAATACTGGTGCCAATGCCCCATAAATTCGAACCCATTCCTCCCACACCAATCCCTGAGCCACCCATTCACTTCCTTTATCCTGTCAACCCTACGCCCGTCTGCACTCAGTTCAGGCAGTAGCCCAGAGACGACCACCTTGTCGGTTCTACTTTTTAATTCCATTCCCAGCTTCTCATACTCCCTCCGCAGATCCTCAGTCCGCACTTTGCCTACGTCGCCGGCACCCACATGTACTACAACGACCGGGTTCTCACCCTCCCACTCCAGGTTCCTCTGCAGCCCAGCTGCGACATCCTGTACCCGAGCACCAGGCAGACAACACACCCTTCTGTGCACTTTGTCATTGTGACAAAGGACAGTGTCAATACTCTTCACCCCACTATCTCCAATCACTACTACGTTCCTTTTCCCCTTCTCTTTGCCTATGTCCTGCTGCATCACTGTACCGTGTGCAGTTTGCTCACCAACCTCACCTGCCTCGTCCTCTTCCAGACTGGAAGCAAGAACCTCAAACCTGTTATGCAGATTAAGAGGCTGAGGCCTCCGCTCCTCACCCCCCTTCCTCCTCCTCCCAGCAGCCCCCTTTTGTCCCTGACCCTTAGATTTAGCCAGTCTAGGGGCACCCTCTCTCCCCCTGATGAGCCTCAGTGTCTGTAGCTCAGAGGCCAGCTCATCCACCTTGAGCTGGAGCTCCTCCAGCAACCTGCACTTACTGCAGACATGGTCACTGGGAAGGACCCTGGGGTCTGCCAGTTCCCACATCATACACAAACCACACATCACATGCCCCTCCATTATTCACTAATTTTTTATGGGAAAAAATTTTTTTTCCTTGTTTCTTGCTGTAGTAGTTTTGAAAAAAATTTTTTTTTCCTTGTTTTTTTTCAAACAAACTCACCTGGCCTTTTTTCCCTCAAGCCCTTTTTGATATTAAGCCCTATTAACTCACTCTGCTTCCCCCTCACTCCGCTGCCCGCTCAGACACTGCCCGCTGTCTACACCAGGCCTCCTTTTAAACCTGGCGCTGATTTAAAGCAGGCTGGTCCACAAATGCCTTTTCACCACACCCTCAGAATTCTTAAAGCAGTAAATACAATAAATAAATGCTTTAAACAGTTCTACAAACAGTAAAGTGCTTTAAACTTATTTTAAACAGGTTTTTAACAGGTAAAATCTTAGCTCTGTCTCTCTCTCTCAGCTCCAGCAAACAATGGAAGGCTTCACCGTGTGGCCCCTTGACCTGTGCAATTAAGCAGGACTAGGGCAGGGTGGGTACCAGGGGCTTTTCCCCTGGCCACAAGGAGCCCTGTGTCCAGTCACATTGGAATATATACACACGCACTGTGTGGATCTGTATCTGCATTTGTTTGCTTTACAAAATATATAAAATCTTCAATATTTAAAAAGTAATCAACTGTTCTAGTCACATTTTCCAGCACTTGGCCCACAGCCCTATATGTCTTGGCATCACAATGCACATCTTAATACTTCTTAAATGTTATAAGGTTCTCTGCCTCCATCACTCTTTCAGGCAGTGAGTTCTAGACTCCCATCACCCCTGGATGGGTTCTAACATTCACATCCCTTTCTTTAAATCTATGCCCTTCAGTCACTGATCCCTCCAACTTCTGGACCCAACTTTAGGTTTGATTGTTTCTTCAGAAGGATTTCTTCAAAATTCAGCTAATGAAAATACAACAAAGCTAACTCCAACTTACAAATCAAAGAAAGGGTTTAATAAAGAAATATCATTACTCTGAACTTGGAACCACACCCTGAACCACTCCAAGCTCCCCACACTGCTACGTAGTTCCTTATTTATAGTGAATCAGCTGGTCAGCTGACTATTACATCACTCTGTGATTGGTTCCATGGTTTACTGGGTCAGCTGACCCTTACATCTTATTCCCATTGGTCACATTACATCCAATCAAAGTTGTCACCGGTTATATTCCAACATTGGCAATCTATCCTCCTGTTAGGTGACTGTTTGTTTGTGCTGTGGGGGTTAAGATGTGCAGGCTCGGTGGATTGGCCAAGATAACTTGCCCCTTAGTGTCCTAAGATGTGGAGGGTCAGTGGATGAAGGGGATAAGTATGTGAGGTTACGGGTATGGGGTGAGGGAGAGGGCCTGGATGAATGGAGGGGGCGGAGGTGGGTCAGACCATTCTCTGGTGGGGGAGGAAGGAGGAAGGAGGGAGGCCACACCATTCTGTGGTGGGGGGGGGGAGGAGAGAGGCCACACCATTCTGTGGTGGGGAGGGAGGAGAGAGGCCACACCATTCTGTGGTGGGGAGGGAGGAGAGAGGCCAGATCGTTCTCTGGTGGGAGGGAGAAGGAGACAGGTCAGATGGTTCTCTGGGGGGGGGGGGGGTCTGCTGCCACTCTGTAGACAATTGATAGGGGGAAAGGGGGTCGCGATCAGTCTGGGTGGCGGGGAGTGGGTGGATAAGGGGGACAGTTATGTCATGAGGGTGAGGCATTATCTGTGGGGGTCATTGCTCCCAGGCCGCTTTATTCGCTTTTTATGGGGGCTATCGGTCCCGGGCTGCTTCATCTCCTTTTTGTGGCCTGGGAGCGATGTGACAGGGGTGCGTTTTTCAAATTTTCTTTTACTGCACACGTGCAGTTCAAAGCTCCGATTGGAGCTGCAGCGTTTCGGGCACGATAAGCCCCGCTCACAGCGTGATTCAGAGTCGCAGTTTTATTTTCAGGCTGAGTGTGTATGGGGGCGCTTGAGAGCAGGTTTCCGAGTTGGATCTGAATCACACCCAGATTCAGCACTTAGAATGAAGGTGGTAAAATCACCCCCGTGGTGTTTAGTTAGCAGAGGGCTAATAGGCTCTTGTTTACAAAAAAATAGGTCCCCTGGTGTTTATTGTTAAGGGAATGGAATATGAGTTTTGGATTAGGTTGATTGACAGGGTCATGTGACAATGTGGCCAACGGTTTCCGCCCACAGTCCAAAGATGCTCGGGTTAGGTTGATTGCTATATTAGGTTGAATTACATTAAATTGCCCCTTAATGTCAGGGGGATTAACAGGATAAGTACCATAGGGTTATGAGGATAGGGCCTGGGTGGGACTGTTGTCGGTGCAGGCTTGATGGGCTGAATGGTCTCCTTCTGCATTGTGGGCTTTCTATTCTATTCACTAACAAAAAGTATACACGGCGAACGTAATAACGTAAAAATTAGGAGTAGGAGTAGTCCATTCAGCCCATCAGGCATTCTTCGTCATTCAATAAGTTCATGGCAGATCCAATTGTAAAGTAAAAAGTAAAGTTTATTGATTAGTCACAAGTAAGGCTTACATTAACACTGCAATGAAGTGGAAGTCCCCTAATCGCCACACTCCAGCATCTATTTGGGTCAATTCACCTAACCAGCACGTCTTTCAGATTGTTGGAGGAAACCGGAGCACCTGGAGGAAACCCACGCAGACACGGGGAGAATGTGCAAACTCCATTCATACAGCAACCCAAGCCGGGAATCGAACCCAGATCCCTGGTGCTGCGAGGCAGCAGTGCTAACCACTGTGCCACCGTGTTGCCCTGTTTTCTCAATTGTGCTCTCAATTTCACCTTCTGCCGATTCCCCCATAACGTTCAGTTCCCTTGTCAACCAAGTACCTGTCTAGCTCAACCTTAACAACCCTGAGAATGGCCCAGCCTCTACCGCTCGCTGTCAAACACAGTTCCAAACACTAATGCCCTCTGAGAGGAGAAATTTCTCCTGACCTCCATCTTAAATGGAAGACCCCCTTATTTTGAAACTGTGGCCCTGTGGTTTAGGTTATGGATACCCCCCCCACTCCCGGCGAGGGGAAACAGAAGAGGGAAAGGCGAGCAGTCCCACTTAAGAGCTGGGAATTTAGTTGGGCCTGGGATCGAATCCTGGGAGCTGGAAGAGGTCGGAGAAGGCAGTCGACTGGAATGGCAGCAAACGGGCACAGCAGTCAGTGCGCGAAAGTGTTGTTTTTCTCTTGCAAATGCCCAAAAAGCAGCAGATTGCAAACACGAAGCAACAACTTCAACAAAAGACTGACGCCTGCAGCTTTGACACCAGCTGCGTCGACCGTACAAACGCACGCTCATGTCACTGGGCCAACAGTGCATGCTGAGGAATGCTGTGCACCGCACACCTGATAGGACAACATTTGTAGGCTGTTCACAGCGATGACTTCCTCCTTTTGGACACGGCTCCCTGCCAACAGGAAACTTACCGTAATCTTGGAAGGAAGGAGAAAATGAGTGAAGCTGAACCGGGTGTCACCATGGGCTAGTCTGGTAAGTCATTATCAAATGATTTCTCTGCTAGCAACATAAACGCAATATGTAATCTTGGGAACTATTAGTATCAGTGTTAAACTGTCAAACTCATAAATTATGCTGATGTGATATAATCTCCTGCCAATGAACATTACTGCTTTGTACAAAGGTGATAAACTGACATACCCAGGGGTCATTTATCATTTGGCTTTTCTTCTTGACAACCATTTGCTCCTCTCCTCGTTGAATTTGAATCCTTTAATGCGCTGCTGCTGAAATTAATCGGGGAAATTAATACTTCCTCCCAGGGACAAGGCCGATTGTGGGCGGCGCAGTGGCACAGTGGTTAGCGCTGTTGCCTCACAGTGTCGGGGGCCCTGGTTCGATTCCCAGCTTGGGTCACTGTCTGTGTGGGGTCTGCATGCTCTCCTCGTTTCTGCCTAGGTTTCCTCCCACAGTCAACCATTCTCCATGGCAACACTTTTACCAATCAGACTCCACTTGCCAACCAATCATCAAAGGTCCATTGACTCCTGACTTTCCTGCTCGCTGCCTCCTCCTCCATCCTTCCCACTCTCTGCTTCTCGTACAGTATAAATTGTTGTTTTCCCCTTATGTCGGTATTTTTATAAAGTGTCCTGATTAATCCAAAGTGAAAAGCTTCAATATGGCTCTTTTTTAGCAATGCTAGTGGTAATTGCCATGGAAAATGCACCAGTTGATGGTGACTGACAGACAACTTCCTAGCATTGTCTGAAAATTAAATGAAAATATTATTTATCAAGGCATTGTCCTAGGGAATAAATCAGTGTTTAGCTGTCAGAGATGCCCACATCCCATGAATGATGAAAATTTATTTTAAATTCTGGCTTTAGACACATAATTATTGGACTAAGATCTCGTGACAGGGAGACAACTTCAATAATTGAACCAATGTTAGTTCTTGAACAACACCTGCAAGAAACCACATATAAAGTAAAGTTTGACGGCACTGGCGAAACTAACCGATTCAGGAGAGTGTTAATATTAAATGCAGCCAGAATACACATATCAGTAGGGAAAACTGAAGCAACGTCAGACTGGTTCATGCGTCTATAAAGATATTGCTGGGTAAAGGAATAGCGTGAATTTGAATCATCCTCTTGTCTTTGTATTGGAATCTTTCCTACTTTTGTATCTGGTGGTGTAATACTGTTCACTTCGCTTGTTTCCAGAACAATTTTACTCATTTGTATTCAATCAGCAGACCCCTGTGAGTTTGTTCAGTAACTTTTCTCCATGGTTTCCAAAAATAGAATTAGGGCCAGAACTTTCCTGTGCCGCCCGCCTCGCGAACCATTGTGGGCAGGTTGGAGCGGACCATGCAAAGGTCCATTGAGCCCTGACTTTCCTGCTCGCTGCCTCCTTCTCCATCCTTCCCATTCTCTGCTTCTCACTGCTTTATAGTGCCAGGGACCCGGGTACAATTTGCGTTTGGGGTTACTGTCTGTGTGGAGCCTGCACATTCTCCCTGTTTTTGCATGGGTTTTGTCTGGGTGCTCTGGTTTTCTCCCACCGTCCAAGAGAAGCGCTGGTTAGGAGCATTGGCCATGTTAAATTCTCCCACTGTGTACTCGAACAGACGCCAGAGTGTGATGATTGGGGAATTTTCACAGTAATGTCAATGCAGTGTTAATGAAGGCCTACTTGTGACACTAATAAATAAACTTGACATGTTGAATGTCTTGCTTCTTTGATGTTGCTTCAGTTTTTCCTGCTTGTTCTCATTCTGATAAGTGTATTCTCGCTGCATTTAATATTAACAGTCTCCTGAATTGGTCAGTTTCACCAGTGCCATCAAACTTTGCATGTGGTTTATTGCAGGTGTTGTTCAAGAACTAACATTGGTTCAATTATTGAAGTTGTCTCCATGTCACAAGATCTTAATCCAATAATTATGTGTCTAAAGCCAGAATTTAAAAATGAATTTTTAGTCATTCATGAGATGTGGGCATTGCTGACAGCTAAACACTGATTTATTCCCCAGGACAATGCCTTGACAAATCAGTTTAATAATTTAATATTCAAACAATGCTTGGTAGTTATTTGGCAGTCACCACCAACTGGTGCATTTTCCATGGCAACACTTTTACCTATCAGAATCCACTTGCCAACCAATCAGTATTCTCTTCTCATACAGTGTCAATTGTTTTCCCCTTATTTTGGTAGTTTTATAAAGTGTCCTGATGAATCCAAAGTGAAAAGCTTCAACAGGGTGCTCTTTCAGTGGTAATTCTTCACTGGTTCATGTATCTGTAAAGATATCGCTAGGGTAAAGGAATAGTGTGAATTTGAATCATCCTCTTGTCTTTGTGTTGGAATCTTTCTGACATGGTGTCATATAGTTCACTTTCCTTGTTTTAATACCAATTTTATTCTTTGTATTCAAAGCTCATCAGCAGACTCCTGTGAGTTTGTTCAGTAACTCCCCTCTGTGATTTCTAAAAATAGAGTTGGGGGCAGAATTTTCCCATCGCGCCCACCACGGGATGGTAGTGGGCAAGAAGGGGAATGGACATGGAAAGGTACATGAACCTCAACAAGATTTTTCAATCTTGGGACAAGGCCAGCTGGAAAATCCCACCCAGGATCTGTCAAGCAAAGTTTCATTCTGGAAACTGATTTGTCTCGTGTTGATAGTAGCTGGGATTATGTTCATATTTTGATGTCTATAGAGGGTATAATTTGGGAGCTTAATTAGGAATACTCATACTTGGGGATGATGAGGAGGTGGGTGAGGGCTTTGATAGAAGATGTACAGAGGAAGGGGCTGTGACACATGATGCCGGAGAGGTAGAAGTAGCCATATTTTTGCAGAAGAGGCCAATGGGCTGGAAGATTAAATCAAGAAAAAAGGTGACACTGAGTTGTAAAGAGTAAGATTGAACCCAAGACAGTGGGTTCAGAATTATCAGTGGAAACTAAAGACACTCACCTCTCCTTGAGCTAGCCATCTCCCTTATTCAACAGCATTACCCAATGCTGGGTAGCACAGTGGTTAGCACTGCTGCCTCGCAGCACCAGGGACCCAGGTTCGATTCCCAGCTCGGGTCACTGTCTGTACGGGGTCTGCACATACTCCCCGTGTCTGCATGGGTTTCCTCTGGGTGCTCTGGTTTCCTTCCATAGCCCGAAAGACATAAGAACATAAGAACATAAGAAATAGGAGCAGGAGTAGGCCATCTGGCCCTTCGAGCCTGCCCCGCCATTCAATAAGATCATGGCTGATCTGTCGTGGCTCAGTTCCACTTTCCCGCCCTCTCCCCATAACCCTTAATCCCCTCTCTTATCAAAAACCCATCAACCCGCTTCTTAAAAATATTTAGCGAGGCAGCCTCCACCACTTCAACGGGCAGAGAATTCCAGAGATTCACCACCCTTTGAGTGAAGAAGTTCCTCCTCAACTCCGTTCTGAACCGCCCCCCCTTTATCTTGAGGCTGTGCCCCCTAGTCCTACTGTCTTTTTTGAGCGGGAAGAGTCTTTCCACCTCTATCCTATCCATCCCATTCATCATCTTATACGTCTCAATGAGATCTCCCCTCATTCTTCTAAACTCTAACGAGTACAAGCCTAGTTTATTCAGCCTCTCCTCATAGCTCAACCCCCTCAACTCCGGTATCAGCCTAGTAAACCTCCTCTGCACTCCCTCCAAGGCCAAAATATCCTTGCGCAGGTGCGGCGCCCAAAACTGCACACAGTACTCCAGCTGCGGCCTCACCAGTGCCCTATACAGCTGCAGCAAGACCTCCCTACTTTTATATTCAATCCCCCTCGCTATGAAGGCCAGCATCCCATTCGCCTTCCTGACCACCTGCTGCACCTGCAGGCTGGGTTTTTGCGACTCATGCACAAGGACCCCGAGGTCCCTCTGCACCGTCGCCTGCTGCAGTTTTTCGCCACGTAAGTAATAGTCCTTCCTACCATTCTTCCTACCAAAGTGGACCACCTCACACTTGCCAACATTAAATTCCATTTGCCATTTCCTGGCCCATTCGCCCAGCCTATCTAGATCCTTCTGCAGACTCTCCACACCCTCCGCACAATTTGCCTTTCCCCCAATCTTGGTGTCATCAGCAAATTTCGACACCCTACACTCGGTTCCCTCCTCCAGATCATCTATATAAATGGTAAATAGCTGAGGCCCCAGCACCGACCCCTGGGGCACCCCACTAGTCACCAACCGCCAATCTGAATAGCACCCATTGACCCCCACTCTCTGCCTCCTATTTGACAACCAATCCTCTATCCACGCTAACACCCTACCCCCAACTCCATGTCCTCTGACCTTCTGCAGTAACCTCTTGTGAGGTACCTTATCAAACGCCTTCTGAAAATCCAGAAAGACCACATCCACCGGCTCTCCTCTATCCACCGCCCTAGACACATCCTCATAGAACTCCAGTAAATTTGTCAGACACGACTTCCCTTTAATGAAACCGTGTTGCGTCTCCCCTATCAAGCAATTCCCTTCAAGATGCCTCGCAATTTCCTCCTTAATGACGGATTCTAACATTTTACCTACCACAGACGTTAAACTAACCGGCCTGTAATTCCCCGCCTTTTGCCTGGCACCCTTCTTAAACAACGGCGTAACATTAGCCGTTTTCCAATCCTCCGGCACTTCCCCGGAATCCAGCGACGTCTGGAAAATAACCACCAAGGCATCCACTATCACCTCCGCCATTTCTTTCAGAACCCTCGGATGCATTCCATCCGGTCCTGGGGACTTGTCCACAATCAGCCCCTCCAGTCTGTTGCGCACCACCTCTCTAGTAACAGTAATGTCATTAAGACCCTCCAGTCCTACCACCTTTCCATCGCTAACACCCGGCAAATTATTCACGTCCTCCTCCGTGAAGACAGAAGCAAAAAAGTTATTCAAGACCTTAGCCATACGTGCTGGTTAAGTGCATTGGCCGTGCTAAACTCTCCCTCAGTGTACCCAAAGAGGTGCCGGAGTGTGGCAACTAGGGGATTTTCGCGATAACTTCATTGCAGTGTTATTGTGAAGCTACTTGTGACACTAACAAATAAATTTTATAAATTAGCCCTGCTGAATCCCCCACTGAGGGTTACTATTGACCAGAAACTGAACTGCTCCAGCCCTATAAATACTGTGGCTAAAAGAACAATGTAAAAAGTCTGACAACACCAGGTTTTAGTCCAACTGATTTATTTGATAGTAAACTCTATTTGATAGTAGATAGTAAACTTTATTTGATAGTGACTGATAGCCAAGTTCCGCACACATGAGGACGGTCTGAACAGGGATCTTGGGTTCATGTCGCACTGTCTGTAACCCCCGTGACTTGCCTGGGTTTGCAAAACCTCACTTACTGTGCTGTCTGAAGACAACACACATCTCTTTAAACTGTGATCAGTGCTCCTACCACTCACATTGTCGGCCACTTTAGGACTTGAACAGCAGGTTAGGTGTAAAGATTCGCATTCTAATCAGTAATCTGTAGACTGTCTGTGCTTTATATGCTCTGTCTGAGACCAGAACTCTCCATTCACCTGAAGAAGAGGGAAACCCCTTGAAAGCTAGTGAGTTTACTATCAAATTAATCAGTTGGACTAAAACCTGGTGTTGTCAGACTTTTTACTGTGTTTACCCCAGTCCAACGCCGGCACATCCACATCATGGCTGAAAGAACAAGTCAGAGGCTGTGAATTCTGCAGAGAGTAACTCACCTGCTATGAACGGATGGATGTATGTTTAGGAGCAGGAGTAGGCTATTTGGCCCATCGAGCCTGCTCCGCCATTAAATAAGAGCATGGCAGATCTGATTGTAACCTCAATCCCACAATCCTGTCTACCTACCATAACCTTTCACCCTCTTGTTACTCGAGCAAATATTTAGCTCTGCCTTAAAAATACTCAAAGATTTTACTGTCTATTACTAGCCTAACTGGCTAACTAGCCTAACAGCCCAACATCCCCCCCGCCCTCCCCACAATGTTGGGAGAATGGCCCAGTGACTTTTTCTTTTAGACGCGGTGGATACCTCTCTGGGAGGTGGGGGGGGAGCCAGCTGAGCCATCTGAGCTGTCGCCGTTCCATTGACCCTGCAGCTTTGGGAGGATGGGTAGACAACACTCCTTTTAAGTGACGGCAGCCCTGAAGGTCAGTAGTTAGTTGCCTGGCCCCTGAGAAATGCAGCTAGGTTTCTCGTAGATGCCCGAGTTGGGTTGGCCTCTGCTTCTACCACCTGCACTGGCAGCGCGTTCCAGGTTGCCACCATCCTCTGTGTGAAAAACTTGCCCACACATCTTCTCTGAACTCTTCCCCTCTCACCTTAAACTCTTGTAGTTGACCTTTCCAGAGGGAAAAACCTCTGACTCTCCATCCTGTCTATGCTTCTCATAGGTTTGTAGACCTCTATCCGGTCTCCCCCCCCCCACCTCAGCCTCTGTCTTTCCAGTATTATGAGGAGTCATATTATAAAGAAGTGGGAGCTAATGTTAAGGGCTGGACTTTTTTGGTCAATGTGTATTATTTCCAGCATTTCCTGTTTTAGTTTGAGATTTCCAGCACTTGCAATTTTTAGGGGGTTTCTTTCTCAATGAAACAACCTCTTCCGTTTCACTTTCTACTGAATTATGGTGCTTGACTTGTCCGCCCACTGGAATAAAGTACTTTTCATGAATAATCATAATCTAATTAAGGAATTATTTGCATGTTGTAATGGCCAACTCTAGCTAAGCCTGGGCCTCCCACACATTTCTCTACATCTCCCTCAATTGCTAAACATTACACAGCTTATGCAAAGTGCAGAAAGCTTCCTGGGCACATACAGTCAGATCGTCATGGAAATGCTCCTAGCCAGGATTTACATTTCAATAGAATTGAGTACAGTCAACATTACATTCTTATTAAAGACCGTTATAAAGTCCCCGGAATGAATGCTAACGTTCATCGATATCTTTATGAATACCCGAGAATGGTGTCAAGGATTTCTTCTCAGGACTGTCGGTCACCAGATCAGCCTTGGATGTAACGATGCAAGTTCTCCTTAGCATTACGTTGAAAATCCTTTTGTGAGCCACCGTTTTGTCTGTAGTCATCAACCTTTAGTCGTACAAAGAGAACAATGAACAAAGAAAAGGTACAGACCCTACCACCCTCCAAGCCCATGCCAATCATGACGCCCTAACTAAACTAAAAAATACTTTCTGCCCTTACTTGGACCATATCCCTCTGCTCCCTCCCTATTCATGTACCGTCCAGATGTTTCTTAAATGTTGCTCATGTGCCTGCTCCCACCACCTCCTCCGGCAGCGCATTCCAGGCACCCACCACCCTCCACGTGGAAAAACTTCCCCCCCGCTCATCTCCCTTAAACTTACCCCCTCTCACCTTGAACCTGTGCCCCTTTGTAATTGACACTTCCGCCCTGGGAAAAGCCTCTGACTATCCACCCTGTCTCTGCCTCTCATAATTTTGTAGACCTCTATCTGGTCTCCCCTCAGCCTCCGTCTTGCTTTATTCAGCCTCTCCTCTTAGCCAGCGCCCTCGAGACTAGGCAACTTCCCGGTGAAGCTTCTTTGCACTCGCCCCAGAGCCATGGCAGAAGGAAACTTGCTTCTGGCACAGTCGGCAAATTACACAGTTCCCACTGAAGGTTTAACTGCAGGTTTCACGCATGGTGGAAGGCACAAGAGGAAGCGAGTTATTTTCTGTACTCAGCCTCCCCGCATGAAGCATGTGTCATTATCAGCGTGAAGTAAAGTTTATGATTCCACAATTTACTAGCACTTTTACTAGGATGCTACCAGGACTTGATAGTTTGAGTTACAAGGAGAGGCTGGATAGACCGGGACTTTTTTTCTCTGGAGGCCAAGGAGTGATCTTATAGAGGTCTATAAAATAATGAGAGGCACAGATCAACTAGACAGTCAACATCTTTTCCCAAAGGTAGGGGAGTCTAAAACTAGAGGGCATAGGATTAAGAGGGGAGAGATACAAAAGAGTCCAGAGGACAATTTTTTTCGCACGGAGGATGGTGAGTGTCTGGAACAAGCTGCCAGAGGCAGTAGTAGGGGCGGGTACAATTTTGCCTTTTAAAAAGCGTTTAGACAGTTACATGGGTAAGATGGATATCGAAGGATGTGGGTCAAATGCAGACAATTGGAACTAGCTTAGTGGTTAAAAAAAGGGTGGCATGGACAAGTTGGGCCGAAGGGCCTGTTTTGATGCTGTAAACCTCTCTGACTCTATGACTCTAATTGCGTTTTGAATTCTATTCCACCCTTGCTCACTTGTGGTGATACACATCGAGTTCTAATAACTACCTTTGTGCAATAAGAGTCAACCTTCTCCCATATTCTTTTGGTGATCGTGAGTCAGTGGCGGCACAGTGACTAGCACTGCTGCCTCACAGCACCAGGGACCTGGCAGTGCATTCCAGGCACCCGCCACTCTCTGTGTGAAAAATTCCCCCTTAAACTTACCCCCTCTCACCTTGAACCCAGGGACCTGGGTCCCTGTCTGTGTGGAGTCAGCATGTTCTCCCCATATCTGCATGGGTCTCCCCCGTAGTCCAAAGATGTGCAGCTTAGGTGGATTGGCCATACTAAAATTGTCCTGTAGTGTCAGGGGGATTAGCAGGGTAAATAGGTGGGGTTACGGGGATAGGGCCTGGGTGAGATTGTTGTCAGTATAGGCTCAATGGAATGAATGGCCTCCTTTGACACTGTAATGATTCTCTGACTATTTCCAGTCCAACAAGCAGTGGAAATAACCTATCACTGTGTACCCTTTCACTGGATTTGCATGGTGTGATTTGGAAACATGGGAACGTTGTCATATGTTTGCAAGCAAGTTAGTCCTCCAGTCAGAGATTTACCTCAACTTACCTCAGATTTACCTCACTTTGTGGTTAGTCCTGGCTCGAAGGGCAGAATGGCCTCCTTCTGCACTGTAGATTCTCTGATTCTTATGTCAAAACTAGAACTGACCTTGTTTGCAGGTTTACTTTCACCCAGACTGGCCCACGCCAATTTCCTGACTGGCCCCTCTCCATAACGTAGGTGGGCCAGAGATATAGGAAAGGCTTGCCCAGAGAGTTAACTCACACAGCATGCCTTGGTTGGTCATTAGAAAACGCAGGCCTGGAGCAATCTTCAAAAGGCTTTAGCTAGGCTTTAGAGGGGAGGTGGTTATGGAGACAGAAGAATGGAGTCATTGATCACAGGGGAACCATGGAGATATGCAGAAGTGCCTATTGCCTCAAGTTGAAGTGGTTCTGCCCTGAGAATTGGGGTGATCTCATTTGGTATGTCCCCAACTGAATGTAGTATCAAGCTGTGTGGAGGGAGTCAGTTGAATGAATGAGGCTCTTCCAGATCCCTTGGCTGAAAATGAAGAAATTGCTTTTAGACACTCCTCACTTGTTACAGGAAGCCGCCAAGTGTGGCACAAACCTAAGATGGGAATCTCCACACCTGAAATTTTGAGGCCACATTGTGTCAGTGTGACAAGGCCTGAAGCCCTCCTCACTGCTCAGAAGCTATCTTTCTGAATCAACAGCCATATAGTGAGTTAACTCTAGACTCTTCAGAGTTAATTCTCAACTCTTGTGTTTCCATTTTTTGGAAATAGAGAATCCCTACAGTACAGAAGGAGGCCATTCGACCCATCGAGTCTGTACCGGCCACAATCCCACCCATGCCCTATTCCTGTGACCCTCATTTATCCTGCTAATCCCCCTGACACTAAGGGTCAATTTACCATGGCCAATCAACCCACACATCTTTGGACTGTGGGAGGAAACTGGAGCACCCGGAGGAAACACACACAGACGCGGGGAGAATACGCAGACTCCACACAGACAGTGACCCAAGGCCGGAATCGAACCTGGGTCCCTGGAGCTGTGAGGCAGCAGTGCTAACCACTGTGCCACCGTGCTGCCCATAATATATGGGATGTTGCATATAGTATATTGTCATATTGCCCTTCCGCATTACAGGACATTGTCAGATATACTTTACCTCAAATACCCACTTGAGATTATAATTTTCATTAAGTTGAATCAATTAGATAATGAAACTGAATCATTTACTGACAAGTATACAAAATACAGGTGCCAGATTGTAAAATTATTATTCAAATACCACAGATAATTTCAGTAGGCGGTATGCACGGTGTGTTGTCTGCTTATACTGCCTCAGCAAGACTAATTGAAGTTGGCTGGAAATTAATTCATTCTTCTTCCAGGGAATGTGGGCATCATTCGCATTTCTTTACCTTTGAACCAAGTGTCTCACAGGTCATTTCAGGATCATGGGTAGAGATGGTAGGCTTCCTTCCATGAGGGACATTAGTGAACCAGATGAGTTTTTTTATAACAGCTGATGATAATTTCAGAATTTATGAATTGAATTTTAAAATTGCGCCCACTGCCGTGGTGGGATTTGAACCCATGTTCCTAAAACATCAGCCTGGATTAGTGATCCAATGACATTACCGCTACCCCATTATCTCCCCCAACTACAACGTGCCGTATCTTTTATAGGTTTCATTATGTTGGAGGTGTGCCATTCGTCATCACAGTGGGTTGGCACTGCTGCCTCACAGCACTAGGGACCCGGGTTTGATTCCCGGCTTGGGTCACTGTCTGTGCGGAGTCTGCATGTTCTCCCCGTGTCTGTGTGGGTTTCCTCCGGGTGCTCCAGTTTCCTCCCACAGTCCAAACGACGTGCTGGTTAGGTGGATTGGCTGTGCTAAATTGCCCCTCAGGGGGGACTAGCTATGGGGTTGTGGGGATAAGGCCTGGGTGGGATTGTGGTCAGTGCCGACTCGATGGGCTGAATGGCCCTCTTCTGTACTGTAGGATTGTATGAAATCTGTGAAATTCTGTGTGCATGCTGTTAATATAAACTTGTTTAGTGATGAGGTTAGTTGCTGTACTGGCCCTTGATGCCTTTGGTTGCTCATTGCATTCTGAATGTTCCATTAGTTCTGAATGGCAGTGAAGTTTCATGTCATCCCAGTACATCAGCAACAAAGCTATATCCATTCCCTTGTCTCCCCTCATCATTTCTTGATTGATATATCTCTTCTGATGGAGAGTTAAGAAGTCACATTGCCCATTTTCCAGATTTCACCTTGGATAATCATTGAAGAATGACATTGTTTTTTAACTCATGCACGGGATATGGGAGCCACTGACAGAGTCAGCATTTATTGCCCATCCCTAATTGCTCACTCAGCCATTTCAGTGAAATTTAAGAGTCAACCACAAAATTGCGGATCTGGAGTCGCATGCAGGCCAGACCAGGTAAGGACAGCAGATTTCCTTTCCTAAAGGACATCAGTGAACTAGATGGACTTTTAAGACAATCGAGAAAGGTTTCATGGCTATGGTTCAAGTTAAACACTCCAAAGTGTTTTGTGGAGCAAGCCTGAATCATAAATTTTGCATCTTGAATTTGACTAGGATAAACAATGATATGTTCAACTTCAGGTATGATTCCAATGACCCGCTAGGGAGTTTTTATCAAACAAAGTTAATTTAAGAATATAGTTGACATGTATAGTAAGAAAATTAGCAAGAACTTTTATCTATTGCAAACAAGAAAATAACAACCACTATAAATATATAACCCTTAACATAGATATCTAATGTGTTTCAATCAAACCAAAACCCTTGCCATAGACACAACCTTTTAAGCAGGTTCAATACAGCAAAGTCTACTGCTCACGTGATCATGGAAATTGAGTCCTTTGGTTGAAGTCTGCAGATCTGTAGATTCAGTCTGAACAATGTTATGACCGCACAGCTTCCCAAAACACCAGAGAGATTCTGGTCCAGCCACCAACAACAGCAGGATTTTATCCTTCAGGAAAACAAGATGTTGTTTTCAGCTCACCAGCAGAATTTCCAGAACAACAGGGAGAGAGGGAAAACACTTCCTTTTAGCTTGCTGTCCCTTCTAAAACCCAAAAACTCAAACCTGCAGCTCCAAACAGAAACTAAAAATGAATCCCAGTCACCTGACTTGCCCAGTTTTTTGCTTCGTCCCAACAGTGACATCACCTAAGGCTGTGAGCATGCATAGTACTGACTGTGAGAACTGCAGAGATCATGATTAAAAGAAAAACATTCTTCATAGGTACACGAATATCACAGTCATCATTAGACTTTTAATTCCAGATTTTTTTATTGAATTCAAATTTCAATGTCTGCCACTAACCACTGTCCCATTGTATGGCTGCAGTGAACCTTTGTGCTGTGAGATCCTTCACCTCTCTGGAGAAAGCCTTATGGCACTCAGATTAATTGCCCAAACTTGCATTGTGGGTGGAACTTCAGCCAAAATCAGGGAACCCAATATCGGCTCAAATTTATACCTTTCCAGTCAGGCGTCATGTGCAGACAATGGGAAACCCATTTTTTTCCCCAAAAATACTGTTCTTTGTTCCTTGTAATAAAAAGCCTTGTGGAAAGTCTGACAGAAAAAGGACATTGCGAAAGGTCCAAAGTGCAATTTTCTGTCCTAGTCTTGTTGAGAATAAGGCCACTCAAACAACTGCAAAAGTGTTATGGTTCACTTTGACCAAAGAAATGGCCAAACTCTTAGCAAAATAGAAAAGCACAGATTTACTGAGGAGGATTTAAAGGAGACACCAGAGAGGACTAGGTGATGGACGGGCTGGCATAGTCACTAGAGAGGCTGTATAGCCCCTGGGAAAACTGATCCCCATTCTGTCAGTGGTGGGAGTGGGCTAATAACAAGTCTCTACAACATCATTATCCTGAAGCTCATCAGCATTGAGTGGTGGCGCAGGGAATCTCCCAAACTTGCATGTGTCTCCCCTGTCACCTGAAGACCACCCAACAAACCATGTTGGGTTTGCCAGTGGCCTCCCAGGATGGTCCAGCTTCGAAAGACACAGTGCCCACACGAGGGACTAGGAAATGGGGATTCTATTGAGCGCCACAATGTCTGCCAATGCCTATCCAATGACAGGCACTGAATTCAGTCAAGCCTCCCCAACTGAAACAATGTGAGCCTCCATCCGGTTTTCCAACAAATGAGCTGGACTTCAGCCTGGAAGACGAAATCCAGCCCACCCTCATCAAATTCCCAACAGAATCAGAGCACAACACTCAATGGGTAGGTTTTTAAAGTTTATTTATTGGAGTCACAAGTAGATTTACATTAACACTGCAATGAAGTTACTGTCAAATTCCCCCCAATCGCCTCCTGATTCGGGTACACTGAGGGAGAATTTACCATGGCCAATCCACTTAACCAGCATGAGTTTCGGACTGTGGGAGGGAACTGAAGCACCCAGCAAAAACCCACGTAGACATGGGAAGAACATGCAAGCTCCACACAGACAGTGACCCAAGCCAGGAATCGCACCCGAGTCCCTGTGAGGCAGCAGTGCTAACCACTGTGCCACAGATAGTGGGGTCCCCTGCCCCAGCACCAAAATTATTGGTGGTGATCTCCGAGCCACTTTGACGCATTAATTGCCTGGTGCTGGGCCTTCCATTCCCAGCCCCTGAGGAAGCCTCACCGGACGTTTGCTTAACAACAGCTGGCTGATTTTAATGGCCACTTCTGGGACTGCATCCTGCCCCAGTGAAGAGAAGCAAGGAGCCAGGGTCAGGACAGGAGCTCCTGTGTTTCCCCTGTGGCCCTTTTGCTCTTCCAATTATCCAAATCCCTCTTCAATTAAATCACGGTACCTTCTGGATAATAGAATCTTACAGTGCAGAAGGAGGCCATTCGACCCATCAAGTCTGCACCAACCACAATCCCACCATGGTTCCATCCACACAACTGCATGCATTTACCCTAGCTAGTCCCTCTGACACTAAGGGGCAAGATAGCATGTCCAATCAACCTAACCCACACATCTTTAGAGTGTGGGAGGAAACTGGAGCACCCGGAGGAAACCCATTCAGACATGGGGAGAATGTGCAAACTCCACACAAATAGTGACCCGAGCCGGTAATTGAACCTGGGTCACTGGCGCTGTGTGGTAGCACTGCTAACTACTGTGCCACCCCAGGAAAATGGGCAACGTTACCTCTTGACTGTCCGTGTGAGAAGAATTACTCAGAGTAGCCAATCTACACTATATTGTGTGATAATGTCAGCACTTCCAGCTAACGTATTGCAATGTTGTTCAATATCCTTCTTTACTAAACATCCCATTTAGTAATCGGAACTTCGCCAGGCATGCCATGTTGCAAGTTACAGATTTTACACTTGTGTTGACAATCCTTGGTAACACAATAGTTTTATAAACAGGTTGCTTTGTGCCTGCTTCAATTAAAAATGGCAAATCTTTCACACCAGTGTGTATTTGATTTTATCTCAGTTCTCAGCAGGTGCTGCTCACAGCAACACTGCTCAACTTGAATGTAACTCCAGTTGAATTACGTATTTTACCCCATTAAAGAATATTTTTTTTTGAAGAAGGGTTTTTGTAAAACATCTGCTCAGATCAAGCCCGCAGGTGGTTTCCCTCAATCTTTTTTTAATCCTGCATGCAACATAATTGGTTCTTAAGAAGGAAAGTTGATTGTTTGAAGAATTAGATTTTTGTGCTAAGTATGTGGTTCGTAGCTAATTATTAAATCATGTACTTTACATCAATCTATCTGTTTCTCAAGTGCTTTCTTTTCTGTTAATGAGTTACTGAAGAGCATGAATAGAGTGATGAAAAGTCCTACTATCAGAGACGTGTGGTTTGAGTGATGTTCACTCACTGCTTTGAGATTATGGAATCCCTACAGTGCAGAAGGAGGCCATTTGGCCCATTGAGTCTGCACTAACCACAATCCCACCCAGGCCCTATCCCGTAACCCTATATATTTACCCTGCTAATCCCCCTGACACTAGGGTCAATTTAGCATGGCCAATCAACCTAACCCGCACGTCTTTGGAGTGTGGGAGGACCCGGAGCACACGGAGGAAACCCACGCAGACACTGGGAGAATGTGCAGACTCCACACAGACAGTGACCCGAGGTTGGAATTGAGCCAGGGTCCCCAGTGTTGTGAGACAGCATACCAACCACTGTGCCACCTTGCTGCCCAGGGTAAATTTCCAGGCTCAGTGTGAAACACACAGAACACAAGGGGTATATTTTCTGATTTTACACTCCTGTTGTAATCCACCATCGATGGAAATGGCTGAAACAATTCACAGCCACAGAGGCTGGTGTCCAATATTCATAATTCCCTGATATTTCAGCTGCTTGTTGCAATGACTGCAACATTGAGGGAGATGGGTGCCATCTTCACCTAACGTCCATTGTTATAACCCAATTAGAGAGACCATTAACATCTCAAGAGGAATTTGAATACCACATTTTAACCGATAGAACTACACCACAGAGATTCACTTTACATAGAGACAGTGAAGATAGGAACAGGAGGAGGCCATTTGGCCCTACGAGCTGCTCTGCCAGATTGTTTAATTGAATTTAAATTCTACCATCTGTTATGGTGGGCTTCGAACCCGTGTCCCCAGAAAATTACTGAGTTTTTGGATTAATAGTTTAGCGATAATACCATTAGGCTATTGCTTCCCCTTGGACAGCATCATCAGCCAAGGAGCAGATTACAGTTCAAAATTACCCATTGCCTTTTTTTGAAAAATAATTCATGACACGGGGATTGAAGAACCATAGAACCCTACAGTGCAGAAAGAGGCCCTTCGGCCCATCGAGTCTGCACCGAACGCAATCCCACCCAGGCCCTACCCCCATACCCCTCTAACCTACACATCCCTGGACACTAAGGGGCAATTTCTTAGCATGGCCAATCAACCTAACCCGCACGTCTTTGAACTGTGGGAGGAAACCCATGCAGACACAAGGAGAATGTGCAAACTCCACACAGTCAGTGACCCGAGCCCAGAATTGAACTCAGGACCCTAGAGCTGTGAAGCAGCAGTGCTAACCACTGTGCTACCGTGACACCCTTGGTGAGAGGTGAGGTAAGAAAGGTGAGATTAGAGCACAAGATGCAAATGGGAGGAAAATAAATGGTCAAAAGCGGGAACGTTAAACAGAATTCATGATTGCAACTATTTCTTATGTCTACCTCTGAACAAATGTTCCAAATAAATTAAAGCTCACCACAGTGGTTAGCACTGCTGCCTCAAAGGCCGGGGACCCGGATTCATTTCTAATCCCGGGTCACTGTCTGTGTGGAGTTTGCATGTTCTCCCCATGTCTGCGTGTTTCCTCCGGGTGCTCCAGTTTCCTCCAACAGTCCAAAGATGTACGGGTTAGGTGGATTGACCATGCTAAATTGCCCCTTAGTGTCGGGGGATTAGAAGGGTAAATACATGGGGTTGCGGGGATGGGGCCTGAGTGTAGACTTGATGGGTCTCCTTCTGTACTATGATAAATTTGATAGAATTACAAACTTATCCCCTCCCTGTTTGAAGATATTTTGTTTAATGTGGTATGAGAAATGTCAGGTTTAGCAGTGTAGAAAAAGGACAGAATGAGATGTCATCATGTTGCTATCTGAACAATATGGAGCAACAATCTGTGACTTCTCAATGCCCGCTCCTATCAGCTTGGATCATGTAGATTAAGCCCAGGACAGGAAGCGGCCAGTCTTGTCTTGTCAGCTTGGATCACTGGTTGAGACTTTGAATTGGACTTTGATTGGATTTGATTGGATATAACTAAAAAAAAACTGTGACTTCTCGGCCTTTTGGCTCAGATCAAGTGTAGATTTAGGTCCTGCACTTGATAGAAGTCAATGAGGTTACACTGGGGCTTCATTTGAGGCAATTTTTTAAACTGGCACCTGGGCCCTTTGGCTAAAATGCAAACGAGACCACGCGCTGGAGGGGGCGCAATGCCTGCTCCAATCAGCTTGGATCATATAGATCAAGTCCCAAGGCAGGAAGATGGAAGTCTGTCTTATCAGCTTGGATTGGGAATGTCTCACTGGTAGAGACTTTGATTGGATTTGGTTGGATTTTGATTGGGTATAACTGAAAAAAAACAATCTGTGACACAATCTGTATCTGAGCAATAAAGTTCAGTTTAGGGATAAAGAATGGGAAGTCCCCCTGAGTGGGAACCATATGAGTAAAATCAATGACAAATTGTTTGCTAGCGGCGGAAGTCTCTGGTCCCGCCACCGTCAATGGGAATTCCAATGGGAATTGAGGCTTAGGGAGAAGGAAAGGAGAAGCTGCAGAATATAATGTCACAGTTACAGATAGGGTGAAGAGGAAGTTCAGCTTAATATCAGGTAGGTCCATTCAAAACTCTGATAGCAGCAGGGAAGAGTCGGTTGATCCGTGACCTCAGACTTTATATCTTTTTCCCAATGGAAGAAGGTGAAAGAGAGTATGTCCGGGGTGTGTGGGGTCCTTAGTGAACGTGGTACTAAACCCCCTCACCAGTGCCTGTAGTCAAAGTCCCGGCCCTACCCTTCAATCCAAATCCACGGCATCTCTTCTTCAAAGACTGCCTGCAGTCTCAGCAGTGGCCACCGCTTCCTGGTGGCGCTGCTGGCACTGGAGAGCTGCCGGTCATGTGACTAGCGGCACTTCCTCCCAGTTGGAGGGGGAAAACCCATCTCAAGTCAATAAATAAAGTTACAGTGTCAACATGTCTACAGGGCAATGAGGCCAAGGGGGGACGGGCTTCCTCCAGCCATGGGGCAATATCCCTGCCTCTCTATAAAATTCTGGCTACTGAGATATTTATGCTTCATTTTTTTAAGAATATATTTTACGCTGAATGTTTTTTTCTCTTTTGTCCTACTTTCAGAGAATGTCACTATTTATTGTAGAGGGTAGAGATCATATCACAATCAGAACCTCTGACTATAAATCCTTGACCTCCCTCAGCTGCAGAAACAATGCTGTATGAATAAGGTCAATGGAAGAACATTGTTATCTGACAGCACTCTGTAGGGAAAAACAGCAAATTAAACTTCCCTGATGGGCAGTAAGACCTGCTATCTGATTCCCAAATCAACTGTCCCCAATCATGTATGGATTATCTGGGTTGAAAGTGCATGCCGCAATATTAGTTAGGAACGCATTCATCTAACCACTTTACATTCCTCTGCCTGCTTTTTTTTTAAACCAAGCCTTTTGCCCATCTGGAATAACAAATTTATTAAAGTAACAGAGAAATTTCATTTGAACGCATGAGTACATTGCTGACAGTGGAATGCTATCCTTTATTACAAGAGGAATTCGATGGACAGGAATTATTGAGCATAAAAGTAAGGATGCGATGCCTCAGTTACACAGGGCATTGGTGAGATGCATTTTGAAGACTGGAGTGATTTTATCATCTCGCCCGCCACGGGAATCGGAGCGGGTGAGGGGGCAGGACCATGGAAAGATCTCAGGTGGGATTTTCCAGTTTTAGGGCAAGCGAGGCTGGAAAATCCGGCCCAATGTGTGGAGTACTGGGCAGAATTTTCCCATCCTGCCTGCCAGGCCTTGGACCATGCAAGGGACCATTGACCTCGAGCGGGATTTTCTGAACTTGGGGCGAAAAATCCTACTTCCTGTCTCTTTATTTAGGGAAGAGTGTGAATGTTCTGGAGGCAGGTCAGAGGAGGTTTACTAGGTTAATACACGGACTCTGCAGGTTGTCTTACAGGTTGGATAGACTGGGCTTGTTTCCACTGGAGTTTAGAAGGGTGCGACGGGGGGGTAGTGACTTGATTGAACTAAGTAAAATCCTGAATTGTCTTGATCAGATGAACATGGAAAGGATGTTTCCTCTTGTGGGTGAGTCCAGAACTAGGGGGACATTGTTTTAACATTGAGGTCTCCCTTATAGGACAGAGATAAGAAGAATTTTATTCCCTCTGAGAGTAGTGTGACTTTGGAACTGTCTGCCACAGAAGGTAGTGGAGATCATAGAATCCCTTCATTGGAGAAGAAGGAGGCCATTTGACTCATCAAGTCTGCACCAACCCTCTGACACAGGGAGAACATGCAAACTCCACCCAGTCAGTGACCCAAGGCCAGTATTGAACCTAGGTCTCCACCACTGTGAGGCAGCTGTGCTAACCACTGTGCCACCATGCTGCCAGAGATGGGGGTCACATTACTTCTAAGGTAGATCGATTCTTGTTAAGCAAGGGAATCAAAGATGATCAGGGGTAGAATGAAACACAACTAGATTAGCCATGATCTTGTTGAATGAAAGAGCAGTCTGAGTGGCCTAATTCACCTCTTATTTTGTATGCTCAAATGTTCATGAGGCTTATACATTCCTGGGTTCCCCCGAACCTGTCCAATGTTCACAGGTTATCATAATTTAAATAAATCTGGCAGGATCCACATCTCTATCATGGAGTCCAGAGGTGGGATTCTCCAGCCATGCTCACCCAGAAAATCCTGCTGATTTGATTTGATTTATTATTGGCACATGCATGAGCATACAGTGAAAAGCATTGTTTCTTGCATGCTAGACAGACAAAGCATACCGTTCAAAGAGAAGGAAAGGAGAGAGTGCAGAATGTAGTGTTACAGCCATAGATAGGGATAGAGAAAGATCAGCTTAATGCAAGGTAGGTCCATTCACAAAAGTCTGATGGCAGTAGGGAAGAAGCTGTTCTTGAGTCAGTTGGTACGTGACCTCAGACTTTTGTATCTCTTTTCCCAATGGAAGAAGGTGGAAGAGAGAATGTCCGGGGTGTGTGGGGTCCTTGATTATGCTGGCTGCTTTTCCAAGGCAGCGGGAAGTGTAGACAGAATCAATGGATGGGAGGCTGGTTTGCGTGATGGATGGGGCTACATTCACGCTCACTTGCAGGAGATGATGACAGAGTGGTAATGTCACTGGGCTAGCAATCCTTGAGGCTCAGGCTAATGGTCTGGGGAGAAGGGTTCATACACCAAAACAGCAGTTAGTGGAATTTAAGTTCAATTAATCTTTTAAATAAATCAATCATAATGACCATGACAACTATCAAACTTGATGCCATCTTGTGACTCCAGGCCCACCCAGAACAATATGGTCAATCCTTAACTGCACAGCAAATCACTCAGTTCAAGGGCAATTAGGAATTGGTGGCATTGTTGTTGCCTTACCCGTGACGTTCAAACTCAATGAAAGAATAAAAAAAGGTTTTGACTTGTGAGATGTCGAAAATTATGGGTCATAGACAAAAGATGGAGGTCTTTTGCAGAATGGTAGCATCCCTGCCTCTGGACCAGAAGCTCTAGGTTCAAATCGCACTCCAGGACTCAATGGCCATGGAAGGTGTGTTAACAATGTGGTCAAACAAGTTGAATCTCAAAGATAAGAGGAATACACTACGGATGCTGGAATCTGAAACAGAAACTGAAAATGCTGGAAAATCTCAGCAGGAAGGGGCAGCACGGTGGCACGGTGGTTAGCACTGCTGCCTCACAGAACCAGGGACCCGGGTTCAATTCCGGCCTTGGGTGACTGTGTGGAGTTTGCACGGTCTCCCCGTGTCTGCATGGGTTTCCTCCAGGTACTCCGGTTTCCTCCCACACTGCAAAGATATGCGGGTTAGGTTGACTGACCAGGATAAATTGCTGCTTAGTGTCAGGGGGTTAGGAGGGTAAATATGCGGGGTTATGGGATAGGGCCTGGGTGGGATTGTTATTGGTGCAGACTCGATGGACCAAATGGCCTCCTCCTGCACTGTAGATTCTATGAGGTCTGACGGCATCTGTGAAGGGGGAATAGAGCGAAAATTTTGAATCTGGGTGACCCTTCGTCTGAGGTTGAATATCAAACTGCAAATCGTTCCAATTCCTGCCAATGGCCCCTTCACCGGCCATCCGATGGAAAGAAATTGGAATCTCTACCGTTACTATACTTAGCTCTGGGCTGCAACAACGTGCATGCAAAATCATATGTTGGTGTTGTAAGTTGGACTTGTCTTTGGGCACAGAACTCAAGATATAAATATTCACTAGAAGAATGCGGGAGAAGGTTGCTACCAAATGGAGTTATTGAGCCAACTAGCATGGGCACAATGAAGGGTAACATGGATGAGGGCAATGGGGGGGGAGATAAAATAAGACGGGAAGAGGCTCATGTGGAGAATGGACCTGTTAAACCTGTCTGCGTAGCTCTGTGCAAAACAAAATCTTCAGTCACCACTTGAAAGTGCTCAGTTCTTGCGCAGCCACTATCTGTGGCTGGTCACGATATCTAAAATTGTTTTCATCTTGTTTCAATCCAAATTTAGTCTGTTCAGTTGAGCGCCCTGCGATTGGTTGTACGGTTGTATATTTTAAAGCTTTGACCTGTCGCCACAGCAACCTCAGATGCCCATAATGTGGCCAGCATCGCTAGGCTACTAATGATGGGAAATGCACAGTCCTGATCTTTGTGTCTAACCTGAAGGTGCATGGCCACTTTAAGGGAAATCTTCTGTATATGTTCAAGAAGGATTTTAATGGTATACAACGCAGCTTTTTCTCAGAAGATTCCCATTCTGCTTTGGTCCTGAAAATCTTTAAGCTCTACTGAGCATTTTCAATAAATGATCTGAACTCATTTCCTCTAATTTTGTATTTCTACATAGGAAGAACAAGACCATGCTGGTGTTTATGCTCCACACATGCCTCCTCCTGTCTATTTCACCTCGTTAACATAGCATTGCTGGCTCAGCCAGCAATTATTGCCCATCTCTAGTTTCCCTTAAGAAGATGGTCTTCTTGAACCACTGCAGTCCATGTGCTATAGGTGCACCCACAGTGCCGTCGGAGAGGGAGTTCCCGGAATTTAAATTCCCAATGCCTTCAATTTTGTTCGGGCTCCATGATGCCACACTGTCAAGTGTTGCCTTGGTGTCAAGGGCAGTGTCTTCCAACTCACCCCGCAATAATCTCTCCCTCAATGTTAACTAAACGAAGGAGATTGTCATCAACCTCAGGAAGTGCAGAGAACATGTCCCTGGCTTTACCAACAAGAATGAAATAGAAAGGGTCGAGAGCTTCAAGTTTTTAGGCGTCCATATCACTAACAACCTGTCCTGGTCCCCCCCGTGCTGACACTATCGTTAAGAAAGCCCATGAACACCTCTACTTTCTCAGAAGACTAAGGAAATTTGGCATGTTAGCTATGACTCTCACCAATTTTTACAGATGCATCATAGAAAGTGTTCTTTCTGGTTGTATCAGAGTTTGGTATGGCTCCTCCTCTGCCCAAGACCGCAAGAAATTACAAAAGGTTGTGAATGTAACCCAATCCATCACGCAAACCAGCCTCCCATCCATTGACTCTGTCTACACTTCCCGCTGTCTTCGCAAACCTGTCAGCATAATTAAGGACCCCACGCACCCCGGACATTCTCTCTTCCACTTTCTTCCGTAAGGAAAAAGATATAAAAGTCTGAGGTCACGTACCAACCAACTCAAGGACAGCTTCTTCCCTGCTGCCATCAGACTTTTGAATGGACCTACCTTGCAGTAAGTTGATCTTTCTCTACACCCTAGCTATGACTGTAACACTACATTCTCTCGTTTCCTTCTCTATGAATGGTATGCTCTGTCTGTATAGTGTGCAAGAAACATACTTTTTACTGTACGTTAATACATGTGACAATAATAAATCTAATCAAATCGAATTGAATTCAGCTCTACTGTCCATGTTTGGACCAAAGCTGTATTAAGGTCTAGAACTGAGAGATTTGTGTGGAACTCAAAGTGGACAATGGTGAGAACAGGTTAAATATTGCTCATTAGCCGTCGCCATCAACAACGTCCATCATTTTAATAATGATTACGGGTGACTGAAGAGGCAGTGATTGAATTTGCACTTTTTTTTGTGTACAAGACATATTTGGGTAATTTTCCACTTTAATGGTTAGATGCCAGTGTAGATGTACCAGGTGGTTCAGCCAGAGATTTCTTTTCATTTGTTCAACTTAAGTTTTTAAGTTTATTTATTAGTGTCACAAGTAGGCTTACGTTAACACTGCAATGAAGTTAGTGTGGAAATCCTGTAGTCGCCACACTCCGGCGCCTGTTCTGGTTCACTGAGGGAGAATTTAGCATGGCCAATGCACCTAACCAGCACGTCTTTCGGACTGCGGGAGGAAACCAGAGCACCCGGAGGAAACCCACGCAAATCTTATTTGGTCTGGCTTGATTACCAGTTTTATACCCAAGAGCCCACTCATCATCTTTACTGCCATAAACACAGTAGGGTTTTGGAAAGACTTGAGGCATGCTTATGTAGCATCCGAATCATTTCGTAATGACTCTTCCCAAACTTAACATCACTGTGGTGAAATGGAACTCCAAACAGCAAAGGACTCTGAACAATTCAGAAACGCACTTCATTTTGGATTTAAAGTTTCAGTGAAAGGTAGGTGTTGCATTTCTGAGTTATTTTCCTTCTGGATGAATTTAGTTTTGTTGCAATAAATAATCTTTTGCTGTTGACCTCAGGATAAATGGCCTGTCATTCCTGTGGAGGGAGAGGAAGCCACAATTAGCATCCCATCTATCTTTCCAAGGTACAATCTCAGAAGGTATAATCTTTAATCCTGCAACCCATTAACCCATTCACGATGTGCATGAGGCGTATAAATCTCAGTGCATAGCAGACGTGGGCTTGCATTTGAATCCTGCCTGGGTGAAGTGAGCATGCATTAAGAGTGCTCATAGAAAGCAAACCTGTGACCATTTCAAATGATGGACAATTAACATTATTTGAAAACTATCTAAATAGCTAATTCAGGTGATCTACTTGGAGCGTAATGGATAAAGTTTAAAGTTTGTTTATTAATCAGAAGTAGGCTTACATTAACACTGCAATGAAGTTACTGTGAAAATCCCCTAGTCGCCACAGTCCCTGTTCGGGTACACCGAGGGAGAATGTAGCATGGCCAACGCACCTAACCAGCACATCTTTCGGACTGTGGGGGGAAACCGGAGCACCCGGAGGAAACCTGTGCAAACACAAGGAGAACGTACAACTGTTACACAGGCAGTGACCCAAGCCAGGAATTGAACCCGGGTCACTGTCGCTGTGAGGCAGCAGTGCTAACCACTGTGCCACTCTGCTGGCCCTTTGAGTCTTTGCTGAACTAAAGGTGACTTTCTGTAGTCCCTGGGCTGGATTCTCTGACCTCGCTGGGGTTCTCCGGTCCTGCTGCAGTAAATGGGGATTTGGCTAAGCGCCAACATTCTCCATTCTTGCTGGCAGCAGGGGCAGAGTGTACAACACTGGAGAACTCTGGCCCAGATATCTGGGAGATCAATGGGAACTCCAAGGAATTTCAACTCACTCTCCGTCACTGAGGATGCAGAGCTGGGCTGAAAAGTGACAGATGGAGTTTAACCCTGATAAGTGTGAGGTGATTCATTTTAGTAGGGCAAACTTGAATGTGGATTACAAGATCAATGGCAGGGTTCTGAGAAATGTGGAGGAACAGAGAGATATTGGGGTTCAAAT
The DNA here is from genome assembly GCF_965287045.1 of Carcharhinus amblyrhynchos. NCBI lineage: Eukaryota > Metazoa > Chordata > Chondrichthyes > Carcharhiniformes > Carcharhinidae > Carcharhinus > Carcharhinus amblyrhynchos. Next base: position 69,327,648 of record NC_137337.1, on the reverse strand, counting down.
CCACAGATCTCTGAAGGTTGCCACTCAAGTGGATAGAGCCGTGAAGAAGGCTTATAGTGTGTTAATGTTTATTAGCAGGGGGTTTGATTTTAAGAGTCATGGGGTTATGCTGCAACTGTACAGGACCTTGGTGAGACCACATGTGGAATATTCTGTGCCGTTCTGGTCACCTCACTACAAGAAGGGTGTGGAAGCATTGGAGAGAGTGCAGAGGAGATTTACCAGGATGCTGCCTGGTTTGGAGGGTAGGTCTTATGAGGAAAGGTTGAGGGAGCTGGGGCTTTTCTCTCTGGAGCAGAGGAGGATGAGAGGCAACTTGATAGAGGTTTGTAAGATGATGAGGGGGATAGATAGAGTGGATGTTCAGAGACTATTTCCTCGGGTGGATGTAACTGTTACTAGGGGGCATAACTATAAGGTTCGTCGTGGGAGATATAGGAGGGATGTCTGAGGTAGATTCTTTAGTTAGAGAATGGTTAGGGTGTGGAATGCACTGCCTGCTGTGATAGTGGAGTTGGACACTTTAGGAACTTTCAAGCGGTTATTGGATAGGCACATGGAGTACACTAGAATGATAGGGAGTGGGATAGCTTGATCTTGGGTTCAGACATAGCTCGGCACAACATTGAGGGCCAAAGGGTCTGTACTGTGCTGTACTGTTCTATGTTCTATGAGTAGAAAATATTAGGGTCTATTATCTTACACTAAACAGATTCCAATAAATGTTCTGATGAAAGATCATCCAGACTCAAAATGTTGGCTCTATGCTCTCTCCACAGATGTTGTCAGACCCACTGAGATTTATCCAACATTTGCTGTGTTTATGTTTCAATAAATGTTGCCAGAAGTCTCCAGCTATACATGCAACACAGTGGCACAGTGGTTCACACTGCTGCCTCACAGCACCAGGATCTGATTCCCAGCCTGGGTGGCGAAGTCTGCACATTCTCCCAGTGCCTAGAAAAGAATGGTTTGATGGAGCAGACGCAGCATGGATTCGTGAAGGGGAAGTCATGTTTGACGAATTTATTGGAATTCTATGAGGATGTGACTAGTGCAGTAGACAGAGGAGAACCGGTGGATGCGGTGTTTTTAGATTTCCAGAAGGCATTTGATAAGGTGTCTCACAAAAGGTTGCTGCAGAAGGTTAGGGTGCACGGAGTTGGGGGTAAGGTGTTAGTGTGGATAGAGGATTGGCTGTCTAATAGGAAGCAGAGAGTTGGTATCAATGGGTGCTATCCTGGTTGGCGGTTGGTGACTAGTGGAGTGCCGCAGGGATCGGTGCTGGGGCCTCAACTGTTTACTGTTTTTATAGATGATCTGGAGGAGGGGACTGAGTGTAGGGTGACGAAATTTGCTGATGACACGAAGATGAGTGGAAAAGCAAATTGTGCTGAGGGTATGGAAAGTCTGCAGAGAGATCTGAGCAAGTGGGCGAGGAAGTGGCAGATGGAGTATAATGTTAGCAAGCGTGAGGTTATCCACTTTGGCAGAAATAATAGTAGGAGGGATTATTATTTAAAAGGTAAAAAGCTGCAGCATGCTACGGTGCAGAGGGACCTGGGGGTCCTTGTGCACAAGTTGCAAAAACCCAGTCTGCAGGTGCAGCAGGTGATCAGGAAGGCGAATGGGATGTTGGCCTATATAGTGAGGGGGATAGAATATAAAAGCAGGGAGGTCTTGCTGCAATTGTACAGGACATTGGTGAGGCCGCAGCTGGAGTACTGTGTGCAGTTTTGGTCACCGCACTTGCGCAAGGATATTTTGGCCTTGGAGGGAGTGCAGAGGAGGTTCACTAGGCTGATAAAGGAGATAAAGGGGTTGGACTATGAAGAGAGACTAAATAGCCTGGGTCTGTACTCGTTGGAGTTTAGAAGGATGAGGGGAGATCTTATAGAGACGTATAAGATAATGAAGGGGATGGATAGGGTAGAGGTAGAGAGATTCTTCCCGCTTAGAAAGGACAGCAGGGCTAGAGGGCACAGCCTCAAGATAAAGGGGGAAGGCAGTTTAGAACGGAGTTGAGGAGGAACTTCTCCACTCAAAGGGTGGTGAATCTCTGGAATTCTCTGCCCGTTGAAGTGGTGGAGGCTACCTCGCTAAATATATTTAAGACACGGGTAGATAGGTTTTTGGTAGGCAAGGGAATTAAGGGTTATGGGGAGAAAGCGGGAAAGTGGAACTGAGCCACTTCAGATCAGCCATGATCTTATTGAATGGCGGAGCAGGCTCAAAAGGCCAGATAGCCTACTCCTGCTCCTACTTCTTATGTTCTTATGTTCCTGCTCCTATTTCTTATGTTCTTATGCCTGCGCGGGTTTCCTCTGGATGCTCCAGTTTCCTCCCACAGTCCAAAGACGTGCTGGTTAGGTGCATTGGCCGAGCTACATTCTCCCTCAGTGTACCCGAACAGGCGCCGGAGTGTGGTGACTGGGGGATTTTCACAGTAACTTCATTGTAGTGTAAATCTAATTGTGACATTAATGAATAAACTTTTAAACTTTAAACTATCAGGATTGTACAGTCCTGCTGGCAGCGCACCCCCGCCTGTGGGTTTTAACAGTGGCATGGGGTGACATCAGTGGAAATCCCATTGACAATGGCGGAACTGGAAAGTCCTACCACAGCAAGTGGCATGTTACCTCCCGCCACCAAGAAACAGGCAGCTGGCAGGCTGGGAAACCTCACTCGTAGACTTTATTAGGTGGAAATCTGGAATTCTTTACTGAGGTTTGGTGGATTAAGTTCTGCTCCCATCTGCTTTATAGCAACTCCCCGCCCCACCCCCAACCCCCAGTAACAAATAAAATTTAATAACATGGGATTACAGAACTCTCCTGGTGTGAGCGGTACAGTGGCACCGTGGTTAGCACTGCTGCCTCACAGCACCAGGGAGCCAGGTTCGATTCCTGACTTGGGTCACTGTCTGTGTGGAGTCTGCACACTCTCCCTGTGTCTGTGCAGGTTTACTCCGGGTGCTCCAGTTTCCTCCCACAATCTGAAAGGCATGCTGGTTAGGTGCTAAATTCCCTGTCAATCTTTCCAAACAGGCGCCAGAGGGTGAGGAGTAGGGGATTTTCACAGTCACTTCATTGCAGTGTTGGCGTAAGCCTACTTGTGACACTAGTAACTAAACTTAAAAAATTGTGCCCATTGACATGGATATGTCATTCCATAAATCCATGGACTATTTTTCATGAAAACCTCTAACCAATAAGCCTTGAAAATGCCTTAAGTCATTAACTGCTTTCTGACAGTAAGAGACAGGTTACATGGGACACTTCCATTCATGATGTGGGTATGCCGGCGTTGGACTGGCGTAAACACAGTAAAAAAAAAGGCCATTCACCTGACGAAGGGGGTAACCCCGAAAGCTAGTGAGTATATTATCAAATAAATAGGTTGGACTAAAACCTGGTGTTGTCAGACTTTTTACTACACTTCCATTCAGCAGAGATGGAGCTGGGTGAGGGGTGGGGGGTGGGGAGTGGGGGGGGGGGAGGTGGGATTTCAGCCTGTTGGTCTGGTTTGCACACAAAGCCAGGTCCCAAAGTGGGGGGAAGATCATATTCCAACAGATTACGCCACCCCAGTCTCTTGTGAATTACACAGATGGTACATCTGCCGGATCTTATATCGCATTAAAGATGAACGTGCAATTTACAGTAAAAGTTATTTTTAGAAAGTTAGTTATTATTTTTGGGACACTTGAGTGTTCTTGAAGTATCCTCGATCATTCAGTAGCAGCTGTAGCTTGTTTGTGGCTGATGTTAACGGTGGAACTTCCACCAAGCAAAATAACCTCGTCAACTCTATTCACTTCCTGGGGGGAGGAGGGGGAGGTGGATATAAGGAGGGGGAATTGTTATCACAAGGTATTCATGACCTGATGGCCTATTTTGACAGAAGGACGTTGGGCGGCACGGTAGCACAGTGGTTAGCACTGCTGCTTCACAGCTCCGGGGACCTGGGTTCGATTCCTGGCTCGGGCCCCTGTCTGTGTGGAGTTTGTACATTCTCCTCATGTCTGCGTGGGTTTCCTCTGGGTGCTCCAGCTTCTTCTCACAGTCCAAAGATGTGTGGGTTAGGTTGATTGACCATGCTAAAACTGCCCTTAGTGTCCTGAGATGTGTAGGTTAGTGGGTTAATATGTGGGGGTGGGGCCTGGGTGGGATTATGGTTGGTGCAGACTCGATGGGCCAAATGGCCTCTTTCTGTACTGTAGAGTTTCTATGATTCTTTCTAAGCCATGCCATGGGTTCCTTGGCTTATGAGAAAGGGGTCAAACACTTTCTTTAAGCGCACTTTGACTTCATTCTGAACAATTTGAAAGAATGATTTTATCTGTCACTTTTACGAATATTGTACTGATCTCTTTCAGTACTGGATTCATTTCCTCCACTGCTCCGCTTTCCACACATTTGTATGCAAGTGAACGAAAAAAAACACTAAAATGGTCACACGTCAACTAAAAATAGAGTAAGCACCCTGTATTATTAAAGACTGAGTCCACTTGAGTTTTTTTAAATTCATTTACGGGATCAGATTGTCGCTGGGTTGGTGTAATAAGTCTCCGGAAGGGAGTTCAGCACCACACTGCCTCAGATGACCGGCCTACTGGGCCTCATGACGTGGCGATGCCGGCATTGGACTGGGGTAAACACAGTATGAAGTCTCACATCACCAGGTTAAAGTAGGCTGGTGTTGTGAGACCTCCTACTGGGCCTTCCCAGGCCAACCCTGCTCTCCTCCCCATCCCCAGACATCGCCCCCCCCCCCCCCCCCCCCCCCCCCACCCCCATGCCAATGACCAGCCCCGACACCCCTCCCCTGGCCCCGATGACCAGATCCAACCATCTTCATCCTCCTTCCCTCCCCCACCTGTCCCGACTGCAGAATGATCAACCCCAATAGACCCTGCCCTCAGAAAGCCCCACCCCTTCTGGTCCCACCCCGTTCCACTGCTCGATGCCCGGTGAGCAGTGCCAAGGTGCCTGGTGTGCAGTGCCAATTTGGCCCTTGGACAGTGCCAGGGCTTGCACTGCCAGGCTGGCACTACTCAAGGGGCACCCCCTTGCCACCCTCTTGGGGGGGTCTCCCCCTGATGGGAGGCAGACATCCACACACCTCACCACATAGGCTCAGGCGGAGGTTCACAGGGTGATCAGTGCTAATGCGCCACAGAGGACAACCACAATACAGTGCAGGAAGAGAATGGATGATTTAATCCCCTCTGCCAGGAAAAGCCCACCTTCTCCTCGCTCTCGACTCACACAAGCACATGAGGCTTTTACCATCCACAGATACCAGAAACTCTACTGCCACAAGGGACACCACCACTGATTCCATCACTTGTATCTCTTCTCACATCCTGCATAAATCACGTCAAAAAACAAAGAAAATTACAGCACAGGAACAGGCCCTTCAGCCCTCCAATCCTGCACCAACCATGCTGCCCGACTTAACTAAAACCCCCTACCCTTCCGGGGACCATATCCCTTCATTCCCATCCTATTCATGTATTTGTCAAGATGGCCCTTAAACGTCACTACCGTATCTGCTTCCACTATGTCCCCCCACAACAAGTTCCAGGCACCCATCACACTCTGTGTAAAAAAAATCTGCCTCGTACATCTTTAAACATCGCTCCTCGCACCTTAAACCTGTGCCCCCTAGTAATTGACTCTTCCACCCTGGGAAAAAGCTTCTGACTATCCACTCTGTCCATGCATCTCATAATCTCGTAGACGCTCATAATCTTGTAGGTGGCATGGTGGCACAGTGGTTAGCACTACTGCCTCACAGCGCCAGGGACTCAGGTTCGATTCCCGGGCTTGGGTGACTGTGTGGAGTTTGCACATTCTCCCTGTGTCTGCGTGGGTTTCCTCCGGGTGTTCCGGTTTCCTCCCACACTCCAAAGGTGTGCAGGTGAGATGGATTGGCCAAGCTGAATTGACCCCTTAGTGTCAGGGAGACAAGCTAAGGTAAATGCCTGGAGTTATTTGGATAGGGTCGGGTGGGTTTGTGGTCGGTGCAGGCTCGATGGGCCGAAAGGCCTCCTTCTGCACTGTAGGATTCTATTGTTCTACTTCTGTTAGGTCACCCCTCAACCACAGTCAAACCAGTAAGGACAAACCAAGTTTCTCCAACCTCCCCTCATAGCAAATGCCCTTCATATCAGGCACCATCCTGCTAAATCTTTTCTGTACCCTCTCCAAAGCCTCTCCATCCTTCTGGTAGTGTGGCAACCAGAATTGAACACTATATTCCAAGTGCGGCCTAACTAAGGTTCTATAAAGCTACAACATGACTTGCCAATTTTTAAACTCAATGCCCTGGCGGATGAAGGCAAGCCTACCTGTGACCAATAAATAAACTTTAAACACTTTTTTCGGACTGTGGGAGGAAACTAAAGCACCCACAGGAAACCCTACAGGGGGCGTGATTCTCTGGCTGCACTTGCCCCAAAACCGGATAACTCCACCCGAGGACAACAGACCTGTGCACGGTCACCAGCCCACCCCCAGCCTGCTACAGTGAGACAGGGAAATTCCACTCCCCCCACCTCCCTGGGAGAACTTGTGGACTCTGCACAGACGGTGACCCAAGCCGTGAATCAAAATCGGGTCTTTGGCACTGTGAGGCAGCTGTGCTAACCACTGTGGCACTGCGCCGCCCTGATTGTGGTTTGGTTAAAAGAAACTAGCCGCACCATCTTCACATTTTCTTTCAACAAAAGCTGACATGATCGAAGTGAGGGATGAAGAATGGAACTTTTTCCATTTCAGGTTCTTGATGTTGGGATCAGATGTTTGCGGGTCAGGTTTAACACACACGGCTGTACTGCAGCAACATTTACCACTCTGCCTGAACACTGCACTTCCCACTTCAACTCAGAAAGCACTCCTTGTTGCTTCAGTGTGGTGCTGCTATCTCCATCTCCTACATCAACCCTGCTGAGCCACTTTGGCATTTATTGCTGAATTTGGAGCACCAAATCTCACCCAGGTAAGAAATCTCTTCCCCCGCCCTGGTGTGTAGGATCTGAAGAAACAGTGCTACATTCTAGCGGTGTGAGAAATTGTCCTTACTGCTGCTGTAGTTGAGAGAACATTGCCAATCAATGGAGGAATTTGGTGCATTGGAAAATTCACTCACTTATGTTGTTTGTGCGATTGAGTGTAATGATGAACAATTTACAGACTGCAACAGTAAGGAGATGAAAAAATTCTTAAACTTATTCTTGGCATCTGTTATATTTTTCTTCCCATTTCCTCCCGCCAGCTGTCTACGGGCTCCAGGCCTGCATAATTGTGGTCACTGTCCCTTTAAGGATCAATCTGTAGAGTAAGGGTCACATGACCCAGGGGACCAATCGGGAGAAAGGATGGGGGATCACTTCCGTAAGCTCGGATTTCTATTCCAGAATCTTCTCAAGAATGTGCCATTCTTCATGATGCTGCAAGCCCCTGTATAGCCTTTACCTGTAAATAATCATGTTTCAGCCTTAACCGATTATTACATTGGCGACGAGGGTAAAAACTAACCTCAAACTGTAAGTATACAGTTTCATTTGAAATTGAGTAAAATTGAGACAAGGAAGACTAACTGCAAAAATGGGTGGCACAGTGGTGAGCGCTGTTGCCTCACAGGTTCAGGGACCTGGGTTCGATTCGGGCCTCAGATCACTGCCTGTGTGGAGTTTGCACATTCTTCCCATGTCTCAGTGATCTGGTTTCCTCCCACAGTCTGAAAGATGTTCTGGTTATGTTCATTGCCCAGGTTAAATTGCCCCTTAGTTAGGGAGATTAGCAGGGTAAATACATGGGGTTACAGGGAAAAGGCCTGGGTGGGATTATTGTCGGTGAAGACTCAATGGGCCAGATGGCCTTTTTCTGCTCTGTAGGGATTCTATGATCGAGCACATTAGAACTGTGCCTTACCACCCAGCATCCAACAGGCTAGCTGACAAGCGTTTAGGTCTGACCTAAGAAGCAGTCAGAAGGGATCGTGGAGACTAGAATATCATGATTTCTTCTGGACCACTCCACGAGCAACAATGGGAGTTGTTGATGAACCATCATCTCAGAATGAGAGCGAGCCTCATGTTTCCAAATTTGCTGGGGAGGGTAGAGGCCAGCCAAGGCAGTCGGAAGACAAAGCATGATTCACGCAAGTCAACACAGCCGTTCTCAGTGACTGAAGCCGTGGATGTGAGGACTTTTAGAAGTGGGTCAACTTGGCAGCCCGGAGTCATTGTATCCAAAATGTGCACCTGTCTTGTCAAATGGATGCGGGAAAAAGGATCATCCGGAAACCTTTTGAGAGTTGTCCCAGCAGCCTGGACTGCCCTCAGGAGCTGGGTGCCATCTGGGAATGTTGTCAATTGTCCAAGTGTTGAAGTAATAGGTCATCCTGCAGCGGACACAGCCAAAATCTTCATGGAAACAGAAAATTGTACTGCCTGTGTCTGAAGAGACACCTATCATTGTGGTTTTGGTTGACAGCAATCCCGTGGAAGGACCCCAGACGTAGAAGTTATGTTGCTTCACAAAACTTCAGAAACCCCTGAAAAACCAAATTTATAATTGACTAAATCCATGTACTAAATATCCAATTATCTTGGATTGTGTAAGTTGAGTATTGACGCTGGTGTGAAAGGACTTTGAGGAGGAAGAATGTGGTGATTGTCCCTTCACGATCAATCTGCAGAGTAAGAGAACACATGACCCAGGGAACCAATCAGGGAGCAGGGTGGGGGATCACCCTGGTGAGCTCACGTTTCAGTTCTAGAACCTTCTCAGGAGCTGTTGGCAGCCATGATGCCGCAAGCCTCTGTATGAAAGTAATCACACCATAATCCCAGATGATCATAGGCTGTTTGCCCCTTTGAAGCGGAGAGCTGATTAGTGATGATTTAACATCACACGTTGGGCGAGGGGCAAAGTTGAGAAGCTGAGGCCTTCATGAATAACCTCGCAGGTACTGTAAATAGAAGTGTTGCTTGTTCATAGAATCCCTACAGTGCAGAAGGAGGCCATTCAGCCCATCGAGTTTGCACCAACAACAATCCCACCCCAGACCCTAACCCCACACATATACCTGGCTAATCCCTCTAATCTACACATCCCAGGACACTAAGGGGCAATTAACCATGGCCAATCCACCTAACCGGCACATCTTTGGATTGTGGGAGGAAACCAGAACACCCGATGGTAACCCACGCAGAAAATGTGCAAACTCCACACAGACAGTGACCCAATCCGGGAAGCGAAGCCGGGTTCCTGTACCTCACTGTGAGGTGGCAGTGCTAACCACTCTGCCACCGTGCTGCCCTTGTTCTCCCCCAACTAGTGAACAAGAATAATTGCAGTAATGTTGCTCTAAAAATGGCTTGAAGAACAGCAGTCCCACCAATTTCCCTTTCTTGTGCATTCTTCATCATAGCAGATGTGAATTTAGCCCAGTGGGGAAGTGGGGGGGGGGGGCGGGGGGGGGCGGAGGATCAAAGCTGTAATCCCCCCCATTCTGTGCTCAGGATCAATTTCCTCCATCTTTCAGCTTATAGCCACATATCACAGTTATTTTTAAATGCTTCCGTTGATTGAGTGGCACAAGATGTCCAAAAATAGCAGTTTAAATATATCCTAAAAGGGACAAAGCTATGGGGAGCCTTGTCATCGTCCGTACTCGCATCACTGTCTTGTCAAATCTAATGTTCAGTGGACTGGATGATGCACCATTCACTACTGGGTGCTGCGCTCTTTCCCAGTTGCCCTCAACCTTTTCCATTTGGTTTGCTAGCATGAGTATAGCTGGAGCTGCTCAGGCTCACACAGGCAGGAATGCTCACTCCCCATGCAAGTCACGTCCCCTTGCAAAACAATCAGCACTCACGGCCTCGTTTCTCCCTATTGAAGCTGTTTGCTTGCATAACATGTAAACATGCTATTGTGTTGTCAAATACAGCAGTCTCCAGCTTTTTCTTGAAAAAGAGTAACTTTCTCAGCGCTTTTCCCTGCTTACGTGTGGCTCAGTGACTTGAGCGGAAACGGTTGGAACTCTTTGAATTCCTCTCCGCAGCCGATCATTAAACGCTGTTGAAAGCGCCATGTGCATTTCTACAGCATACAAATCTTGGCTCCAATTAGACAGAATTATAAGTTTATTCAATGCGAAAGTATATGCCATTGTGAATCGGCAGGTCAATTAAAGGACAAAGAACAGTTAGCTACTTTATGAAAAATGAATGCCTATTATTGTGATTTGCTCAGACTTCTGCAGAGAATTTCCCATTATTCTGATGCATATTTTTCCAGTGAAATGTTCTCTCGGTGCGGTAGTCGGGAAAGGGGAAATAAGCCAACTCGCCTTGTTTCCAACCTTGGTTGGTTGAAACGAAGGTTTGTTTAAAATCCATTCCCTGAGGAATGCCTTTTCCCAATCCAAATGTATTTACTGTCGATAAGGAGACATTTTAACCAGAGTCTCTTGAGTCAAAGGGTTTATGTTACCAAAACTGAGAAAAGATAGTAAGGACACCACAAGCGTGGATACATGCACACACGCACGCACACATATGTACACATACGTGCATGTGCACACACACACACATGCACACACACACAAATATGCACATATATATACACACATATGCACACGAACATGCACATACATATACCCATGCACACACATGCACAACATATGCACACACGCACACACAGACAGACACACACACACGCACACACAGACACACACGCACACACAGATACACACACGCTCACACACACACACGCTCACACACACACACGCACGCACGCACACACACACTCACGCGCACACAGACACACACACACGCACACACAGATACACACATGCTCACACACACTCACGCGCACACAGACACACACACACGCACACACAGACAGACACATACACACGCACACACAGACACACAAATACACACACTCACGCACACACACTCACGCACACACAGACACAGACACACACACAGACACACACACACACACACAGAGACACATGCCAGAATTCTATCGCCCTGCCTGCCAGGGAATCGGAGGAGGTGAGGGGCAGTGAACAACAATGAAAATGTCCATTGACCTTGGGTTGGAATTTCTAATCAAAAAGAATACACAAATCAGTCCTTGGTTTGTCCGTGAGGTTTAGATGGAAGTACGTTGCGGCCATTGAGTTGGGTGTTTCCGGTTGAGCTGACTTTGGAAGATTTTGTTGGAGACACTTGGTCTGTCTCAGATGGAGAGTTGATCTAATTCCCTCTCCAGGCATTACTAAAGCGGTTGTCCTGTTTCTTCCTGCTTGTGCCTGCCAAATGAGTTGCTTCTGGCAAGAGAGAGGGAAAAAGATGGCCTGCTGTTGTTCTTATTTCTTTGTTCTTCTGCTTCTCATTGGCCATCGGCCAGCTTTTAACCAATTTTCCCCGTGTATCCAAGAAGGGGGGGATTGTCATGTCTTGCATTGATCTCAGAACGTTTTATGCATTATTAGAAATGAATTAATGGGAGATGGGTGTTTTTGGATATCTTATGAGGTGTAAGAAACAGCCTCAATTGTCTTCACCAACCCAGGAGATTAGTCCAGCCTTTTGCATTTTCCACATCTTTCTTTCACATGAAACCAAAAGAGAAAATCCTGGAAAATCTCAGCAGGCCTGGCAGCATCTGTACGGAGAGATTTTCCAGCATTTTCTCTTTTGGGCCACGATTCTCCAGTAACTTCCAGAATGGCTTCAGATTCCAGCATCTGCAGTAATTTACTTTTATTTTTTCTCTTTGAAGTGGACTTTGTCACTTCCTCTGGTGTGAAATTCCAGGACATCCCATAAAGGTCTCTCACACATAGGAATTTTCCAGGAAGTGGTCACTGCAGTATCAGCCATCAATCGGTTAATTCCTTCTTTTTAAAAAAAGCAGACTTTCACCTGAACAATTCAACATGCCTGTAGACGACACACTGGTTAGTGCTGCTGCCTCACAAAGCCAGGGACATGGGTTCAATTCCCAGCTTGGGTCACTATCTGTGTGGAGTCTGCACATTCTCCCCATGTCTGTGTGGGTTTCCTCCTGGTGCTCCAGTTTCCTCCCACAGTCCGAAAGACATGCTGGTTAGGTGCATTGGCCATGCTAAATTCTCCCTCAGTGTTCCCAAACAGGCGCCAGAGTGTGGCAATGAGGGGATTTTCACAGTAACTTCATTGTAGTGTTCATATAAGCCTACTTGTGACACTAATAAATAAACTTAAGGTGACTGGGGAAGCTGTAGCACACTTTTGACACAGGTCACTTTGGGGAATGTGATATTTTTTACAATTTTGGATCTAACCCGTGATTTTCTGAAGTTTTATCAGTGACATGGAGATGCTGGAAGTGTGCATGAATCAGAGCTCAACCTTACAAGGCTGATTTTCAACATAACCTTATTTTAGGCAGAAAAAATTAGATAGATTCACCAGAATGGTGCTGGGACAAGAAGGGTGAAATTACCAAGACAGATTGCATTGACTGGACTTGTGTTTCCTTGAGTATAGAGTTTGTCATATGAGGAACGGTTGTGGAGTCTCGATGGAATTTAGGAGAATGAGGGGGGATATAATTAAAAATTACAGAATACTGAGAGGCCTAGATAGAGTGGACATGGAGAGGATGTTTCTGCTAGTGGGAGAGACTAGAACTCGAGGGCACAACCTCAGAGTGAAGGGATGCTCCTTTAAAAACTGAGATGAGGAGGAATTTCTTCAGCTGGAGGGTGGTGAATAATTCATTGCAACAGAGGGCAGTGGAGGCCAGGTCATTGAGTGTCTTTAAGACAGAGATATATAGGTTCTTGATCAATAAGGGGATCAAGATTTACGGGGAGAAGGCAGGAGAATGGGGATGAGAATCGTATCAACCATGAGTGAATGGCGGAGCAAACATGATGGGTCGAATGGCCTAATTATGCCCCTCTATCTTATCCTCTTCAGTCTTATGGGTGATTTAACCAAAGTGTTTTAAGTAATTGAAGAAATGAATAGGATAGATAGGGAGAAAGGGCAGGTGGGAGAGTCCAGAATAAGAGGGTACAAGCTCAAAATTAGAGCTAGATTGTACATCAGCCATCACAGGACACAAAGAGAAGTGAAAACATAGAAAAACATCCACATTAAAGCTTTTCAAGTTTCATCAGTTGGAAGTGTCAAAACTAGGATTGCTATATTTTTGTGAGATTAGTGTATCCAGGATTACTGAACCAAAGCAGGTAAAGGGAATTAAGAGCAGATCCATCATAATCTAATTGAAGAAGACCATAAGATGTCGGAGCAGAAGAAGGTAATTCGGCCCATCGACTCTGTTCCACCAATCAATGAGATCACAACTGCTCTGATATGAGAACCCTCAACTCCACTTGCCCACCCTATCTCCTTACAATTATAGGATCGTGGAATCACTGCAGTGCAGAAGGAGGCCATTCAGGCCATCAAGTCCCACCCAGACCCTGCCTCTTAACCCCACATTTTTACGCTGCTAATTCCCTGACGCCATAGGGCAATTTAGCACGGCCAATCAACCTAACCCGCATATCTTTGGACTGTGGGAGGAAATCAGAGCACCCGGAGGAAACCCACGCAGACACAGGGAGAACGTGCAAACTCCACACAGACAGTGACCCGAGGCCGGAATTGAACCCGTGTCCCTGGAGCTGTGAGGCAGCTGTGCTAACCACCGTGCCACCCTGACTAATTAAAAATCTGTCTCTCTCAGCCTTGAACATACTTTTAACAACTCAGCATCTACAATCCTCTGCAATAAAGAATTCACTGCCTCTAAGGGAAGAAATTCCTCCTCTGTCTTAAATGGGCCACCCCCTTACTCTAAGACGATGCCCCTTGGCCCTAGATTCTCCACTAGGGGAAACAACCTCTTGGCATCTACCTTGTCAAGCCCCCTGAGAGCCCTATATGTCTAAATGAGGGTACCTCTCATTCTTCTAAACTCCAAAGGTGAAACAGGCTCTAGGGTCTGATTTCCTACCTTTCTTTCGAGACTCTGAGGCTAACTACTAAGTACAATAGTAAGTCACATTATCATAGAATCCTTGCAGTGGACCACACTCCCACCCTGCATCAATCTCTAATCAAGGTTCATCATTTAAACCCATCACTCCCACACACAGCACGGCTATAAGACTCTCAGTCACCTATCAAACCCTTCACACATTGAATACATGGTTGCATATCTGGCAATGTTCTGATTAATGAAATCAAGCATGTCGAATGTCTTCTTCACCATCCTGTCCACCTGTGACTCCACTTTCAAAGAGCTATGAATCTGTACCCCTAGATCTCTTTGCTCTATAACTCTCCCCAGTGCCCTACCATTAACTGATTAAGCCCTGCCCTGGTTCGATCTACCAAAATGCATCACCTCATGTTTATCTAAATTAAATGCCATCTGCCATTCTTCAGCCCAGTGGCACAATGATCTTTGACTAAAGCGCCAGCCTTGTGTTCTCTAGGCAATGGCCTAGTGGTATAATCACAAGACTATTAATCTAGAAACTCAACTAATATTTTGGGGACCCAGGTTCAAATCCCACCACGGCAGATGGTGAAATTTAAATTCAGTAAAAAAAATCTAGAATTAAGAATTTACTGATGACTGTGAAACCACTGTCGAAAAATCCCATCTGATTCACTAATATCCTGTAGGGAAGGAAGTTCGCCGTCCTTACCTGGTCTGACCTACATGTGGCTCCAGAGCCACAGCAATGTGGTTGACTCTAGACTGCCCTCTTTGATTTAATTTATTATTGTCATATGTATTAATATACTGTGAAAAGTATTGTTTCTTGCGCGCTATACAGACAAAGCATAATGTTTATAGAGAAGGAAAGGAGAGAGTGCAGATGGTAGTGCTACAGTCATAGCTAGGGTGTAGAGGAAGATCAACTTAATGCCCAGTAGGTCCATTCAAAAGTCTGGTTGGTACGTCAACTCAAGCTTCTGCATCTTTTTCCCGAAGGAAGAAGGTGGCAGAGAGAATGTCCAGGGTGGGTGGGGTCCTTAATTATGCTGGTTGTTTTGCTGAGGCAGTGGGAAGTGTAGACAGAGTCAATGGATGGGAGGCTGGTTAGGGATGGGCAATAAATGTTGGCCAGCCATGTCCCTCAAATTAATCTTTTTGAAATTGCGAATGCGGATGAAAATAGATGCTAAACGAAAAGATTTGGGATTAAAATCATACAAAATGGCTTCAAGAACTAGCACTTAAATCAATTTAACTCAGACAGCTGGATAAGTGCTTTACATTCTTTAACTTTCCTGGCTGCAATTCACCTATTTTACATTCCA
This sequence comes from Carcharhinus amblyrhynchos, assembly GCF_965287045.1. Taxonomy (NCBI): domain Eukaryota; kingdom Metazoa; phylum Chordata; class Chondrichthyes; order Carcharhiniformes; family Carcharhinidae; genus Carcharhinus; species Carcharhinus amblyrhynchos. The sequence continues at coordinate 69,312,281 of NC_137337.1, read as the reverse complement.
CAATAGTGCGCCAGGAAAGTGAAAAACTTTGGGCAGGGGAATCACCATTGTGCTATGGGGGTTATTATACTTGTAAATGTTACCTCAGTGACCTGGGTTTAAATCCAGCCAGACTAACTGCACAAATGGTTTTTTTTTCCCTGAAAGCTGAAGCCCTCCCTAGAATTAATTTGCACCAAACCTTAATTGGCATAAATTTATCATTTAAAATTGTCCACAATTAATTCAGTACAAACTGATACAAGTTGGCAGCGAAACTTGCCAATCTCATTCACAAGGTTGGAATTTAACCTGGAGGCAATTTCCGTGTAGGGGGATGAAGGAGAGGGGGTTGGGGGTGGAGGGGTTTGAGGCAGGGTGGGAATGGCAGGTAACGGTTGTGTCCCACAGAACTTAACCACAGGGTTGCTTTGTGTTTTATTTGTCTCACCCACAGGCTGCCACGATTTGATTTAGAATCATAGAATCCCTACCATTGCAGAAGGAGGCCATTTGGCCCATCGAGTCTGCACTGACCACAATTCCACCCAGACCCCATCCCCATAATGTCACATATTTAGCCTACTAATCCCCCTAACACTAAGGGGCAATTTGCTACGTCCAATCCACCTAACCTGCACATCTTTAGACTGTGGGAGGAAACCAGAGCACCGGGAAACTCACGTGGAGAATGCGCAAACTCCACACAGACAGTCACCCGAGGCTGGAATTAAACCCGGGTCCCTGGCGCTGTGAGGTAGCAGTGCTAACCATTATGCCACCGTGCTGCCCTATTTGTTTTATTATTCTCACATGTATTGGGATGCAATGAAAAGTATTATTTCTTGTGCACTGTACAAATAAAGCATACCATTCATAGAGAAAGAAAGGGGAAGGTGCAGAACGTAGTGTTACAGCCATAGCTAGGGTGAAGAGAAAGATCAACTAAAGATTAGATAGGTCTATTCAAAAGTCTGATGGCAGCAGGGAAGAAGCTGTTCTTCAGTTGGTTGCTACATGACCTCAGACTTTTGTAGCTTTAACTGACAGAAGGGCATGGAGGAGAGCATGTCCAGGATGTGCTTTGGGGCCGGCACCCTGCTCGCAGGGCCATTGTCCAACAAAGAAAATAAGCAAAATAAGAAAAATACTGCAGATACTGGAACCTGAAACCAACAGGGAATGTTGCAAACACTCAGCAGGTTTGGCAGCGTCAGCAGGGAGAAGAGAAAACAGAGTTAACGTTTCAAGTCCATTAGACTCGTCATCAGAATGAAAGTAGGTGTATTGGGGATATGAGAGAGACTGCAACCACAGGGGGTGGTGGAAAGGGAGGGGGAGAGATGAAGGCAATGCCCTGGTATAGCAGGGCTGTGGGACTGGGGAACGATCTGTGAGGTGCAGACCTCATCACATGGGAGGAGGACGTGATGGTGGCCTGGGGCTTCTGATCATGGAACGGTAGTCCAATCGTTGTCCAGGGTGTGGGGCCCATGGGACCCGGCGGTCCCTGGGAGAGTTCTTGATCACAGGGGGAGCTTCCTTTAGTGGTCCAACATTGGCCGGGGAGGGGTTGAATGGTGGTTGGGGATGTGAGTGCAGGCAAATTGTGGTGAGAAAAGGTGGGGTCTGTTGCTCATTGAGCCTAAAGAAAACTTATTCAGGGCTGGTGCTGGCTCCTTATTCAAATGAGGCAAGATCACCCAAATCAATTTGTCCTCCATCATCTGCATCAAAGATCATCTCTCCATTGACTCGTTATCTAGTCTGACAGGATCAGGCGCTATATTTGTTGCTGAAGGTTAGGTTGATTGTCCAGACTAAATTGGTCCAGTGTCAGGGGGATTAGCAGGGCAATATATGGGGTTACAGTGATAGGGCCTAGGTGGGATTGTGGTTAGTGCAGACTTGATGGGCTGAATGGCCTCCTTTCGTACTGTAGGATTCTATGGTTCAATGATCGTAGAGGATAAATTTTGATTTTTATTTGATTTATTCTTGTCACATGTACTGGGATACAATGAAAAGTATTTTTTAAAGTTTATTTATTTGCCACATGTAAGGCTTACATTAACACTGCAATGAAATTACTGTGAAATTCCCCTGTGAAATATTGTTTCTTGTGCACTACACAGACAAAGGATACCAATAATAAGTACATAGGGTAGAAGGAAAGGAGAGGGCGCTGAATGTGGTGTTGCAGTTGCAGATAGAGTGTAGAGAATGATCAGCTTAATATATGGTAGGTTCATTCAAAAGTCTGATAGTAGCAGGGAAGGCCTTGTTCTTGAGTCAATTGGCCATTTATAACTGAGAGGGAGGAGCAATTTCTTCACTCAGAGGGCCATGAATCTTTGAAATGCTTGACTTCCAAAGGCTGTCAATGCCCATTCGGTGAATGTGGGCGAGACTTAGGCCGATAGGCTTTTGGATACTGAGGGAAACAAAGGAAATGGGGATAAGGTGAGAAAATGGAGTTTCCCTCAGGTTTACTTGTCAGGATTGTCACATGGTGCCAGGCACACCCACTGCTGGATTCAGACCAGTGGCAGTGGGCACAGGTCCATAAGTGGTCATTGATTGCCCACTTGAGGGACACAATTAACAGCAGGACAGCAAGGCAGACTATTGGCCTACTCAGTCCAAACTTAATTGGGGTGGTGGCAGGAAGATGGTGAGGTGCTCACTGATCATCTGCCCATTTGACTAAATGCCCTCCCACCTCCAAACATGCCACAAGAGGGGGCAGAAGATTCCACCCAATACTCCTAAGATCCTATGATTTAGCTCTGTTTCAATGAAGTTCTTCTGATATTTTTTACAGATTTATTTTAGGCCAAGCTCCATTTATATCCTCTAATCTGGCTTGTTTGGTGCACTGTTAATAAATACTCTGTGTTTATCTTCATCATTCAATCAGGTTCTCCTTTGGCCGCGTTCTTTCCGTACTTCTGGGCTGAACCTTTTCCCTTTCTTTCCACATAAGTTCACACCCCTCCTATTTGAGTTCAGACTTCTTTGCTCTATATCATTGTCCTATAAGTGGGACTATAGAAGTTTACAGCCAGACAGCTTGGGAGGCGATGGCATGTGGTATTCACGCTAGATTATTTATCCAGAAACTCAACTCATGTTGTGGAAACCTGGGTTCAAATCGTGGTGGAATTTGCATTCAATTAAAATATCTCTGGTATTAAGAATCTACTGGTGACCATGAAACCATTGTCAATTGTTGGAAAAATCCATCCGGTTCACTAATGTCCTTTTAGGGAGGGAAATCTGCCATCCTTACCTGGTCTGGCCTGCATGTGGCTAACCCCACAGCTACAGCAATGTGGTTGACTCTCAACCACCCAACAAAGAATGGGTAATAAATGCTGTAAAAAGTCTGACAACACCAGGTTTTAGTCCAACCTATTTATTTGATAATATACTCGCAAGCTTTCGAGTATATTATCAAATAAATAGGTTGGACTAAAACCTGGTGTTGTCAGACTTTTTACTGTGTTTACGCCAGTCCAACGCCGGCATACCCACATCATAATAAATGCTGGCCAGCCAGTGACACCCCATGTCCCACGAATGGATTTTAAAAAGTCCATCATGTTAGTGCTTCTGTGAACCAGACCTCACTTTCTCTCCCTTTCTGAGCAACATTCTGAATTGTCGCTGTAGCTTTATTTTATTTTTAATTAATCACTTAAGCTGTACACAATATTCACCATTGGTGGCGCGGTAACTGCAATGGAATGAAGTTCCCTGGCCAGTGCAGTGCAGACCCGATCTATTGTCTGTTGATTGCTATGCTGGCACTATATCTCCATCATTAGCTTTTCAATTTCTGCACTAAATTATCAGGATATTGAAATTGACACGCTTGCTATTAGTCTCTGCTTCCTTTCTAAATTGCTCTGTGTAATTTCATTCATTTATTACTTATATTTTAATTATTTACATCCCATGCTTTTTTGACTAATATTATCGTACTTTATCCACATTTAATTGAATTTGCCATATGTCTTCACAATTTGAATCTTTGTCTCTAACCTTTGCCGTTACTCCTGTATAGACCATTCTCCTGATTTCTGTGTCATTGGAAAGTAGTTGCAGTTAGTTATAATACACAGAATGGTTGGACCCCAACTACTGGGCTTGGCCCTTTTACCTCGGAAATATGCAGAGTGTTGCATTATGAAGTAATAGATTTGACAAAAAAGCCATGACTTGTGTTGAAGGCAAAACATATCAATTGCATCGCAACTTGGAGTTAATCCATTGCATTGTAGGAAATTAAAAGGTGTTGTTACAACTTTTGGAGCTAATGTGATCACAGTGAATGGAGATGTGATTGTTTAGTAATGAGAAATGATTTAGTGAAACCGTTTTAAAGTTTATGTATTATTGTCACAAGTAGGCTCACATTAACACTGCAGTGAAGTTACAGTGAAAATTCTCTAGTTGCCACACCCTGGCGCCTGTTCAGGTACACTGAGGGAAAATTAAGCATGGCCCCTGTACCTAACCAGCACATCTTTTGAACTGTAGGACGAAACCCACGCAGATAAGGGGAGAACGTGTGGACTCTGCACAGACAGTGACTCATGCTGGGAATTGAACCGGGTTCCTGGCCCCGTGAGGCAGCAGTGCTAACCATTGTGTATTGGACTGTGAGGAGAAAGAAGACAAGAGTGCTCTAAAATGTGCTACTTTTTAAGAACTCCACTGTGCCCCCCCTCCCCTTCCTACTTTTGGTAAAGGATATTTTCTATACTTCGTTCCTGAGATCAGAGAGAGAGAAACATTTGAGGGAATGGTTTGAACCGGAGAAGTTTGGGAAGGAAAAGTAGGTAGGATTGCCAACTCTGACTGGATATGTTCCGGAAGATGTGAACAGGAGTGACATTACACAAAGCTGGTGGCACGAGCGGATTGAAAGGGAGCCCGAAAGAGGAAAAAACACCAAAGTTTCAATCGAACTCACTGTAAAATCCATTTCCTACCAGCTAAAATTTCCTGTGTAAATTCTCAGTAATTCACACAACAGTTTCATATTTTTTAAAAATAACTCGGATTACATTCAGCTTTCCTTTTACCTTGCGTCGCAGCAGGGAACAAAAAAAGCTTCCTGGGCTTAGCTATATCATTTTTCTAGCCAACAACCAAATGCACGCTCCTTCAACTCCTCATCTCAAATGATTCTCTCTCATGCAAAAACATCAATGATGTACATGAGCGTGGAACACATGAAGAAAACTGCATCGGTATCAGTTTACACTTGTATGTCATCCTATCACTGTTTTATGATCAGCTTCTGTGTACGAATTATTGTGCGTATTAATTTATTTGCTTAAAATGTCATTTTAAAATCTGTCAGATTGATTTCAATAGCCACCAGGAGATTAGTTCCAATTCTGGAAGGCCCCCAGCCAACTTAAAAGTGTTGGCAATCCTAGCATGAGGTGACTTGAAAGCAGTACAAAGGCAACAAAGTTCGGAACCTCCATGAGACGGTTAGTGGATCAGAAGCAAAAATCATCTATAGGAGAACTAGTGGGGACATGAATTCCAAAAGGCAGGTCTCTTTCCAAATCCGGATAGAGTAGAATTCAGATTACAATATTGGGCTAGCAGCCCAGAGATCATGAGTTCAATTCCCACCAAACTACCTTGCGAAGTTGCTTTTGTTAAATCTGTTAATTTGTGGGCTGGCGCCAGAAGAGATCATAAGGGCTCTCGGCTTGACATTAAAAATCCAACTATTACCTTCAGGGAGGGTCAGAGGCAATAGCTGCTTTTTTTTTTATTTATTAGTGTCACAAGTAGGCTCACATTAACACTGCAATGAAATCACTGTGAAAATCCCCTAGTCACCACACTCCAGCGCCCGTTTGGATACACTGAGGGAGGATTTAGCACGGCCAATGCGCCTAACCCACATGATTTTCAGACTGTGGGACAAACCTGGAGGAAACCCATGCAGACACAAGGAAAACATGTAGACTCCACACAGACAGTGACCCAAACCGGGAATTGAACTGGGGCCCCTGGCACTGTGGGGCAGCAGTGCTAACCACTGTGCCAACCAATAGTCATAGAATTATAGAATCCCTACAGTGCAGAAGGGGCCATTTGGCCTATCGAGTCTGTACTGACTCTCTAACAGAGCATCTTACCGAGGCCCTCTTCCCCACTTTATCCCCATAGCCCCACACGTTTCCATAGCTGCCTTACAAAACCAGGGACCCTGGCACAGTAAGGCAGCAGTGCTAACCACTGTGCCATCATGCTACCTATCGACTATCTATCCTACCAACACCTCTAATCATAAGAACATAAGAAATAGGAGCAGGAGTAGGCCATCTAGCCCTTCGAGCCTGCCCCGCCATTCAATAAGATCATGGCTGATCTGTCGTGGCTCAGTTCCACATTCCCGCCCTCTCCCCATAACCCTTAATCCCCTCGCTTATCAAAAACCCATCAACCCGCGTCTTAAAAATATTTAGCGAGGCAGCCTCCACCACTTCAACGGGCAGAGAATTCCAGAGATTCACCACCCTTTGAGTGAAGAAGTTCCTCCTCAACTCCATTCTAAACCGCCCCCCCTTTATCTTGAGGCTGTGCCCCCTAGTCCTACTGTCCTTTCTGAGCGGGAAGAGTCTCTCCACCTCTATCCTATCCATCTCATTCATCATCTTATATGTCTCAATGAGATCTCCCCTCATTCTTCTAAACTCTAACGAGTACAAGCCTAGTTTATTCAGCCTCTCCTCATAGCTCAACTCCCTCAACTCCGGTATCAGCCTAGTAAACCTCCTCTGCACTCCCTCCAGGGCCAAAATATCCTTGCGTAAGTACGGCGACCAAAACTGCACACAGTACTCCAGCTGCGGCCTCACCAATGCCCTATACAGCCGCAGCAAGACCTCCCTACTTTTATATTCAATCCCCCTCGCTATGAAGGCCAGCATCCCATTAGCCTTCCTGACCACCTGCTGCACCTGCAGGCTGGGTTTTCGCGACTCATGCACAAGGACCCCGAGGTCCCTCTGCACCGTCGCCTGCTGCAGTTTTTCGCCACGTAAGTAATAGTCCTTCCTACCATTATTCCTACCAAAGTGGACCACCTCGCACTTGCCAACATTAAATTCCATTTGCCATTTCCTGGCCCATTTGCCCAGCCTATCTAGATCTTTCTGCAGACTCTCCACACCCTCCGCGCAATTTGCCGTTCCACCAATCTTGGTGTCATCAGCAAATTTCGACACCATACACTTGGTTCCCTCCTCCAGATCATCTATATAAATGGTAAATAGCTGAGGCCCCAGCACCGACCCCTGGGGCACTCCACTAGTCACCAACCGCCAATCCGAATAGCACCCATTAACCCCCACTCTCTGCCTCCTATTTGACAACCAATCCTCTATCCACGCTAACACCCTACCCCCAACTCCATGCCCCCTTACCTTCTGCAATAACCTCTTGTGAGGCACCTTGTCAAACGCCTTCTGAAAATCAAGAAAGACCACATCCACCGGCTCTCCTCTATCCACTGCCCTAGACACATCCTCATAGAACTCCAATAAATTTGTCAGACACGACTTCCCCTTAACGAAACCATGCTGCGCCTGCTCTATCAAGCAATTCCCCTCAAGATGCCTCGCTATTTCCTCCTTGATGACGGATTCTAACATTTTACCCACAACAGACGTTAAACTAACCAGCCTATAATTCCCTGCCTTTTGCCTGGCACCCTTCTTAAACAACGGCGTAACGTTCGCCGTTTTCCAATCTTCCGGCACTTCCCCGGAATCCAGCGACGTTTGGAAAATAACCACCAAGGCATCCACTATCACCTCTGCCATTTCTTTCAGAACCCTTGGATGCATTCCATCCGGTCCTGGGGACTTGTCCACAATCAGTCCCTCCAGTCTGTTGAGCACCGCCTCTCTAGTAACAATAATGTCATTGAGACCCTCCAGTCCTACCACCTTTCCATCGCTAACACCCGGCAAATTATTCACATCTTCCTCCGTGAAGACCGAAACAAAAAAGTTATTCAAGACCTCAGCCATTTCCCCATCCCCTACCACTAAGTCCCCCCTCTCATCCTCTAAGGGTCCAACGTTCACCCTAGCCAGCCTCTTCCTTTTTATATATTTATAAAAACTCTTGCTTTCCTTTTTTATATTAAGCGCTAGCCCAGCTTCATAATTTCTCCTACCCTTCTTTATCAACTTCTTTGTCAATCTTTGTTGACATTTAAACCTCTCCTAATCATCTGAAACTTCAATGAAGTCTCCCCTTATTTGTCCATACTTAAGGAAATATATGCTTTGTCAAGCAAAATGTTGGCATAATTTATGCCCATTCTGGTGAATCTGTACAGCACCCCCTCCAAAGTCAGAGTTTTTCCTTATGAAGTGTGGTGCAAGAATTGAATTCAGTAATTCAGAAGTGACTCAAAAACAAAACAAAAGCAACAGATGTCTCAAAGTCCATGAGACCATACTAGGCATTTGTATAACTGAAATATAATCTCCACTCTTCTGTATTCCAGAACCCCCTTGAGATAAGGACCAACATCCCATTAATCTTCTTAATGATGTTATGCCGCGGACTCTGACTCTTCAGTTGACTCATGATGCTCTCAGCGCGTTAGGGCTGGGAAATAAATAACCCCAGAAACTCAGGCTGATAGTGTTTGTACTGACAACAGCCCACTCCCCTTGCCTTTCCCTCACCCCAACAATAATGATACTGAGCAATTTGTTTCACTTCTGTGGAGCCTAGCACTGAGCTGACATCTTAATTCTAGCCTGATGTTCAGTGACATACTCGACACAGAGGTGGAATCACTGTAAAATTTTTTTTTAACCAGTTTTCCTTTATTCCCGTCGTCAAAAACACACACTAGACTCCCAGGGAGATCACACAGGTTCCTTGCTCTATACACACACACACACACACACACACACACAAACCTTTACTTAACCTTCACAATAAATCCTGTACTAATCCTTCGTCTGGATCTGCCTAGAAGCCCTCAGGCAGATGCTTCAGCGCCACAGTAACTAAACTAAACAGGTCATATCGATACTGGAGGCTTATTCGGCACATTCTTTAAGAAGTGCAAAGTCTGATAAACACGTTTGATTTTGATTCCGGGGAAAGAAACATCCTGTCTGACCCACTTCTTCCAGAGGTTGGATTAAGAGCTTCTCAATGAGACATTGGCTTCAGGGCGTAAGCAGAATTAACAAGTCATATCTTGTGCACAAGAGTGACAATCAGTTTATTCATGTTTTGACGCCACACCCGGGGCAAGCTTTGGGAGTTCTCCATTGCGACTGAACCATCAGCCCTGGCTTTTATCTTCATGAACACACAGCCAATTAGACTGGTCAATTAAAGAATCATGGAATTCCTACAGTGCAGAAGGAGGCCATTTGGCCCACCGAGTCTGCACCAACATCAATCCCACCCAGGCCCATGCATTTACCCTGCCAGTCCCCCTGACACTAAGGGGCAATTTAGTCTGGCCAATCAACCCAACCCGCACATCTTTGGACTGTGGGAGGAAACCGGAGCACCCGGAGGAAACCCACACAGATACAGGGAGAATGTACAGACTCCTCACAGACAGTGGCCTGAAGCCTGAATCGAACCTGGATTCCTGACACTGCGAGGCAGCCGTGCTAACCACTGTGCCACCGTGACACGTCGTTCCTTTAAACAAAGCTGAGCTGGAGCAGAGCTGTGGATTCACTTGCTGTAATGATCTCATCACAAGGTGGCACAGTGTCCCTCACAATGCTAGGGACCTGAGTTCAATCCCGGCCTCGGGTGTCTGTGTGGAGTTTGCACATCCTCCCCGTGTTTCCTCCGGTTTCCTCCCACACTCCAAAAATGTGTGGGTTATGTTGATTGATTTGATTTGATTTATTATTAACATGTGTATTAACATACAGTGAAAAGTATTGTTTCTTGTGCGCTATACAGACCAAACATACCATTCATAGAGAAGGAAGTGAGAGAGTGCAGAATGTAGTGAATTAAAGCATTGATAGAGAGTTTAAAAGAGTTAGAATGAAGTTTTAGAAGCATAGAACGAGAGTAAAAGATAGAATTAGAAAGTATGCTGGGCACAGCTTGTAAGAAGTCGCCTCACTCCGGCACCCATCTTATGTCTTTATTAGCCATGCTAAATTGACCCTTAATGTCAGGGGATTAGTAGGGTAAATATGTGGGGTTACAGAGTTAGAACCTGGGTGGGATGGTTGTCGGTGCAGACTTGATGGGCTGAATGGCCTCCTTTGGCACTGTGGGGATTCTGTGAAGATTAATGGAATTCAACTAATGGATTTATTTATTATCAACACCTTTTCCCTGATGTAAGTAACCACAGGGCTTCATGCTAAGATTTACTCTTCAGTGATTGACACACACACCTTACAACCTCAGGCTAAAAGGAAGATCCTTTAAAACAGAGATGAGGAGGAATTTCTTCAGCCAGAGAGTGGTGAATCTGTGGAACTCTTTGCCGCAGAAGGCTGTGGAGGCCAGGTCATTGAGTGTCTTTAAGACAGAGAGAGATAGGTTCTTGATTAATAAGGGGATCAGGGGTTATGGGGAAAAGGCAGGAGAACGGGGATGTGAAAAATATCAGCCATGATTGAATGGCGGACAGGCTGGATGGGCCGAGTGGCCTAATTCTGCTCCTATGTCTCGTGGTCTGACACCATTTACCACAAAAAGAAGTTGCAGAAGTTATAATTTTCATTTTCATGAAATATTACACTAGCCAAGAGAATGTTTTCTAACCATTCAGAGCCTGTTTCATAGCCTCTGCAAACCACACATCATCCTGCGTCGGAATCATACAATTGATGACAAGGAGGCAAAGTGGGAGGCGGGAAACTTTAAGGGAGATGTGCAGGGGAAGTTTTTCAGGCAGAGAGTTGGTGGGTGCCTGGAACAGACTGCCAGAGGAGGTGGCGGAAGCAGGCACACTAATAACATTTAACAGGCACTTGTATGGGTACATGAATAGGGAGGGAATAGAGAGATATGGACTGAGCATGTGTAGGTTTGTTTAGTCAGGGCATCATGGTGGGCGCGGACTTGGAGGGCTGTTCCTGTACTATACTTTTTTCGTTCTTTCACAGCTCCTTCTGCTGTTCCTTCACAGTCGCAGGTTTAAAATCCTGCAACTCCTTCTCTAACAGCACTGTGAGTGTACCTACACCACATGGACTGCAGCGGTTCAAGAAGGTTGCTGAATGCCATCTTCTTAAGGGCAATTAGGGATGAGCGAAAGCAATTCTGGCCCTGCCAGCATCGATTCTGTACCCCCCACAATCCCACCCAGGGCCTATTCCCGTAACCCTCATTTACCCTGCTAAGCCCCCTGACATGAAGGGGCAATTTAGCATGGCCAATCAACCTAACCTGCACATCTTTGGACTGTGGGAGGAAACCAGAGCACCCAGAGGAGACCCACGCAGACACGGGGAGAATGTGCAAATTCCACACTGTCACCCGAGGCTGGAATCGAACCCAGGTCCCTGGTGCAGTGAGGCAGCGGTGCTAACCACTGTGCCAACATGCTGCTGACAGCCCTTATCTCTACAAATTTCCTGAGGCCTGTTATTCCTGCAGACGGCATATCATTCTATCATCAAGTTCAGGGGCAGCCCCTCATCTGCTCATCCTGATTTCGTGACAAAGCTTTCAATGCCTTGGCTGTATTCTCTGCATCTCATAGAATCCCTGCAGAAGGAGGCTATTTGGCCCATCTAGTCTGCACTGACTCTCTGGCGGGGTATCTTAAACATAAGAACATAAAAACATGGAAATTAGGAGCAGGAGTAGGCCATCTGGCTCCTCGAGCCTGCTCCGCCATTCAATAAGATCATGGCTGATCTTTTTGTGGACTCAGCTCCACTTACCCTGCCGCTCACCATAACCCTTAGTTCCTTTACTGTTCAAAAATTTATCTATCCTTGCATTGAAAACATTCAATGAGGTCTCTCGGTAGGAGAGCATCTTGGGAATGGTGATCATAATTCTATCTCCTTCACAATTGCATTGGAACGAGATAGGATCAGGCAGGCTAGGAAGGTGTTTGTCTGGAATACGGGGAAATACGAAGACGTCAGGAAGTTAATTGGACAAATAAACTGGAAGGAGGCATTCTTAGGGAAAAGTACAGAAGGAAGGTGGCGGATATTCAAGGAATGTTTGTCTGGAGCTCTGCACGACAACGTTCCGATGAGACAAGGAGGTTTTGGTAGGTCGCGGGAACCGTGGTGCATGAAGGCTGTGGTGAACCTAGTCAGGAGGAAAGGGAAGGTGTACAAAAGGTTCAGGGAGCTAGGAGATGTTAAGGATCTTGAGGAGTATAAGGACTGTAGAAAGGAGCTTAAAAGGGAAATTAGGAGAGCCAGAAGGGGTCATGAGAAGGCCTTGGCGGGTAAGATTAAGGAGAATCCCAAGGCCTTCTATAAATATGTGAAAAGTAAAAGGATGAGAAGAGAAGGGATAGGACCTAGAAAAGGTGAAGGGGGAAAGGTCTGTGTGGAACCAGAAGAAATGGCAGAGGTGCTTAATGAGTACTTTGCCTCAGTATTCACGGTGGAAACTGATCTGGGAGATTTTGCTACAGATTTGCAGCAGATGGAAAAGATTGAGTATGTGGATATTAAGGAAGAGGATGTGTTAAGACTTTTGAATTCTATCAAGCTAGATAAGTCGCCGGGACCAGATGGGATGTACCCCAGGTTACTATGGGAGGCGAGGGAAGTGATTGCAGAGCCCCGGCGATGATCTTTGCATCGTCACTGGAGACGGGAGAGGTTCCGGAAGATTGGAGAATTGCGGATGTGGTTCCTATTTTCAAGAAAGGGAACAGAGATAGCCCGGGAAATTACCGACCGGTGAGTCTGACCTCAGTGGTTGGTAAGCTGATGGAGAGGCTTCTGAGGGACAAGATTTACGAGCATTTGGAGAGGTTTGGCATGATCAGAAATAGTCAGCATGGTTTTGTCAAGGGCAGGTCGTGCCTTACGAGCCTAGTTGAGTTCTTCGAAAATGTGACTGAACACATTGACGAAGGAAGTGCAGTGGACGTGGTGTACATGGACTTCAGCAAGGCGTTTGATAAGGTCCCCCATGCAAGACTTCTTGAGAAGGTGAGAGGGCATGGGATCCAAGGAGCTTTGGCCTTGTGGATCCAGAACTGGCTTGCCTGCAGAAGGCAGAGAGTGGTTGTGGATGGGTCTTTTTCTGCATGGAGGTCAGTCACCAGTGGAGTGCCCCAGGGATCTGTTCTAGGACCCTTGCTGTTTGTTATTTTCATAAATGACCTAGATGAGGAAGTGGAGGGATGGGTTAGTAAGTTTGCCGATGACACGAAGGTCGGTGGTGTTGTGGATGGTCTGGAAGGATGTCAGAAGTTGCAGCAGGACATAAATAGGATGGAGGACTGGGCGGAGAAGTGGCAGATGGACTTCAACGCGGATAAATGTGTGGTCGTCCATTTTGGCAGGACCAACGAGATGAACGAGTACACTATCAAGGGCAGGAGTCTTAGTAGTGTTGAAGAGCAGAAGGATCTTGGGGTCCGGGTCCCCAGGACTCTTAAATTGGCCTCGCAGGTGGAGGATGTGGTCAAGAAGGCGTATGGTGTACTGGCCTTCGTTAATCGAGGGATTGAGTTTCGGAGTCAGGAGGTAATGCTGCAACTTTATAAGACCCTTGTCAGGCCCCACTTGGAGTACTGTGCGCAGTTCTGGTCACCTCAATATAGGAAGGACATAGAAGCTATTGAAAGGGTACAGAGGAGATTTACAAGGATGTTGCCTGGATTGGGAGGCGTGCCTTATGAAGATAGGTTGAGGGAGCTGGGACTCTTCTCCCTGGAGAGACGAAGGTTGAGAGGTGACCTGATAGAGGTTTATAAAATGTTGAGAGGAATAGATAAGGTGGATTCTCAGAGGCTATTTCCCCGAGTTGAAATGGTCGCTACGAGAGGACACAGATTTAAGGTGCGGGGAGGCAAGTTCAGAAGTGATGTTAGGGGTAAGTTTTTCACTCAGAGGGTGGTGAGTGAATGGAATCGGCTGCCGTCAGTGGTGGTGGAGGCGAACTCGCTGGGGTCTTTTAAAAGACTTCTGGATGAGTATATGGGATTTAGTGGGATTGGGGGTTATAGATAGGTCTATGGATTGGTAGGTGTTGATGTGATCGGCGCAACTTGTGGGCCGAAGGGCCTGTTTGTGCTGTAGTGTTCTATGTTCTATGAGGTAGCCTCAACTCCTTCACTGGGCAGTGAATTCCACAGATTCACAACCCTTTGTATGAAGATGTTCTTCCTAACTCAGTCCTAAATCTATTCCTCCTTATTTTGAGGCCATGCTCCCTTTTCTAGTTTCATCCGCCAGTGGAAACAACTTCCCTGCTTGTATCTTATCTATACCCTTCATAATCTTATATGTTTCTATAACATCTCCCCTCATTCTTCTGAATTCCAATGAGTATATCCCCAGTCTAGTCAGTCTTTCCTCATAAGCCAATCCTCTCAACTCTGGAAGCAACCCAGTGAGTCTCCTCTGCACCCCCTCCAGTGCCAGTATATCCTTTCTCAAATGAGGAGACCGAATCTGTACACAGTACTCCAGGTGTGGCCTCACCAGCACCTTATACAGCTGCAAAATAACCTCGCTGTTTTTAAATTCCATCCCTCTAGCAATGAAGGACAAAATTCCATTTTCCTCCTTCATTACCTGCTGCATCTGCAAACCAACTCCTTATGATTCATGCACAAGGACACCCAGGTCCCTCTGCACAGCAGCATGCTACAATTTTTTACCATTTAAGTAATAGTCCATTTTGCTGCTTTTCCTACCAAAATGGATGACTTCACATTTACCAACATTGTACTCCATCTGCCAGACCTTCGCCCTCTCACTTAGACTATCTATATCGCTTTCAGCATCCTCTGCACACTTTGCTCTGCTACTCGTCTTAGTGTCATCTGCAAATTTTGATACATTACGCTTGGTCCCCAACTCCAAATCATCTATGTAAATTGTAAACAGTTGCGGTCCCAACACTGATCCTTGAGGCACACCACTAGTCACTGATCGCCAACCAGAAAAACACCCATTTACCCAGGCCCTATCCCTGTAACCCCACATATTTATCCCTCTAATCCCCCTCATCTACACATCTTGGAACACAAAGCATCAATTTAGCATGACCAATCCACATAACTTACAGATCTTTGGATCATAGGAGAAAACCAGAGCACCCAGAGGAAACCCAGGCAGACATGGGGAGAAGGTACAAACTCCATACAGTGATAACTTTAGGCAAATGAGGTTGGCCTGCTAGAGTATGAACCCCCGATTGAGTCCTTCCAACCTAACTGTCTGCACTCTCCCGCAGCTATATTTGCAGCCAGGTGTCTCTGGACAGGGAGCATGCGGTGTCCAAGAGCACCTTTGATTCCTTCTGTGCCCGCTGGGCACCACAGGGACTGGAGTGTAGTATCAAGCCCCTCAATTGCATTTTAATTTGATGTTTTAAGTTTCCTTTCTTTTTTTTATTTTGGACAGTTCCCCTCCTTTTAGGGAGCTGCCCCTTTTGAGTTGTCCCTAAGTTAATTTAATTCTGTTTATTTGATTGGACACAAAAAGATATCTCTGATTGAGTCCTAATTGATGGCCAAATCAGGAAGCCTCATGTTCCTTATTTAAATCAGGTGTGTCAGTCTCTCTGCCTGCTGAAATAGGGGGCACACAGGGAGAAGTCTCTGTCTAGAATGCCTTGTAAATAAAAGAACTTTTGGTGATGGGACTTTCAACTCCATGGATTTATTACAGTGGCGACGAGGAAAAACGGAGTGACTTGAAGGAACTTACTTAACCACCACACATTGAGGGTAAGCCATTGCTAGACCCTCAGCCCTGACCGAAACTTCAGCAAGGCTGAGGACCTATATGGGAGAACCACTGAAAGAGACGGGTACAACCTATGTGGCTTTTGCTGCCAAATAAACCTGTTGGATTTTAACCTGGTGTTGTGAGACTTCTTACTGTATTTACCCCAGTCCAACACTGGCATCTCCACATCAAACAACCCATACGCCAGTTGCTTATGGAAGACAACTGGTTAGGCTACCTTTGATTAAGGTTACATCATGCATAAGATGCAGATGTAAAACCAACCACAATCATTGCACACCTCTTTAATTATAATATCTAATCAGTGTGAAGATGTAATCATGTCAGCTGACCTAACTCATCACTGTTACAAGTTATCATTGATATCCTAGTTTGTCTGTGTTTACAAACATCACTCCTCTTCCCATGTCCTGGTGTCTGATTTGATGAATTCTCTCAGAATAAAGGCCTTGATGCTTATCTGTGTCGACTTTTAGAAAGACCTCTGGTTTTTCTCAGAGCTGGTTTTTAAACTTATGCGACTGTTAACCCTTTCAATTACCTCGAGCCACATCAAGTCGCACTCGATTTATTACACATTGGGATACGTGTGGGAGTTGTATTAAAAAGACTAGGCTTAACATTCAAATGTCAACTATGACTCAATGGCTGAACCTTTGCACCTAAACCAGAAGGCTATGAGTTCAGGTCCCAATCCAGGGATAACCTCTGGGGTAACACTGCTAATTAGCAGTACTAAGGAACTGCTGCTCTGTCAGAGGCGCTGTCCTGCTGGGGAGACATTAAACAAAAACCTTGTCTGTTCACTCAAGTGGATATGAAAGATCTCATAGTAGAGAAGAACAGAAGTCTCTCCAGGTATCCCAATACTTATCCATCAACGTCACTTAAAATTAAATGATCTGACCATTATCTCATTGCTATTTGTGGAATCCTGCTGTGCACAAATTTGCTCCATTACCATGATGACTATATTTTAATAGTTGCTTCATTAGCTGTGGCGGGCTTTGGAATGATCTGTGAAGACATTTAACTGTTTCAAGTCTTTCTTTAGCAAACACATGGGCATCTGGTTTGCATCATTGGCAAGTGGAGGAAGTGTAGGAGGTCTGAGTGGGAGTGTAGCAGATTTTTTGATTTGATTTGATTTATTATTGCCACATTTATTGGTATAGAGCAAAAGGTAATGTTTCTTGCACGCTATGCAGACAAAGCATACCGTTCATTGAGAAGGAAAAGAGATGGTGCAGAATGTAGTGTTATAGTCGTTGATAGGGTATAGAGAAAGATCAGCTTAATAAGGAAACTGACACTTTATCAATTGTCTTCTAGATTCTATTCTATGTACAGTACGTTCACCGTACTGTGAATGTACTGAACATATCCACAGCACAGGTTACTGCTGTAAAGAACTCCAATAAGTTAGTTAAACATGATTTCCATTTCACAAAACCATGTTAACATGGGGAGAATGCACAAACACCACACAGTAGCCCGAGGCCAGAATCAAACCTGAGCCCCTGGCACTGTGAGGCAGCAGTGCTAACCGCTGTGCACTATTTGTGACCCTCTTACCACTACACTAACTCTTATCTGCACATTGATAGAAAAATGCTCCAAATGCGATCGTGGCTGAACTATGCTGGCCTCAACTCCTTTTTTGTGCCATTTCCCCACAGCCCTCTCTTCCTTGATCTGTCAAATATTTATCTACCTCCACTTTAAATACTTATAATGATCCTGTGGGGCAGAGATTCACCGCTCTCTGCAAAATTCCACACCTCAGTTTTAAATGTTGGCCCTTTATCTTAAAGTTTATTCATTTATTAGTCAAGAGTAGGTTTACATTAACACTGCAATGAAGTTACTGTGAAAATCCCCTCATCACCACACTCCAGCGCCCATTCAGGTACACTCAGGGAGAATTTAGCATGGCCAATGCACCTAACCAGCACGTTTTTTGCGAGGAAACCCACACAAACACAGGAAGAACATCAAACTCCACTCAGTAAACCAAGCCGGGAGTTGAACCCGGGTCCCTCGTGCTGTGAGGCAGCAGTGCTAACTACTGTGCTACTGTGCCATCCTTGTAGCTGTGTCCCCTTGTTCAAGATTCTCCCACTAGTGACAACATCTCACCATCTATCCTGTCAAATCCACTCAGGAGCTTATAGGGAGTCACCCTCACTCCCTAAATGGGAAGGAATACAGAGCCAGATTAGTTAGGACTCGTTAGGTCCTTAGGTCTCTCAATGGGACAACCCTCTCATCTCAGGAATTAGCCTGGTGAACCTCCTTTGGACTGCCTCCAATCACTACCTTTAGAGAGGAGCGGCTGCCTCCTGGAACAAAGAGTATGGGTAACTTTGCCCCTCCTAGATGTGTCACAGTGTGCAGAGCTGTGAATTCTTTCTTGTGATTATTTTTCTATCAATGTGGTGATATAATTTAGTGCTAAATCTCAATCTGCTTTCGATTTGATTTGATTTATTATTGTCATATGTATTGGTATACAGTGAACAGTATTGTTTCCTCCGCGCTATACAGACAAAGCATAGCGTTCATAGAGTAGGAATGAGAGAGTGCAGAATGTAGCATTAGAGTCATAGCTGGGGTGTAGAGGAAGATCAACTAATGTGAGGTAGGTCCATTCAAACCTGATGCCAGCAGGGAAGAAGCTGTTCTTGAGTCAGTTGGCACGTGACCTCAGACTTTTGTATTTTTTTCCAGATGGAAGAAGGTGGAAAAGGGAATGTCCAGGATGCGTGGGGTCCTTAATTATGCTGGCTGCTTTGCCGAGGCAGCGGGAAATGTAGATGGAGTCAATGGATGGGAGGCTGTTTGCATGATAGACTGGGCTACATTCACGACCTTTTGTAGTTTCTTGCGGTCTTGGGCAGAGCAGGCATACCAAGCTGTGATACAACCAGAAAGAATGCTTTCTATGATACATCTGTAAAAGTTGTTGAGAATCATAGCTGACACGCCAAATTTCCTTAGTCTTCTGAGAAAGTAGAGGTGTTGATAGGCTTTCTTAACCATAGTGTCAGTGTGGGGAGACCAGGAGAGGTTGTTGGTGATCTGGATGCCTAAAAGCTTAAAGCTCTCAACCTTTTCACTTTTTCCCCGTTGATGTAAACGGGGGCATGTTTTCCTTTACATTTCCTGAAGCCGATGACAATCTTCTTTGTTTTGTTTACATTGGAGGAAATATTATTGTCATCTCACCAGTTCACCAGATTCTCTATCTCATTCCTGTACTCTGTCTCGTCATTGTGATCCAACCCACTATGGTGGTGTCGTCAGCAAACTTGAAAATCGAATTGGAGGGGAATTTGGCCACACAATCATCAGTGTATAAGGAGTATAGTAAGGGGCTGAGGTCACAGCCTTGTGGGGCACTGGTGTTGAGGCTGATCGTGGAGGAGGAGTTGTTGCCTATCTTTGCTGACTGAGGTTTGTGAGTTAGGAAGTCACAGAGGGAGGACCTGAAGCCCAGGCCATGGAGTTTGGAGATGAGTTTTGTGAGAATAATTGAAGGCTGAGCTGTAGTTGATAAATAAGAGGCTGATTTGGGTGCTTTTGTTATCTAGGTGTCCCAGGGTTGAGTGCTCAGGTAGATCTAAATATTGCCAAAGGACTGTTCAAAGAAAGATCAGCATTGTTCAGGTGAACTGGTCAATAGTTGTCCCTCAACGCAGCATGAGCAAAACATATCTGCTCACCATTCTTACTGCTGGAAGGGAGCCTTTGCTTTGTAGAAATTGGCTGCATTAAGAAATGTCTCAATCTGTTTCACATATAGAGGTGTCATTTCCACAAGAGCTGCACTCATTTATATGTTAATTCAGACTTGCATGTTGACCTGGATGGCATGGTGAAACAGTGGTTAGCATTGCTGCCTCACAGCGCTAGAGACCCGGGTTCAATTCTGGCCTTGGGTGACTGTCTGCATGGAAATTGCATGTTCTCCCCATGTCTGCATGGGTTTCCTCTGGGTGCTCGGGTTTCCTCCCACACTCCAAAGATGTGCAGGCTAGATGAATTGACATAGTAAAATTGCTCTTAGTGTCCCATGATATGTAGGTTAGATGGATTAGCCATGATAAGTAAGTGGGGTTATGAGGATAGGGTGGGGGAGAAAGCCTGGATAAGATACTCTGTTAGAGAGTTGGTGCAGACTCAATGGGCTGAATGGCCTCCTTTTGCACTGTAAGGATTCTAGGATCTATGATTTCTGCCACGTTATCTTACCAGTGAACATTTAGGGCAACATTCCTTTCTCCATGAATGAACTAAAGAAAGACTTGCATTCATTCAATGCCTTTCACAACCTCAGGACATTCCAACACACTTGACAGTCAATAAAATACTCTTTCTGAAGCGTTGTCACTATTGTAATGCAGCAAATCTGACAGCCAATTTGTGCATAGCAATCGAATAGCAGCGTGATAATGACTAGAGGGGTCAGTTAGCTCAGTTGACGAGAATGAGATGCCAATTGGGTTCAATCCCCTACTGGCTATAGTCGACCATGGATGTCTGTCTTCTCGCCTTGCAGTAAAAAGTCTGACAACACCAGGTTTAAGTCCAACCGATTTATTTGATAGTAAACTCACTAGCTTTCAGGGTTAGCCCCGAACGCGTTCACCTGATGAAGGGGCTAACCCCGAAAGCTAGTGAGTTTATTATCAAATAAATCGGTTGGACCTAAACCTGGTGTTGTCAGACTTTTTACTGTGTTTACCCCAGTCCAACGCCGGCATATCCACATCATGACTATTCTCGTCTTGCCCCATGCTTAAGGAGTGATGCCCCTCGAGCCGTACATAACCAATTCTCTCTTTTTAATGATGGGAGAGAGAGCGAGACAGCTACAGTCCTTTGTGGATTGTAGTTAATTATCCTCAACTGTTTTAATGATGTTGATTGAAAGATGACTATTGACCAGGACACAAGTGTGCTAAAATTGAAAGTACGTACCTCGTGGGTTGCAATGGACGAAGTACTGGCAGATTTATCAAGGTAACTTGAGAAAAACAGCGTAAATTATGGAGACTCTTTTTGAGAAATGATGGAGAGCTGAATTTTAGAGAGTGTCTGTAAAAATTACGATCTTATTTTGATCGTCTGTTCCATCAACCGATGAATTCTGTTTGTGTAGTCTCTTATTGATTTCCGTTCACGCCTTGTGGCAACTGATTAGACCAGACCATTTAGCATACAACTACAGGTCTTCAAAATTGCACTTTCCAATTCCAGCAGGTTACAGTGAGAAAAGATTATTTTAACGACTGGTCAACCGGCTCCTGTCAATTATTGGGTTGAATTTACTCTCAGTTTTACTCAGGCCACTTTCTTGGAGGGATGTTGGGGAGTGATACAACTAACAAGTGACTGAGCAGCCGATTGGAACTCAGCGCAATTCAGATAAAATACTGCAGATGCTGGAATCTGAAACAAAAATACAGAAAATGCTGGAAAATCTCAGCAGGTCTGACAACACCTGTGGGGAGAGAGTAGGGCCAACGTTTCAAGTCCGGATGGCCCTCTGTCAGACGAAGCTTCCCTCCACAGCAGTGACCTGGCTGCTCGAGGGCATTTTTCAGCCTCCCAGCTTGAAAGTCAGGGAGAGGGCACCCCAAGGTGGGGAAAAGCAGACAGCTGCCTCTTCTGAGCTGAAAGAGTCTTCAGCCAGCCTCATGCTTAATGGGACAGAGAGTCGATCCTGTGGCCACTGATTGGCCAGTTTGCGGAAAAATCCTTATAGTTGCGCACATGCTGCAGGGTTGTCACCCACCAATCCACTCACCTTACCCGCCCCACCACTCCCATTTGATCCTGATGTCAGGGTCCAACTCAAAATCCTGTCCCGGGCAACCAATTCGCACACAGCTAGGCTCCTCACACAGCGATGTGACACATGTCAAATAATCTGTGTCGGTTATCGTGATTGAGGGGTAGGTATTGGGCAGGACACTGGGAGAAAGCCTACATTCTCCTTCAAATCATGCCCATGTAGGATCTTTAACGTGTATTGAAAGGACGGACTCGTTTTAACAGCCCATCTAAAAGAAATTGTCAGTGCCGCCCCCTCTCAGTGCTCACTGAAGCATCGGCCTGACTTAAATACTCACATCACTGGAGTGGGATAACCTTCTGATTCTGAGACAGGAGTGGCAGCAGCGACCCAAAGCTATCACGCTAGTGCTACATATATATCAGAGCTATTAATTATCTCGCAGTATAGATATCCAAATAGGTTGCAGCTGATATATCGGAAATGCAAGGGAGAAAAGTGGGGGATAAACCAACAACCTAATGCAATACAAAAGGCCTCATAATATGATAATGAGTTCTTCAGCATTCAGCTTCACCTATCAGAGTTTTCGCCTTTCAACATTACACCTTCCAAAAATGCACCTAAATTCTTCCAAGGTCCACCTCACTGGGCCAGGTCTTCCAAGGTTACACCTGCTAGGGTTGTACCTTCCAGTCCGATAACTCAAAAGAGTGACATTAATTCAAATTCATTCACAAAAAAAAAGTGGATAAAAAATATTTTGGAAATGTAACAGTCAAGCATCGAAAGAGCCAGCTGGTTCTTCACTAACGTGCATGTGATGAACAGGAAATCTTAAAATAGTTCTCTGCTTTTCTAACTGCTCCTAGCCAAGTATTTGACATTTTTTTTTCATTCTGCATGGCCTAGCAATGTGCGTGCCACCTTACTTTACCTCTGTTAAGTAAGAGTTCATCCAAGGAATGCTATTTTCTGCTTTGCAGAACGAAATGGCCTCCAGGAGACATGGCCAAGGGAGGATTGAAGGCACTAAGTGAATTCTCTCACCCACTCAGAGTGCGGCGTGCCGGAGGCTGTAGACTGGGAGGCCATTCAGCGCTGGAATGTTGCTATATTTGAAGAGGCAGCGATGTCCCTCTTGCCTGGCACCAATAACCACCAGCCCCCCCACACTGTGAGCTCATATCCACCCCTTTGTCTGGGATGAAAACCACATGTAAATCAAATCCACAGTTTGCCCATTTCCCATTAATTGCTGCTTAACAAGCGCCCAAGCAAAAGTAAAGTCCGTGCTGGGTCAATGTATTAACATTCACTGAATCCTTTTTTTGTGGAGGAGGTTTAGGAGTGAGGGATTGCTTAGCATCTGAGTTCAGGAGGCAGACCTAAACTTATTAATTGGAGGCTGCCTCGCTAAATATTTTTAAGACGCGGGTTGATAGGTTTTTGATAGGCAAGGGGATTAAGGGTTATGGGGAGAGGGCGGGAATGTGGAACTGAGACACGACAGATCAGCCATGATCTTATTGAATGGCGGGGCAGGCTCGAAGGGCTAGATGGCCTACTCCTGCTCCTATTTCTTATGTTCTTATGTTCTTATTATCAGGAACTGAATCCTGATATACCTATATAGACCACACCTCACAGCGCCAGGGACCTGGGTTCAATTCTGGCTTTGGGTGACAGTCTGTGTGGAGTTTGCACATTCTCCTCATGCCTGCTTGGAGTGTGGGCATCGCGAGCCAACATTTATTTAAGACTCAGCCACTTTATTGTGGATCTGGAGTGACATTATAGGCCAGTAAGGACAGCAGATTTCCTTCCGCATAGGTTTCCCCGGGTGCTCCAGTTTCCTCCCACAGTCCAAAGATGTGCAGGTTAGATTGATTGGCCATGCTAAATTGACCACTAGTGTCCTAAGGTGTATAGGTAAGGGGGATTAGCGGGATGAATACATGAAGTTACGGGGATAGGGCCTGGATAAGATGCTTAGAAAATCACCTCTGAATTCAGTGGGAATTGAGAAAACTCTCCACTAGTTGGCGTCATACTGAGCGCAAAGGAAGGTAGTTGTGCTTATTGGAGACCAATCATTGCAGCCACAGCACATTACAGTGGGTCAGTGCACACTCGATGGGCCAAATAGCCCAATTCTGCAATGTGGAGATTCAATGATTTCATGACATCATATTTCAAACATAGTTCATTTTTCCATCTTTCCATTCATGGTATCTAAACCTAGTTTACACTTCTGATGTTGTGATGGAGGGAAAGCCAGTTATGAAATAGCAGAAGATGGGTGGACTATAAAACAGTCATAAGAAATTCACGCTGTAATGAGCTGGGGTTGCAATGATTGACCTCTGATAGGCACAACAACCTTCCTTTGTGCTCAGCACGATGCCAACTAGTGGAGGGTTTTCCCGATTCCCACGGAATTCAGGGGCGATTTTCTGGCCCAGTTCAGCACAGGTGCAAATCCTGTCATGGCTGGAATCTCTCGCGAGAAAACCGTACATTAACATATATTTAAATATCCAAAATCAGCCTGATGCTGTATCTTCTGGGAATGTCAAATGTTCCCACCCGTTGGTGTGACAGAGCGTCAGCAGGAATCACTGCCACTCTCTATGAATGTGATGAGCATGCTGGGGATTCAGAGGCCAGTGTGGCCCCTCGGTGGTGAGGAACATGGCTGGGCCCTGGCGCTAGCCTCTGCCAGCCCAGAAGTGTTGACCTGGCAGTATCCACCTGGGGCTGGGACCAGAATGGGGTGGGGCTTAGAGGAGACACCATGGCAGGTGTGGAGTGTGAGCCTAGCATCGGGGATGGAGGTGGCACCTGATGATGCTGGTGATGGGGAATGGGGCCCAAAAATGTTGGGTCCCTTCCCCCAGAGAGCCAGACTTTCCGATATCTTTGTGGCCAGTCCCTCTTGATGACGGTGCAAAACCCTGTAATAAAAGATCAAAGCTTAGGAGGATCATAATCAGGGTAGCACGGTGGCACAGCGGTTAGCACTGCTGCCTCACAGCGCCAGGGGACCCGGGTTTAATTCCCGGTTTGGGTCACTGCCTGTGTGGAATCTGTATATTCGTCACATGTCTGCATGAGTTTCCTCCGGATGCTCCAGTTTCCTCCCAAAGGTGTGTGGTTACAGGGATAGAATCTGTGTGGGATTGTGGTTGGTGCAGACTCGATGGGCCAAATGGCCTTCTGCTGCTTTGTAGGGATTCTATGGGGATCACGCTGCCTGAGTCAGCAGGAATCGCACTGAGTTTCCTGCCCAACGTGACACTTTGTCATTTTCTTTTTGCAAAACTCCTTCCTGTAGTGTCGCTGAGGCTCCTTGAAGCCACATCCGGCCAAATGCTGGCTTGACATCAAGGACGGTCACTGTCACCTGGCTGCAGTTCTCCACTCCAGGTTTGGGCCAGGGGTTGTTAAGGATTTTGGAGCCCTGTGGTCTAGATGGACCCTAAACCGGTGAGAAAATGGAGAGGGCCTCGTTGCACCTGGCAAAGTTCAGCAGCGTACAGTGTTGTAGACAGAATCCATTCAGGCTCCGCTCATCAAACCCAGAGCAGACATCACAGGCAGGGATATCTCTGCATAAATATACTGTTGTTCCTGCCCACAGCAATATATCCTGTCTGCTATCAAGGTGGTGGCTACAATATTTTCATTATAGCGGCACGGTGGCACAGTGGTTAGCACGGCTGCCTCACAGTGCCAGGGGCCTGGGTTCAATTCCCGGCTTGAGTCACTGTCTGTGCAGAGTTTGCACATTCTCCCCGTGTCTGTGTGGGTTTCCTCCAGGTGCTCTGGTTTCCTTACACAGTCCAAAGATGAGCAGGTTAGGTGGATTGGCCATGCTAGTGTCAGGTGATTAACAGGGAAAATATGTGGCCTGGGTGGGATTGTGGTCAGTGCAGGGTGTGGTCAGTGGCCTCCTTCTGCACTGTGGGGAGTCTATAATACAGTAGTCTACGATGCCTTCATAATTAATCTAAAGAGAATACAATTTTGGCTATGGAAAGGCGAGGAGAAGTTTCCATCATTCACACTCACTCACTCAGCTATTTCTATTTGATATTACAAGTAATAAAAATCTGTTTCAAAGAATTGATTATGCCAACCAGCTACAGTAAAACTATAGCACCATTTTTCATTTTTAAAATGTCCTATGGGGCATGATACCTGGTGCGGTTTCCTGGCTACCTTTGTTTAATTAGCCTTCTGTGGCTATGAGTCATATCGTAATGATTCCGCACAGTGTAAAAAAAAACTCCTGTTTGAAGCATGACCTGTGTGTATTGGCTTACTCAAGTCATAACTCCCAGCAAATTACATAGTCTGTGAAGGTCCCATGTTTCAAATCTTCTGGCTGACATGTGTGAGATGGGTAGACAAATATAGCAGATAAAATTTAATGCAGAAAATGATGAAGTGATTCATGCTGACTGCTTTTCTGAGACAGTGGGAAGTGAGACAGAGTCAATGGTTTGAAGGCTGGTTTGCATGATGGATTGGGCTGCATTCATGACCTTTTGTAGTTTCTTGCCATCTTGGGCAGAGCAGGAGCCATACCAAGCTGTGATACAACCAGAAAGAATGTTTTCTATGGTGCATCTGTAAAAGTTGGTGAGAATTGTAGCTGACATGTCAAATTTCCTTCGTCTTCTGAGAAAGTAGAGGCATTGGAGAGCTTTCTTGACTGTAGAGGGGGGACCAGGACAGGTCATTGGTGATTTGGGCACCTTAAAACTTGAAGTTCTTGACCATTTCTACTACATCCCCATTGATGTAGACAGGAGCATGTTCTCCACTACGGTTCATGAAGTCTATGACTATCTCCCTCATTTTACTGACATTGAGGGAGAGATTATTGTCATCACAACAGTTCACCAGATTCTCTATCTCATTCCTGCACTCCATTTCATCATTGTTTGAGATCCAACCCACTGCAGTAATCTCATTGGCAAACATGAAAATTGAGTTGGTGGAGAATTTGGCCACACAGGTATATAAGGAGTATAGTAAGGGGTTGAGAACACAGCCTTGTGGGGCACAGATGTTGAGGATGAGTGTGGAGGAGGTGTTGTTGCCTATCCTTACTGATTGCAGTCTGTGGGTTAGGAAGTTCAGGATTCATCGCAGAGAGAGGAGCTAAGGCTCAGGCCATGCAGTTTGGAGATGGAGATGATGGAGATTCTTCTAATGCATTGATACAGAGGTGATGGACCAACTAGCTTCTATAAGTGCTGCCTTATTTTATAATTCAGTGTATTAATCTTTCCTTGCTGCAGTCAGTGTTCTAAGTTGCCAAACCAGTGCTCTTTGTACATATAAAATACCGCTGGGAAATTGTGTTCTAATTTTTATTTTTCTTACCCTATGCTGAAGCTTGGAGGAGCAGCTAGGTTATGAGCTGCTCCTTATCCGTGACAGACACCTATAGCTTTCTCTCTACTCATTAACAAAAGAGGCCAGAGATGAAATTTTCTACGGTCCTGCAACTAACGAGACATTAGCCACGTAAGGCGTGTATAACATTAGGGCCATGCTCTGAATCAGGCTCCATCTACTATCTACCAATGGTCGCTTTCAATGTGTTAATGCTTTTGTTCAAATAATCAACAGAGGAGGCTCATACAACTCCATTATGTCTTCGTTACTGATCTCACACAGCAAGATTTCAATCTCTGCAAAACTTCAAAGACCTATTGTTGATATTTTTGAGCTCTTCACGGCATTCTGTATCCAAGATGGTGAATGAAACTATTTTCGATTTGATTTGATTTGATTTATTATTGTCACGTATTAGTATACCGTGAAAAGTATTGTTTCTTGTACGTTATACAGACAAAGTATACTTCAGAGAGAAGGAAAGGAGAGAGTGCAGCATGTAGAGTCACAGTCAGAGCTAGGGTGTAGAGAAAGATCAACTTAATACGAGGCAGGTCCATTCAAAGGTCTGACAGCAGCAGGGAAGAAGTTGTTTTTGAGTTGGTTGGTACGTGACCTCAGACTTTTGTATCTTTTTCCCGTGGAAGAAGGTGGAAGGGAGAATGGCCGGGATGCATGCATCCTTAATTATGCTGGCTGCTTTTCTATTAATTCTGCTGGCAGCGGGAATTGTAAACAAGTCAATGAATAGGAGGTCGGTTATGTGATGGATTGGGCTAAATTCACAGCTTTTTGAAGTTTCTTGCAGTCTTCGGCAGAGGAGGAGCCATACCAAGCTATAGTATAACCAGAAAGAATGCTTTCTATGGTGCATCTGTAAAAGTTGGTGAGAGTCATAGCTGGCATGCATAATTTCCTTAGTCTCCTGAGAAAGTAGAGGCGTTGGTGGGCTTTCTTAACTATAGTGTCAGTGTGTCAGGACAGGTTGTTGTTGACCTGGACACCTAAAAACCTTGAACTCTCAACCGTTTCTACTTCATCTCCATTGATGTAGACAGGGCCATGTTTTCTACTATGCTTAAAGGGCGGCACGGTAGCACAGTGGTTAGCACTGTTGCTTGACAGCTCCAGGGACCTGGGTTCAAATCCTGGCTTGGGTCACTGTCTGTGTGGAATTTGCACATTGTCCTTGTGTCTGTGTGGGTTTCCTCCAGGTGCTCTGGTTTCCTCCCACAGTCTAAAGATGTGCGGGTTAGGTTGATAGGCTGTGCTAAAATTGCCTCTCAGTGTTCTGAAGTGTGTAGGTTAAAGGGATTAGCGGGTAAAATATGTAGGTACATGGGGTTAGGGCCTGGGTGGGATTGTGGTTGGTGCAGATTTGATGGGCCAAATGGCCTCTTTCTGCACTGTAGGGTTTCTATGATTTCTATGAAAGTCATGGAGTTTACAGCATGGAAACAGCCCCTTTGGCCCAACTTGTCCATGCCACTTTTATTTTAAGCCCCTAAACTAATCCCAATTGCCCGCATTTGGCCCATATCCCTCTACATCCATCGTACCCATGTGACTATCTAAATGCTTCTTAAAAGTCAAAATTGTACCTGCCTTTATTACTACCTCTGGCAGCTTGTTCCAGATACTCACCACCCTCTGTGTGAAAAGATTGCCCCTCTGGACATTGTTGTATCTCTCCCCTCTCACCTTAAACCTATGCCCTCTAGTTTTAGATTCCCCTACCTTTGGGAAAAGATATTGACTATCAAGCTGATCTGTGCCCCTCATTATTTACAGACCTCTATAAGATCATGCCTCAGCCTTTAACACTCCAGAGGTAAAAGTCTCAGTCTATCTAGCCTCTCCTTATAACTCAAACAATCAAGCCCCAATAACATCCTAGTAAATCTCTTCTGCACTCTTTGTAGTTTATTAATATCTTTTCTATAATAGGGTGGCCAGAATTGCACACAGTATTCCAAGTGTGGTCTTACCAATGTCTTGTACAACTTCAATAAGATGTCCCAACTCCTGTAAACAATGTTCTGACCGATAAAACCATTTGGTATGTCCACTACGACTCTCACCAACTTTTACAGATGCACCATAGAAATTATTATTTCTGGTTATATCAAAGCTCCTGCTTTGTCTAAGTTGGCAAGAAACTACAAAGGGTCGTGAATGAAGCCCAATCCATCGCTCAACCCATCCTCCCACCTATATACTTCCTGAAAAAACAATCAGCATCATTAAGGACTCCACACACCCTGGACATACTCTCTTCCACGTTCCGTTGGGAAAAAGATAGAAAGTCTGAGGAATGCATCAACTGACTCAAGAATAACTTCTTCCCTGCTGCCATCAGACTTTTGAATAAACCTATCTCACATTAAGTTGATCTTTCTCTGCACCCTAGCTATGACTGTAACACTACATTCTGCACTCTGTCCTTTTGTTCTCTATGAAGGGTATGCTTTGTCTCAGTGTGCAAGAAACAATACTTTTCACTGTATACTAATATATGTGACGATAATAAATCAAATCAAATCAAAACCTTGTTGAAAGCCTTCTGAGAGTCTAAATAAACCACATCCACTGCATCTCCGCAGTCAACTGTCCTAGATATATCATCAGTTAATAAGCAGGCGTTAAGCAGATACGAGAATATGTCTATCTTCTATCTAAAGATCCAAATCCCATGTCGAATGGAGTTAGAACCCATATTAAAACATGGCGGTAGCCATGGAAACATCGATATAAGAAACACACTGGTGTTATCAAAGGAGCCACAGAGTGAAAAAATCTTTGAAAGCAATTCAAGAAATGTTGGTGGAAGGAAAGAGATAATGATGACTGTGCCTGGTCAGCAGTCCCAGGCATCGCCTTCCCCATCTGATTGCCTCTGGGACCTGCAGAGAAGCCAGCAGTGAGAATTATAGAAACATCATTTTCTCCGGTACCAAGTAGCACCAGGGCTACACAAATAATCACAAAATCATCAAAGAAGCACAGAATCCCTACAGTGCAGAAGAAAACTATTTGGCACATCGAGCCTGAACTGACAACAACCCCACCCAGATTCTATACCCATAACTCCACATATTTACCCGAGCTAGTTCCCCTAACACTAAGGGTCAATTTAGCATGGCCAATCAACCTAGCCTGCATATCTTTGGATGGTGGGAGGAAACTGGAGCACCCAGAAGAAATCCACACAGAGAATTGTGCAAACTCCGCACAGATAGTGACCCAAAGTTGGAAATCAAACCCAGGTTCCTGACGGTATGAGGCAGCAGTAATAACCACTGTGCCATCGTTCCGCCCTATAAGAGCAACAGCCCCTTTATATTTTCTGTAGTAGATCCAGTAGTAGATGAAGTTGTCCTAAGGCAGGGTATGCAGGAATCCACCACCAACTTTGAGTCCGTTCTTGAAGCCTTTGACATCTATTTTAGCCTGAAGCAAAATTTAGTAATTAAACAAGCATGTTTTAAACAGTAACCTGGGGCATGGTGGCACAGTGGTTAACACTGCTGCCTCACAGCGCCAGGCTCCTGGGTTCAATTCTGGTCTCAGGTCACAACCTGTGTGGAGTTTTCACATTCTCTCTGTGGGTTTCCTCCGGATGTTCTGGTTTCCTCCCACAGTCCAAAGATATGCAGGTCAAGTTGATTGGCCATGCTAAAATTGACCATTAGTGTCAGGGGGATTAGCAGGGTAAATATGTCATAGAGGTTTACAGAATGGAAACAGGCCCTTTGGCCCAACTTGTCTATGCTGCCTTTTTTTTTAACTCTTAAACTAATCCCAATTGCCACATTTGGCCCATATCCCTCTATACCCATCTTACCCATGTAACTTCAAGCATTTCTGCAAATCCAGCATCAAAGTCGAATACCAGCATATATTTACAAAATACATTCTTTCCCAGAAATGGAAAGGCAAGAAAAAGATAAAATTATAGAATTCCTGGGGAAGGTCTTAATTCAGTTACAGTATAGGTTCAAAGCTGACACTACTTTTAAAATTGATATTCTAGCAGCTATGAACATAGAATCCCTACAGTGCAGAAGGAGGCCATTTGGCCGATCGAGTCTGCACCGACATCAATCCCAGCCACATCTATCCCTATAACCTCAGATATTTCCACTGCTAGACCCCTGACACGAATAACGAATGACTTCAGCTGACTTCAACCAGTGGCGTTTCATCCATCAGACATCAACTTACAAGGTCTGGATAGCTTAGAGCTTCCAA
Organism: Carcharhinus amblyrhynchos; assembly: GCF_965287045.1. Classification (NCBI taxonomy): domain Eukaryota; kingdom Metazoa; phylum Chordata; class Chondrichthyes; order Carcharhiniformes; family Carcharhinidae; genus Carcharhinus; species Carcharhinus amblyrhynchos. The sequence continues at coordinate 69,280,874 of NC_137337.1, read as the reverse complement.
TTAAAGGCAGAATTATTGCTCCTCTAAGCTACAAGTAGCAACAGAAACAAGATTCTGTCTGTACTCTTCATATTCAACTTTTATCCTTACTGAATGGAGATTTTGAAAAATTTCCACGAATTCTACAAAACCCAGATGATGTTCATCGTTTGAATGACTCACTCTCTTTCATGCAACAATCTTCAACCTTTTATTTAGAACCAGTGGGAATCCAGCCTTCAGAGGCTTATACAATCAAAGTTCCTTTCTTTCACAGAGACACTGTGCACTAGAATCCTGGCAGAGATGGAAGTTACAGATCTCACAGCTCCTCGTGAAGGAAGACTAGATGTGTCAGCTACTGAAGGCGCTGCAGTGACCATCCCCAAGGAGACCTGCTGGACATGAATTGGCTCATCACAGAGAGTGATGAGGAAGAATCCTTTGCAGTGCTGAGAGATTTCTTGAAAACTGAGGTCGTAGAGAATGAACCAGCTTTCCTATTGATGGATGCACCTTATGATGCCTCTGTGGTCTTTTTAGAAGACTCATCAATGCTTGAGGTAGATCAGCAGCATTCAAATCTTTGTCTCACTGAATCTACTAATGAATTGACAAGTCTATCAGCTATTGTCCATGAAGTATCTTCCATAGAAGATGCTTTGCCTGACTTCAGGTTAGACTCCATAGAGGATCACTCTGCTGAAGAGGTGGTACATTCCAAGAGTGGAAATCAATTGGCACCCAGACTTCAGTCTGGCCGAAAGTCTCCTTCCCTTCAGAGCTGGAGATCAACGCAGGAAGCTGTGACAGAATCTTGAGCACTTCTGAAGCTGCAGAGTCCTGTACAACAGCACTGTCCCAGACTTGATTGTTAGCTGGAAATTCGCTCCAGAAGATGAGGCTGTCTGGTGTCCATATCCTCAGCAGTTTCTCCCACTGTGAAGTAGCTTCAAACAGGAAGAATTGTGGCTCTCTTACCACTGCCTACAGGAAGTAGACATTCCTCCTGAAATGCCTTTGGAAAATAATCGCTTCTTCGGCATGGTGGCACAATGGTTAACACTGCTGCCTTACAGTGCCAGGGATCCAGGTTCGATTCTCGGCTTGGTCACTGTCTGTGCAGAATCTCTCCACATGGGTTTCCTCCCGGTGCTCCAGTTTCCACCCACAGTCCAAAGAAATGCGGGTTAGGTGGATCAGCCAAGCTAAATTGCCCGTTAGTGTCAGGGAGACTAGCTAGAGTAAAATACATAGGATTATAGGGATAGGGCCTGGTGGGAGTGTGATCAGTGTGGACACGATGGGCTGAATGGCCTGTTTCAGCACTGTATGGATTCTATGATTCTTTTCTTGCATTCTTAGGGGAGTTGGTAATTTTTCATTTGTCATCTACTTTCATTGAATCCTCACGTCTTCAAAACCTTTGTCAGTCCTTGATACAGTCTTCCCTAGAGTTGAAGATCATTTCTCTTCTGAAGCTTCTTCTCAGGGTCTTTCAAGGGAGCAACAAGTTCCTCAAAGTGTCCTGAGTTCTTCTCTTCCAACCCCAAAATGTCCAAAAGCTGATTCTCCTCAGTCTTCTCTTTTGGATCAGTCTTTCATTGAAAAGTCCTTGCTGTTCTTGCAGCTCAGTTATCCTGAAACCTGCACTCTGTTTCCCCGCAATGTTGACAGCACTACTGCTAAAGTGTTGCCTAATTCCACAGATGTTAATGTCCTACCAGATGCAGAAGAAAGTCTTAATTTCTCCAAGACATCTTCCCTAAGGATCGAGAATACTGTAATAAATTGAATCTCTCAGCACTGTGTCTTGGAAAGAAGAAAAGTCAGAGTTGGATTTGGCTAGCATCTGTAATTGTAAAATGTGAGTTACAGAAATGTAATGTAAATAGTTTCACGTAACTGCTAAAAAATAGGATAGTATTCTCGGGAGAGAAGTGTCATATAAAGAATTAACAAATGAGAAATGCTAATATGTGATATAGATAATCATGTACCGCTGATATATGTCAGTCATGTGTTAGACTGGAAAGAGAGAGGTTGGAAACTTGCCTAGGGAAACATGCCTTCACTTTAGCTTGGTTAGAAGTAGTACTAATAAACAAATGACATGCAGATACCAGAGCACATCTGCAGTCTATCTAAGGACCAAGTCCTATACCTGGAGTCCAAGGACCTATCTCAAAACATCTACCACCTAGAAGAACAAGAGCAGCAAATGCATGGGAACACCACCACCTTCCAGTTCCCCTTCAAGTCACTCACTATCCTCACTAGCAATTATATTGCTGTTTCTTCTCTGTCACTGGGTCAAAATCTTGTAACTCCCTATCTAACAGGACTGGAGGCGTACCTACATCACAGAGATTGCAGCAGTTCAAGAAGACACAAACCACCACTCAATAAGTAATAGGCAATAAATGCTTTCCTAGTCAATGACACCCATACCCCATGATCGGAAAAAAAATCTCAACAGAACAAATTCTTTGGATTTTTTTTAATCACATAGTTATTAAATAAAATCAATGTGTTAAAGTTTCAATGTAAATTCTAGGCATTTATAAGAACTTGATAGTGAGACAGAAAATAATAAGAACTTATTAAAATGTTAAGCCTGATGGAGGAAAAATTGAGTAATGCCTTTAAGAAATGTATTTTTATCATGTTTCTTGTAAGGGATATATTCAAAAGTCAGCTCTGTTTTGTATGGTGCCAATTTGTCTGGGCAGTAGGCAACTCAAATGTTGAGAATGCAGGATAATGACTGATTTAAACTAACGATGTATTTGTCTAAACAAAGTTCATGCATTTTTGTTTACTTAGGTTTTCTTTGGTGTTTCAGAGTATGGCCTTGATTAGATTGATTGGCAGAGTCAGATGATTAATGGGAGGGGCCAAGCTTGAAGGAAAAACAACGTTTTTACGTTTCACCTTTAAAAACAGAGCAGTTTAAAAGAGGTGGCTCTCTCTCTCTCTGTTTCTTTCTGGAAAGATCTCTCTCTCTCTCTGAAGTGTTCAAAAAGCTCTAGGACTGTTAACAAGTACAGATGTGTAATCCTGGTTTTTGCTAACTGATTTTGAAGAGGAGTTTTAAGTCTATAAGAGGAATATTGAATTGGAACGAATAGAGATAGATTAGCAGTTAAGAATTGTGTCTTGTCATGTTTAAGTATTATTCACATGCTAAATGTTAAGCTGATTAATTTGTTATAGTGTTGTTAAATAAAGCTAAACTCAAAATACTGAGGATGCTGTAATCTGAAACAAAAACAGAAAAATCTCAGCAGTCTGACAGCATCTGTGGAGAGAGAATAGAGCCAATGTTTTGAGTCTAGATGACCCTTCCATCAGAGCCCATTAACTGAAGTTTGTTTTGATATTTGCTTCTTACTGTGTCAATAGAATTGCACTTGGAGTAAAACATCATATCCTCATACTAATGCCAAAATAGCAAATAGTTAGCGTCTAGTCTAACTTCATAACATACCTTGGGGTTTCTGATCTTATACCCTAACAGCTACTGATGCTGGGATCTCTGCCGTTTCTAACTGACATAAATGAGCTGTGATGTGGAGATGACGGCGTTGGACTAGGGTGGGCACAGTAAGAAGTCTCACGACACCAGGTTAAAGTTCCAACAAGTTTATTTGGTATCACGAGCTTTCAGAGCACTGCTCCTTCCATCAGGTGAGTGGTAAATGAGCTGAATTCAGAGACTCAGTGTAATGTGTTTAAACAGTTGGGAGATAGCTCATGAATTACTGAATGAATTTGGATAGAACGTGTAAGTGAAAAGCTCAGATGCAGATGCAGCTTGACACAGACAGCACTGTGCATCAAAAAAAGTAATACAAGTGCTCAAAGGATGGTGCTGAAATAGCGAATCGTTGAAACTAAAAGAGAATTAATGATCACACGCACAAAATTCAACATTTCCAACCAACACAGATCAGCCATCAACAGAATGTTGAACTGCACTGCAACAGCAATAGGAAACAAGTCAAAGAATTTGTGATCAATTGTACTGAGCTCTGATCAACCTGATTCTGTGTACCTTTTTGGTTGCCAAGAAACAAGGAAGACATTCAAGTGGTGGAGAAAGGAGCCACAATTCCAGTGCAAAGTCCAAAGTTAAGAACAAAGACTGGGGAAATTAGCTTTTCATCCTGCAATAAAAATGCCAGAAGGGTAATCTTACAAAAGAGTCTAAGATGAAAAGTTAAACCTGAAGTATTATTACTTAAAGTTATATAATAGGAGTTGTACAAGAGGACATTGATTTAAGCTGATCAAATTTAGAACTGATATTAGGAAATAATTTTTACGCGCAAGGATGGAAATTCTCTAGTCCATTCAGACTTTTTGGATTGTAAGCTCAGCATTCAACTTAGAATTTTGTAATCAGATATCCCTTGTTAGCAGTGATCTGTTTTATTTGATTTATTATTGTCACATATATTTGTATACAGTGAAAAGTATTGTTTCTTGCGTGCTATACAAAGCATACCATTCATAGCAAAGAAATGGAGAGAGTGCAGAATGTAGGGTTACAATCACAACTAGGGTGTAGAGAAAGATCAACTTAATGCAAGTTAGGTCCATTCAAAAGTCTGATAGCAGCAGGGAAGAAGCTATTCTTGAGTAGGTTGGTAAGTGACCTTAGACTTTTGTATCCTTTTCCCAACAGAACAAGATGGAAAAGAGTATATCCGGGGTGCGAGAGATCATTAATTATGCTGACTGCTTTACCAAGGCAGCGGGAAGTATAGAAAGTGATAATGGATGCGAGGCTGGTTTGCATGATGGACTGGGCTTCATTCAGGGCGTTTTGTAATTTCTTGCGGTCTTGGGCAGAGCAGGAGCCATACCAAGCTGTGATACATCCAGAAAGAATGCTTTCTATGGTGCATCTGTAAATGTTAGTGAGAGTCATAGCTGACATCTAGCGGATGGAGGAAATGATGGCACTGTGTTAATGTGGGTGGTGTGGGTTTCCTCTGAGTGCTCCGGTTTCCTCCCACAGTCCAAAGATGTGCAGGTTAAGTGGATTGGTCATGCTAAATTTCCCCTTAGTGTCTCAAGATGTGCAGGTTATATAAATTGCCCCTCGGTGTCCCAAGATGGGCAGGTTAGGTGGATTGGCCATGATAAATTGGCCCTTAGTGTCAGGGAGATAAGTGGGGTAAATACATGGGGTTGCGGGGATAAGGCCTGGGTGGGACTGTTGCAGGCTCAATGGGCCGAATGGCCTCCTTCTGCATTGTAGGTTTTCTATGATTCCACCTGCACTGCCCTTATCTATGCACCTAGTCACCTCCTCGAAAAATTCAATCAAATTTGTTAGACATGATCCCCCCCTGACAAAGCCATGCTTACTATCCTCGGTTAATCCTTGCCTGACAAGAGGAGATTAATTCTGAATCGCTTTCAATAATTTCCCTGTCGCTGATGTTGGACTCACTGGCCTGTAATTACCTGGTTGTTCCCTACTTCCCTTCTTGAAATGACACCCAGAGGCAATGAAAGAAAAGAAGAAAGGTAGAAGCTGCCATGTTTGTGAAGGTGCCAGTCGTTGCCACTGGCAGCCCTCTGAAGTGATCACCCTCATTAATAATTCTCAATAGCTGTAATTAGGACACCATTACAAAATTGTTGCCTGGGAGCCTTTTATCTGCACTTTCATATACACGATGCCAACAATCGGGAAGTTGGCTGAAGCAGGGCTGTTTAAGGGAGTCTGCGCTTTCATTATGGGAGGTCACTGGTAAGTCATTTTTGGCTGCTAGCGATTTGTGAAGCCGTTCATTTCAACAGGACTGTGTTTTGGTAAGAGTTCAAAGTACAAAGCAGTTGGATGGCTGACTACTGACTGCAGCTGCACTGATTGATTCATGAGGTTTAGTTTAGCCGTGGAAAAGGCCAAGGGATAAGTTAGAGTGAAAGTACTTAATTGGAGGAGGACCAATTTCAGCGGGTTGTGAGCAGATCAGTCACCGGTAAATTGGAATCAAAGATTTGCTGACAAAACTACCCTGAACAACGGGCTGCTTTTAAAGAGACACTTGTTCAGGGACAGCTAAGGTGGATTCCTACAAGGATTGGGGAACCAAAGTCAGAGCTTCCTGAGTCAGACAAGAGATAAAGTTAAAGTTTATTTATTTGTCACAAGTAGGCTACATTAACACTGCAATGAAGTTACTGTGAAAGCCCCCTAGTCGCCACACTTTGGCGGCTGTTTAGGTACACTGAGGGAGAATTTAGCATGGCTAATTCACCTAAACTGCACATCTGTGGACGATGGGAGGAAACCAGAGCACTCAGAGAAACCCACACAGGCACAGGGAGAATGTGCAAACTTCATATAGACAATGACCCAAACAGGGAATCAAATCCAGGCCCCTGGTGCTGTGAGGCAGCAGTGCTAATCACTGTGCTACCATGGCACCCCACGATAGAGGTAGAGAATAAGACAGTGGTTCTACGGACCAGATCAATTAAACTCCAAACTATATTATGATGTTAGCCTCAACCCCAACTGTTACTTTTGATTTTGGCATTAGGATGATTTGATTTATTATTGTCACATATATTGGGATACAGTGAAAAGTATTGTTTCTTGCACGATACAGGCAAAGCATACTGTTCATAGAGTACATAGAGGAGAAGGAAAGTAGAGGGTGCAGAATGTAGTGTTAAAGTCATAGCTCAGGTGTAGAGAAAGATCAGCTTAATGCAAGCTGGGCCATTCAAAAGTCTGATGGCAGCAGGGAAGAAGCTGTTCTTGAGTCAGTTGTTATGTGATAAGCGTAAGTATTTTGCTCCAGTAATGATTCATCTGACCCACTAAGAAGCTTTTATCAAAATAAACTTTATTTAAGAACACAGAATATAACAAAAAAAATTAGCATAACTTTTACCAATTGAAATATCTAAACATGACTAGTTATAATTCTTAACAGCTAGCTATCTCTATGGTTCCAATTGTAAGCAGCATTCCTTATAGAAATAAATCCCTCCATCAGAACCAGTTAGCACCCAAAACCAATATGCTTACATGGATGCTGAATTTTCAGCCTTTTAACAGCTCTGGACAGAGATCCAGACAGCAGTTTCCAGAGAAGGACATACCCTCAAACAGCAGAACTTCAGAGAAATAAACCTAGCCTCTGGTAGATCCCAGTCTTCAGAATCCATAAAGCAAAAGGGCTGCCTCTCTCTGCAACTTCCAAGTAGCAACTGACTTGATTTTCTAGTGTAAACCTAGCTCCACCCAGTCACATGACCTTACCCACCAATCAACTTAATCAAACCCTACTCTGCAAAAGCCCAAGAGAAAACTCTAAAATAACAGAAGAACATTTGTTCAGATTAAAGCAAACATTCTAACAACGAGGAGAAATTATGCACTGTAGCAACAATACATGGCAACCGGATACAGACAAAATGGCATTGATAATAAAACAAACTACTCAAACAGATCCTACACAAGAAACAGGGCCCAAATACATTTCTTGAAACAATGATATCACCACATTGGTGAAAAAGGGCAGGGTTGATTTTCCAGCTTGTTCCTACAAGTGACAACCAGGTTGAATATCAAAAGTTCAGAGGGAAAGTGAAAGAGGAAATGGAGAAAGAGTATGAGAAGAAACTGGCAGCTAAAATAAAGGGGAATCTAAAAGCCTTCTATCCATCTAAATAACAAAAAGATTGTAAGAAGACAGGTGGACCTGTTAAGGGACGACAAAGGAGGCCTTCGGGTAGAGACAGAAAGCATAGCGGAGGTTCAAAATCTGTACTTTTACATCTGTATTTACTTAAGAACAAGAGATAGAATGTCTTAGGGCAGCATGGTGGCACAATGGTGAGCACTGCTGCCTCACAGCGCCAGGAACGAAGGTTCAATTCCCAGCTTGGGTCACTGTCTGTGCGGAGTTTGCACGTTTCCCCCCGTGTCTGTGAAGGTTTCCTCCGGGTGCTCTGGTTTCCTCCCACATCTGAAAGACGTGCTGGTTAGGTGTACTGACCCAAACAGGCGCCCAAGTGTGGTGACTAGGGGAATTTCACAGCAGCTTCATTGCAGTGTTAATGTAAGCCTTCCTTGTGACTAATAAATGAACTTTAACTTTAAAGAAAGAAGCGGTAGTTGAGATACTGGGCAATCTAATAACTGATAAAGAAAAGGTACTCAAATTCTGGCAAGGCTAAGGGAGGTAAGGGTGGAAATTATTGCAGTATGGACCACAATCTTCCAATTCTCCCAAGAAACAGGAGTGATATAAAAGGACTGGAGAATTGCATTTTACTCCTTCTTGGGATATGGTTATCACTGGCAAGGAGAGAATTTGCTGCCCATCGCTAATTGCCCTTGTGAAGGTAGCAGTGAGCTAGATTTTTGAACTGCTGCAGCCCATTTGGTGTAGTTAGACCCACAGTAATGTTAGGAAGGGTATTCCGCAGATTTGATCTGGTGACAGTGAATGAATGGTGATATCGTTCCAAGTCAGGATGGCGCTTCAGTTGGAGGTGGTGGTGTTTTCATGTATGTGCTGCCACTGTCCTTTTAGATGGTTGTGGGCTTGGAAGGAGTTGAAAGAGTTTTGGTGTTTTGTTGTAGTGAATCTTGTAGATGTTACACACCACTACCATTGTACATTGGTGTTGGAGGGAGTGAATGTTTAAGCTGGGAGATGGGGTCCCAGTCAAGCAGACTGCTTTGTCCTGGATTGTCAATTGCTTTTTGAGTGTTGTTGGAACTGCAGCCATCCAGGCAAGTGGGGAGTATTCCATCACACTCCTGACTTGTGCCTTGTAGATGGTGGACAGATTTTGGGAAATCAGGAAGTGAATTACTGCCTGCAGAATTCCTAGTTTCTGACCTTCTCCAACACCCAGGATGTTGACAGTGGAAAATACAGCAATGGTAATGCCACTGAATGTCAAGGGTAGAAAATTAAATTCTTGCTTCTTGGAGGTGGTCATTACCTGGTTCTTGTGGTACAAATGTTACTTGTCACTTACCAGCCCCAGCCTGAATGTTGTCCAAGTCTTGCTGCAGATGGGCACAAATTGCTTCAATATCTGAGGAGTTATGAATGGGACTGAACATAGTGTAGTCATCGGCTGATATCCCCATTTCTGATCTTACAATGGAGGGGATGCCATTGATGTTACAGCTGAAGCTTATTGGGCCTGAGACACTGCCCTGAGGAAGTCCTGCGGCTATGTCTGTGGACTGAGATGGTTGGCCTCCAACAACTAATACCATCTCCCTTTGTGTTGTCTATGACTCCTGTGTAGTTAACTCTTGATTCCTACTAACTTTAACTTTGTCAGGGCTTTTTAATGCTACTTTCTTGTCAAATACAGCCTTGATGTCAATGGCAGTCACACCCGTACCCCCCTCCCCCATCTTCTTGAGTTCAGCTCTTCTGTCCATCTCTGGACCGCAGATATAATAAGGTCAGGTGCTGAGTGGCCCTGGTGGAACCTAAACTGGGAATCAGTGAGCAGCTCATTCTTGAGTAAGTGCCCCTTGACAGCACTCTTGATGACGTTGTCCATCACTTTGCTGATGGTATGATCGAGAGGTGGTTGATGGCGCAGTAATTGGCCAGATTAAATCTGTTCCGCTTTTCGCAGATAGAACATAGCTGGGCAATTTTCCACGTTGCCAGCTATATACAATTATCGTGGCTGTACTGGAACAGCTTGGCTAAGAGTGCAGCTAGTTCTGGAGCACAGATCTCCAGTATTATTTCCAGAATATTTTCAGGGCCCATAGTTGTTGCAATATCCAGTGCCTTCAGCTGTTTCTTAATATCACATAGAGTGAATTGAATTAATTGAAGATTTGTATTTGCAATGCCTGGAGTCTCAGGATGAGTCCACAATGAATCGTCCGCCTGTCACTCTGGCTGAAGATGGTTGTAAATGCTTCAGCCTTGCCTTTTGCATTGATCATAGAATAGACTCCAGACAGTACAGAAGGAGGCCATTTGGCCCATCAAGCCTGCACCAACTACAATCCCACCCAGGGATTTGTCAGTACTGCAGTGCTTTAGCATGATTTGATGATTGTGGGATCACTTAGCTCCGTCCATCACATGTTGCTTCCATCATTCAGCATGCAGATAACTGTGGTGTAGCTTCATATATACCAGGGATCCGTATGGAAACACTACTTTCCATGATCAATATTAATGACATACTTGGGTGTAAAAGGCAGAACTTTAACATTTACAAGTGTCGCAAAATTTAGAATATTGAGAACGCTTGAGGAATTTAATGAATACACAAATGCCAGACAATGACCATCACCAATAAGAGACGCTCTAACCACCAACTCTTGACATTCAATGGTGTAACCATCATTGAAACTCCCGTCAACATCCATTGACCAGAAACTCAACTGGATTCACCACATAAACACAATGGCTATAAGAGCAGATCAGAGGTTAGGAATACTGTGGTGAGTAACTCACCTCCTGCCTCCCTAAAGTCTGTCCACCATCTACAAGGCATAAGTCAGGACAGGTGCAGCAGGTGGTCAGGAAGGCGAATGGGATGCTGGCCTTCATAGCGAGGGGGATTGAATATAAAAGTAGGGAGGTCTTGCTGCGGCTGTATAGGGCATTGGTGAGGCCGCAGCTGGAGTACTGTGTGCAGTTTTGGGTGCCGTACTTACGCAAGGATATTTTGGCCTTGGAGGGAGTGCAGAGGAGGTTTACTAGGCTGATGCCGGAGTTGAGGGGGTTGAGCTATGAGGAGAGGCTGAATAAACTAGGCTTGTACTCGTTAGAGTTTAGAAGAATGAGGGGAGATCTCATTGAGACATATAAGATGATGAATGGGATGGATAGGATAGAGGTGGAGAGACTCTTCCCGCTCAGAAAGGACAGTAGGACTAGGGGGCACAGCCTCAAGATAAAGGGGGGTGCGGTTTAGAACGGAGTTGAGGAGGAACTTCTTCACTCAAAGGGTGGTGAATCTCTGGAATTCTCTGCCCGTTGAAGTGGTGGAGGCTACCTCGCTAAATATTTTTAAGACGCAGGTTGATGGGTTTTTGATAAGCGAGGGGATTAAGGGTTATGGGGAGAGGGCGGGAATGTGGAACTGAGCCAAGACAGATCAGCCGTGATCTTATTGAATGGCGGGGCAGGCTCGAAGGGCTAGATGGCCTACTCCTGCTCCTATTTCTTATGTTCTTATGTCATGGAATACCTCCCACTTGCCTGGATGGGTGCGGCTCCAACAACACTCAAGAAACTTGACACTATCCAGGACAAAGCAGCTTGCTTGATTGGCACCCCATCTACAAACATTCAATCTCTCCACCACTGACACTCAGTAACAGCAGTGTGTACTATCTACAAGATGCACTGCAGCAATTCTCCAAAGATCCTTAAACAGCACCTCCCAAACCCACAACTATTTCCATCTAGAAGGACAAGGTCAGCAGATACATGGGAACACCACCGCCTGCAAGTGCCCTCCAAGCCACTCACCATCCTGACTTGGAAATATATCGCTGCTCCTTCACAGTCGCTGGGTCAAAATCCTGGAATTCCCTCCCTAACGGCATTGTGGAGCAATGGGAACATGGGACTGCAGCGATTCAAGAAGGCAGCTCACCACTACTTTCTCAAGGGCAACTAAGGATGAGCAATAAATGCTGGCCAGCCAGTGACACCCATGTCCCACGAATGAATAAAAAAACTTCCAGAGGATGAGAACAATGTGGAGAAATAGACAGACAAGTGACTGATGCACTTTAGTGACACAGAAGTGTAAATTGGTGCCTTTTGGTGGAAGGAACGAGGAGAAGCCTGAACTAAAGAATGCAGTTCTACAGGGGATACAGGAATGGAGAGACCTTAGTTTAGTTTATTTATTAGTGTAACAAATAGGCTTACATTAACACTGCAATGAAGTTACAGTGAAAATCCCCTAGTTGCCACATTCTGGCATCTGTTCGGGTACACTGAAGGAGAATTTAGCACAGCCAATGAACCTAACCCACACATCTTTGGAGTGTGGAGGAAACCAGAGCACCCAGAGGAAACGCTTGCAGACACGGGGAGAATGTGCAGACACCACACAGACAGTGTCCAAGGCAGGAACTGAACCCGGGTCCCTGGCATTGTGAGACAGCAGTGCTGACCACTGTTCCACCGTGCCATCCCGATACCTGCAAAAGCTGGAAGACCTGCTGAGATTAACAGTGAAACCGTCACAGAGGTGGCAATAGCAGCAGAAGGCACAAAAGTTAAACATCTGGGAAGGTGGCAAAGGAGATAAAGATATTGAGGTATTGCTGCTTGTGGACTCGCTGGAACAGGATGAATTAGATAGGAACAGTATGTATACATTCCAGCACAGTAAGAAGTCTCACAACACCAGGTTAAAGTCCAACCAGTTTATTTGATGGTAATCCCACAAGCTTTCGGAAACAGTGTTCCTTCGTCAGGTGTGTGGAAGGTTCTGATCAGAGAAAGGGCTTATAAAGAGACTGAGCAGAGACTAATAGCCAAGTTCCGCACACATGAGGACGGTCTCAACAGGGATCTGGGGTTCATGTCGCACTATCTGTAATCCCCATGACTTGCCTGGGTTTGTAAAATCTCACTTACTGTCCTGTTTGGAGACAATACACATCTCTTTAACCTGTGCTAATGCTATCTCCACTCACAATGTCTGCATCTTTAAGACTTGAATAGCAGGTTAGCTGCAAAGACTTGCATTCTAACCAGTATTCTGTAAACTGTGTGTGACTTTATATGCCCTTCTCTGATCAGACCTGACGAGGGAACACCGTTTCCGAAAGCTTGTGGGATTACTATCAAATAAACTAATTGGAGTTTAACCTGGTGTTGTGAGACTTCTTACTGTGTTTACCCCAGTCCAACACCGGCACCTCCACATCTCATCTGCTACATTTCAGCAGGCAGACATTCCCTGACATTTGACACCTGTTGGAGCAGTAAACGGGGCCAAGAACCACTGCACATTGCCTGTTGCAGGGAAGGTTTACCGTGACTCTCAGCTTACTAAGCCACACAGTTATTCCAGACTGCAACAGGTGGCAACAGCAACATCATTTATCCCGTTTTCTGTCCTGACAGCCATCAAGCATCTTTATGGAATAAAAACAGAAAGTGTTGGAAAAATCTCAGCAGGTCTGGCAGCATCTGTGGCGAGAGAAGCAGAGTTTGCATTTCGAAGCAAAGAGAGGGAGGAATGTGACGGGTTTTAATCCTGTTGAAAAGGTTGCTGGCTGCAGGTGGGGCAAAAGAGAAGGTCAGATATAGGATAGAGGGCAGAGGAGATTAAATGACAAAGATTTCATAGAATCTTGCAGTGCAGGAGGAAACCATTCAGCCCATTGAATCTGCACCAACCACAATCCCACATAGGCCCCCTCTGAATTGCATTTACCCTAGCTAGTCCCCCGGACACTAAGGGGCAATTTTGCCTGGCCAATCCAGCTGATCCGCACACATTGTGGGAGGAAACCACGCAGACACGGGGAGAATGTGCAAACTCCACACAGACAAGTCGGCCCCAAGTTGAGAATAAGGCTCAGGTCCCTGGCACTGTGAAGCAGCAGTGCTAACCACTGTGCCACCGTGTCATGGAACCAAAGGCAAGGAGACGTAATGATAGAATTTAAGAAACAAAGGATAGGTCCAGAGTAGGTGAGAATAGCAGAATAAAAATCAGTTCTGTCTGAAAACAAAATAGCAGAATGTATTAATAGAAGAATTATTAAGCAGGTTATGGATGCCAGTTTTGAGATAGGGGATGTAGCATAAGAGCCTGGCACATACAGGATTAAAGTGGGACTTTAAGGAACTCCATTCTGTAGCCCTCCCAATATGGTGGCAGTTTGGGTTTAAAAACCCTCAGCTTTTCTAAATGCTGAAATAGGCTTAGCTGCTGGAAGACAAGAGAAAGAAAACACTTAATTGAAAGTTCTGACCTGAGAGAAGATCCCTAAAGTAATAGAACACAGAGAAAAGTCACCAGTATATACTCTAGAAAAAAAGGCATAGAAGCTAGAGGCAGAGATTTCAATTGCAGCAAAAGACTCAATTCAATATTCCTTGGAAATTCAATTTGAGAGTGCAGAGTAAGGGTGAGCTAAATCTTTTGAAGTTCCAGGCTGCAGCTCGTCCTGCAGACCCTTTCCCCAATTCAGTGTTACTGGTACCATTGAAGAAAAGCTGTTGCTAAAAATCCAACCCCTGAGTCACAGCGCCAACACATGGCTTCTGAATCCATAAGATCAGAAAAAATAATTAATTATTTAAATTGTTCACAAACATCATGACTGTTCAGTTCAGAAAACAGCAAGTATAACTTTAAATTTGAATGCCTCGTTATTTGGCTTTGTAAACCGCGAATGAAAGATGCCAGCACACAGCCCATCCAAGCATCATTATTAAGAGTCTTTTTCAAGAATCATGCCAACAACATTTCGCAACATCTGCCAAAACCGGCAAGCACAAGTAATCGCTTTGCCTCGGAGTCAATTACGATGTTATCTTGAACTCCAGGAAAAGCTCCAGAGAAAGGTTTTTGAAAAATCACTGAAGGCAGAGAAAAAAATTGCATTCCAGTACAGCCCTGTCCACCAATTTGAAAAAAAATCCTAATGTTCCTATTCTTTTTGTTTTGAAGATTCTCTTGAATTAAAAATGTTTGAAAAAAAGACTGTCCATCCTCACCAAGATTCGATAATCGTGGAAAGAGCTAAGTTTAAAGTTAAAGTTTTATTTATTAGTCACAAGTAGGCTTACATTAACATTGCAATGAAGTTACTGTGAAAATCCCCTAGTCGCCACAGTTGGGCACCTGTTCAGGTACACTGAGGGGAATTTAGTATGGCCAATCCACCTAACCAGCACTTCTTTCGGACTGTGGGAGGAAACTGGAGCACCTGGAGGAAACTCATGCAGACACGGAGAGAATGTGCAGACAGTGACCCAGACTGGGAATTGAACAGGTCCCTGGTGTTGTGAGGCAGCCGTGCTAATCATTGTGCCATTGTGAAGAGGAAGGGGAAAAGCAGTTACTATATGGCCTTCCTTAAAAGGACAGTGACATTTAAAGGTATGACTGCACAAAAATATTAAGTGACCATGAATCAAAAATGAAACTTACAAGAACAGTTTAGACTCATCCTTGGGCCAAAACTAATCTTAAAAATGGGTATCCTAGAGAACGAATTTTTTAAATGATTGGAGAACATCAGGTCTCAGCAAGAAATCAGAAGTTCGGGTTAATTCCTTTCTATATTTTCTTGGTGAACGTGCTGACGAAGTAATCCTTCTGCAGTACATTGATGTCTCCTCAACCAGCTTTGATGAGACATTAAATGCCTTTGATGAACATTTCAATTTCTGGGATCTACAGACCTTCTAAAGAAGAATTGAAAACCCCCAGTAAAGCTATGAAAACAGCAGGTGACGTGCAGAGCTGACAGTGACCATGAGAAAGCTATCCGATATAATCTAAAATAAACAACTGCTACAGAAGGAAATGAGATGAGCTCAAAAATCTCCATATCAAAGCTGAACTGGAAGACATAAGATTCAAGCTGAGTATATACCTTTGAAAATGCACAATGAACTCAAATCTTCAATGCACCAATCTCTGAAGATCTAAACAAATATATTTCAGAAATGTCACAAAAGTACCAGGAGAAAATAGTGACCCTCGATTCCAAGGTTGGGAAATTGAAGCAGGAGTTGGGAAACCTCAAGCAGATGTACATCCCAGCACATCGACAGGCAGAAAAAGGACTCAAAGAAGTTGCAGACTTGAAAGTGCCCCTGGAAAAACACAAGTGATCAAAAAAGATGCTAAATGCTACTTCAGAAAAAGCTATGCTGGTGCTATCAGTAGTGACAAAGCAATACACTGAAGTACTGTTGTCCCTGGTAAATATTGTATGAAGTATCAACTGTTGGAGAATCAGAACAAATGAAGAATTAATGACCCAAACCGATGAAATTTCTGAACTGCAATCCAAACTAAACAACATGATGAATGAGATGGGGGTCCTTGTGCTTGAATTGCAAAAACCCAGTCTGCAGGTGCAGCAGGTGATCAAGAAGGCGAATGGAATGTTGGCCTTTATAGCGAGGGGGATAGAATATAAAAGTAGGGAGGTCTTGCTGCAACTGTACAGGGCAGTGGTGAGGCTGCAACTGGAGTACTGTGTGCAGTTTTGGTCGCCACACTTGCGGAAGGATATATTGGCCTTGGAGGGAGTACAGAGAAGGTTCACTAGGCTGATACCGGAGATGAGGGGGCTAGCCTATGAGAAGAGATTGAATAGACTGGGTCTGTACTCGTTGGAGTTTAGAAGGCTGAGGGGGGATCTTATAGAGACGTATAAGATAATGAAGGGGATGGATAGGGTAGAGGTAGAGAGATTCTTCCCGCTTAGAAAGGATAGCAGGACTTAGAGGGCACAGCCTCAAAATAAGGGGGGGGCAGTTTAGATCGGAGTTGAGGAGGAACTTCTTCACTCAAAGAGTGGTGAGTCTCTGGAATTCTCTGCCCATTGAAGTGGTGGAGGCTACCTTGCTGAGTATATTTAAGTCACGGTTAGGTAGGTTTCTGATAGACAAGGGGATTAAGGGTTATGGGGAGAAAGCGGGAAAGTGGAACTGATCCACTTCGGATCAGCCATGATCTTATTGAATAGCAGGGAAGGCTCGAAGGGCTAGATGGCCTACTCCTGCTCCTATTTCTTATGTTCTTAGATGCGTAATATGGAAGGGCAAATTCAGGGCTTTAAAATCAGAGATGTTGAAGAAACGAGTGATTTAATGAGTGAACTAAAAGAGTCTAAACAGCAGTCAGTGACATTCCAGCCGGAACTGACTGCCCAGATAATGTTCTCAAACTTATATAAGAGCTCTGCAGAGAACTCTGAGACAAAGATAACCCAACTTATATATAAGGGGAATATATAATATAAATACATGGGGTTACAGGAACAGGACCAGGGTGGGATTGTTGTCAGTGCAAGCTCAATGGGCCGAATGACCTCCTTCTGTACTGTAGGGATTTTATGATCACTGCTGTAATGTAGGAAAGTGACAATTTGTGCACAGCAATTACCCCCAAACAGCAAATGTGATAATGAGCAAAGAACAAAGAAAATTACAGCACAGGAACAGACCCTGTGGCCCTCCTCTCGTGTGACACTAGCAAACCTTCCGACCGGAATATTTGCGCCCTTCCAGTTTAGATGCAACACATCCTTCCCGTACAGGTCCCACCTGCCCCTGAAGAGATCTCAGTGGTCCAGATGTCTGGAACCACCCCACATACACCAGCTGTTTAGCCATGTGTTGAGCTGCACTGTCTGCCTATTCCTAGCCTCACTAGCACGTGGCACAGGGAGTAATCCTGAGATTACAACCCTAGAGGTCCTGCTTTTTAACTTTCTCCCTAACTCCCTAAGAGTGATGAGGCTGCAGGACCTCATCACTCTTCCTACCTCTGTCGTTAGTACCAACATGGACCACAACCTCTGGCTTTTCATCCTCTCCCTTCAGAATGCTTTCTGCCTGTTCAGAGATATCCTGGAGTCTAGCACCAGGAGGCAATATACCATCCTGGAGTCTCTTTCACATCCACAGAACCACTTATCTGCACCTCTAACTATAGAATCCCCTATAGTTATTGCTATAGTGCTCTCTGTCCCTCTCTGCTTAAAAACAGAGCCAGCCATATTGCCACTGCTCTGGCTGATGCTCCTGTTGTCATCTCCTGACAGGCCATTCCCCCCAACGATATCCAAAATGGTATATTTATAAGAGACGGGGGTGACCACAGGCGTTCCTGCACTGACTAATAATCATATAATCATAGCAGATAATCATAGAATCCCCACAAAGCAGAAGGAGGCCACTCGGCCCACCAAACCTGCAAAGGACCACAATCCCATCCAGGCCTCACTCCCCCAACCACACACATTTACCCTGCTAATCCCCCTGACACTAAGGGGGCAATTTGGCATGGCTAATCCATCTAACCCATCCATCTTTAGACTGTGGGAGAAAACTGGAGCACCCAGAGGAAACCCAGGCTGTTTTCACTATGTCGATTAAAAGGTGAATATTGACCAGGGCCCTGGGGAGAATGCCTCTGCTTGAGGGGCCCAGCTTTGTGAAGTGGTGGGGGTTGGGGGAGGCAACTGAAAGCCACAGGATCTTTCACATCTGTCTGAGATGGCAAATCGAGCCTCAAGTTCATCCGAAAAGTGACACTTCTGACACTGCAGTACTGCAATAAGAACATATAAGAACATAAGAAATAGGAGCAGGAGTAGGCCATCTAGCCCCTCGAGCCTGCCCCGCCATTCAATAAGATCATGGCTGATCTGTTGTGGCTCAGTTCCACATTCCCGCCCTCTCCCCATAACCCTTAATCCCCTCGCTTATCAAAAACCCATCAACCCGCGTCTTAAATATATTTAGCGAGGCAGCCTCCACCACTTCAACGGGCAGAGAATTCCAGAGATTCACCACCCTTTGAGTGAAGAAGTTCCTCCTCAACTCCGTTCTAAACCGCCCCCCCCCTTTATCTTGAGGCTGTGCCCCCTAGTCCTACTGTCCTTTCTGAGTGGGAAGAGTCTCTCCACCTCTATCCTATCCATCCCATTCATCATCTTATACGTCTCAATGAGATCTCCCCTCATTCTTCTAAACTCTAACGAGTACAAGCCTAGTTTATTCAGCCTCTCCTCATAGCTCAACCCCCTCAACTTCGGCATCAGCCTAGTAAACCTCTGCACTCCCTCCAAGGCCAAAATATCAATGTTGGCCTTGATTTCTGCACGCAAGTCCTTGAGTGGAACTTGAACCCACAACCTTCAGACGCGAAAGGTGAGAGCGCTACCTCCCCAAGCCATGGCTGAAACCAAGCCTGCGTGCTGCCTGCACCTGAAGCGATGGGTGTGGATCACTTGTGCTTCAAGATCCCTGCACCTGCTTCTGGAGGCTCTCAAACATGCCTGTGTAAAACCCACAAAGAACAAAGGGAGGTAGTGTGTAACCGTACACCATCATGTTGAGGTGCAGGGCAGGGGTGGTGGGGGTGGGGGGCAGGGAGGCGAAGGCGGGTGGTGGGTACCACAAGACAAGATCACAGATTAAATAAACACCTCAGACGTGTTACACATCCATTAAACTGAGTGATGGATTTTCTTCAAAAATTAGGTGTTAATTTAAAACTATCACCTGATTTAAAAAAGAGAAATAGACAAGTGTTAACGTGACCCCACCAGGGAAGACAATGGTTCATTGTTTTTTTAAGGACCCTTCCTTTGGAATATTTTCGCAAGGCTGCAGTATTCCACTCACAGCTCAATAAGGCTACGCAGGCATGATTCATTCCAGCAGGCATAAGGAGCGTAGGTGGAAAGAACTTAAAATCTCTCAGCTGCGTTTTTTAAAAATGTTTTACTCTTCTAAATATGGTTTGACAATATTGTATATATCACTGAAGAACAAATGCAATGCTGATTATTAATTTTAAAAATATTGAGGGAAATTTGATGATATTTAGACAGGGTGGGTATGATTTCACATTTCAATCACAAAGGCACCACTTTGCGCTTTTAACATGAAATGTGACTCAAATATCATCAAGTATCCATGGATACCAATACAGCCATTTTTAACCAAGTCATGGGAAACCTTGACATAAATTTTACTCCCATGATAGAAGGCGATGGGGGAGGAAAACCAGATAAGGCACAAAAATGGATGCAGGGATGAAGATGCACAATTAATCTAGGCTTGTTCCTGCTGCTGTAGCTCGTACACAGTCCCTGTGCTGTCTGCTAATGTGGTCGACACAGTGGCACAGTGGTTAGCACTGCTGCCTCACAGCACCAGGGACCTGTGTTCAATTCCGGGTGACTGCCTTTGCGGAATTTGCACATTCTCCGCGTGTCTGCGTGGGTTTCCCCAGGTTGCTCCACGTTCCTCCCACAGTCCAAAGCTGTACAGGTTATGTGGATTGGCCAGGCTAAATTGCCTCTTAATTACCCAAGATGTGTACGTTAGGGGAATTAGCAGGGTAAATATGTGAGGTTACAGGGATAGAGCCTGGCATCGAAGAGTCGGTGCAGAATCGATGGGCCAAATGGCCTCCTCCTGCACTGTAGGGATTCTATGATTCTATGAATGACAGCAGCATTTTCCAAACTGACGGCCACTAGCGTCTAGATGGAAGATCAAATTCAGGTATGAATTATACAGTAAGTGGAAGAACCCTTAGGAGCATTGACGTACAGAGGGAACTGGGCCTGCAGATCCATGGATCCCTGAAAGTGGCAACACAAGTAGATAAGGTGGTCGAGAAGGCATACAGCATTTGTGCCTTCATCGGCCGGGACATTGAGTGTAAAGGTTGGCAAGTTATGTTACAGCTGTATAAAACACTAGTTAGGCCACGTTTGGAATATTGCGTGCAATTCTGGTCACCACATAACCAGGAGGACGTGGGTGCTTTGGAGAGGTTGCATAGTAGGTTTACCAGGAGGTTGCTTTATCTGGAGGGTTTTAAATATGAGGAGAGGTTGGATAAACGCAGATTGTGTTCACTGGAAAGACGGAAGGGCTGAGGGCGACCTGAAGGAATTCTATAAAATTATGAGAGGCATAAAAGGGTGGATGGTCAGAGGCTTTTTTCCCATGGTGCAAGTGCCAATTACAAGAGGACACTGGTTTGAAGTGAGAGGTGATAAATTTAAGGG
Source organism: Carcharhinus amblyrhynchos (assembly GCF_965287045.1). NCBI lineage: Eukaryota > Metazoa > Chordata > Chondrichthyes > Carcharhiniformes > Carcharhinidae > Carcharhinus > Carcharhinus amblyrhynchos. The sequence goes on along the minus strand of NC_137337.1, from coordinate 69,260,107 downwards.
AGATGTGTGGGTAAAGTTTTACACACAGAGTGTGGTAGGTGGTACTACCACAACTAGTGGAAGTGGCAGAAGCAGGCATGTAAAATAATGTGCCAGGTGTATCTCGATAGGCACACGGACAGGAGGCGGACAGAGCAATAGAAACTGCATATCAATGCAGCCTTGGTGGCCTACTCCTGTACTGTACTTTGTTCTAGATAGATAAGGGCAGCAGATGCATGGGAACGCCAGCACCTACTACACTGTTGCGGCATTGAGCAGCTGCTTAGTTAGCATTTACCTTCCGCAGTTGTAGCACTTTAACTTTTGAATTACGCAAACGCTGGGTGAAATTCTCTGGCCATTCACACCAGCGGGTTCTCCGCTGAGCGCCAAATTCTCAGCCCTTTCTGGCCAAGGCATAATACGGCAGAGGGATAGATTCGTAAAGGCTCCTTGCGGTCAGAATCAGTCTTCATTCTTCATCGACTGCACAAAAAAGGCATTAATGCTTACAAAGACACTGCCACCTTCCCTAGCAGAACCTGCTGGTAAGTTCAACCAAGATCCTGTTGGATCTCTGCCATCCCTGTACCACCTCATTTTAGCTGGCGTTAAAAAGATTCCCAGTTTATTTTCCATTCAATGCCCATAAAATGCAATGGGAAAGGAAGAATTGCGACCACTGGGTTGTTAACAAGCTTGGTAGTTCATGATTTTAAAATGGTAGAAGGGCTGACAATTTTGGTGCTCACGGACTTTCCTTACTATACGAGGCTGACGTGATGGCATCATGTTACTGACCACCGCATCAAATTGAGGGTGCAGTGTGCCTGATTTGGGAGTATGAAATCCAGTCCAGCGGCACAGTCTACAAAACGGCAGGAGTAATTTTTTTAATTCATTCATGGGACACGGGCATCACGGGCTGGCCAGCACTTATTGCCCATCCCTTGTTACCCAAGGGCAGTTGAGGATCAACCACATTGCTGTGGCTCTGGAGTCACATGTAGACCAGATCCGGTAAGGACAGCAGATTTCTTTTCCTAAAGGACGCTGGTGAACCGGGTGGGTTTTTCCAACAATCGACTATGGTTTCGTGGTCATCAGTAGATCCTTAATTCCAGATATTTTATTTGTTGAATTCAAATTCCACCATCTGTCAGGTTGGATTCGAACTTGGGTTCGCGGAACATTAGCTGAGTTCCTGGATCAATAGTTTAGCAATAATACCATTAGGCCATTGCCTCCCCTTATTATTCTTACAGCTCAACCAACACCTCACTCAACCAATCTCACCAAAACAGATTATTTGGCTATTTAACACACTGCTGCTCATGGGATCCTGCTGTGTGTCACACTCCTACGCCACCTATATGCCAACATTTGAAAAAAATGCTTTCAGCTGACTGCCTGTGGCTTCTGAGAAGTCCAGGTGATGTGGAATGATCTGTATAAATGCAAGTTCTTTCTTTATCAGATAGCACTAACAGAGCGTTGGGAACAGTCTCCAATGGGTTTGGCTAACGAGGGAACAATTCTTAGAATCCCTACAGTACAGAAGGAGGCCATTTGGCCCATTAAGCCTGCACTGACCACTATCCCTGTAATCCCACGTTTTCACCCTGTCCATAAGGGACAATTTATCATGGCCAATCAACCATTTTTGGAATGTGGGAGCTCGGAGCACCCGGAGAAAACCCATACAGATACTGGGAGAAAGTGCAGACTCAGTGACCTGAGGCCAGAATTGAGCCTGGGTCTCTGGCACTGTGAGGGAGCAGTGCTTAACATTGTGCCACTGTGCTGCCCATACGCTTGGCTGAGGGAAATCCAAAGAATGGGAAAAAAGAACTGAGCAAATAAAATTTGAAGAAGAAGAATTTTTAGTATAAAGTTTTTATAGACTTGACGCCATCTGTGTATTATCCAGAGATGTTTCCATTATTGCTGAACAACTTACTTTTCAAGAATGCCTTGTATTTGTTGAATCATGCCAGAAATACAAGGCATAAATATATTCATGTTAATGCTCTGTGACAATCTCAGTGCCTAGAAATGAAAACATCATGTTTAGATTCCACTTCGACATACAGCAAGCAAGAAAACAGATAAAGGCACTTTTACCCTGAGGGAATACCATCAATGGTGGACATGTAGTCAAGTATACACATGCCCTGTGTAGTTGTCAGCTCACCACAGACGCATTGCGTCATAGGTCTTATGCCCTGCTTAAAAGCTCGGCTGATCATATTGCTAGGAGACTGGAAGTGTGGAAGGAGGTGGGAGGGTGCAGATGTACAAATCTAGGGCAGATTGGAAGATCCGCCTGCCTTCAACCCGTGTCCCTGACTCCATCTGGAATTCATGGGCCAAGTTAATTTAATATCCTGGGCAGGTGCCTGAACAATTGCAGCACTCACAGAGTCATAGAATCCCTACAGTGCAAAAGGAGGCCATTTGGCTCATCGAGCCTGCTCCGACAAGAATCCCACCCAGGCCCTATTCCCCGTAACCCCACATATTTACCCCACCTATCCCTCTAATCTACACATCCCAGGAAGCTAAGGGGCAATTTAGCATGACCAATCCAGCTAACCTGCACATCTTTGGACTGTGGGAGGAATCCAGAGCACCCGGAGGAAACCCATGCAGGGTTTCCCACCCTTTCCCATCCTTCATGGGACACCAGTAAGAGCAAAGGAATCCATTGCCCACCACCAACATTTCCCCACGTTGTGGGTGCTGAGAAGCAGAGAAAACCTTTCAACATGAATCTGCTTCCTCTCACACTGTGGTGTGGTCACAGTGATAGATTCCTCATTGATTGCGTGCAATCAGTGGTTTCAAAAGTCACATTTTTGCCTGAAGAAATTTGATTATAGTTGAGGAAGGGTGCATGTTGCTGCCCACTCACGCCCCCACTCTCCTCCCCTCCCCCCGCAACCCCCCTCACTCTCTCAGCTGCTTTCGCAGGATCCCAGATCAAGGATGATCCAATATATCTGGGCAGTTTGGGTAGTTTTGCAGTGGATGACCAATACAGGGTGTTTCTCTACTTTTGCCCTCTGCTAAGCTCCACCGGTTGCTTGTCATGTCTTGTCTATCACCTCATGGTGATATCCTGGCATATCATACGATGAGGCAGACCCCAAAAACACCTCTGCCAATATGGGGACTGGATCTGTGCTGTTGACAGTATCCTGCGCCACACTCTTAGCCAAATGAACCAACTGGCCCCTACACTGATGTATTGTGTAGCTAAAACTCTGAATTGTTTAATCCCCAGCTTCCCCTGTGCTACAGACGCTAAGGCTGGTAGAAGTGGCCCTGGTTCTCAGCATTACTCAAGGACTAATAAGGAAAGACACAGTGACACAGTGGTTAGCACTGCTGCTTCAAAGCTCCAGGGACCTGGGTTCAATTGGGCCTCGGATCACTGTCAATGTGGAGTTTGCATATTGTCTGCATGGGTTTCCTTTGGGTGCTCTGGTTTCCTCCCACGGTCCAAAGATGTGCGGGTTAGGTTGATTGGCTGTGCTAAATTAACTGTAGTTCAGGAGGATTAGCAGGGTAAATGTATAGGGTTACGGGAATAGGGCCTGGTTGGGACTGTTGTCAGTACAGACTAGATGGGCCAAATGGCTTCCTTCTGTATTGTAGGGATTCAATGAAAATGCAGCTCTGATGGGCAAATCGCTGATGGGAATATTTGCTTCAGGTTCTCACCCCTTGCTGCCAATGTACCGTCCAGGAATTTCAATGCCTTCCTGTATTGGCTCCACTAAGTTCATTGAGGTAGTTCAACACATTTGGATGCTTAACTTTTATCATGCCTGTTTCACTCCCATGAAAAACATGAAGATTCAGAATGTAACTCAGAAGAAACTTCAACAAGTGAAAAAAGGAATGAATGATTTAAGAAACTAGTAAACAGAGGTTAAAACGGTTTGAGATTTTCGAACTATAAATAGGCACCATGATGAAAAGTCAATAAGGTACCAAAGGAATAAGGATTGATTCTTTAAAGAACAGTGGGAAGCGCTGTTACCTCACAGCACCAGGGCCCGGGTTCGATTCCCAGCTTCAGTCACTGTCTGTGTGGAGTTTGTACATTCTCCCCGTGTCTGTGTGGGTTTCCTCCAGGTGCTCTGGTTTCCTCCCACAGTCCAGAGATGTGGGGGTTAGGTGGATTGGCCATGCTAAGTTTCCCCTTAGTGTTCGGGGGTCTAGCTAGGGTAAATGCATTGGGTTTTGGGAATAGGGCCTGTGGTCGGTGCAGAATTGATTGGCCAAATGGCCTCCTTCTGCACTGTATTTATTCTAAACATTCTTTTCCCACTGCAGTTCTTTCCTAACATCTTGTAACCCTTCTCCAACGGTAATATTTTTATCACTTGCAGGTTAAAACTGAATGCATTTGAAATAACTGATGCCTGCAAGTCTCTTTCCACTGAGTTCTAACCCAATTGAAATGTTAATACTGCATGTACTGTGTAATGTTGCATAATGTGTTTAGTCATTTTCTCTCTGGCATGCAAGTTGCTTTTACGAATTTAAGGCAACAAAATGAAACGGTACATTTTCCACAGGCAGCTGGCCAATAGAGTACAGAAAATCCAAAAATGGATTAAGTTGTGTGGGAAAAGTTCCCAACATATAGACTCTATTCAATGTATGAATGTTCAGGCTCTGCTTCTCTGCCTTTTAAAACTGCTGTCATCACCCTTCCCTCAAAGCCCCTGACTCTTCCAACCAGTCTCCAAATACTATCATCACCTTTTTTACCAAGGTCTTTGGACATGTTATTGCCTGACCACCTCTGTCACAATTCCTGCTCAAATCCCTTGAATCTGATTTTCTTCCGTGTCTATCAGCATCAAAGCCACTTTGACCAAATTCACCAATGATCACCCACCTTATAGTGACTGTAAATTTGGTGCATATTCACTGTACCAATTGTGGGGGAGTTCAAGACGAGGTGCCATAACATAAGATAGATACAACTCAATCCAATAAAGAATCCAGCAGACAATTCCTTACTTAGGAAGTGAGTAAAATGTGGAATTGGCCAACTCATGGAATAGTTGAGGGGAATTGCATAGATGTCTTCAAGGGATTGCTAGATAACTGTACAAGGGGGAAAGGAATAGAACGATATTCAAATGTGTTAGACAAAATAAGGCGAGGCTCAGTTGTAGCAGGGCTTGTCTCTGTAAATTCTCTGCAACTCAGTTTTAAGTAACGTTTGACTTTGTTGATCACACCAATCTCTTTTACAGACTCTGCCCCATCTGTTCTTCCAATGTCTTCAAGGTGACCCCAAGAATTTGCCACCCTGGGTCCCTCTCCTCATCCTCTTCTACATGCTGGAGCCTGGAGGAATGGAAAAATTAATTTTCTAGTTTATGTTATGGGTGGTGCCAAAGAAAAATAAGCAAGGCATCAAAATAATTAATTAAAATATTAAAGATGGGGGAAAGGATTGTTTGACTTGGCAGGGTTTTTCTCTCTGTGAGCCTAGTCCTGCTCAGAACCTCCTGGTATTACTGTCAATCAACCTAACCAAGCCCTACTCTGCAAAACCCCAAGGAAAAACACTTAAATAACAGAACAGCCTTAGACCAGATGAAAAGAAACATTCCAGCAATTAGTACCAAGTATGCTGCTAAAGTAACAGCAAGGCTGCCAGATGCAGACAAAATGGTACCAATAATAAAACAAACTGCTAAAATAGATCCTGCCCAAGAAAAGAGATCCAAATACATTTTTTAAAGGCACAGTGTCATCATATTTGTAGCTAAGATATAGTAAAGTTCCCCTCAATTAATTTTACCATTAAGAAATTTCACCGGATGCCTCCAGTCTTAATTTCGTGTGCTGTGCTGTTTGGTTGTAGACCCTTGCTCATCTCACATGATAATAATCCAAATTTGGAAGAGTTGAGAGATTTCCATCGACCCTGAAATCAAACTAAAATGTTTCAGGAAAAGGATTTCAAAGCTGTTAGTGTGTCAGACTTGCAAGAGAAAGGAATGTGCAAAAATTGAACTAGGTCAACTGGGAAAAAAATTGCTTCATACTGTATGCAATGATTCCAACAATAACACAGTATATGTCCCCTAACATAACTTCATCTTAATCAAAGCCACCTTTGATTATTTGCAAGACAAAATGGCTAGAATTTTACTGCCCCGCCTGCCACAGGAATCGGAGCAGGTGAGAGGCAGACAATGGAAAGGTCTGTTGACTTCGGTCTTGCAGAAAAAATTAAGGTACTGTAAATATCAGTCAAACGTGTCGGTATGCTGACACATTGGATGGGGTTTTACGGTTTCAGGACAAGCAAGGCCGTAAAATCACATCCAATGTGTCAGCAGATCTAAACATTTGACTGATATTTACAGTACCTTTATTTTTCTGCAAGACTCAATGTTATACCAAGACTAGTACAGCCTGAAGCTGTGTATCATGGCACTGACAGACATGCACAAACATTGCATAACGGTATTCTCTCATGCAAATCAATTTAAAAGGAAGAGAGACAGCAGTTCAGAGCATACACGACAAAAAAGGAATTATGTTTCAGTAAACCCCTCATGTGATAGAACATCACGGGGCAAATTATTGGTCTGGATGGCTTAGGGATGGCCTGTGCAGCAGATAAAAAGGATTGGGACCCAACTGTCGTTTCATCTCGGAGAGGAATAAAAGCCAAATGTGTGGCAGATGGGAAAAGGATGGTCAAAGGCCATGTTAGCCTAGGGGAATCAGGGGTTGTGGTAAAAGGATGACATATTGGAAGCACTGGTGTGATGAGTGGCACCACCAGAACAGAGAAATCAAGACCATGATATAGATTCCTCCCGAGAAATGGGGTGGGAAGAGGTGCAATCAACGCAACTATGGGAATCAGTGGACTTACAGGAGACATTGCTGCACAGCCCATTTATGGAGATAGAGATGGAGAAGTTGAGGAAGGGAAGTTTGGGGTGGCACAGTGGCATAGTGGTTAGACAGCTGTCTCACAATGCCAGGGATCCGGGTTCCATTCCAGCCTTGGGTCACTGCCTGTGTGAGATCTGTACGTTCTCCCCGTGTATGCGTGGGTTTCCTCCGGGTGCTCCAGTATCCTCTCACAGCCCATAGATGTGCGGATTTGCTGGGTTGGCCATATTAAATTGACCCTTAGTGTCAGGAGGACTAGTTAGGATAAATGCATGGGGATAGGGCTGGGTGGGATTGTGGTCAGTGCAGACTTGATGGGCTGAATGGCCTCCTTCTGCACTGTAGGATTCTATGATCTATGAGGAAGAATTAATGATGGATTATGTGAAGATGGCAGACAGGTACAAATTGCAAACGAAAGTTGATGAAGTTTTTAATTTGGTGTAAGAAGGAATCAGCAAAGTGGGCATTTGAGAAAACAATCTTAAAGGAGATGAAGACATATGTTACAACAACAGGATTTTTATTAGTGTCACAAATAGGCTTACATTAACACTGCAATGAAGTTACTGTAAAAATCCCTTAATCGGATACTCTGAGGGAGAATTTAGCATGGCCGATGCACCTGACCAACATGTCTTTTGGACTGTGGGACAAAACCGGAGCACCCAGAGGAAACCCACGCAGACACAGGGAGAATGTGCAAACTCTGCACAGACAGTGATCGAACCTGGGTCCTTTGCGATGTGAGGCAGCACTGCTAACCACTGTGACATCATGCCTGCATTTATATAATTCTTTCAACTTCATAAAATGTCCAAAAATGCTTCACAGGAGCTTTTCAAACTAAAATTTGACACTAAGCCACTTAAAATGATATTAAGGCAGATAGTCAAAATCCTGGTGAAAGAGGTAGGTTTTAAAGACTGCCTTAAAGGGAAATGGAGATGGATGGCGAGGCAGAGAGGTGTAGAGAGGACACTCCACACTTCTAGGTAAGTGAAGGTGTGACCCTGGTGGAACATTAAAATCCAAAATTCTTAACAGACCAGAATAAGATGAGCACATATATCATGGAGACTCTTTGGGCATGAGGAGATTACAGAGAAAGTGAGTGGTGATGTCGTGGAGGGCTTTTGAAACAAAGATAACATTTTCAAATTGTGGTGTAGCAAGACTGGGAGCCAGTGTGAGTTAGTCAATGTAGGGGAGGAAGATGGACTTGGTGCAAAGTGGAGGCATAGGCAGCAGAGTCGACCTCAAGTTTACAGAAGGAAGAATCTAATTGTCTGACCAAGAGTCTATTCGGGTAGTCAAGCCTAGATACGGCAATGACATGGACAAGGGTTTCAGCAGCAAATAAGCTGAGACATGGGTGGAGTTTGGTGTAGTTACAGAGACAGGAATAAGCAGTCTTAGTGCTGCTGCAGCTATGCGACCAGAAACTCATCACAGGAGCTGAGATGCCTTGCTGGAATTATGATGTAGAGATGCCAGCGTTGGACTGGGGTAAACACAGTAAGAAGTCTCCCAACACCAGGTTAAAGTCCAACACCAGGCAAAGCCCCAAAAGCTAGTGGCATTTGCTACCAAATAAACTTGGACTTTAACCTGATGTTGTGAGACTTCTTACTGTGTTGCTGGAATTATAAAGGGTCTTGGTGAGACCACACCTGGAATATTGTGTTCAGTTATAGCCTCTTTATCTGTGGAAAGATGTTCTTGCTATGGAGGGAGTGCTGCGAATGTCTACCAGGCTGATTCCTGGGGTGGCGGGATTGATGTGTGAGGAGAGATTGAGTTGGTTAGAATTATACTCATTGGAGTTTGGAAGACTGAGGGGGGAGATTTCATAGAAATCTATAAAATTCTGATAGGACTTGACAGGGTAGATGCAGGAAGAGTATTTCTGATGGCGGGGGAGTCCAGAACCAGAGATCACACTCAGCGGACATGGGGTAGATCATTTAGGACTGAGACTTCAGCCAGAGAGTATTGAGCCTGTGGAATTCTCTACCACAGAAGGCAGATGAGGTCAAAACCTTGTATGTTTTCAAGAAGGAGTTAGATATAACCAGTTATCGAGTGTTGTAGTAGCTTCTGTACATAAAAATATATTACCAATGTTACCAATGTATTTTAGTGGATTTGTGTATCCATACATGGGATGTTTAGCGTGATGGGTTTTGACCTGGTTTTTATGAGAGAGTTTTCTGCAAGCAAGGCCTGTGTACTATTTGTTCTTGTTTGCATAGTTCTTACTGGCTTCCAACTTATTGTTGCTTGTAAAGGTTATTTTATTATGTAAAGAAGAATGTTCTCTTGATAGCGCGTTCGACTACCTTTATTGTGGATTCAAGTTACCACATTGCTAAAGGGATCAAAGGATATGGGAGGAAAGCAGGAACAGGTTACTGAGTTGGATGAATGGCAGAGCAGGCTCAAAGGGACAATTGGCCTAATGCTGCTCCTATTTTCTGTTTATGAGTCAAATAAGTCACCAAAGTTACGAACAGCCTCCGTCTGTTAGGAGACCAAGGAATGAAGTTAGTAGCTAGGGAGAGAGTTTGTGTTGAGGGCCTGTAGTAATATATTCGTCAGCCAATTTAGCAACACCCACGCTATAGGAATCTAGATTTGGGGTACAGTTGTGTCTGCACCATATAGTAGTAACACTGTAATCACAAGTCAAGTTGACTTGCTTGTATTTCTATTGTATATTGTTTTCCAAGTTTGAGTTAATACCAAGTCTCACACAGAAGCTGGTTTTGCTATTGTGTAAAAGGGGAGCTTCGATGAGTAAATTGGAATTCACCTTGGACTGGGACTGTGAATGGCGGCAGAACCACTTGAGCTTCAAACCAGGCGTTGTTATCGGAGTCCTTGATGAGCAGAAAGGTGTGGGACTTGTTGCTTGTTTTTGTTTCTCCTTTATGTCTTTGGGTGGCACAGTGGTTAGCACTGCTGCCTCACAGCATCAGGGACCAGGTTCAAATCTAGCCTTGTGTCACTGCCTGTGTGAAGTCTGCATGGGTTTCCTCCCACAGTCCAAAGATGTGCAGATTAGATGGATTGGCCATGCTAAATTGCCCCTTAGTGTCAGGGGGATTAACAAGGTAAACGTGTGGGATTGTTGTTGGTGCAGGCTCAATGGGCCGAATGGCCTCATTCTGCACTGGAGGGATTCTATGATATTATTTACTCTTTTGTAATAAACCATTATTGATCATAATTCTAGTCTGTCTCTTATATGTAATATTCTCCGGGATCATTAAAAGAACAAAACAGAACAAGACTAAAGACGATGGTCTTAATAATATTTAATTGGAACAAATTTCTGCACATCTAAAGTTGGGAAAATAATAATTCATTGAAAGTGTGGGAGTGGAGTCATATTAAAATGAAACAGAGCACAACCTAACTCAGGTTCTGTCATCACCTGGGACATCAATGAAACTGTCACCAGGGGAGCGGTTAGAGTTTGACTTTGGATAACATGATAATTGATGGTAATGACAGAGAGGTAAAAATTGGGGATCATTAGCATACATATCATAGAATCCCTACAGTCCAGAATGAGGCCATTCGGCCCACCAACCACAATCCCACCCAGGCCCTGTTTCTGTAACCATACATATTTACCCTGCTAATTCCCTGAACACTAGGCTCAATTTAGCATAGCCAATCCACCTAACCTGCATGTCTTTGGACTGTGGGAGGAAACTGAGCCTGGAGGAAACCTATACAGACATGAAGAGAATGTGCAAATTCCACACAAACAGTGACCCAAGACCAGAATTGAACTTGTGTCCCTGGGACTGTAAGGCAGCAGTGCTAACCACTCTGCCACTGTGCCACCCATATGAAAGATGACTGAAAAACTGTGGTTATTGGCACCAGCGAGTAACTTGTTTGCAATAAGTAAGTGATTACTAGATCACGAGTCTCAGGACAAGCTACACATGCAAGGAGGGACCGTTTGAAGAGTTGTTGACGTTCTCACTGAAGTAACTTGAAAAGATCAATGCTGGGAGGTTATTTGAGTGTCACTCTCACAATCCAACTGATTCGGTAAGAGATACAGCAAATAAAACCTGTGTTGCATCCAGTCTTTCAGGCTATTTATAGTTGCTTTTATATTTCTCCCGAGACAAAAAAAATGAGAAAAAGTGAGCAAGACAGATGATTTCAGCCTGAGGAGAGTTGATTGTGAGGAGAGAGTTCAGGGACTAAAAATGTGTTGGACAAAAAAAAGGCAAGTGCATGGAATGAAATTTAATGCAGTCAAGTATAAAATACTCCATATAGTGGGAAAAAATACAATTACCAACTTAATCAAGATGTGAATGACACCAAAATAACTCAAGGTGAAGTCAGAAGAAATTTAAGGGCTTGGATAAACCTGACACTCAATACAGCAGCACACCAACCAACCAACAAACAAAAAATTGAATGCCACATGGTAGGACCTACCTTGGACAGATCAAACCTTTATCAGTCCTCCAGATCAGGGGTGTTTAAAGAGTGAAGCTTCCAGTTTTTTTCAAGCTTTGAGGAAAGGAAGGATGGGTAGGGAGAACAGACAGGAATGAGGGTGGAAGTGAGGGAGAGAAGGGGATGAGGAAGGAAGGGGTGAAGAGGATGGGAAAAGGCTTGAATATTTTGTGTATGAAGATTTTGGAGTTTTGTTTTCAAGTGCTTGGGGGCTTACATTTATGCAGAATCATGCACCACCCACTCACTGCCTTTGGCGTAGATATTTACCCACCCCCCGTTCTAAAGAGTTGATCTAGCTATCCCTCTAATTCTATCTTTTACTCTCATTCAATGCTTTTCAAACTGTACTCTAACATGGTGGCACAGTGGTTAGCTCTGCTGCCTCACAGTGCCAGGGACCTGGGCTCAATTCCGGGCTTGGGTCACTGTCTGGCTGAGTCTGCACATTCTCCCCATGTCTGCATGGGTTTCCTCTGAGTAGTCTGGTTTCCTCCCACAGTCGAAAAGACGTGTTGGTTAGGTGCATTGGTCATGCTTAATTTTCCTTCAGTGTACCCGAGCAAGTGCCAGAGTGTGGCGACTAGGAGATTTTCACAGTAACTTCATTGCAGTGTTGATGTAAGCCTGCTTGTGAACCCAATAAATAAACTTTAAAAAAACTTGAAAAACATTAACTTCTTTAAATCCTCTAACACTACACTCTGCATCCTTCCCTTTCCTTCTCCCCTATGTACTTTATGAATGGTATGCTTTGTCTGTATAGTGCGCAAGAAGCAATACTTTTCACTGTATCCCAATGCACGTGATAATAATAAATCAAACCAAATCAAAGAGTTCAACATTCCAGATTCAATAAATATTTTGGCTGTGATTCTCCCATCCCACTGCACTAATTTTTTAGTGCATTGGGCCAGGAGACTCTCGTGACAGCTGATTCGCGGGGTTTGCACATGCGTTCTGCCCCAATAATGTCTCCAAGTGCCGGATTCCTGGCGGTGTCAGCTCCGTGCTAGAAATCAGTGAGGAGGCACCAAGACCATTTAAATGATAATTTAAATATAATTTAAATTTCATTAGCAGGTCCTGAAATGAAGTCTCCGTGCCCGCTAGCATCTCTCCCCCCTCCCCCCACCCACCGTCAGAGTGGTTCACTTCAGCGGGGATTACAGTTGCTCCCCGTAAACAACGAACTAGCAGCCTGACCCCGCTGGAATGAATAGGGGGCAATTAGAACCCCCAAAGAGTCAGGCATTGTGAGGGAGGGTTGGAGATTGGCACCTGGACAGTGCCAACTTGGGTCCCCTGGCACTGCCCATCTGGCATGGGGCAGTGCCAAAGGGGTAGGGCCTAGGGGGGTGAGACCTGATGGGAAGGGGCCTGGTGGAGCAATAATTGGGATAGGGGTAGGGCCAAGACTAATTGGGGGGGTAGGGGTTGGAACTGTTGGGGACAGGGGTACTGGAGATTGAGGCACATCAGGAGGGGGGTTTCGGGTCTAGCCTAGGAATGGTCAGGTTTTGGGCGTGGCCCGGCGAATGGTCGGGGGCCAGCGATTGGGCCATGGGAGAAGCAGAGTGCTGGCGTTGTGGGGGGTTGAGGGGCTGGCCAGCGATCGAACTGGCCAGCAATCAGCAGGCCAGAAGGCAGGGGGCACTGCACATGCATCGATCTCAGCACTGACAGATCGGCGCATGTGCAATGGCCCACTCAGCACTTCACAACTCGTCTCCCTAATGGGAATAGACCCTGCCCAATGATTTTTAATGATATGCACACTAGTGACCGCTGCACTCAGTGTGAGAGGCTCTTCTCTGAACTCTCATTGATGAAACAGCGTGAATTACGCCAGTTTTCACGCAAATCCGACACTTAGAATTTTTCCGGGAGAATTCCGGTCTTTGATGCCATTATGAAGAGAATCTACAGTCGGACAAATGACATCTCCCTATGTATTTATCTAGTGAATTGGTTCTTATAGAAGTGTTGTTACATTACAATTCAAATTGGAGTATACTTGGTAACAAATGCTATTGCTGAGTTTGTCTGTCATTGCAATTTCATTTCATTGTTTTATAAATTTATGGTAATTTACATCATTAGCTATATTTTGTTTTGAAGTACAGCCCAGTCTACAATATGTAGACCTTGTATTATACAACAGTAGGAAGGGGATTTGCCAATTGGGAAGATAGGGGGCTATAAAGTTGTCTGCCGTGTTTTCAAGTGCAAAGGTCATGATTCTGCCCATGCTGGTTGTGCAGTACACAATCTTGGTTTCTCGCCATCATTTACTTAGTTATAATGTGGGGTCAAGAGGGTTCCTCGCTACTGTCGCCTTCTTTATGCTGCCAGCTGTCTCTGCCTTCAGCAAGGGGGCCAAGCTGCATTGTGCATGCTGAGCAGCCAGCATTCCCTTCTTAAAGGCAGTCTATCTCTCTTGAAAGGAAGCCGTGCTGAATGATGCTGCTGGAATTTCAAACATGGAAAACGGCACAGAGAACGGAAAGAGTGTTCCATGGTGAAGCATTGGACATTCGAGGTGTTAGTGGTTGAATGAGAGAAGTTATGGTTCTGCAGATATACCAGAAGACCCTCAAAGACCACTGTTAATAGGGGAGGCGATGGCCTAGTGGTATTGTTGCTAGATTATTAATCCAGAAACTCAACTAATGTTCTGGGGAACAGGGTTCAAAACCCACTATGGCAAATGGTGGAATTTGATTTCAATTAAAAAATGCATTATGGATTGTTGTAAAAGCCCATCTGGTTCAGTAATATCCAAGAGGCAAGGAAACCTACTGTCTTTACCTGGTCTGGCCTACACATAATTCCAGAGCCACAGCAATGCAGTTGACTGGCCATGCTAAATTGACCCTTAGTATTAGGGGGATTAGCGGGGTAAATGTGTGAGGTTACGGGAATAGGGCCTGGGTGGGATTGTGGTCGGTACAGGCTCGATAGACCAAATGGCCTCCTTCTACATTGTAGGGGTTCTATGACTCTCAACTGCCCTTGGGCAACCAGGGATGGGCAGTAAATGCCGGTGAGCCAGCAACGCCCATGTCACACAAATTAATTAAACAAACATTTCTATATTATATCAGTCTTTAATTATATTGAGGTGGTGGGCATTGACTAGGGATTTACTTGGGTTCTTCATATAGGATCAGCTTGAAACTGTTGGATTAGGAGGTTCATGCTTGTAATGTTTGTCTCTGTAATTAAAACCATGAGTATGTGAATATTATGTTTCAGTTTTGTCCTTCATTGCCTGACAGTGGAACACCATGCCCAGAATGGAATGGGAGTTGCTGGCTGGGATGTCTGGACCCAACAAACTGGCAGCAGTGCCACAAGAAGTCTTTTGACCTTATGACAGAGGTCACAGTGCGGTGAATGCATATTCCCATGACACCTCTCACTCAGCACCAGCCTTTCATGCTGCTCAATGTTCTTACGCATCCAGCATGCATTCTTTGGCACCCTCTGGCTCTCAAGGCTTGCACTGAATGTCCAGATACTCCATCTCACCTGCGTTTGCATATCAATGCTGCCAGCCTTACACCACATGACCCCTGCCCCTCCCCCCCACCCCACATACTTTCAGTTATTCAGCTATGGAAGGCACACCACCCAAACACATCACTAGGTAGTCACTGACATTCTGCCCTCGCTCTTGTGGGACAGGGTGAGACACAATAGAAGGGAGCAGAGCAGAATTTGTGAGAAGTAAAGGTGCCTGCATTGTCTGAGGCCTGGAGATGATGGTTCTCTGCATTATGAGGCTGGCTACAAAGAGTCCTTTGGCAACTGACAATACTGCGCACATTGACAAAGATGGTACCTTCCTGTCGAAGTCCCAATGTAATTCTCAGCACATCCTCATCTTGCTAAAAGGTCTGATGAGAAGGCTGCTGATGGTGTGACTATGGACTTTTGCTTCGCACTCCATACCACTTCCCAGACTCCAGCCTTCCCCTTCTGAACTCCTGCTTTCACACACCCAAGAACTGATGTCTGTGCCCAGGCACAGATGTCCAAGGAGGAAGATACAGAGCAACAGCAGAACTTCAATGAAGAGACACGCTCATCTAATAAGACTGTAAGACCATAAAACATAGGAGCAGAATTAGGCTACTTGGCCCATCGAGTCTGTTCCATCATTCTATCATGGCTAATATTTTTTCTCATCCCCATTCTCCGGCTTTTTCCCCATAACCCCTGGTCCCCTTATTAATCAAAAACCTATTGATCTCTGTCTTAAAGACACTCAATGACCCGGCCTCCACAGCTTCCTGCAGCGAAGAGTTCCACAGATTCACCACTCTCTGGCTGAAGAGATTCCTCCTCATCTCTGTTTTAAAGGATCATCCCTTTAGCCTGAGGTTGTGCCCTCTGGTTCTAGTCTTTCCGACTAGTGGAAACATCCTCTCCACCTCCACTCTATCTATAGGCCTTGCAGTATCCTGTACGTTTCAATAAGACCCCCCTCACCCTTCTAAACTCCAACGATACAGACCTAGAATCCTCAACTGTTCTTCAAGCGAAAAGCTCTTCATTCCAGAAATCATTCTTGTGAACCTTCTCTGGACCCTTTCCAAGGCCAGCAAACATTGGAGGTATTCAACCTGCACATATCTTTCAGGAAATTACAAGGCTCAGATCAACATGTGGTGAGTCATCTGGGCATAAATTGGCAGCAACTCGGCTAGGGGGAATATTGATTAATTTCTTGTCTTGCTAGAGGGTGAGGTCATCAAATGAGTTTTGCTGCCGAGGATTCTTATGAGGATCTCAATGGGTTGACATATGGGAGAATGAGGACATAACCATGAACATGGGTATTTGCAGGCTGATCAGACAGCCTCCTGTTACAGTCAAGAAGCACGCAATAGTTTGGTTTCAAGTTTGTCACAAGGCACCATGCAGAGTTCGCTTCCTCTCCCGGCTGTTCTGCAATCCTAGAAGCAGTACCTGTTCTAACCTTGTGTGCGCAGGTCATCTACTTCTCTGTCCTTCCTGTGGTGAACACAGTAAAAAGTCTGACAACACCAGGTTTAAGTCCAACCGATTTATTTAATAGTAAACTCACTAGCTTTCGAGGTTTCCCTCTTCTTCAGGTGAATGGAGAGTTCTGGCCTCAGACAGAGCATATAAAGCACAGACAGTTTACAGATTACTGATTAGAATGCAAATCTTTACGCCTAACCTGCTGTTCAAGTCCTAAAGTGGTCGACAATGTGAGCGGAAGGAGCACTGATCACAGGTTAAAGAGATGTGTATTGTCTCCAGACAGTACAGTAAGTGAGGTTTTGCAAGCCCAGGCAAGTCACGAGGGTTACAGACAGTGCGTCATGAACCCAAGATCCCTGTTGAGACCGTCCTCATGTGTGCGGAACTTGGCTATCAGTCTCTGCTCAGCGACTCTGTGCTGTCGTGTGTCGTGAAGGCCGCCTTGGAGAATGCTTACCCGAAGGTCAGAGGCTGAATGCCCGTGACCACTGAAGTGTTCGCCAACAGGGAGGGAACAGTCTTGCCTGGTGATTGTCGAGCGATGTTCATTCATCCATTGTCGTAGCGTCTGCACGGTCTCCCCAATGTACCATGTTTCGGGACATCCTTTCTTGCAACGTATCAGGTAGAAAACGTTGGCCAAGTTGCAAGAGTATTTACCGTGTACCTGGTGGATGGTATTCTCACATGTGATGATGGTGTCCATGTCGATGATCCGACATGTCTTGCAGAGGTTGCTGTGGCAGGGTTGTGTGGTGTCGTGGTCACTGTTGTCCTGAAGGCTGGGTAGTTTGCTGCGAACAATGGTCTGTTTGAGGTTGTGTGGTTGTCTGAAGGCAAGAAATGGGGGTGTGGGGATGGCCCTGGCGAGATGTTTGTCTTCATCAATGATATGTTGAAGACTCTGGAGAAGATGTCATAGCTTCTCCGCTCCGGGGAAGTACTGGACGACGAAGGGTACTCTGTCCACCGTGTCCCATGTTTGTCTTATGAGGAGATCAGTGTGGTTTTTTGCTGTGGCGTATTGGAACTGTCGATCTATGAGTCGAGCGCCATATCCTGTTCTTATGAGGGCATCTTTCAGCGTCTGGAGGTGTCTGTCACGATCCTCCTCATCTGAGCAAATCCTGTGTATACGGAGGGTTTGTCCATAGTTGTTCCTGTGGTGATGCAGCAACACTCTCTGGCTAATCCAACAACTCACCACTACACTTACAACAATAGTCCTTCCAGTCACTTTGAAAAAGCAGAACTTCTTAACAATTACTTTACCTGCACTGTGGGTACACGTCCTTTAAGAAGCACTGAATTTTTTGATCTGATTTGATTTATTATTATCACATTTATTAGTATACAGTGAAAAGTAGTGCTTCTTGTGTGCTATGCTGACAAAGCATACTGTACATAGGGAAGGAAAGGAGAGAGTGGAGAATATAGTATTACAGTCATAGCAAGGGTGCAGAAAAAAATCAAGTTAATGCAAGGTAGGTCCATTCAAAAGTCTGCTGGCAGCAGGGAAGAAGCTGTTATTGAGTCAGTTAATAATGATCACAGGCTTTTGTATCCTTTTCCCGATGAAAGAAGGTGGAAGAGAGAATGTCCAGGTTCATGGAGTCCTTGATTATGCTGGCTGCTTTGCCAAGGCAGCAGATAGTGTCAATGGATGAGAGGCTGGTTTGAGTGATGGACTGGGCTTCCTTCATGACCCTTAGTAGTTTCTTGCGGTCTTGGACAGAGCAGGAGCCATACCAAATTGTGATATAACCAGAAAGAATGTTTTCTCTGGTGCATCTGTAGAAGTTGCTGAGAGTTGTAATGAACATGCCAAATTTACTTAGGCTCCTGAAAAGTTGATGGGCTTTCTTAACTATAGTGTCAGCATGGGGGTCCAGGACAGGTTGTGGGTGATCTGCACACCTAAAAATTTGAAGCTCTCCACCCTTTCTACTTCATTTCCATTGATGTAGACAGGGACACACGCTCCTTTACACTTCCTGAAGTCAATGGCAATCTCCTTTGTTTTGTTGACATCGAGGGAGAGATTATTGTTGCTGCACCAGTTCACCAGATTCTCTATCTCATTCCCGTCATTGTTTGAGATCTGACCCACTACATTAATGGGCATTCTTAACTATAGCGTCCGCATGGAAGGACCAGGACAGGATGGTGGTGATCTGGACACCTAAAAACCTGAAGCTTTTGACTTTGTTAACTATTGTACGTTGGTGCATGTGCTATGTGCATAATTTTTACTTATAAAGGAAACATGCATGTTGAATGGGAATGCATATTATATGTGATTATTTTTTGTGTGAGAAATTATAATGCTTGAACTTTTCATTGGCTCTTCTACTGGCTCAGTGCAGCTTCCATAGAAGCACAGAGTTGCAAGTATAAACAGGCATTTATTATCTGCCTAACCACAACTTATTCTAAGCTGTTACTCCACATCCTAACAGATGGGTGCTACTGCTGGCTGTTTGTTATTCTTAGGTACAATATATGTACAGTATGTTGATTTATAATGATATAAACACATACCAGCCGGGAAATTTCCTGACAAATTAAGTGCAAATTATTTATCAATATATTTCATGGCATTATATTTCCTAATCCTTCTGTGTGAACACCATACATCAGTAACACAGAGCGCACTAGCAGATGGCAAACCTACCAAACATTGCATAAAATTATCTAATGCTTGTTCTCCTGCCTAGTATGGAAGATTACAGACAAGAAAAGTTCACTTGCTGCCCAACTTTAAATGAGGTCCTAATATATGCCTTAGTGTTCCCGGGCTAGTGATTATTCTCACTTAGGAACATAGGACATGAGTTACAATGAGGCTTCAGATGAGAAGTTCCCATCTTCATCAAAGTACACGGTATTGTCAGTTGCCACAGGCTTGTTATAGCCAGCCCCATGATGCAGAGAACCATCACCTCCAGGCCTCAGGCAATGCAGGCATCCTTGTCGCTCACAAATTCAGCTCTACTCCCTTCTATTCTGTCCCACCTTGTCCCATAGAGAGAGGGCAGAATGTCAGTGACTATCTAGTGAAGTGTTTGGGTGGTGTGCCCTCCATAGCTGAATAACTGAAAGTATGTGAAGAACGAAATGATGTGGTGTAAGGCTGGCAGCATTGGTATGTGTACACAGATGAGATGGAGTATCTGGATATTCAGTGTGAGACCTATGAGCCAGGGATGCCAAGGAACACATGATGGATGTGTAATAACATTGAGCAGCATGAGAGGCTGGTCATACAGGAGATGTCATGTGAAGATGCATTCACTGTATCTTGACCGCTTACATAAGTTCATTAGACTTCTTGTGGCACTACTTGGGTTCAGACACCCTGGCCACCAGCTCCCATTCCATTCTGGAGGTGGCTTTCCACTCTAGAGAGTCAGGCAATGAAGGACAGATCTGAAGCTTGATATTCACATACTCATGTTTTTATTTACAGAAACGGATGTTATAAACATGAGCCTCCTAACCCATCAATTTCAGACTGCTCCTATACATACCGCCCAAGTAAATCCCTAGTTAATGCTCACCATTTGAATATAATTAAATACTCAATTAATACAGAATTAATAATGGTCTTTGAGGATCTTCTGGTACCTCTGCAGAACCGTACCTTCTCTCTTCCACCACTAATGCCTCCAATGTCCAATGCTTCACCATGAAACTCTCTCTCTGTTCTCTGTGTCATTTTCCATGTTTGAAATTCCAGCAACATCATTCAGTGCAGCTCCCCTTTGAGAGAGATAGACCGCCTTTAAAAAGAGAATGCTGGCTGCCCCACATGCTCTTACTACAATGTGGTTTGCACCCCCCCCCCCACCCCACCTCCGGCTGTAGGCAGAGACAGCTAGCAGCACAAAGAGGGTGCCTGTAGCGAGGAACCCTCTTGACCCCACATTATAACTAAGTAAGTGACACGGAAGAACCAATTTTGTGTATTTGTCTTCTCTAACCTATTCCACCAATCAATGCGATCATGGCTGATTTGCAACCTAACTCCGTATACCTGCCTTTGCCCCATATCATTTAATACTTCGGTTAACAAAATCTATCAATCTCAGATTTAAGATTAATAATTGATCTAGCACCAATTGCCATTTGCAAAAGCGAGTTCAAACTTCTACCACCCTTTGTGTGTAAAAATGGTTCTCAATGTCACTCCTGAGAGCCCTGGCTTTTCATCTATGTCCCTAAGTTCTAGACTCGCCAATGAGCAGAAATGGCTCCTCTTAATCTACTTTATCCATTCCCTTTAATGTCCAGAAATCTTTGATCAAGTACTCCCCTTCTAAATTTCCAGGGAACACAACTCTAGTTTGTTGAATGTCACCTCATAATTTAACCCTTGGAATGCAGGTATCATTCTGCTAAACACACATAAACACCTGCAAAGTGCATGGGTGTCAGGTCAGAACAGATTGGGTTTGACTGTGATGCCATCTGTGGCAGAATAGACCACCGGCAATGCAATAGAGCTACCAACCTGCATGCATGTATCAGGTTGATTTGTTGACAATTTGGTCAATGAAGCTTTGGTAACCACTGAGTGATAAAACCACAGGCCTTGATCACATCATTCAGGTAGACATTCGGTGCATTATTAAACGAATACTGCATATGCAAAAGGATACTGAGTTTAGCTGCTGTCTTCAACTCTATTTCACATTTAACCAATATCATCGGAAACGTAACTGCTGTGTGTTCATGAAATTGCTGCTGCAATTGCCGATACAATAACAGTATTTCAAAATAACTAATTGTGTTTGAAGTGCATGAGGATGCTTTTGAGACATGATATCAAGCCAGATCTTCTGTGTTTGACACTGGCTGTCTAGGATACATGCTAAATGACTACTTGAATGAGGTTTCAGAAAGTTGGTGCTATGGAAACCATCCCACAGTATAAGTCACAGTCTTTGGCAGAGGAAGGGGTAAAGTGGGCTGGGGAGAAGGTAATTAGACACAAAGGTCACCCTTAAAACATGCAGCAACAATGTTAAAGGCACAGCCTTAATATAAATAGTAACTTTCATTGTTTTTGCAGCATTATAACTGAAGTGTGTTTGAATGTCTTATTTAAGCAATAACAGAAGACAGTGCACCTTAAAAATAAAACTCTGTCTTTTGAGTATCAAGATCTAATCCTGAGATTCAGAAGTGATCCTGGAGAGGGAGCAGGTGAGGTCCAATATACTTGATGCCTTCCACGTCCAAGGATAGAGGATAAAGTTTATTTATTAGTCACAAGTAGGCTTACATTAACACTGCAATGAAGTTACTGTGAAAATCCCCCAGTCGCCACACTCCAGCACCTGTTCGGGTACACTGAGGAAGAATTTGGCATGGCCAATTCATGTAATCTGCACACTTTTGGACTGTGGGAGGAAACCTGAGCACACAGAAGAAATCCTTGTAGACATGGGGGGAACGTGCAGACAGTGAACCAAGCTGGAAATTGTACCCAGTTCCCCGGTATTGTGAGGCAGCAGTGCTAATCACTGTGCCACCGTCAAATTCAGAATATGTTTTATACTGTAATGGACGAGAGAAAGAGAGGCAAAACGGAACTCTGTCATTCTCTCACCATCTGTCTGCAAGCATAAGTGTTTTTGTTTTAAAAATAGCCTGTGGAACTTATTTCAAAAACCCTTTGTTTATGTGGTTAAGTTTCAAAGAAACTCAGAGCAAACTTCATAGGATTAAATTGCAAATTTAGTTTATTCGCACAGTTAAACCTGGGGGGATGATTACAGTTTCATGCCCACACACAAGTATACATGAGGGGGGATGAAAAGATGGGACTTCACAACTATGAATAATAGTTAAAAAACATACACATGTTCACATGTTTTTCAGGGTCCAGATAGTTCAGAGAGGGTTCTCTCATGGAGAAGTTCCAATTCAGGTGAGTTCGTAACTGAAGGCAGAAGTGCAGAATTCCTTTAAGGTGATCGTGGTGTAGTGATACAAGTTTGATATGTAGATACTTGGTCTGCTTGGCAGCTTCCAGATAAACAAGCTGTTGAAGGAGGGTTTGTTGCAGGAGGCTTGGTCAGCCTATAGTCCTGCTGTCAGATGGTTGCAAGTTGGAAATAAATCAGAAAGTTGGCCTGCTTTTGAGTTCTCAACTGTGGATAGAGATTTCAAAAATGATCACTTGAGTCATGTGATCTTCCTCCACAATGAATTTTTAAAGGGATGTTTATCTGGTGTCTGGATCTGTCTTTTATTTTATGGCTTATAACTTTTGATTTGATTTATTGTTGTCACATTCGTTAGCATACAGTGAAAAGTATTGTTTCTTGCGCATTATACAGACAGAGCATACCACTCATCGAGAAGGGAGTGAGAGAGTGCAGAATGTAGCGTTACAGTCATAGCTACAGCGTAGAGAAAGATCAACTTAATGCAAGGTGAGTCCATTCAAAAGTTTGACAACAGCAGGAAGAAGCTATTCTTGAGCCGGCTAGTACGTGACCTCAAACTTTTATATCTTCTTCCCGATTGAAGAAGGAGAAAAAGAGAATGTCCAGGGTGCTTGGGTCCTTAATTATGCTGGCTGCTTTGACATAAGAACATAAGAACATAAGAAATAGGAGCAGGAGTAGGCCATCTAGCCCCTCGAGCCTGCCCCGCCATTCAATAAGATCATGGCTGATCTGAAGTGGCTCA
Source organism: Carcharhinus amblyrhynchos (assembly GCF_965287045.1). Lineage (NCBI taxonomy): Eukaryota > Metazoa > Chordata > Chondrichthyes > Carcharhiniformes > Carcharhinidae > Carcharhinus > Carcharhinus amblyrhynchos. The sequence continues at coordinate 69,236,968 of NC_137337.1, read as the reverse complement.
GTTCCACTTTCCCGCTTTCTCCCCATAACCCTTAATTCCCTTGCCTACCAAAAACCTATCTACCCGTGTCTTAAATATATTTAGCGAGGCAGCCTCCACCACTTCAATGGGCAGAGAATTCCAGAGATTCACCACCCTTTGAGTGAAGAAGTTCCTCCTCAACTCCGTTCTAAACTGCCCCCCCCCCCCCCCTTATCTTGAGGCTGTGCCGAGGCAGTGGGAAGTGTAGACAGAGTTAATGGATGGGAGGCTGGTTTGCAGGATGGATTGGGCTACATTCACAACCTTTTGTAGTTTCTTGTGGTCTTGGGTCAAGCAGGAGCCATACCAAGCTGTGATACAACCAGAAAGAATGCTTTCTATGGTGCATCTGTAAAGGTTGGTGAGAGTTGTAACTGACATGCCAAATTTCCTTAGTTTTCTGAGAAAGTATAGGCATTGGTGAGCTTTCTTAACTATAATGTCAGCATGGGGGAACCAGGGCAGGTTGTTGGTGATCTAGACACCTAAAAGCTTGAAGCTCTTGACCTTTTCTACTTTGTTCCCAGGAGCATGTTCTCCTCTGCGCTTCCTGAAGTCGATGACAATCTTCTTCATTTTGTTGACATTGAGAGAGAGATTATTGTCACCACAGCAGTTCACCAGATTCTTAATCTCATTCCTCTACTCTGCCTTGTCATTGTTTGAGATCTGACCCACTACGATGGAGTCATCAGCAAACTTGAAAATCGAGTTGGGGGGGAATTTAGTCACAAAGTCATAGGTGTATAAGGAGTATAGTAGAGGGATGAGAACACAGCGTTGTGAGGCACCGGTGTTGAGTGTGATCGTAGAGAAGGTGTTGTTGCCTATCCTTACTGATTTTGGTCTGTGAGCTAGGAAGTTGAGGATCCAGTCGCAGAGGGAGGAGCCGAGGCTTAGACCATGAAGTTTGGAGATGATTTTCGTAGGACTAATAGTGTTGAGGGCTGAGCTGTAGTCAATAACTAGGAGTCTGACATAGATGTTCTTCTTATCTAGATGTCTCAGGGCCAGGGAGATGGCATCTACTGTGGACTTGTTCCGGTCCCAGGCAAACTAATGGATCCAGGCAGTCTGGGAGGCTGGAATTATTTGTGCCATGACTAGCCTTTCCAAGCACATCGTAATGTCCCCAACCATTAGACTCTGAAAGAACCATCATCCATATTAATGACCCTGTTCAGGGTAGCAATTGTCTTGGTAGCCCCTTGGACTCTACCAGTGGGTTAAGCTTACAAAGATGCAAACGGTGTCCATTTCTTTTCAATAGTTCCCTTTTGAATTGGACTTTGACAGGTCCGAGCGTGAGTCTTCAGGAGCAACATGTCAGGACATATCTCCAGTGCAATCCTCATAATGCCACTGTGGTGACCTTAAAACTCCAGTCATCAATTGATTTCTGGTGGTTAACTTGGCTCAGTAAAGTTTTTTTTAAAATAAGCAAAAGCAAATAGAATTTGATTTACACAATTTAAGATTTCTTCAATGTCTTAGAGGCATGTCAATCTGCTTTATTCAGAACATTTTGATTTAGTTGGGAAGGCACACTTTGAGTTCTGATGGAAGGGTCATTGTTGACCTGTTTCTTTTCACAGATGCTGCCTGACCTGCTGAGTATTTCCAGCACTTTCTGCTTTTTATTTAAGCTATCCCTTTGCTTTAGTTGGGACTTTTGATGTTTAATTTGGCATCGGTTCAGTTGATTGGCCATGATAAGTTGCACCTTGGTGTCAGGGCATTAGCAGGATAAATACATGAGGTTATGGGGATAAGGCCTGTTTTTGGTGCAGCTTGATGAGCTGAATGGCCTCCTTCTGCACTGTAGGGATTCTATGATAAAAGCAGAATACTGCGGATGCTGAAATCGCAAAACTAAAACAGAAAATGCTGGAAAATCTCAGCAGATCTGACAGCATCTCTGCAATAGAGCCAATGTTTTGAGTCTGGATGATCATTTTTTGTCATCCAGACTCAAAACGTTGGCTCTGTTTTCTCTCCACAGATGCTGTCAGACCTGCTGAGATTTTCTGTTTTTGTTGTAGGATTTCTATGATTCATCTCATAGTTTGATTGAACAGTATGTTTCTTTCTTTTATTAGTGGTGTCCTAAAAGGGGTAGAATCATAGAATCCCTACAGTGCAGAAGGAGGCTATTTGGCCCATCAAGCCCGCACCGACAACAATCCCACTCAGGCCCTATCCCTATAACCCCACCTTTTTACCCTGCTAACTCCCTGACCTACAAATCTTGGGACACTAAGGGACAATTTAGCATGGCCAATCCACCTAACCCGCATATCATTGCACTGTGGGAGGAAACCGGAGCACCCGGAGGAAAGCCATGCAGACATGGGGAGGATGTGCAAACTCCACACAGACAGTGACTCAAGCTGGGAATCGAACCCGGGTTCCCTGGCGCTGTGAGACAGCAGTGTTAACCATTGTGCTACCATGCCGTCCCCTATGCCACTGTGCCGCCCGCCCCCACTGCACTTATGACGTACTTATGACAATTCCTGTTTCTGTTTCTAGGAGGCAGAGAGTGGGGGTCAACGGGTGCTATTCGGATTTCTTATGTTCTTATGTTCTTATGTATCTGGGTCAACCCAGTGTCAACCTTCCTACTGTCTCCAGAAAACCATGGGTTTCTAAATAAAAATAAAATGCTGCAGATGCTTGAAATTTGCAGTAAAAATATGGAATATTGGGAAAACTCAGTCAGACAGGTGTTTAGCGGAAATGGTAGTGCATTTGCTTTAATTGTGTGAGGTACTGGGACTGATGGCTGCATTCACCAAGACCCTTTACCAGTACAAACACAATGGACTGAATTGTCTCCTTCTGTTCCATAGATTTATTTGATGTCAGGGAGCATCTATGGTGAAAGAACCTTTTTTGTCTCTCAGGGAATTATAGGATTTGGGGAGCAGACAGGAAAATGGAGTTGAAGGCTTAGATCCTATGGCATGGTGGAGCAGGCTTGACAGGCCATATGGTCCACTCCTGCGCCTATTTCTTGTGGTCTTGTTCAATTAACTTGACCTTAACTCTTTGCAGATGCAGCCAATCCTGCCGAGTGTTTCCTGCATTTTCTGTTCTTAACTGGGCTTCAGAATGTGGCTTAGAGCACTCTGAAATGCAAACTGAAAATACTCAGCAGGCCTGGTGTGGAGAGAGAAACAGAGTTAATGTTCCAGCTGGATGACACTTCATCGGAACTGATGAAATGAAGGAATGTTTTGGAGCATGTGACAGGGGGAGGAAGACCTAAAGAAAAGCCTATGATAAACTGGAGACAAATTAAATGACAAGAGGTTGCATGATCTTCCTCATCCCTCCCTTTGCAAAAAAACCATTGAATTCTGACAGTGTAGAAGGAGGCCATTCGATTCTCTGAAACAGCATCCTATCCAATCCCACCCCCGCCCTGTCCCCGCACCACCAGAGGTTCGCTTCAAGCCACTCACCATCCTGACTTGGAACTATATCTTAGGATCCCCACAGAGCCATTTTGCCCATCGAGTCTGTACCAACTCCCCCCAGAAAAAGCATCTTATCCATACCCATAATGCTATACATTTACTATGGCCAATCCACCTAATTTACACATCTTGGGACACTATGGGACAATTTAACATGATCAATCCACCTAACCCGCACATTTTTGGATTATGGGAGGAAACCAGAGCACCCAGCGGGAACCACGCAGATATGGGTAGAATGTGCAAACTCCACATAGACAGTCACCTAGTATGGAAATTGAATCCAGGTTCCTGGCACTGTGAAGTTCCAAGTCAGGATGGTGAGTGGCTTGAAGCGAACCTCTGGTGTTACGGGGACAGGGCAGGGGATGGGCATGGATAGGATGCTCTTTCAGAGAATCGATTGGCCTCCTTCTGTACTGTAAATAACCCATCAATCTACATAGTTAAAACAGTGTGCTATCCTTCCCTCGCTCAAAATCTTTTATATTTCCATGTTTCCTCAGTTTCGAGCAAGGATTATTGACCTGAAACACTAACCCTGTATCTCTGCACAAATGCTGTCTGACCTGCAGAGTGTTTCTGGCATGTTCCAAACTTATTTCATATTTCCAGCAGCATATCACTAAAGTTTAGAAGGTGGAGGTGGGATCTGATTGCGGTATATAAAATTTGAAAAGGCATTGATAAAGTAGAACAGAATCCCTACAGTGCAAAAGGAGGCTATTTGGCCCATTGGGTCTCCACCAACAACAATCCCACCCAGGCCCTATCCGCATAACTCCATGCATTTACTCTTCTAATCCCTCTAACACTAAGGAGCAATTCAGCATGGCTAATCAACTGAACCCGCACATCTTTGGAGTGTGGGAGGAAACCGGAGCATCCGGAGGAAATCCACATAGACAGTGTGCAAACTCCACACAGACAATAACCCAAGGCTAGAATTGAACCCAAGTTCCTGGTGCTGTGAGGCAGCAATGCTAACCGCTATGCTACCGTGCCACCTTAGTAAATGTAGACAAAATGTTTCCACTTGCGGGGCAATCTCGAACAAGAGGTCACAGGTATAGGTTGAGAGGATTTAAAACTGAGACGAGGAGGAACTACTTCTCGCAGAGGGCGTGGATTTGTGGAACTCGCCTGCCCCATAACGTGGTGGAGTCTGAATAGTTTCAAGGAGATAGATATATTTCTAATTTAAAAAATGGGATAGGGAGATATGGGGGACGGGTGAGGAGGTGGATTTGACACCAAGGGAGAGATTAGCCATGATCTGATCTTTAAAAATTTATTACTCACAAGGTTTACATTAACACTGCAATGAAGTTACTGTGAAATTCCCCTAGTCGCTACATTCTGGTGTTTATTCGGGCCAATACACTTAACCAACACGTCATTCAGACTGAGGGAGGAAACCCATACAGACACAGGGAGAAGGTGCAAACTCCGCACAGAATCGAACCCGGATCCCTGGCGCTGTGAGGTTGCAGTGCTAACCACTGCGATTGAATGGGGGAGCGAGCTCAAAGGGCTGAGTTGCCTACCTCTGCTCCTAATGCCTATGTTCCTATGCAAGGTGCTTTTTCGTCATTCGACAGTTAATATACCTGGTCTCGAGTTAACTGCCTGATGACCAGTATCTGATTGCCATGCACTGATTTCTACAAATAAAGTTAAAACAAAGAACTAATCAGGTTGCCTCCCAAAAAAAAAATAAACGAAAATGAAAGCGATCCGCGGGTCTGCTCCTGGCCATCGGTTCAAGAACTTGCTTGAGATAAAACGGGGGTGGAGGGGGGAAGAGCTCACGTTCCTCTCACAGTGCTAGCAGCCCTAAGGAACATAGACAGGCAGTCCCCCTCTCTCCTGAATTCAGTATCGCGACGTTTTGCCGCAGTGACCTCAGACGTTTGGAGGTGGATATCTGGACTGAACTTTTTTTCCCCCAACAACTTCCAACTGCAGTCAGGGGGTGGACTTTGAGGGAGGCGGACGGACGCACATCAAACCAAACTAGGAGCGTGGACAATTTAGCTGCTCCGACTGGCGACTTGAGTCGTCTATCTCGCAGCCTGGTGGTGGCGGCGGCCGTGCTGGTGGCAGGGGGGGTAAACTAAGAGTCTCGGCAACTCCCCTCAATCCCGGATCGGGGGAACACTTTATCCTGGGTGGCGAGTGAGAGGGAGGGTGAAAAAGAAAGGAGAAAGCCCGGTAAGAAAATGAAGCGTTTGAACTGCTGATGTGAGAAGCAGCTGGAGCTGCGGCTTTTTAAAAAAAATGTTGCCTCGGTGCTGGCAAGGAGAGTCTTTGCAGACTTCTTAGTTTTCCTTCCCTCCACCGTTCAGGGCAGGACGTGGTAGAGGATCTGAGAATGTATAAAAATAATCATCCGCTAACGGAAGGATCCTTGTCTCGAGTTTGCGGACTTGTCAGTGGCGTGCCAGATGGTCGGCATCGTTTATTATACAGTCAGGTCTAAGTTTCATATGCACTTACTCTATATATTTTTTTAAAAATCTATCTTAACCCCGAGTCCAGCCTCTGAATGAAAGCTTCGAAGCGTCGGTACTGGAATATATTCGTTGCACAGTGAATGACATCAGTTACAAGTCGGATGGGGGGTGGGTGAGACTAGTTTATTCAGTACATCAAGTGTTAAATAGATGATCAAGATGCCAGTGATATGTGGATTGGAGGCCACTGTGTGGTAACGGCTGAACTGTTGATGAAATTGCCGGTTGTGTAAATAGCAATAAACAAAAGGTGTCGCTTAGCCTGTTTCTCTGTTATGATTTCCTCCTGTTAGTTTTGAAACGTTGTCTATTTGTGCTATTCTCTGAAATGACTGCAAAACGATACTTGTAGCAGTGTCTCTGGGGGGTCGAGCCCTAATTTAATTTGCACCTTGAATGGAAACGTCGGGAGTTCTCGACTGGATTTCATTTGTAATCTAATTTGACTCCGAGTTAAAGTGTTTAACGCCCCTTTTTCAGATGCAAATTTACTTTCTGCCAGCAAACAGATCTATCTGACGGCGGGGGGAGGTGGCAAGTTTTGGGCGCTCAGCCTGCATTTATTCACCTGCCACTGGCCCGGTGTTCCCATCCTCCCAACATATTTCGCTCGTTTGCAATAGCGATTCGAGTTGTACCGCTTTAGTGCTGGATTTTTTTTTTAAATGCAGCTTTGTGATGTCAAGAACGTAGATCTGAGTGATGGAGGTGGTGTCAAACCTCAGGGATGAATGGCCAGAAATTTGAATAGATTTATTATTGTCACATGTATTAGCATAGAATGGGAAGTATTGTTTCTTGCGCGCAATACAGAAAAAACATACCGTTCATAGAGAAGGAAAGGAGGGAGTGCAGCATGTAGTGTTACAGTAATAACCATGGTGTAGAGAAAGACCAACGTAATTCAAGGTAGGTCCATTCAAAAGTCTGATGGTATCAGGGGAGAAGCTGTTCTTGAGTGGGTTGGTACGTGACCTCAGACTTTTGTATCTTTTTCCCGGTGGAAGAGAGAATGTGCGGGGGCTCTTAATTATGCTGGCTGCTTTACTGAGGCAGTCTTCCCTTTTCACCTTTCCCATATAGTTTACGATTCCCGAGTTTATAAAGATCAGAAACTGACCCTTGAAAAGGAGGGAGTCCGCACGAATAACTTGAGGTTTATTTTTAGTTTTATTTCATGCATTGTTTCCTCACTCCATGCTCATACAATAATAAAGTAAGGGTTGAATGAAAAGCGGTGAAGTAAGCAGAAGAGTGAATGACCAGCATGGAGACCTGTCCCATTCATTCAATGCCTCGATGAAGGCAAAATGCTGGAATCTTAAAACAGAAAATGTTAGAGAAACTCAGCAGGTCTGACAGCATCTGTGGAGGGAGAATGGCATTAATCTTTTTCCATAGATTCTGCCAGACCTGAGTTCTTACATCATTTTTTGCTTTTGATTCAATGCCTTAATTTGTTTGTGGCTTATAAATTTCACTGGGGTAAATCATAGAATAGAATCCCTACAGTGCAGAAGGAGGCTATTTGGCCTCGAGTCTGCACCAACTCTTCCGACATCTTACCCAGGCACTATCCCCATAATACCACAATATCTACCCCTCTAATTCCCCTAAACCATATATCTTGGGACACTAAGGCATATTTTAGTATGGCCAGTTCAACTAACAGAAAATAGAACAGCACAAGAACAGGCCCTTCAGCCCACACTGTTGTGCCGAACATGATGCCAAATTAAACTAATCCCTTTTGCCTGCTCTTGGTCCATCTTGATTTGATTTATTGTCAAATGTATTATTATTACACAGTTAAAAAGTATTGCTTATATCCTTCCATTCCTTGCATATTCATGTGCTTATCTAAAAGCCCCTTAAATGCCCCCATCGTATCTGCCTCCACCGCCCTTGACAGTACGTTCCAGACACTTATCACCTCTATGTAAAAAAAAGGCCCCATCTCTCCTTTGAACTTTCCTCCCTCCATTAAGTGCATCATGGGGTGGCACAGTGGGTAGGCTTGCTGCCTCAAGGCACCAGGGACCTGGGTTCAATTCCTGGCTTGGGTCACTGTCTGTGTAGAGTCTGCATGTTCTCCCAGTATTTGTGTGGGTTTCTTTCCACAGTCTGAAAGACATACTGGTTAGGTGCATTGCCATGCTAAATTCTCCCTCAGTGTACCTGAACAGGTGCCGGAGGGTGATGACTGGAGGATTTTCACTGTAACTTAGAACATAGAATACTACAGCACAAACAGGCCCTTCGGCCCACGAGTTGCGCCGATCACATCAACACCTATCTGTAACCCCCAATCCCATAAAACCCCATATACTCATCCAGAAGTCTTTTAAAAGACCCCAGCGAGTTCGCCTCCACCACCACTGACGGCAGCCGATTCCATTCACCCACCCACTTATTTGTAATGATATTGTAAGCCTATCTGTGACACTAATAAATAAACATAAATTCTCCCTCCCATCCATTGGCAGTTCCTACTGCCTTGGAAAAGCCCCACACATCCTGGATATTCTCTCTTCCACCTTCTTCCATCAGGAGAAAGATACAAAAGTCTGAGGTCATGTACCAACTGATTCAAGAACGGCCTTTTCCCTGCTGCTGTCAGACTTTTGAATGGACCTACTGGGCATTAAGTTGATCTTCTGCTACACCCTAGCTATGACTGTAACACTACATTCTGCACTCTCTCATTCCTTCTGTACGAACGGTATGCTTTGTCTGTATAACGTGCAAGAAACAATACTTTTCACTGTATATTAATACATGTGACAATAATAAATCAAATCAAAGTGTCCGAATAGTGGCTGGAGTGTGGCGTCTAGGGGATTTTCACTGTAACTTCATTGCAATATTAATTTAAGCCAACTTGTCATAGTAATGAATAATCTTTGGGGAGCTGGTAGAGAAAAAAAAGCGCATTAAATTAAAATTTGAATTGTTAAAGAAAGTTGCAATCTTGGGTAATTGTTGATGAAAAGGCGAGGAGCGCTTGAGTTGGATGCAGAGGATACCTGATCTTGGTTGCAGTTGTGTCAAGGGGAGAGCCACCTGAGCCCTCTCACCTGGCGTCTTGGCGCAGGCCGGGAGGATGGTCCCGCCACCTCGGATAGTCCTCATTGGCCGGCTGCTACGGCCGCCGCCGCCTCCCATTGGCCAGCGCGGCATGTCAATCGGAAGGCGTCACTCCCCCTGGCTAGGCTCCGCCCCCTCCCTCCGCTCCCCGTCGTCAAGGAGCCGGGCGCGCGCGGCTGCAGAGCGGCTGCGGCTCGCGGAGGGGAAGAGAGAGAGAGAGAGAGCTCGAGCTGGAGCGTGGGGTAACAAGCAGCAGCAACCGTCAGGTAAGGGGCACCGGCTGAGGCACAAGGTGGCTCATTGATGGCCCTCTCAACAGCAAAGCTGCTGGCCTCTCTTTCCACCCCAACATGAAAAACCAGGACATTATGACTGTAAAATCCCCCCTCCAGCCCCACCACCTACTCTGTAAACCGACTGCAAATTGAATACAGGTGGCTGGGGGGGGTGAGAGAGAGAGAGCACCTTCTGAAAGGATTGACTCCTTCAAAAGTTGTCAGGCAAAGCTTTTGTTATCTTTGCTGTTGTTGGTAAACATGCAACCTAATGAGGCATCCTGATGCTAATGAGTCATTACCTTGCAGTGGTTTTCTTTCCCCCCAGTGGAAATTGTGCATTGGGATTCTGTTTAATTTATTCCCTTCTCTCTCTTCCTACTCCCCCACCTTTCTTTTTGAAAAAAACAGCTGATGGCAGCGTTTTAATTTTGCATTCCTGCAAACTTGTGTTGAGATTTAAAATGAATGATGAGCTCAGAGGTGTTGCAATCTGGAAGATGTGGATGTTCAGTTGCTGAGTCAGCCTGGTGTTGTGTTCAATTACGTTGTCATTCTCGGGCATCATCTCCTAGAATATGTTTTCAATATTCTGATCAATGTGCTGTTCAGGGTTGTATCTTTGTAAATAATTTTGGGTAGTACCTTCTAAATAGTTTTATTTGTATATTCTGATTTTTCATTTGTTTCCTAATACATGTTTTTTATTTGTGCATCCTATTATGTTAACATGCTTTAGATTTGATTATTGAAAAGCTGTTTGAAGTACTAACTATTTACTTATAACTACTGAAGCTTTAAGTTTGATCAGCGAATGTCACAATGGGTGCACAGATGTGCGTGGAATTGAGAGTCTAATCCTGGCTAGATCAGATTGACTGTGACTTTCATGGGGCCTGTCCATTGTCTTGAGTTGCTGTGGCTTGAGGCTAGTGATCCTGCGTTCTCTATTGCTCAGCTGGACTTTAGACCTCTTGCAGTCTGATTATGCACATGGCTAGGAAGCATCTGAAGCTGCATGAGTACAGGGCAGGTCAGAGATTGTTCTAATGGTCAAGCAGGCTGGCCCAAAATGTGAATACCTTGGCCAGAAAAATGAGCCTTCCAAAAATTATGCTGCACGGTTCATTTGACTGGAACTATGGAATAATGGACAGTTAGATTAACGTATGTCTGAATCTCTTGTATGTCTCCTAATATCTCTCCCCATACTGTATAAATGGGCTGACTACAAGTCATTCTGACAGCTAGGGATACAAATTCAAAGTTGAGGTAACAAAGGAAAATAGATTTTGAAAGTATATCTTCAGTAAGTAGAAATGTGGACTAGATTATCAAGGGGGGGTTGGTTATTTAAAAAAAAAAGTCTAAGCAAATTGCTGTTTGAATTAAGAGTATTGGTTCTACAGTTGCTTGTGGAACCTGCTACAAGGCTTTGGAACCTTCTCTTCCTTAAAAAGGCAGTGGTAGCAGAGGTAGATAAATTCTTGATAAGCTGGGGGTGGAAGGAGGTGAAAGGTTATTGGGGTAGGTGGGAATGTAGGGATGAGGTTACAATCAGATCAGCCATGAACTTAGTGAATGGCAGAGCAGGCTGGAAGGATCGGGTGACCTACTCCTCTGAAGTTGCATATTCCAAGTTTTGCAGTGTACCTATGCATACAACTTCCTTTTTGTGAGTTTAAAAGCAGCCACTGATTAGTTGAAACAAACTAAAATGCCCTCTATCCCAAAAGGTAATTCCTGTCCATTGACTTGAGTTGCTGTGGCTTGTGGCTAGCGATCCTGCATTCTCTATTGTACAGCTTTATTCCTTGACCTCAGTTTGTGAGGTGACGCATGATGTTTTAATCAGGAATAAGTTCTGTAGCAATTTATTGAAGTTTCAGTTTTAGCTTTGCTGAATATTTTATTCTGGCCTACTAACATTAAGGAACTGATTCCAGTGTGCCCCAAAGATTCAGTTCTACACTGCCTCGACTAACAACTCCAGTTTCAGTTGCCAGTATGTGCTGAGGTCACTGACCTTGGGGGAATGGCAATAGTTATGTTGCAGTTTATCTTGGTGCTCCTGGTGAAGGCTGGGAAAAATGAGCCAGAATTCCCAGTCCTCTCTACTTAAAGAGAAGCAAGATTTTGAGGGTAGGGACTAAGGTCTCTTACGCATATACTACACTGACCTGTTTCAATACTGCTACACTGATTCTGTCTAATTAATCTTGATGAAAATTGTGTGCATGGATGTAAAGGGGACATATGTGGGCTTTGTTGTGATTGCCTTCATGGTTGACAGGCTCATTGTATTTGCAATCCCAACCAGAATGTCATTGTCATTTAGGAGAGGCATACGAAGGTGGAAAGCCTGTTGGGCAAGCCATCAGCCTAATTTATGGTGTTGGCCCATATCCCTTAACACCTTTTGCTTAACAAAAAAAACTATCTCAGATTTAAAGACAGCAACTGATCTAGCATCAACAATAATTTTCAGTAGAGTTTCAGACCTCTACCACCCTTTTGTGTGCATCAAAGTGCTTCCTAACGTCTCTCCTGAACACGGTATAATTGAAAATTTGAAACATATTTTACATTCTTTAGCCTTCGTTGTGGGTATGTGGCCTAGAAACTGTTCATAATCCAAACTCCCCACTGTGGAGGTTTAATTTAATTGGGTCAGATCAGATTCTTATCTTTGTATCTGGAGCAAATGCAATTTGATGTCGTCAGACTTCAGTTTAGGTTACATTTGTATTGTGGAGATGTTTTGCTGGTTATAATTGCATGAGTTTTAATTTGCATATATTATCCTGCCTTTGTGTAATTGATGCTTGGTACTTGTGGAATATGTTCGCATATAAAAGTTTCTTGGCAGGTTGCATTTGCGCTGGGAGCAATGCATGTTTGTAAACTGAAGCACTTTGTCCTGGTACCTCAGTTGGATTGGGAAATAAAGTGACCGAAAGATTCCATTTGTTCTTGTGCTTCCAATGTAACTACTCTAACATCAACAAAGAACTGGCAAGATTGTGATGGAGAAGAATGACACCAAGATCCATAGAAGGTGATACAAGCAGAACAAATGACCAGCCTTTGTCAAAGAAATAGGTTTTTGAGGAGCATCCTAAAAGAGGAGAGATGAAGAAATTTTAGGAGGAAATTTGACCTTGGGGCCAAGGTTGCCAGCATGGCTGCCAGCAGTGAAGTGATTTCAAATTGGGATGAGGGTGTGGGGGTGCCAAGAAAGGAGGGAGATGATTGATAAAATAGTTATTCCTGTATTTTAAAAAAGGAGATTGAGCAAATCCTGGGGAACTGTGTGCGTTAGGTTAATTCTAAATTGCCCCTAAATGGCAAGGGGATTAGCAAGGTAAATAAATGGGGCTACAGGGATAGGGGCTGGGTGATTGTGGTCTGTGTGGACTCAATGGGCTGAATGGCTTCCTTCTGCACTGCAGGGATAAAAGTATAGATTTAATATCAGTAGCAGGAAAGCTATTGGAATATTTGCTCAAATAAGTAATAGAAAAACAGCTAGCATAGATTTAAAAAGGAATGACTGTGCTTGACCAATATTGAATTATTTGAGAAAATAACAGACAGAGTAGAAAGGGTAATGCAGTGGATGTGATCTGTATGGGCTTTGAAAAGTCATTGATTCTGTTATTATGCCGTACCTTAAGGTCAAGACTTATGGAGGCAGAAGCTAAGTTGCAGAATGGATAGTTTTCTTTAAAATAGAAAATAGAGTGGGAAAAGTAGGGAAGTTTCTGATATAGATCTAAATGTGGTAGATATGCAAAGCAATCAAAGGCTACAAGTCATTCAAAGTAGCATTGCAGTTGACAAGGCAGACAATTTTCAATCTGGAGGAATAGAAATTCAAAAGCAGAGAAGTTATGTTAATCTTCTATAGAACTATGGTTAGACTACACTTAAAACATTGTATACAGTTCTGGTATCTATATTATGAAAGAAGGATGTAGAAGCACTGGGACATATGCACAGTGATGAGAGCAGAGCTTGACAGGTTTACTTGTTGGAACTGAACAGGTTGATGCTCTTTCCTTTGGGACAGGAGTTCTTAAACTGGACTCGATAGAGATATTCCCAATGCTTACCAAGGTGGGAGTGATGTCAGCCAGGAATGGAGTGTAGCCACCATGTTCAATTGTGAAGTGATCTGTCTTTCTGTTTTCAGTGGAGCATGCATGGAGGGTTGCTGAAAAGCCACACATCACCAGATGAACCTGCAGTTAGCAAGGTTGGTGGTGGGTGCCAGTTCAGATTAACTTTGTTCAAGACTGGACTGTTCTTTACAAATACTTTTAAATACTGCATATGTCAATACAAATAAATATCTGTTGTCTTAAAAGACTTGTTGAGTCGCATGCTGCACTTTCATATTATGAATGTTGTATTGTCCTGTAATTTAGATGGGGGTGAGGAGTAGGGGGGTGGCTGGTCCATGATTATAAATATATTTGGGAAGGTGTCTTTCAACCAGAAAGTTTGAGAACCTCTGCCCAACAAAAGAGAAGGCTAAGTGAAGAGGTCTTTTAGATTCTGAAGTGATTTGAAAGACATGGATAAAATGTTCCTGTTTGTGGGTGACCCAAAACTAGGAAGGAATTCCATTTTTACTACTACTTGCTAATTATTTTTATGGTGTGCCATGAATTGCACAGTATTTGTGGAAATAAATTACTTATCCTATCTGATCCATGATGGTGTTTATTCTATACATGAGCCTCCTCCTGCCCTTCTTCAGCTAACCCCATCAACACATTCTTATATTCCTTTCTCCTTCATGTGTTTGTCTAGCTGCACCTTCAATAAATCTATATTAATCATCTTATCTACTCTGTGGTAGTGAGTCGTGTTACCTAACCAGTGCCAAGACACACCATCAATAGGTCCAGGCAGTGGGTGATCGATGGGGCCGTCCATCCCGACTGCCTGCTCCTCTACCGTGGCTACATTCACAGCCAGGTGTCCCTGGAGAGGGAGCATGCGGTGTTCACGGGCGCAGTTGATGCCTTCCGTGCCTGCTGGGCACCGCAGGGGCTGGGGTGTGTTATAGACCCTTACAATCACATTTTGATTTATTGTTTTAAGTTTCCTTTGGACTTTGGTTTCTGTTCGGGCCATTTTCCACCCCTCCCTTCCTTTTTGGGGGGCTGCCCCTCTAAATTTGTCCCTAAGTTAATTCAAGTTCGTTTTACTCGTTGGGCACATGAAAAGAACTACCTGATCAGCGCCATTCTTTTTCCCCTTGAACCCTATGTTTTAGTGGTCCAATCTGGAATCAATTACACAAGTTTCATTTACAGCCTGTGAAAATGCCTATTCTCAAGACATTATGGGATTTGAATACTGCAGTTGTTGCAGTGGAGAAAGCATATTTTCCATTGTGCAATATGACACAGCATACTCAGTGGATTAATGAAATAAATGGATGTGGCACTGCAGGTTGTAAATATTTGTAGAACCAATGAGCATTGGGTGGACGTTTGTTTATGTGCCAGGCCATATATTGCGGACACATTAGTGACATTCTTTTACATCATCATCATGCCACATTAGCAAATACTTTAACCCTAGGGTAAAGTATCTATTTATATGTTGGATATTTATAAAAAGTGGATGTCCTTGTAAAAAGCAGCATTTTCCCACTGAGACTACTCTTCCTGTGCCCGCAGACAAACTTGCTCAGGCTACACCACTGACGCATAGTAAAAGCCTAAAATGCTCTGCTGTTTGGTGTCAGCGTCAATGAGTGTGCTACCTGTCCCCATGGCAACCAGTTTGTATGCTTGCACAATCACTTCTCACTCCATATTTAACAGAAACTGGCACTGAAACCGTATGATTACCAAATCTGACTGATAAAATGAAGGCAACTCCTGTTAGCTGGAGTACAGTTCTAGCTGCTGCATTTTAGGCTGTGACGACATTGGAGAGAAACCTTTTTGCTCATTTCAGAGGGCATTGGGAATCAACCATGTTGTTTGTGGATCTGGAGTCCCATGTAGACCAGGCAAGGATGGCAGATTTGCTTCTCTGAAGAACATTAGTGAATGAAATGGGTTTTTATGACAATGGTTTTATGGTCATCATTTGACTTTTAGAATCATAAAAACCCTACAATGCAGAAAGAAGTCATCTAGCCCATTGCATCTGCATCAACCACAATCATACCCAGGCCCTACACATTTACCTCTAACCTACGTGTCTCAGGACACTAAGGGGCAATTTTAGCATGGTCAATCAACCTAACCTGCACATCTTTGGACTGTGGGCGGAAACCGGAGCACCCGGAGAAAACCCACGCAGATACAAGTGGAGTGTGCAAACTCCACATAGACAATGACCCAAGCTGGGAATCGAATCCAGATCCCTGGAGCTGTGAAGCAGCAGTGCTAACCATTGTGCTACCTTGCCGCTCTTTTAAATTTGCCATGGTGGGATTCAAATCCAGGATCCCAGATCTTGTCTTTGCTCTTTGGACTGTTAGTCCAATGACAATACCATTTTGCCACTGCCTCCCCTAAAAAATGGAGAAGTTGGGATCCTTTTATGGAGATAATAAGGCTGAGAAGGGATTTCATAAAAGTATTGAAAATCCTGTGATGACTGAGCAAATTAGGTAGTGAGAAATTGTTGCTACTCATGACATAATCGAAAACGTGGGGACATAGATTTAAAGCAATTGCGAAAGAAGGCAAAACCGATACAAGATGAAACTCTCTTATGAAGAAAATTGTTAGGATTTGGAACACACTGCCTGCTAAGCAAATTTGAGGCATTTTAGAGGGAATTGGATGATTAATCTGCAATGTTATTGGGAAAAGGCAGGAGAATGGCACTAAGCGAAATGCTCATTTGGAAAGCTGGTGCAGACGTGATCGGCTGAATAACCTCCTTCAGTGCTGTAATGATTCTATTAGGGTTGTATGTCATGCTATACTGCCACCTCAGAATTCTCTACCGTTGCAGTCTCCCAGGTGCTTTTTGTAAACTCCGGGCTTTGTATACAGGCAGGATTTATAAAATTATACATTATGATATAATCATGAAGTGTTGTTTTTTTATTTAAGTCACATTTGTAATATCTACTTGGTTTTCACCACGTAAGATCCATCATTTTGTTATTATCAAAGGCTTTACAATCAGGTAAAGTCAAGGTGTGTAAATTTCTCATTTCCTTTTCAAGGGAATTATAGGCACTACATACAAGTTTTATATAAGACACCTGATTCTTGTACCCATTTTGTTTATACAATATTAAGAAGCTGAGACCTATTTGACCAAAGTTGTTCAAATATAACAACTATTTAACAGCCTGCCTGATATCCATATACTTTATCTAATTTGACCTTGTTGCAACCTCAACTAATGAAGGATTTAGTTAATTATTCAATGTGTGTTCAATGAATTTTTGAGCTGCACTTATATTCTGTTTTCTTTTTCTTTTCAAACTACTGAATGCAGCATAATAGTTTATCTTAATAGTGTTCTAACTTCCTTTCTTTTCAACCATCTATCTTGACCTACTCTTTGAATAATGATGTGAATGGGTCATGCTTCAATCATGAGTAGAACATTCCACTGCCTTGGCCCTTGACATTAATCAAAGCCTGCATATGGTGGGGCAATGCTAAACATAGAAACTAGGAACAGGAGTAGGCCATCTGGCCTTTCAAGCCTGCTGTGCCATTCAATATAATGGCTGATTCTCTATCTCAACACCATACACTCATGACCTTTCCATATCCGTTGACATCTTTGGAGTCTGGGAACCTTATCTATTTCTTTACATACATTCATACACACAGCCTTCTGGGGTAGACAATACCACAGGTTTGCCACCCTCCTGAGTGAAGAGGTTTCTCTCCATCTCAGTCCTAAATGGCCTAACCTTTATCCTGCATCTGTGGCCTCTTGTTCTAGATCCCCCCAGTAACAGGAATCAACATTCTTGCAGTCAGAATAAGTATACATTTCAATTAAAATCTGCCCCCCCCCTCCCCATTCTTCTAAATTCTAGTGAATACAGACCCAGTCAACCCAGTTGCTTCTCGTATGATAATCCTGTTGTCCCAAGAATCAGGAAAAATTATTGAAATATAATTTGCAGTGTTAGCTGAGTAGGAAGAGATTAGGCCTTTGCAATTGGTCCTAGGTTGAGGAGAAATAAATCATGTAGACTTCTGAGTTGCAAAATGTTGCAAGAATGTACCTATGTGTAATAGCTCATTGAAAATGATTTCAAGCTTGTCTGATGCACTGAATGGACATGTAGCTCAAAGGGATTTGCCCAATTCTCTCTTCATAAAAAGGCAGCCATTTGGGCAATAAACCCCAATAGGAGTATCCTCCAATGTATGTTGGAGTGTTTGAAGAGAAAAAGATGTTTCCATACAGGCTATGGTTTAAGCTACAGACATTTTGGATATGGATGATTAATTCTGTTTCTACCAATGTTTCCACATTGCCACATTATGGAACCAAAGGTGCCAGTCTGGAGGACAGGGTTTGTCAAATTGTGGGATCGTGAATTGTGCAGCAGCAACGATTGCCGTGGAGCTCAGAGAATACTAAGAATTGTGAGGCTTCTTTATTTTACCCCCCTGCCCCCCAATGATGGGTGTGGCTTGATTGACTGATTTGATGCCTGATTTCTTCTCCAAAAAAAGCCAGTAAATGTAGGTGACTTTTTTTTTGCCCTTAAAAATCCAGAGTTTACTTTGCTTGTTTTCTCTCAACCCTTTTCTCTTTCTCCTCCTCTGTTCTTGCTACTCTCCCCACTTCCTCTCCACTGTTCTCCCAACTCTTTCCCCCCCTCATTCTCATGGCTCTGCCCTGATCTTGCCCTGCACTTTCTTGGCTCAAAAGCCCCCACCTGATGCACACTGTGGGGTCAAGGAAAATTTCATGCTTCACCATAGGGTTGCAGTGGGGAAAATGTTTGGGAAGCATTGTAGTAGAATTGCATACAAACAAAAACAACAGACCATTTGGGCCAAATAGTCAGTACTATATTTATATGCCCCACCTCCTCCCATTCCATCTATCCCAACTCTGTCGTTCAGCATATCTTTTTAATTCCTTTGTCTCACTTGTACTTTAATCCAGTTTTCATTTGAAAGCACCTAAGCTACTCAATCATATTCAAAGCACTGTCTTGAGTAAGGCATTTTCCTTGCTTTGCTATTAAATTTATTAATTATTTTGTATTTCTTCCTGGAATACTATGATCAATTTTGGTCCTCTTATCAAGAGAAAGATTATACTGGCATTGGGAGCAGTTCAGAGAATGGTTCATGGCGCTGATCCTGGATATGGAGGGACTTTTTTTTTGAGATTGAGTAGGTTGGACCTGTATTCATTTTGGAGTTTGGAAGAATGAGAGGTGACCTTATTTAGACATGTAGGATTCTTAGGGGATTTCATGGGATGTATGTTGAGAGGCTGGTTTCCCCCTTTTGTGGGAGGGTCTAGGACCAGAGGGCATAATTTGAGTAAAGGGCCACCCATTTAAGATGAGATGAGGAAGAATTTCTTCTGAGGGTTGTGAATTTGTGGAATTCTTTGTCACAGTGACTGGGTAAGGTCAGATTTTTAATCAGGAAGAGAATCAAGGATTAAGGAGATAAAGTGGGAAAATGGGACAGAGGATTATTGAAAGGTGCAGCAGATGTGATGGGCTGAATGGCCTATTCTGTTCCCTTCATCTTATGGACTCAACTTTTGGATTCCCTCGAGTGAAGTAATTGTCTCTACATCTACTTTGTCTAACCCATTGATAATTTTTAAGCTTGCACTGACAATTCTAGCCAGACCCTACACTTGCAATCCCACATACTTACCCTGCTAATCTCCCCCACCCCCGTCAGTAATGGGCAATTTATCATAGCCAATCCACCTAACCCTCTCATCTTTGGACTGTGGGAGGAAACCCATGCAGACATGGGGAGAACGTGCAAACTTCAGATAGTCAGTGATCTAAAGCCTGAATTGAACCTAGATCCCTGGCTCTGTGAGGCATCAGTGCTAACTATTGCCACTGTGCTGCCCCAAATGTGTGACAGATTGAGAATGTGAGTTCTCTGGAGGATGCAAGGAGATTTGAGTGGGCATGAACATGGCAGATAGCATCTGATGTAGAAAAATATAAGTTTACAGGCAAAAAACGAAAATGCAGATTATTTCTTAAATGGTGAAATTGGGAAATGTTTGTGTCCAAAGGGACCTGGGTATTCTTATACATTAGACACTGAAATTCAACAGGTGGGTTTAGCAAGCAATTATGAAGGTAAATGGTATGTTGACCTTCATTGCAAAAGGGGTTGAGTGTGGGAGTAAAGAGATCTTGCTGGAATTGTATAGATCATTGAGACTGCACATGGGGTATTGTGTACAGTATTGATCTCCTTGCTAGAGGATGGATATACTCGCCCTAGAGGGAGTGCAACAACATAGGAACTTAAAACCAGGGTACGCAGAAGTGGGCTATTTAGGATTGAGGTGAGGAAAAATTTCTTCACTCCAGAGGCTGGTGAGTATGAACCTGGTGTTGTCAGACTTTTTACTGTGTTTACTCCAGTCCAACGCTGGCATATCCACAGTATGAGCCTCCACAGCCGTCTGAAGTACAGAATTCCAGTTACTGAATATAGAAGATGGATTTCTGGAGACTAGACCTATCGAGGAAAATGGGGATAATGTGGGGAAAAATGACATGGAAGTACAAGACCAGCTGTGATCTTGTTGAATGGTGGAGCAGGCTTGAGGAGTTGAATGACCTACTCTTTCCTATGGTCGTAAAGATTGTTATCATGTCATTGCTAAAGACTTCTTTAGGGAAAAAAAATTAATCTGTTTAATCTTTTGCAGTAGCTGGAATCTTAATTCCAGTACCACCTTGCATGATTTCTGGTTCTTCTATTTACATTTTTTTTATGTAAACCCCTAATGCTTAAGAGCAGCCTGACCAGGATCTTGTACAAGTTTAACAAGATATTCTGGGACACTACAGATGATGTACAAGTGACTGGCACTAAAAGTTGCGGGTGAAATGACAAATCGAGATAAGAGAAATATAGAAGTAGTAGTAGATTTCAAAAGGCACACTTCACTTGACAAACCTCATTAAATCATTTTGAGATGGTGCCAGACATGGTGGATGGGAAAATACAGTGAGCAGGGACTTGAAGGGAACTTTAATCACATGGGTAATTACTAGAGAAGATGAAGGTGTCTGGAATTGCAGAGAAAAAGCAAACTGGATTAAACTTTGGTTAGAATGAGTATGGGCAGTTTTTTTTCAGATTGGAAGTGGATAATGGGGGTTCCATAGTTCGGTTTGGGCCACTTCTGTTCACTATGTAATCAAGTTAAAGTTTATTTATTAGTCACTAATGAGGCTTACATTAACACTACAATGAAGTTGCTGTGAAATTCCCCTAGTTGCCACAGTCTGGTGCCTGTACAGGTCAATGCATCTAACCAGCACATATCTCAATGTGGGAGGACAACGGAGCGCCTGAAAGAAACACACACACACATGGGGAGAACATGCAAACTCCACACAGACAGTGATCCAAGCCGGGAATTAAACCCAGGTCAGGGAAGTCCGGGAGGCGAGCGATTTCTTGGGTTGTAGTTAAAACCTGAGGAAACTACAATGGGATATTGGTTAAAATGTGGTAGCTGAAATTAACAACCATAACAGCAGGAATTAAACTCCTGAACAGAAGCAAGTTTAGTTCTGTAGATAAGAAGATAAACT
Source organism: Carcharhinus amblyrhynchos (assembly GCF_965287045.1). Classification (NCBI taxonomy): domain Eukaryota; kingdom Metazoa; phylum Chordata; class Chondrichthyes; order Carcharhiniformes; family Carcharhinidae; genus Carcharhinus; species Carcharhinus amblyrhynchos. The sequence goes on along the minus strand of NC_137337.1, from coordinate 69,215,799 downwards.
TATTAGTACAACTTCACAGGATTTTAAAGGTGCACTTAGGTTGATAAGTCTATGGGGAGAAAAAAAACAAAATATTTTAATCAGGAGGTGAATATAAAAGCCAATTGAAATATTGATCCTAAATAATACCATAATGATTGACTATTGTGCACATTATTGGGCAATGCAATGTAGGAAGGATATTGAGGCTTTAAAGATGGTACAATAATGTTGCTTGAGATAAAGACTTGAAAAACTGGGTGTCTTTTTTAGAACATTGGAGATTATAGGCTATGATGATAGCTTTGTTTTCAAATTATGAAGTCTTGAGACTGGAGTGATAAATGTATGTTTACCAGTCATTCAGAGGAAACACTGAGCAGAGGTAGAAGACAGATTTGGTATTGAGGCTTTGGAATTTACTTCTACAGTTTTGAGACAGAAATTGAATAGATGGATCAAGGAAAATGAATGCAAGAGGTACAGTAGCAATGATAAAATTGCTCAAAAATGACAGCTACTTACTTGATAGAGGCTAAATGTAAACATGGATTGGTTGGGCTAAATGTCTATTTTCCCATTGGGATTCTTGTATGTATTTCTCTATATACGAAGGGCTAAATGTAGAATATTTTTCAAAAAGCTGTCATCTGATAAGTTACAAACCAAATAAATTAACAAGTTATTATCTTTTTTAGAAAAGTCAATAAGGTGGCTAATTGTAGCCTTATAATAAACTAATTAAGTACATGAAACCTGATTAGATCCAGGACACTTACAATGAGACCCATAAATTCACAAAAACAATTATGCTTCAGCAGCTTCCTGTGAGCCACCAATCAGATAAATAATTGCTAATTATTCTAATTCCTTTTTTAATTAGATTGACTTCAGATGTGTATCCTATCTCCTGGTGGTGCGCCCATTGATAAGATTACATTATTGTTCTATTGCAATATTTAAACATGAAGGATAAGCTTTCATGATTTCTCCTTGACCCACTAGCAGATTGTAGCAGTTTCTGAATGTTTTTGCAATAAATGTTGAGTTTCTAGTCATCTGCCATTGTAGTGAGAAGATTGTTCCAGTCCAACATCACTTTTTGTGCTTTTTTTGAAAACTAATGAGGTTTCTATAAACTACAGTAAACAAAACACGCAATTGGAACCACAGCAAAGTCTCTCAGTAAAAGCTGGATTATTTCTCCACCAGAATAGACTGGAGAATAATCAGGTAATACAATTTATGTGCAGTAAATTGATCCCAGTCATTCGTTCACTCTGAACTATAGTTGATAATGGTGTTACCCAATCACCTCTATTCTGGATAGGAATTGGATTTTTATCACTGTATAGCTGAATGAAAGCATGTAGTTAGATCTTTTGAAAACCCATAAAATTCTCTGACTATGAATCAGGTGACTCAGACAGTCTTATCCTGATTGGTGAGATGTATGTGTGAATGTTATTTCTGTTAGATTGCGCACTCCACTCCGCATGAAAGATGAAGCAACTAAAATACCTGGAGGAGTTGAGCAGTCTTTAAATATGTCACTGGGGGGAAAAAAAGTCAGATTTCATGTCAAGTCATGATGCAGAATAACGTTAGCAATTAAAATACCAAAATAGTAACCACTGTTTAACAAACTTCTTTGGAAGTTTGGGATGCGTTGGTTTAATAAACTCTGGTTTGTCAAAACATACTAATACAAATTAGTTTATTTTGGTGGAAAAGAAATTACTGAAATCATAATATAGGTAAATGTTTACTCACTTGTAATAAAAACAGTGCTTGGGAAGAAAACTCAACAGGTCTGGCAGCATCTGTGAATAGAGAGAAAGAAAGTTAACACTTTGAGTCCAATTGCACTCGTCTGCAGAACTGAAAACGGATAGGAACGTGATGGGTTTTATGCTGTTAGAAAGTGAGTGGGGGAGAAGGTCAGGGATAGGTTAAATGGTAAGAGTGGTTAAATGATAAAGATGTCATGGAATACAAAGAAAGGGAGTGATAATGACAATAAAGACAGAAGGCATTGGTCCAGAGTAGGTGTTAATAGCAGAATAAAGGTCAGTGCTGTCTGAAAGAAAAATAGCAAAACGTATTACATGCAGAATAAAGGTCAACACTATCTGAAAGTAAGAACATGAGAACAAGAACATAAGAACATTAGCACATAGGAGGGAAAAAAATCAAAATGGAGTGTAAGTATCGTGGTCTGAAGTTGTTGAAGTCAGTGAGTCCAGAAATGCTGTTTGTCATTTATATAAAAAAAAAATGACCTGGATGAGGGCATAGAAGGATGGGCTAGTAAATTTTCAGATGACACTAAAGTCGATGGAGTTGTGGACAGTGCAGAAGGATGTTGCAGGTTACAGGGGGACATAGATAAGCTGCAGAGCTGGGCTGAGAGGTGGCAAATGGAGTTTAATGTGGAAAAGCATGAAGTGATTCACTTCGGAAAACGTAACAGGAATAGAGAGTACTGGGCTAATGTGAGTTACTTGGTAGTGTGGTTGAGCAGAGGGATCTTGGTGTCCATGTGCATAGATCCTTGAAAGTTGGTGCCCAGGTTGATAAGGTTGTTAAGAAGGCATACAGTCTGTTATCTTTTATTGGTAGAGGGATTGAGTTTAGGAGCCATGAGGTCATGTTGCAGCTGTATAAAACTCTGGTGCGGCCGCACTTGGTATATTGTGTACAGTTCTGGTCACTGCATTATAGAAAGAATGTGGAAGCATTGGAAAGGCTGCAGAGGAGATTTACCAGGGTGTTGCCTGGTATGGTGGGAAGGTCTTATGAGGAAAGGCTGAAGGACTTGAGGCTGTTTTTGTTAGAGAGAAGAAGGTTAAAAGGTGACTTAATAGAGGCATATAAGATGATCAGAGGATTAGGTAGAGTGGACAGTGAGAGCCTTTTCCCTCGGATGGAGATGGCTAGCACGAGGGGACATAGCTTTAAATTGAGGGGTGATAGATATAGGACAGGTGTCAGAGGTAGGCTCTTTACTCAGAGTAGTAAGGGTGTGGAATGCCCCGCCTGCAACAGTAGTGGATTCGCCAACATTAACGGCATTTAAATGGTCATTGGATAAACATATGGATGATATTCAAATAGTGTAGGTTAGATGGGCTTTAGATTTGGTTTCACGGTTCGGCGCAACTTCGAGGGCTGAAGGGCATGTACTGCGCTGTTAATGTTCTATGTTCGAGAAGACACTGAAATACTTGTGCTTGCTCTTGTATCACATCCATCTAGACAATTTCCCTTGCTCTCCTTTCCTTTATTTTCCTTTAAGTGTTTATTTGACACCAGCAATCTAACAATACAAGGTCTATTGGTGTCCACTGAAAGAGGACTGTATTACATTAATAGCCCTTGTATTGTCAATCAGACCCACTGTTTAGCTAAGGCTTGGATCTGTTGTTTCCAAAGCGCCAACACGTGGCATGAAATTTGAAGCGGGAGATATGATGTAGAATTGCACACAGTTTTAGAAGTTAGCCAGTAAACAGTAACAATGGAAGTGATGCACATGCAATAATAAAACACTTGCTCTGCTTCTCTTGTCATTTTATCCAAAAACTCAAACATTTTAATATACACATGCATGTACTGTAAATGTGCACTTAGATCATTGAAAAATGTGTCCAAGACTTACTTATTTGCTAAAGAAAAATGTGACTAACCACATCTTGATTTCCAATTATCCACATGACTAGTGAATAACATATTGGACAAACCCAGCAGAGACCTTGTTCTGACTCTCCAGAGAATCTGTGTACTTTGTCCCATGGTGCATTGTGTCTGGAGCTGTAGCTGAATTGGCTAGACAGCTAGCTTGTGGTTCAGAATGTTAACAGCACTATATTCAGTCCCCGTTTCAGCTGAGGTTAACTCTGGGCCTGCCTCCTTGCCAAAGTACAAGTGATTTGCTATGGTTTAGCAAATAATCACCAAAGACTTGCCCTTGAGCCGTGCTCTCCAGAAGAATGTGTGTAATGTTTATGGGAACCAAAATACTTAGTAAAGTTATCCAGTAAGTGATTCTGAAACTGTGACAAACTAGTTAGAGGTTGGGTTCATTAAATAATCACTTCATTAACGAAGTAACCCTGGCTAATGTCCAATCCATTACGCAAACTATTGACTCTCTCCACACTTCCCGCTGCCTTGGCAAAGCAGCCAGCATAATTAAGGACCCCACGCATCCCGGACATTCTCTCTTCCATCTTACTTCAGGAAAAAGATACAAAATTCTGAAGTCACATACCAACCAACTCAAGAACAGCTTCTTTGCTGCTGTCAGACTTTTGACTGGACTTGCCTTGCATTAAGTTGATTTTTTTCTCTGTACCCCTAGCTGTGACAGTAACACTACAGTCTGCACTCTCTTGTTCCCTTCTCTATGAACAGTATGTTCTGTCTGTATAGTGCACAAGAAACAATATTTTTCACTGTTAGTATGTGTGATAATAAATCAAATCATGTTGCAGTCACAGCTGAGTGTTGGGATGATGCATGAGCAGTGAAGCTGCCCAACATGCCTTGAGTTGTATATAACTGGGGCTTCAAAATGTGGTCGCGTTACTGAGGTAAAGATAATTACAAATGCTGGAAATATTTCTGCAGAAGAATGTTATATGTAGTCATTTGGTAGTACAGAACTTGTGTTGTTGGAAAATAGGCATGCTGCTGAAACATTTCATCCTGCACTGCTCAGGAAAGAATTCACAATAATACAAAATTGTACCAAATCGTAAAGGAAGCTGCAGTTATAGTACACGAAAAGGGAGTGCTGATTGGTTAGCCAGTAGACTCTTGATTAGTAGAGGCAGTGCCGAGGAGAATATATCAGGGAGTAGTTAACAGCCAAAGCCTTTGTTTAAATTCAAACCAGGCAGATCGACTGTGGTCAAGACAATGTTTGATATGATGAGCTTGACAGTGTGATCATAGTTCAAGTGGTTATAGGAACATCTGAGCTGTGTGGACTTGTCAATCTGTGAACTTGCATTTATGTATCATCCTTTTGAAGTAATTTAGTAAATAAGGATGAGGTCAGTCAAAATTTAACAGTTTTGCCTCTTGGTGTACAATGGTTGGAGGAACATTGAATATCTGTAATCGTGAGTGTATTTCAAAGCACTCTTGCCTTGGGTACCCCCACTGTAACCAAACCAACAAGAATAAACATAATTAATTTCAGAAATAGCTTTATGTGGTGTTGAAAACAAAATACATTGGCGTCTGTATCTGCTTGCATGATTATCTGTCAGCGTTTTTTTTAAACTAAAGAATCCTTTTTATGCCAGCTTCTAGGAGTCCAGGAGACCAGTGAACGTGCACTGGTGGCCCATCTTTACACTACTGGTTCTAGCTTCCTTAATCTGCAGCAAGCATGTAAAGCCACAAAAGTGCTGGATGTAATGAATTTGTGGCTAAGTAAGAGCTGAATTTGGCAGTGTAAATCCTAAGAGCTGGTGACTCACTGATGTCATGATCCCAGATTCAAAACAGCAGCCATATAAGAACAGCTAAAAATGTGATAAACATGGCACCCAATTTAAAAGGCAGCCTTCTGCTTGTATTTAGGTCAGCTTGGCTCGGCAATTGATGCATATCGACCTCTGATTCAAGGTTAATTACATCAAATAAGCATAATTGGAAGAAGCCTTGCCTAAATACAATTTTCTTGACTACGTGTAAATGTATTTTTACATAGGTTCCTGTCTGTCCATTCTGTTGGTTTTGGCAAGCCTAAAAGATCCCATAGCAGTATTTGAATTGTGTACATCAGAAGTCAATGCTTCAGAGTAATTTTTGTGTTATTTGATGTGATAAATTATTATAAAAATATAAATTTATCTTGTATCTTAGCTCCTTTTGTGAATAAAATTACTTAAGGCTTAGTCATTTATATTTTGACTTATTCTTGAACCCAGGCTATTGCAAACTTTCGGTTTCTCTAATAGAGATAATTTCTTACTTGCCTTGTTCACCTTCATTGCTTTCTCATTTCCTTTTCAAATTTGATCAGGTATCCTCTAACATGTTCACTGCTGTATCACTTCAGCAACTGTCTCCGGCTCTAAATTACTACTTGTGTTTTTCAATTGAAATTCCACTCTTGTTTCATATCCACTGGTGATAACTCATATTCATATATTCAATGTTCTTGCAACCACTACCCTCCCCTGTTCTGGAGATCCACGCTCGATGCACAAGTTGCCACATCCTCTCAATGTGTCTCTTTTTAGAAACACAGACTCAGTCTGTCTCAAGGTTGTCCTGATCTACAGTTGCATTGATCTATCATCTCTTCCAGCACTTCAAAAAGAAGAAAGGTTCTTATTTATTTAGACATCAATGATTTACAAGTTTCAACAACTTGTAGATATGAATGACCCTTTGAATCCTTTTTGCTGCATTGCTGTTTCTGGGAAAAGGATGTAGAGAAATATCAAATGAGCCAATGGACTCCCAACCTACCTTGATTATGCTCCTTCTTGCACTGCTTCCTGTGAAAGCTCTATTCCAGTCTTCCAGTTTCTTCATTCCCGTCACATCTATTCTGATGTCACGTTCCATATCAGGGTTTCCAAAATGTTCTTTTTTTTTTCCTCAGTCGAAGCTTCCTCTTCACTAAGCTTGATGGATCCTAAATCACATCCATCCCATTGGCCTGCACCTGCTCTTTCTCTCCTTCCTCACCCTGATACAGAGTTCCCCTTATCCTCTACTTACACCCCAACAGTTCTGTATTAGTGGATCATTTTCCCCTCCACCAGCATGATGCCATCTTTCAGTGGAATTTTCCCTCTGCTCTCCTTTTAAAAAACATTGTTGCATCTGAATCACCATGATCCACTTTTAGGGTCATCTTGTTTTTTTGTTCAATTATCAACCCCTTTTGACTTGTACCTTTTTTTTCTCATTCAATCTCACCTGCCTTCTATCTTTTACAGGATCTTCCCTTTTGCCCCCTATCCCTAATCTGCCATTCCTTCCCCAATGTTTTTCTGCCTCTAAACTTTTAAAAACTTGTTGCATTTAACTACTAACAGTTTTGATGAAAGTTGATCAACGTATAACTTGACTGGCTCTTTCCGCAAATGCTGCCTGACCTGAGTACTTCCATCATTTCCCACTATTATTACTGTGCCATATAGTTAAGAGCATGTTTTGCTGATTCTTGATTATGTTTTAAGAATAATCTTCCATTGGGAAAGCGGGAGTGTGGTATTCAAAATTGGGAGACTTGTATTGATCCCAAAGGCTAAACAAACAAATGTTTGTACACAAGATGAAGTAATTATTATTAACATCTACAGCAATTTATTTTTCCAACTACAGGATTTGTTTTGTCGTCTTTTGGGACTTGAAAGCAATTCTAATTTCACGTGTTACACCTGACTACAAAATTAGTTATAATGCAAATAGAATTGCTCTGAGAACTTCTCGTGGCAATAATAACTTCAGGAATTTTGCCTTGGAGGCAAAGCTGAAATTGCTGAGAGATTTTCCTGCAATTCATGTTTTGGTCTACTTTATGAATGCAGATATAATAACTTGGTTAGCATGAACTACATCCATTTTAAAGTTTATTTCAGTTGGCTGTTTCAGGCTGTGAATTCCAAATTTATTTGGCAGAGATAACAGCATCATTACATCATGATGCTGTCTTCAGCCTGACTTGGCCTTGGACTTTGAACTCGATTCATCAAGTCATTACCAAGTAAAGGTTCCTACCTTTTGACAGTTGATCGGCACTTGTTTGGTGTTTTGTATAGTACGCTGTATCTCTTTTTATCAGACTACAAATGTCATTTAAAGACCCTCCCTTTTTCCTAGTCCTGTTTGCTGAGAAGCATTCAGCAATAAACCTGGATGGTGTTCTCTCTCTTTATTCTGTTTCCTCCCTCTCTGCTATTTAGCCTAGCAAAGGCTGAGGTCTAACTCCATTTGGAGCCAAAAATTAAATGTAAACTTTCTTGTCTGCAAAGTTTGGTACTATACAAAATGGCAGCTCTGATTTCTTGTTACCTTTCCTTTCCCTCCCCCCACCCACCCGCTATTGTTTGAAATTGATGCATCATTGTTTGCTGGTCCAACTTTATTGTGAATAGGATGTTGATGGCTGCTTATTTAGACTTGAGTAACATTGAGAACCAACAATCTTTCAGAACAATGTCGCTTACTAAGAAGATGACACTCTTGTATCAATCTAATGGCTGGGTGACAATCTGGTTCTGAGTGTTGTGATGTTTATACTATTAGGCATTCCATTGTGGGTATTAGAAAAAACGAGGGGTGATGTGATTTAGTGTTTAAAATGACAAATGGATTAGACAAAATATATGCAGGAAAGCTATTCAGCGTAGTTCTGAAATGCTGAACAAGAGACATAATCTTGTACTTTTAAAAAGCCATGCCATTCAGGTACGGAATTGGGAGGCACGTGGTCATGCAGAGGATGGTAGAATTGTGAATTTCATCTTGTTAAAAGGGCTGAGATCAGTTAATGGTTTATAAGGGATATGGAGGTTACAGATTTGAAGGTACAAAATGGACTATGACTGTGATCTAATTGAAAAGCAGAGCAGATTCAAGGGATTTAATGTCCTATGGTACATATACTTTGAATTCTAAGCATGCAGATTTCTATTGGTTTTTTTTTGACTAGTTTAAACCGCAATTCATAATTGTACCAGTAATTATCTTTGGGGATAACAGTGACAAACTGTAGAATTATTTTCATAGCAAGTTAAAGAGGAAATGGAACACTGAGATTGGTGTGTTACTGCGTTTGGCCTGAGCAAATGGGTGAAGGGATCTTTCAGTGTGACATTTTTGACTTAAGTGTTAATTGGAAAATATTGTTGCTCATCTATAACTTGGTGCCAAAAAAACTGGTATAACACAGTTGGAAGTTGTGGAGTCAAGGCTAATGATGTAGAATTTCATGTCATTGTATGTGTGGAAATTGGGAGAAGTGTGGAAGGATAGAAAGGGAGCTTTTCCACTGTTGGGAGGATTGGGAATGCTAATTGTTAGATACAAAGGTGATTATGATCCATCTCTTGAACGTCCAAAAGATGTGCTGGTTAGGTGCATTGGCCATGCTAAATTCTCCCTCGGTGTACCCGAACAGGCATAGGGGTGTGTGGTGACTAGGGGATTTTCATAGTAACTTCATTGCAGTGTTAAGCCTACTTGTGACATGAATAAATAAACTTTAAAAACTAAACTTTAAAAATCCTTTGGTTTCATTCCTATCAATCTGTATAGAGCCAACTCATTTGAAATGGAAATGACGTCTGGGTTGTGGGAGATATGGAAAGAAGCTGGTGATGTTGGCTCAGTCAGAGGAAGAGATTGGGGGAGGTAGCTGAGCAGATAAGTGCATAGTCTCATGCTTTTTTTAATAAAATCTAGATAAGGATTGATTTTTTTTTGTTTTTCCTTGAATGGCCTACTCATGTTCCTATATCCTTCCCATAACTTATGAAAATGTAAATGTTATGAAGGATATTTGAAATGCTGTCCTTTAGAACTGTACCATTTTCACGATATAAATGTTGACATATTTCTATAGCATCAAATCTAGTTTAGTTTTTATACATTTTAAAGATCTTGAAGATGAAGCAAAATGACAATGTCTTGTAACTTTTACAATAGTGTTCCATCGGAAACCCAGAACACTTCATTTCATATTGATGGGGAGCCGTTTATTGATCTATGGGGTAATTTAACCATTTGGGAAAATGATACTGATTTTGACAGATTTGAAATCTGATCCAACAGATTTGAAACAACATTGACTTATGGGGTGGGGAGGAGGGAGGGAGAGAGATCTTCCATTCCAGTTCTCTTCCTGCCCCTAAGGCAGATTGTATACATAGCTAGTTATTCCTGGAACAGGTCATTACTTTATTGCCAGAGGTGTATAACTTGAGGGGTGCCACTCTGTATCAAGTATGGCTGACCAGTGGTCTTTCATGCTCTTATCACTCTGAGTGAAGGGCAAGGCTGGCAGAAGTAGAGAACCGTGGATGACTTGGGATATTGAGGCCCTGGTCACGAAGAAAGAGGCATCTGGGATCAAGTGAATCCCTTGAAGAGTATTGGGCGGGGTGGGGGGGCTGCGGGGGATGTGAAGAGAGAGAAATCAGGAGGGCAAAAAGGGGACACAAAATTTGTTTTAGCAGATAAAGGAGAATCCAAAGAGCTTCCACAAATACATAAAGGGCAAAAGAGTAACAAGGGAGAAAGTTAACGATCAACAAGGTCATCTATGTGTGGATCCACAAGAGATGGGTGAGATCCTAAAATGAATATTTCTCATCAGTATTACCTTTGAGAAAAGCATGGATGTTAAGGGACTTGGTGAAATAAATAGTGATGTCTTGAGGAGTGTACATATTACAGAGAAAGAAGTGCTGGAAGTCTTAAAGTGCATCAAGATAGATAAATCCCTGGGACATGACAAGATGTATCCCAGGACATTGTGGTAGGGTAGGGAGGAAATTGCAGGTTCCCTACCCGAGATATTTGAATCACTGATAGGCATGGGTGAGGTGCCTGAAGATTGGAAAGTGGCAAATGTTGTGCCTTTGTTTAAAAAGGGCTGCAGGGAAAAGCCTGGGAACTACAAGCCAGTGATCCTCCCATCTGTAGTGGGTAAATTTGTTGGAAGGTATTTTGAGAGACAGGATCTATAGGCATTTAGAGATGCAAGGACTGATTAGGGACAGTCAGCATGGCTTTGAGTGGAAAATCATGTCTCTCAAATTTGAGTATTTTGAAGGAGTAACTGAGAAGGTAGATGAGGGTAGTGCAGTTGATGATGTGTACATGGACTTCAGCAAGGCCTTTGACAAGGTACCTCATGGTAGGTTGTTGCATAAGATTAAATCTCACAGGATCCAGGGTGAGGTATCTAAATGGATACAAAATTGGCTTCTTGACAGAAGCCAGAGGGTGGTTGTAGAGAGTTGTTTTTCAAACTGGAGGCCTGTGACCAATGGTGTGCCTCAGGGATCAGTGCCGGGTCCACTGTTATTTGTCATTTAACATAGATGATTTGGATGAGAATATAGGAGGCATGATTAGTAAGTTTGCAGATGACACCAAGATTGGTGGCATAGTGGACAGTGAAGAAAGTTATCTCCAATTGCAGTGGGATCTTGATCAATTGGGCCAGTGGGCTGACAAATGGCAGATTTAATTTAGACAAATGTGAGGTGATGCATTTTGGTAGACTGAACCAGGGCAAGATTTACTCAGTTCATGGTAGGGCGTTGGGGAGAGTTGCAGAACAAAGAGATCTGGGTGTACAGGTTCATATCTCCTTGAAAGTGGAGTCACAGGTGGACTGAGTGGTGAAGAAGGCATTCGGCATGTTTGGTTTCATTGGTCAGAACATTGAATACAGAGTTGGAATGCCTTGTTGAAGTTGTACAAGACTTTGGCAAGGCCATACTTGGAATATTGTGTGCAATTCTGATCACCCTGTTATAGAAAGGGTATTATTGAACTGGAACGAGTACAGAAAAGATTTACTAGAAAGCTACCGGGACTTGATGGATTGAGTTATAAGGAGAGGCTGGATAGACTGGGGACATTTTTCTCAAGTGTAGAAAGCTGCAGGATGACCTTGTAGAAGTCTAAAATAATGAGGGGCATAGACAAGGTAGATAGTCAATGTCTTTTCCCAAAGGTAGGGGAGTCTAAAACTAGAGAGCATAGGTTTAAGGTGAGAGGGGAGAGATACAAAAGTGTTCAGAGGGGCAATTTGGAACAAGCTGCTAGAGGTAGTAGTACAATTTTGTCTTTTTAAAAAGCATTTGGATAGTTACATGGGTACGATGGGCATAGAAGGATATAGGCCAAATGCAGGCAATTGGGATTAGCTTGAGGGTTTTTAAAAAAAAGGCGGCATGGACAAATTGGGCTCAAGGGCCTGTTTCGATGCTGTAAACCTCCTATGACTCTGACTAGCTGTTGGCATGTTGGAAGGATTTGCAGGTTGACAATCTACCTGTTTGGCCATGTTATGAAAGCACCTCCCTTGGCCACCAAATCCTGGAGTGGTGCTTAAAGGCAGGATGTTACCTACTGCACCACAGGGTCTCCATGTCAGGAAATCTTACTGCAACATAATGGGCAGAAATGGGTATGTATTTTAACAAGTATTGTCAGGTCATTAAAATGCTGTTGGTTACAAGGGCAGAATGGTAGCACAGTGATTAGCATTGCTGCTTCATAGCTCCAGGGATCTGGGTTTGATTCCTGGCTTGGGTCACTGTTTATGTGGAGTTTGCACATTCTCCTCGTATCTGCTCTGGTTTCCTCCCACAGTCCAAAGATGTGTGGGTTAGGTTGGTTGGTCATGCTAAAATTGCCCCTTAGCGTCTTAAGATGTGTAGGTTAGAGATTAGCAGGTAAATGTGTAGGGATATGGGGGTAGGGCCTGAGTGGGATTGGTCAGTGCAGACTCGATGGGCCACATGGCCTCTTTCTGCACTGTAGGGTTTCTATGATAAGTGAATAAAGAACATAATAATTTTCTTTTGCTTAATCTATTTTAGTGATTCCACAAATTGCAAAGGACTTTAGAGTGTCACACACTGAATTTAAGAGACGTGGCAGATAGTGAAATTTAAATTCAATTAATTAATCTGGAAGAATTTGGTAATGTTAACCATGGAACCCATCTGGTTCACCAGTGAAAGGAAATTATGTATTGGTTGTGGTGCTGGGTCCTATTAATATTTTGTGGATCCCTAGAAAGTCTTAGGGTATCCCAGCTGCACAAGGGCCCCATTTTGAGAAGTGCTGATTTAATTGAGCCGTATGGACATTTGCTTTGGTAAAAACAGCTACCAGCAAGGTATTTTGAAATGTTAATTTACCTGTCTGTGTTGGGTAGCAGGCCATGCATCTAAAACCATATTGGCATAATATTGTGTTTTCTTTTGTCTTCACAGTTCCTATGACTAAAGACAGAATTTTTATCATGTGAAATTCCAATATACTGTTGGGTGCCTGTTTTTAAATATTTGACTGAGTTTTTGCCAGAAGTGAACATTTCCCTCTGGACTCAATGTTATTTTCCTTGATCTCTTCCCAAATCTGCCATGTTGTGCTAGCTCATGGTTTTCTTATCAGTACAACCCCTTTTGTAGTGAAAGCTAATGGAACCAGATTTTTTTGGCATTCTGGCATACAACTCAAAAACTGTGGCTCGGATTTTCTGGCCCCATTGTGGTGAGACCTACTGTGGAAAATTTGGTGGTCCCTTGACTTTTGGCAGGACCAGATGATCCTGGCAGCAGATGGGGCCAAGAAATCCCACCCACTATCTTTGTCACTCATATAGGCATGCACTGCATAATGTGGTTACTAAGCCACAAGTCCTATCTGTTTGGAGTTGGTCCGTCGTCTTATGTGATTAGACTGTCACACTCAGCTTACAAATGGAGGGTGTTACTTGCTTTCCAGCTAGTTATCAGTATCAGAATGGAATATAATTTAGGTTCTTAAGAATTTTACCCATCGCAAGTATTTTTCTTATTACTATTTCTCCCATTTTGATTTTTTTCTTCTATCTTCCCTTGTGTGTCCACTACTTTCAAGTATTTTGCTTATATTGAAGTACAGTTTCAAATTGATAGTTAACTTATCCTGGTTAAGGGTTACCCCCTCAACTGGCATCACTTAACACATCTGTCATCTGGTCAACATCATATCCCTACTTGCACAATCTTTGTGTGCTAATTGGCTGCTGCATTTCCTATGTTGCAACAGGAACACAAAGTGCTTCAATGACTTTGGAAAGCCCCCAGGGTTGTGAAAAGCTCTGTATAAATGCTAAGTTTTTCATCCCCAAATATCTTGTCTAACTGGCTATTTTTCAGGTATGAACCTAGAATGTGTTGACTGGCAATTCGGGTGAGAGGAGAGCTGAACTAAATCGAACTGTACACAAACGCACTCATCTCCACATTATGATCTGATTAGGGACCAGGAACTGTGTTTTAAAGTCGATGATATCTAGAATGCCTGGTACTTGTATACAAAGTTAGAAAAGCAAAGCAGTCTGTAATGTCATCCTGTACTCCAACATTCAAAATTATTAGGAGGTAAAAATGAATTAACAAGAAATCTGTGGTCAAACACATCCCACTGTTTAAATGGCAGATGCAACCAAGACAAATCACATGAACTTCTCAGCCACCTGTCTGGGCAGCAGTAACTAATATGTGAATCACAAGCTGTCATTAAAACTCTGTCTACCTCGCGAGGAATTTTACTTGTGAAGACCTAGCCTCTGAACTTCTTCAACAACCCTGACAGACTGCCTCAATGACAGCTTACCTTTTAAAGAGTTCAATCTCTTCTCCTGAGACATTGGAATCATAAAGCTGAACTTCCTCCTGCAGTTGCCAGCTCACTACTTTTTATACTTGCTTTTGTAGATTGCTAGCTTCAGTAAACTGGTACTGGCCTGGGTTTCCCTAAACTCCAGTCCTCTGGCTACAATAGTTCCCAGGGATTATTTGAGCCCTAACTGCCTCCAGCATGGAATCAACAACATTTCACCATCTTCTTAGCTAACTGCACCAAGCAACTCCCCAGGCTTCTCTGGACAGCTAACCACAAAGGGTCAAACCTTGCCACCAGCAAACACATGAGAACTTTCTTAAACTGAATCCATTTCCATGACGCTGAAGTCTTTGAGGGTTAACTGAATGCTTTTAAACTAATTTAGTTAGCTTTAACTCCCAAACAAAACATCTCTTTGGACAACTCTTATTTGTAAGCATCGTAGATATCACATCTCCAGTTCTCCAGCTAAGCAGGCCCATCTGCTGTTTTATGGCTCCATCTCTTAAGCAAGAATGGGTAACTTTCTGATCTCCCACTTTCTTTTGGGTATTCTGGCAGCCTCAAAAGCCCAATGTTTTAATCACCTTTTGTTCACAACAAGAATCTACCCAGCACTAAATATTACCTCAAAAATAAACATGGAATATGAACTAGATTTCCATGACAGTACACAGCCATGTATGACATTGAGAGCAACCACCACAACTTATATAATTCACTTAATATAGGAAAGATAAACTTCCATGATACAGTGGCTAGATAGTAAGTAATGCCCTCCTTTCCTAAGCTGAGGATGCTCAGGCTAATCATTTCACCTTTCCTACTTACCAAGCTACAGTTAATAACTCTGAACAGTTCTGACTTGGCTTAGTTACTACAAGATGCAGCACATTACATTTAGCCAACAGGTCACTTGTGTTGGGGGGAGATGAAGTAATTTTTGTGTAGTTAATTGATTCAGTAGATGGAAACAATTGGTGCTAAGTATTTTTACTTTTTTTTTACGAATGGAAAAGGATGGAAGTAAAAAGTGAAAAAACTTTTTGGACTTTGTGCATTGAATTTAAATGTCTAATGATTTTGCTATCGATTGGTGCAATTAAAGTGTTTCATTTGTTTATGATACCTGTAACAATTCTGTTCTGACTTGTTGAATGAGTCATATGGTGATGATGACGTAGATCTGGTAATACAGGATCTCTTTGCTCAGTGCATCAAATTAGTCAGTCCATGTAATTTAGTTTATCCTCCTTCCCTCATCCTGTTTACGTTGGGCTTTCGAGCTTGCACAATTGCACCATGTTGATCTGAAGTCCGATCTGGGATCTTAACTTGTGAAAATAGTGAGTATCATCCTAAAGTACTACGTTGGCTGCGTAACAAGTTAGTGGTGCATGTTGATTTGTAATTCTGTGTTTGAATAGCTTTGAAGTGTTATGATGTAAGCTGCTATTCTTGAAAATTATGTTTATAAAAATCCCACTTCCCCCTACCAAAAGTAAATTAAATTGAAAGTTTTATTAATAATGTGGCAACATTTTTGGATTTTGTCTCTGACAAAACTATTAACATCAAATGGTTCCCATGCAGAAAATAGAAGTTTTTTTGACTTACATTTTTAAGTTTACATTTTTGTTAACTGCTTAATATTGACAGCAGGTAATTTAGTCAGATACAGATTGAAGCTTGGATTAACCAAAAGAGAGAACTGGTATTTACGGAGTGAGTATCTTTTTACAGTATGACCCCTAAATACTACACTGTCAAGGATTTTTGCATTTGGAATGGAGGCATTGTGGTATTTGGACAGATTTGGCAGAAAATCTGTTCACAGCAAGTAACAATCCAAGGTGATGGTGAAGGGTAGAATGTTGGCAGTGGCATTTGGGGAACTCTTTGCTCTTTTAAATGGCACCATGTGTACATTTATGTTCATCAAAAATGTCAAAGCCTAGTTTAAAGTCTCAACTGAAAATCCCAACACTCCCATGTTAAAATGTCAGGTAAGATTCTGCACTTCAGTAAGACTTTAAACTTTTTTGTTTGGCAATAGCGCCCAAATGCTTGCACTTTTTATGTTCCCTCTTCGTACAGTCTGACATTTCAGCTTCCCACAGCAGTCATACTTCATTTATGATTACCAGTTTGTGTTAATCATAACCAGCATTTCTGGTGTAGATGTACCCAAGCAGAAATGATTTTAGTCTGATGTGCTGTCTAGGTTTGTGTTCACTAATGGGCTGTATTGGGATTAAAGCTGTCTGGGAGTGTGTTAGAAGGTTGTAACACAAAGAAACAGTTCTGATTACAAACATTTCCAGTTAAGCTTGAGTGACTTAAAAGTTTCAAAGTCCTGAGGGAACATTTCAGAGATTAGTCTTTTGAGGCTACAACATTTTCGTGGGTATTCCCTCTCCTTGGCTGTGGAAGGATGTGCTTCTTTACCCCCCTCATTTCCAGTATAATTCCCGCTGCTTTAAAAATGGGAAATGCTGGATATGCACAGCAGGTTTATGAGCACTCTGAAAAAGAGATAAAAGGTTGATGAGGAGAGATCTTTACCCAAATTAAGCTGGCTTTTCTTCTTCAGTTGATGGATTAGCTGAGTACCTCTACGGTTTCTGGTTTTAGATTTTTTAGCCTTGAGAGGTTTTTTTGTACTAGTTTTAACGCCTTTTAAACTTAACACACAAACTGGTGTCTGTGTGTGATGGATAGTATCTTTTTTTAATTGCTGTGTGAGATATTCCTTCCCCTCTACTTATTCATTAAATGTTATTTCTATTGAAAAACCTTTGGAATGCAGAAACATAGAAGATAGGCGCAGAAGGAGGGCGTTTGGCCCTTTTGAGCCTGCTCCACTGTTCATTATGATCATGGCTGACCATCCAACTCAATAGCCTAGTCCTGCTTTTTCTCCATAAGCTTTGATCCTATCCAGCTGCTTCTTGCATAGATTGCTGACTATGCTGAGGTTGCTAAGTTAGATGCCTTTCCACATCCCCTTTTCTGGACCTAACACTTTGCAGCAGATACTTTTTAAGATGTATCCACTGACAATGAACCATTTTGAGTGTGAATGTTCAGCTATTTTGGCTACCCTGCCATCAGTGCACAGCTGTGATATTGAATGTACGTAAAGTGAGAAGATGTTGCTGAATCTCCAATAAAAAGGAGTGCACCTACTTTCCAGTTAGTGTTTATAACTGAAATACTGCCATGTTTGCTGTATGTTAGCAGTGCATTTGAACCAGGAGCAAAGTAAAATGTAGCTCAATAGAGGGATTTGTATGACCAGCTAACATTCCTGGTGGCTCAGAAGGTTATAGGGAGCAAGAGAATGAATGAAGATTGGTAGGGGGGTGGGATGAAGATGGATCAAAGAGAATAGGCTAGTTGGACACCCCCTGCTATGTGAAGTTTGTGTACTGTCGAATTGCTGGGTAATTGCAGCTTTGAGTAATACATCACACTGCATGAGTTGTGCAACACGCAGTTTGAGGCTTCAGCACCTATTTTCCAAATCCCATTTAAATTCTTCAGAATAATTGATGTGCATAATGATTCACAAACTATTAATGCACAACTCCTTGTAACCAAGTAATGTGTTTACAAAATAGTTGCAGCATTGAAAGAACAACAATGAGGTGGGGCGGGGGGGCGCGGTGGTGAAATGAACTAGGCTGCAGCAGTGCAGGTAGAGGGAGAATCTGTGGTGTGTGCCTGTGGGATACCAGTTTGATTGCTGAAGTGAATAAGAGCCTTTTTTTTATTAAAAACACAAGGATAATTGAGAGATCTGGTGGGAGGTTCATGACGAGCTGAAGCTAGATATTATAGCAACAGAATACTGAACTATATAGTTAACCCCTGGTAAATCATTGCATAATCTTGTTTTTAAAATCCTGCTATTGATGTTGTATCCATTTCCATGCAGCAGGCTGTGGCTTGTCATTATTCGTTGCAAATTTTATGTTCTTCTTCTATCACCAAAGATGGGAAATCTTTGGTGATAGGGGAAATAACTAGAATGATTTGTCTTGGGATAGCCTAACATGACACTGAACACTCCTTGGAGTGCCTGAAATGTGTGTAGCCATGGCAAAATAGGAGAGGAGTGAGACTCTTTCCCTTAAGAGAAGGCATAATGGGGAAAAATGTCCTCTTCCTGTGAGTTGCTTGCCATTGGATTCCTCGCCTGTATCCTGCTCTTTTAGCCACACTATATGGCTATTCCATTTCTAGTCACTGGTGACACACAGGCTGTTGGTATCGAATAATTCAGTGATGGTAATGTCATGGTGTGATGGTTAGATTCTTGTTGGAGATGGTCTTTGCCTAGCACTTGTATAGCATGACTGTTACTTCTCACCTTGTCAGGCCAACCCTGGATATTGTTCAGGCCTTGATGCATTTTGATATGAACTAATTCGGTAGCTGCCAAGTTGCGAATGGCAGTGAACATCGTGGAGTCCCCCATTTCGGTATCCCCACTTCTGACCTTTTAATTTTCTGAAGATGGTTGGGCTTAGGGCAATACCCTGACAGACTGGTTTGAGAAGCTTCATGTATTAAGAGGCATTTTTCTCTGTTCTGTACCACACAAAAGTTTAAGCAAGTTAACATTAGCTAACACTAATTCGATGAATTCAAGACATTTGGAGCACAGGATGGGATGCTGTATCATGACTCTCTATCAGTTGAAACTGTCTATTCTAATCCCTTGATATCCCTCCTTTTCAAATATCTAATTTTTTTTTAAGATTGCAATTATAATAACTCAAATGGCACTTGTGTTGCAGTCTCATATTCTAATAACCCTGTTTCCTTTGAACTTTTCCCTTTGTTTTAGCTACTTTTCAATTTGGTGACAAGGGGGAACAGAGTCCAAATTACAACTAAAAGAACAATATTTAACTATTTGTACTCACCCTAAAAAAAAAACTTGTTCGTCCAAAATTCTGATGCCCATGTCCTTATTTGCATGGAGTCTTGTCCATCAATCATCCTTGTGCTTGATGACCTATTAGGGTCCCAGTTAAGCAACATCTCCTCCAGTTTGAAAGAATAATCACACCTTTGATTTCAAATTCTTCCCTGACTTCAACTGTCCTCTTCTCTGATTACCTTCATTCTTGCTATTTGCCAATATACCTCCACCATTTTGATGGCTGGACCTTTAAACTGCTAATTCTAAGCTCTGAAATTCAACCCCTAAACCTCTGTCTTTTTTTTGTCCTTTAAGATATTCCTTCAAGCCAACCTCCTTGTCCCAAAGTTTTTGCTACCTCCCTAGCATCTCCTCACTTGGCTGTGTTAAACTTCGATATGCTATATCTTTTGTCTACATGCTGCCTAAGAAGCAAATAGCAACAGGCTTGCTGGCTGTACGTTAAATTGTTAGGGAAGATTATTCCAGTTTATTTTGTTTCATCCTATTAATGAAACATCTTTTATTACTCAAGCTATTTTAAAGAAACTTCAGGGCCTTGGTGTTTGGCACTATCCATTTTCAGGACTTGTGTTAAGGGATTCACCTGAGACATGCTTGACTTAAAGCCTCCTGCCATTGGGAGATGCTGATCAGCCGTGGTATAATTTAAATTTGGAAGAGACTGGTGGAGATGAATGGCTCCACCTGTTTCTGCGTTGTAGTGTTCCATTGTTCTGTGTGATTCTGTTTACGAATCTACTAATGTTCTGTGTGCTCTGTTTGGTTATGTCTGGGTGTGGATTCTGATAAAAGCAAATCAAAGTTACAGAAAGAGCTGGAAGATAGTGTTGAAGCATGGAGCAGACACTTTAAAGTACCAAGTAAAACCTTTTTACACTGAAGCTTGTCATTTCTGCATAACTCTGAGATGTATATGAGAGTGGCAGTTTGAATGCTTTGTCCTCTTATTTAAAAGAAAAGAATGGGATAAAAGGTTCTGATGGTGTAACTTGCATAAATGAAATTAGCTCATCCTTCAGATCTGAAAAGATAATATAAAAGGTGATTGACTATACTACTATTGAAAGAATTGAAAGATAATTCCTTAGCAAACCTATTCTCGGGTTGATACAAAAGACAATCTCTTATTTTCGCTGCTTGGTACTTTCTAGGGCATGCAATATTTTCCAGCTTTGGAGAAAAACTATCTTTTGCAGTTTTTATTGAAATCAATGTGATATGTAGTTTTACTTTGAGCACCTAATATTTGTATAACTAGTTGTTCATGTATATAAAATCAGGCTATTGACTGATTTTGAAGAAGTTATCTTTTATCAACCTTTCCCCATATGGTTCTCTAGATAAAACCAGCCTTTGCAGCAATTCAAAACCTCCAGGCACTTGTGACACCAGAAAAGAGCAGAAATCTTTTTTTCTAACACCCTCTGTTCTGTCAAAATTTAGTCTAAATTTGTGCAGGAGACTGTTGGTGCGCAGTCAAAATCCACGTGGTGTAATCTTTCCAATCAGACTGATGCCAGATGATTTGTGCAACTACCTTCCTCTCCAAAAGAGCCAAGTAATGAGGCTGTCTTAAGAGTCTGCTCTGAACAGAGGCTACACGGCAGTTGTGGTATCGAAGAGAGTCCGTATGGTGGTTTCACAAATCTCAGCTGCTCAAAGTAACACAATAGAAATCCTCTTGCCTGAGCTTTGCAAATTAGTTTTGAATTCTCATTAAATATTTTTGATGTTGAATGACTTTGTTTTGTGAAGTAATCTTTCATTGAATGAACTGTAGATTTCCTGTTGTCAAACAGCATCTTTCCTGCTTAATGCTTTGGATATTTATTTTGATTTACATAAGAACATAAGAAATAGGAGCAGGAGTAGGCCAACTAGCCCTTCGAGCCTGCCCCGCCATTCAATAAGATCATGGCTGATCTGTCTTGGCTCAGTTCCACATTCCCGCCCTCTCCCCATAACCCTTAATCCCCTCACTTATCAAAAACCCATCAACCCGCGTCTTAAAAATATTTAGCGAGGTAGCCTCCACCACTTCAACGGGCAGAGAATTCCAGAGATTCACCACCCTTTGAGTGAAGAAGTTCTTCCTCAACTCTGTTCTAAACCGCCCCCCCTTTATCTTGAGGCTGTGCCCCCAAGTCCTACTATCCTTTCTGAGCGGGAAGAGTCTCTCCACCTCTATCCTATCCATCCCATTCATCATCTTATACGTCTCAATGAGATCTCCCCTCATTCTTCTAAACTCTGATGAGTACAAGCCTAATTTATTCAGCCTCTCCTCATAGCTCAACCCCCTCAACTCCGGCATCAGCCTAGTAAACCTCCTCTGCACTCCCTCCAAGGCCAAAATATCCTTGCGTAAGTACGGCGCCCAAAACTGCACACGGTACTCCAGCTGCGGCCTTACCAATGCCCTATACAGCTGCAGCAAGACCTCCCTACTTTTATATTCAATCCCCCTCGCGATGAAGGCCAGCATCCCATTCGCCTTCCTGACCACCTGCTGCACCTGCAAGCTGGGTTTTTGCGACTCATGCACAAGGACCCCGAGGTCCCTCTGCACTGTCGCCTGCTGCAGTTTTTCTCCACGTAAGTAATAATCCTTCCCACCATTATTCCTACCAAAGTGGACCACCTCGCACTTGCCAACATTAAATTCCATTTGCCATTTCCTGGCCCATTCGCCCAGCCTATCTAGATCCTTCTGCAGACTCTCCCCACCCTCCGCACAATTTGCCTTTCCACCAATTTTGGTGTCATCAGCAAATTTCGACACCCACACTCGGTTCCCTCCTCCAGATCATCTATATAAATGGTAAATAGCTGAGGCCCCAGCACCGAACCCTGGGGCACTCCACTAGTCACCATCTGCCAATCCGAATAGCACCCATTGACCCCCACTCTCTGCCTCCTATTTGACATCCTATTTAATTGTCTTATCAAACTATAATGAAAATCATTTACAACCAGGGTTAATCAGTAACCATTAAGTAAACTGCTGAATTTCCATTTGTTGGGAGTTTGTTTAAAAAAGCTAGTGTAAGCTCCACATTGCCTTGAAATAGAAGTGTAACTGAGGCAATGCATTTAATTTCAGAGATTTATTTACTGGATCATCTGCAGATGTCTATTTATAAGTTGAAAAGGCCCATAAGCAAAGTGCACCCTTGTCCTATCAGGGCTTAAAAGCTTCAAAATTGAGTGAAGGTTTCACCAGTTTATGACCCCTTTTATGTTAGTGTAAATATGCAGTTCTCCCAACATTGGTTCCAGCACCAGAACTTTATAGGTTGTGCAAGTTGCTAGCGGGTCTTCATTTGAGTAAAATACCAAGGCAGGTTCATTCATGCTTATGAATGGGAATTGCTGACCTATCATTTCCAGCAATGTGTGCAAAATTACCAATGAAACTGCAGCACATAGAGGCCAATAGTCTCCATTTGAGGTGTTGCTGATTGCACCTTGTGGAGGTGGTGGAGGGGATCAGTTTTCAGTGCAGTGTCTTAGTGCTGCGGGGGTTGGTATTTGGAGTATCAACTGGGATACCATTTAGGCTTAAAAATGATATCTCAACATCCTTGTACATCCATTACCATCAAATTACAAACTTAAGTGGCCACCTCTCCTTCAGGTGATAGGGTCATTGATTTGTTTAGGATTGTTATAATCTTGTTTTTTTTTTAAATGCTTTGACCACGGAAATCTTTTACTATTTTTGGAGGGTGTGGTAGAATTTGCTATTTATTTTGCATTGCTGTACAAATTAATGATTGAGCCAAATGTTGGATTTTTACTCAAGTGCTGACCCTTGACTTATATTTTTAGTGTAAGTTGGAAAGTTTTGGTTGCTGCAGAGTATTCTGCCATGTTTATGGAATAAGCTTGCAGATTTTGACTTTTAAAATAAATGCTGTTACAAGGCTGCTTTTGTAGTTCACAAGCCCTGATTTAATAGACTACTGGTTCTAAGTGTATCCTGCCAAATTATACTGAGTAATTGCAGTTTTACAAAGCATGCTGAATACCATGTTGCATCTCTGATGGGAAAATGTATACCCATTACATTTCAAAAGTGACCTCATTACCATATTGAAATGAGGTTTATGTCCTACATAACCACTTTACACTACTCACTTTCCGGAAGCAGGGTTTTTTTTGGTGTGCTGTTTGTGGCTATAGTTCTACTAGGCTTCTGCTTTCTTTACTATTGTTTCACCATTTCATTTTCAATAGCTCTGCTGCACTTAGTAGTGGCTGTATAGAGCTTGTATTGCTTGGAGATGTAACAAGCAGCTCAGCGTAATACATTAGTTTAATGGTCTTAGTGGTGCTAGTGCTACGGGCTCTTGACAAAAAGACATCCCTGTTGCCATCAAATGTTTGGAGGACCTACCTTTTATGTTAAGTTGATCTTTCTCTGCACCCCAGCTATGACTGTTAACACGACATTGTGCACTCTCTCCTTTCCTTCTCCCCATGTACTCTATCAATGGTATGCTTTGTCTGTATAGTGCGCAAGAAACAGTACTTTTTGTTGTATACCAATACATGTGACAGTAATAAATCAAATCTCAGACATTTAAAACCTGGACATTTTGAAATGCTGTATTTGCTGTCTGCACATGAGAATCTGTAAATTTAGCTTGAATGCTTTGGGTAGTATTGACAGAGCAATGAAGTAAATGAAGACTAGATCTCTATTGCATGGAATGCAAACTCCAACAGAACAATTGGTGTCAATGAAAACCATTTATGCCATTGCCAAAGTGTCAGTGCTGTATCCTAAAACACAAATGGGCTGTGGAACCATTCTTCTAGAACATTCTCAAGCATCAGATTTGTGTTCACAAACAAAGGTATCATTTATGAAACACCTCATGACGTGGAGGATATGTACACCTGTGCAGACTATGAATTGCTTTTGACCTTCAGTTGCCGTTATTTAATCAAACCTCTGTTAAATGTGCATAGGGAGATCTTCAAACAGCCTGATGTGTTTGAGTTACTTTTGATTTTGACAGTAATGATGGTAGATAGCCTTCTATTGCAATGGCAGTGTTTCTGCCTCTAGCGAGAAGCTTCGGGTTCAGGTGCCATTTGAGGACTTAATGAACATGGAAGGCATGTTTGCAACATGGCCAAACAGTTGATTATCAGCCTGTCAATCTTTTCATTATGCCTGATGGCAAGTGCTAAGAGCCGGAGGGTTTCCTAGTCAGTTATGGCAGAAACCAATGACAAACCACTGCAGTACGTTGCTAAGCATAATCATGGGCTAATCTAATGGACATCCATGGGAGCAATGCCCTCTCGGAGCATGGTATCTGAAATGGGATGATGGTGGAGGTCATTTGGAAAACATTTCTTTGAACAGTGCAATTGAATTAATATTTAACCAGAAGATCATACTCCTGTCACGAACCAATACAATTTTCCCAGCAGGAAGATTACTTTTTAGGAGAGGGCTTCCCAAACTCCGAGGCAGCAATGGCTGCTGTGTAGTGCAAACAATGCACTTTTATTTCCTCAAATGGTCTAACAGACACATCTTTGAGGCCCAAGTGTTGCTATGAAAAGGTAGGTTTTTTCAAAAAAACCTGCAATTTAAACAATTGCCATTGTACTCAACTGAAGCCACAGCCTCCCCATCCCCCAACAATCTTGTACCCCCATATTTTCCCTTTGGGGTCACTTGTAATCTGGGGCATTAAAATGAGGTTACACCTAGAAAAGGTTTGGGAAGTGGGAAGCACTGCTTTAGGCAAGATAGTTCTGGTCTTTGCCTGCTGCAGTTACCTAGTGAGAGCAATGAAGATGTTAATGTTGGTATGGTGTAAGCTAAAGGTTATGTCCACCTGTTCTGGATTCTGTCATCGGAAGAAACACTTATCCTTTATCTCATTAAATCCTTTGATCGGCTAAAGCACCTTACTTAATTAAACCATTCCTTAATCTTCACTCAAATGAACACCCAGGATAGGAATTTACATTGCGCTTGTCCCAAAACACTCAAATCTTGCCTGAGGTCAGCCCTTCCCTTTCCATGGTCCTCTGGTGGGTGGGACAGAGAAATTCTCCTCCCTAGTCTAAACAACATTTTTATTTCATTCAACTCTTTGAGCCCTGGTCTCAATCTGTCGAATCAGCTTTGTATAACCACACCCCCACCCACCCCCCCCTTGCTCCCCAAAGTGCAAAACACATTACTGAAAACTGTGCTCTATTTGAAGTTGAACCAAAGCTTTATATAATTGTAACTTAATATTCACTCATTTTTATACTCTTGAGACAAAATACATTCCATTAGTTTTTAATTTTTTGTGTACCTGTTCACTAGCTTTGTGATTTTTGAACTTAGACTCTACCACAGTTGCTAATTTCTTGCCATTTACAACTTTATACCTGTTAATGTAGAACTCGACCACCAGTTAACATTATATCAAACAAGATTTGACACTGAGCCATGTAAGGAGATAGTTGAACACAAGAGCAAAAACTTGGTCAGAAACATGCTGTAAGATGCTTTTTGAGAGGATAGGGAGGAAATTCCAGAGTTTTGCCATTGAAGTCAAGAGCATCAATAGTGAAGTTATTTAAAATCGGGTGGCAGAGGCCAGAGAGTTGTAGGGCTGGGATAGATGGCCTGCACACATTCGGATGCTGTAATAAATTCACAGAGGTGAAGGTCCCGTCACCAAAAGTTCCTTTATTTACAAGACATACTACACGAGTGCTTCCTCCCTGCTTCAGCAGGCTGAGAGACTGACACACCTACTTTAAATAGGGAACATGAGGCTTCCTGATTTGAGTCTTCACAAAAAGATGTCCCTGAGTGGGCCATCAATTAAAACTCAATCAGGAATTCATACTCTGGCAGGCCAAGCTCAGTTGCCTAACTGAAGTCATCACAGATGCTCTCGAGGTTATGGAGGGTAGAACATAAGAGACCAGAGAAGAATAAGAACATAAGAACATAAGAAATAGGAGCAGGAGTAGGCCATCTAGCCCTTCGAGCCTGCCCCGCCATTCAATAAGATCATGGCTGATCTGTCGTGGCTCAGTTCCACTTTCCCGCCCTCTCCCCATAACCCTTAATCCCCTCTCTTATCAAGAACCCATCAACCCGCTTCTTAAAAATATTTAGCGAGGCAGCCTCCACCACTTCAACGGGCAGAGAATTCCAGAGATTCACCACCCTTTGAGTGAAGAAGTTCCTCCTCAACTCCATTCTAAACCGCCTCCCCTTTATCTTGAGGCTGTGCCCCCTAGTCCTACTGTCATTTTTGAGCAGGAAGAGTTTCTCCACCTCTATCCTATCCATCCCATTCATCATCTTATACGTCTCAATGAGATCTCCCCTCATTCTTCTAAACTCTAACGAGTACAAGCCTAGTTTATTCAGCCTCTCCTCATAGCTCAATCCCCTCAACTCCGGTATCAGCCTAGTAAACCTCCTCTGCACTCCCTCCAGGGCCAAAATATCCTTGCGCAGGTGCGGCGCCCAAAACTGCACACAGTACTCCAGCTGCGGCCTCACCAATGCCCTATACAGCTGCAGCAAGACCTCCCTACTTTTATATTCAATCCCCCTCGCTATGAAGGCCAGCATCCCATTCGCCTTCCTGACCACCTGCTGCACCTGCAAGCTGGGTTTTTGCGACTCATGCACAAGGACCCCGAGGTCCCTCTGCACCGTCGCCTGCTGCAGTTTTTCGCCTCGTAAGTAATAGTCCTTCCTACCATTTTTCCTACCAAAGTGGACCACCTCACACTTGCCAACATTAAATTCCATTTGCCATTTCCTGGCCCATTCGCCCAGCCTATCTAGATCCTTCTGCAGACTCTCCACACCCTCCGCACAATTTGCCGTTCCCCCAATCTTGGTGTCATCAGCAAATTTCGACACCCTGCACTCGGTTCCCTCCTCCAGATCATCTATATAAATGGTAAAAAGCTGAGGCCCCAGCACCGACCCCTGGGGCACCCCACTAGTCACCAACCACCAATCCGAATAGCACCCATTGACCCCCACTCTCTGCCTCCTATTTGACAACCAATCCTCTATCCACGCTAACACCCTACCCCCAACTCCATGCCCCCTTACCTTCTGCAATAACCTCTTGTGAGGTACCTTGTCAAACGCCTTCTGAAAATCCAGAAAGACCACATCCACCGGCTCTCCTCTATCCACTGCCCTAGACACATCCTCATAGAACTCCAGTAAATTTGTCAGACACGACTTCCCTTTAATGAAACTGTGTTGCGTCTGCCCTATCAAGCAATTCCCTTCAAGATGCCTCGCAATTTCCTCCTTAATGACGGATTCTAACATTTTACCTACCACAGACGTTAAACTAACCGGCCTATAATTCCCCGCCGTTTGCCTGGCACCCTTCTTAAACAACGGCGTAACATTAGCCGTTTTCCAATCTTCCGGCACTTCCCCGGAATCCAGCGACGTCTGGAAAATAACCACCAAGGCATCCACTATAACCTCCGTCATTTCTTTCAGAACCCTCGGATGCATTCCATCCGGTCCTGGCGACTTGTCCACAATCAGCCCCTCCAGTCTGTCGAGCACCACCTCTCTAGTAACAGTAATGTCATTAAGACCCTCCAGTCCTACCACCTTTCCATCGCTAACACCCGGCAAATTATTCACGTCCTCCTCCGTGAAGACAGAAACAAAAAAGTTATTCAAGACCTTAGCCATATCCCCATCCCCTACCACTAGGTCCCCTTTCTCATCCTCTAAAGGACCAACGTTCACCCTAGCCAGCCTCTTCCTTTTTATATATTTATAAAAACTCTTGCTATCCTTTTTTATATTAAGTGCTAGCCCAGCTTCATAGCTTCTCCTACCCTCCTTTATCAACTTCTTTGTCAATCTTTGTTGACATTTAAACCTTTCCCAATCCTCTTCTCGCCCACTGCTCTTAGCTACTCTAAATTCCTCCGCTTTTAATTTAACACTTTCCTTCACCTCCTTCGTTATCCAAGGCTTATTACCTCTCCTCCTACAGTCCTTTTTGACCATCGGAATAAATTTCTGCTGAGCACCAAGAAAGATCTCCTTAAAGATCCTCCACTGCTCCTCAGCAGACCTACCTTCCAACGCGCTCCCCCTGTCCACATTCGCCAATTCTTCTCTCATCCTACCATACTCCCCTCTATTCAAACAAAGGACGCGTGTCCGGGAACCCACTTTCTCCTCCTCCATCTGCAACAGAAACTCCACCATGCAATGATCACTCTCTCCAAGAGGATCCTTCACCGCAAGGTCCCTAATTCTACCCGCCTCATTACATAGCACCAGATCCAAGATAGCTCGCTCCCTCGTCGGCTCCAACACACACTGTTCAAGGAAATTATCCCGGCAGCATTCCAAGAACTCCTCCTCGAGCCCACCTCGTCCAACATGGGTCGACCAATCAATATGCAGATTGAAATCTCCCATAACTACTGCCGTCCCATTCCTGCACGCCGCACTTATTTGCGCGTTAACAGCCCGCCCCACCTCAGATCATTATTTGGGGGCCTATAGACGACACCCACCAGCGTCTTCCTCCCTTTGCTGTTCCTAATCTCCACCCACAACGATTCCACGTTCTGCTCTTTGGCTCCGATATCATCCCTTGCTACCACCTTGATACTATCCTTAATCAGCAGAGCTACGCCACCCCCTCTTTCCTCCTGCCTATCCTTCCTAAACACTTGATAGCCCTGTACATTCATCTCCCAGTCCCTGTCACCTTGCAGCCACGTCTCTGTAATGGCCACCAGATCGTATCCATTTGTGTCGATCTGCGCCACCAGCTCATCCACTTTATTCCGAATGCTTCGTGCATTCAGATAAAGCGCTTTCATCCCAGCCTTCACCTGGACCCTATTTGCCGTAACGCCACCAATTGGGACATCCTCGGCCTCTTCCCTTACCTGTACCCTATCCTTAACTTTAGACCTCGTAGCGTCACCTACCCTCGCGCACCCCCCCCCCCCCCCCCCCCCCCCCCCCCAATTAGTTTAAAGCCCTGCCTACAGTCCTCTTTACTCGATTCGCCAACACTCTGGTCCCAGCACGGTTCAGACCAACCCCATCCTGCCCGAACAAGTCCCACCTACCCCAATACTGGTGCCAATGCCCCATAAATTCGAACCCATTCCTCCCACACCAATCCCTGAGCCACCCATTCACTTCCTTTATCCTGTCAACCCTACGCCCGTCTGCACTCAGTTCAGGCAGTAGCCCAGAGACGACCACCTTGTCGGTTCTACTTTTTAATTCCATTCCCAGCTTATCATACTCCCTCCCCAGATCCTCAGTCCGCACTTTGCCTACGTCGCCGGCACCCACATGTACCACAACGACCGGATTCTCACCCTCCCACTCCAGGTTCCTCTGCAGCCCAGCTGCGACATCCTGTACCCGAGCACCAGGCAGACAACACACCCTTCTGTGCACTTTGTCATTGTGACAAAGGACAGTGTCAGTACCCTTCACCCCACTATCCCCAATCACTACTACGTTCCTTTTCCCCTTCTCTTTGCCTATGTTTTGGAATAGTTGTGATGTGGAAATGCCAAACTCAACTACTTGGAATAGTTGAGTTTGGAGGCATGAGCTAAGACCAGGGATGATGGATGTAGATCGTCTTAAGATATATGTTCAGAAACTCATGGGGATAAATATGACAAGAAGCTTGTCAAGGTCCATTTCAGCGTTGTTCAGGAAATAAACTGATCAATATTTCCAAAGTAAATAACATAGCATATTCCCTCATTAAACTCCATCTGCCTCAAGGGCCTTTTTACTGTAGTTGTGCTTTAGGTGTTTGAGGAAACAATAAAGGAGCTATGCTGCGCTATATTGGGAAGTGCAGAGGTAGAATAGGAACGTGTGCTTAATGTGAAGCATTCCGAAATGTCTGGACTCCTCAAATTGCGATGTGGAGATGCTGGTGTTGGACTGGGATAAACACAGTAAGAAGTTTTACAACACCAGGTTAAAGTCCAACAGTTTTATTTGGTAGTAAACGCCGCTAGCTTTCGGAGCACTGCTCCTTGGTTAGGTGAATGGGAAGTTCTGATCATAAACAGGGCAGATAAAGGCACACACAGTTTACAGAATACACCAGGATCTTGGGTTCATGTCACACTATCTGTAATCCCCATGACTTGCCTGGGCTTGCAACATCTCACTGTGCTGTCTGGAGACAATACACATCTCTTTAACCCATGCTTAATGCTATCTCCATTCATGTTGTCTGCACCTTTTAAGGCTTGATTAGCTGATTAGTTATAAAGAGTCGCATTCTAATCAGTATTCTGTAAACTGTGCTTTTATGTGCCCTGTTCGTGATCAGAACTCCCCACTTGCCTGACGAAGGAGCAGTGCTCCAAAATCTTGGCGTTTACTACCAAATAAACCTGTTGGACTTTAACCTGGTGTTGTGAGACTTCTTACTCCTCAAGTTGCTACAGGGGCATGAATTTGTTTTTGGAAGTTTGGTCATTTGTAATCTAGAGCAGAATAGCTGCCAATTTGTGCACAGCCAAATCTCAGACAGCAGTGAAATAAATGCCATGACGTTGTTAAAGAAGTCTGAGTTGAGTGGTCTTTAAGAGGCGGGACTTCTGAAATGTTGCTTCACTTGCAGTACATATGTTGGCTTGATTTTGAAGGAATAGGCGTGGATTTCAAAGAATGATTGCCTAATTTTTTTGAGAATTTTCAGATGTTTCATAATTAAGGCTGTAAGTTGAGTTTCTGTCTTACTAAACAATGGGTGTTACTCATGTCACAAATCATACAGAGCACATGATTCAACTCCTGATTTTTTTTGTGTATATTGTATTATAAATGGTGAGATCAAACATAAAGGCTTAAGTGTTTTTGTAGGATTGGTGGTAGTCAGGTATCCAGAAATTGCTTATTGCAGGCTCAATATTTTCTGTCTAGCAGCCCTTGTTGTATTCACTTTGTCCAAGTGGTTTTACTTTGTGAGCCCATACACTGATTATTAGCAGCCTAATTAAGGGAGGTATGGGTGTTTGAGCTGTCCCATATCCCCTCAGGTGGTACTTGTAGACATTATTCTAGTGGGTCATGCTGGTCTGTGATCAAAACCCCGAATGTGGCTGATTTTATTCCTTCCACTCCTACACAATTTGCATGCTTCATTATGGAGATGAGTCAGCATCTACCCAAAAGCTTTTGAGATACTGATGACAAATACCAGGTCAGTGTTGGCCAAAACATGTAGACACTGCAATTAGCCTAATTGCTGCAATCCTGCTGATCCTACAACTGCAGTGGTTTAATCAACATTTGCCAGGTCTATCCTCATTGCAAGACTTTGTTTTAAAGCGTTACAAATTGATGCATGTAAAGGTATGCTTTTTGGAACACCCATGCAGGATACCTTGAGACTATAAAAGCACAGGGTGGAAGATTTGGTCAACTGCCTGACTGGCTTTAGTGTCTCTTAATTGGTCTCTCCCTCCAAACTGCTATCCCAATCTGCGGCAAATTTTAGCCCACTGTCTGCTGGTATTGTTTCTACAGCCAGTTGGTTTGATACATTCACCATCCCCGTTCTTTTGAAGAAACTGATCTTGGCTTTATTTATCTGATTGTCTTTTCTTTCTGCAGCCCATGTATAGATTGTTGTCTTAATTGGTCATTAGGCAAATACAGTGCATGTGTTGGTCGGGTGCTATGGTTGATTTTCACATCTTTGTCCTAATTGTCACCTGGACGCACATGGGTGTGGGAATTGGATGAAATGCGATTGTGCTATTCAGAGATGTGCCCAAAATGTTTTATCTCCAGATGTCGATAGAACTGCCATTTGGAAATTTCAGGGAGCATCAATTTTCTTGGGGCTTTACTTCAGCACCGTTGCACTGTTTTTTAGTAGGGGGAGGCAAAAGGAGAAAAATCATCTTGCCTGTTATTGGCTCAAAGCTATTTAGAACTTCTTTCAGAAGTAGTTCAGTGTTTTGTGTGAAGTTGTCCAATTTAGCAGGAAGAATAGAAAACCAGTGTGCTACTTAAATTGACAGAAATGGCAGAACTTGTGTTAGGGCGATCTGAGTGTCCTGGCACATGAATCAAAAGTATGCACGTACACTACATGGTTAGGAAGGCAAATGGAATGCTAGCATTTATTATATGGGAATGGAATATAAAAGTAGGGGCGTTTAACTACGGCTGGAAAGGTCTCAGTGAGGCCACCTCTGAAATATTGTGCACCGGTTTGGTCTCCTTATTTGAAAAAGGATATAATTGCATTAGAACCAGTTCAGGGATGGTTCACTCAACTCATTTCTGGGATAGAAGGTTCATCTTGGGAAGAAAGGTTGAACAGGTTGGGTCTTTACCCACTGGAGTTTGGAATAATCTTCTCTGGTGATAGGATGGATGCCAGTAGGATGTTTCCTTTTGTGGGGACAACAGGAACTAGGAGATGGTTTAAGAATAAGTGGTCTTCCTTTTGAGATGGATATGAGAATATTTTTTTTTCCTGAGGTTGTTAGGACTGCATGTGGAATTCTCTTCCCTCAGAGTAGTTGAGGCTGAGTCATTGAATTTGTTCAAGACATAAGAACATAAGACTGAGTTCAAGACTGAGTTAGATTTTTGATAGATAAAGGAGCCTAAGGTTATGGGAGCACACAGGAAAGTGGAGTGAGAACACAATCCAATTAGCCATGATCTTATTGAATAGCAGAGTGGGTTTGAAGGGCTGCGTGACTGACTCCTGCTCCTAAGTCTCGTGAACCTGCATTCCAAATTAATTCAGACCTGTCATGTATCCAAGGGCAGTAATCATGTTTGTATAGCCAATATTAAAATGAAACCTTAGCTGAATCACAACCTAGATTTGTAAACCTGTTTCTCTCATCTTGTCCCTTCACCACCTCCATTATCCCCTGCCTCTCTTAATTTCTAATGTGTCTCATATGGTTAAATGCTAAATCAACAAAGTATTGTGTGCTTTGAACGCTATCCTGTATGGTCCCTAAATTAAATGCTGACACTTAAAACCGTCAACTTGTGACACAAATTAACTGGCTTCACATTGTAGTTTGGTTCTCAGGCGAATCAGTTAACTGAGCCATTTGCCAAGAGGAGCATTGTTGCTGCTGCCCCAATCGGACCAGTGACTACCAAGGAAATCTAATGGAAATCTGGTCTTCCTGGCCCTCATTCTAAATGTATTTCTTGCAGGTTTGTTAATGTAACTGTATTATAAAAAAAAGATATAGATGTATTTGAGTTACTCAAAGGTACATGTTGTTTTGGTGACTCAGGGTCATCCCTGTACATGGAATGTGTTTGTGTGTCCTACCAACCTGCAGTAGTGCTCTCTGCCTAGACTACTTTAATTGCAAATATAAAATAAAACACAATATTTAAGAAAAGTAGTGTTGGGAGAATATTAGTTCTGGGGACGGACTTTTAAACTATAATTACTCTTTTTAAGCCATAAAATCCCTATAGTGCCGGAGGCTGCCATTCAGCCCATTTGAGTCTGCACCAATTCTTTGAAAAAATATTTTACCCAAACCCATCCCTCCCAACCTATCCCCATAACACAATGCATTTACAAGGTCTGTCCACCTAATTTGTACATCTTTGGACTCTGTGTGTGAGAACGAGAAGAGAGAGGAGGAAACCCAGGCAGATACAAAGAGAACATGTAAACTCTACTCAGTCACCCATCAGCTTTACTGATGCACCAGAGCCATGCCAGAGAAAAGCAAGCAAATCCTGAACTCCATTCCAGTACCTCAGGATGCTATGCTTATTTCACATGAGGATCCATGATAGAAACTTGTGACCCTGAGTAGCTGATCCCCTTGAATTGGGGAACAGATAATGGCAATGTGCTCACTATACTGCCCTATTACTTTTGCTTCTCTCTTAAATGCTTGGAAAAGCAAAATACCATATTTCTCTTGGGCAGCACATACTACAATTGGAACAATACATGGTCCTTGTGCAAGGATGACATGCAAATTCGTGAAGTGTTGTCTTTGCTGCTAATATGTATTTTTAGTGCTGGATAAATTGAGTTTTCCTGCAATTTACTACGTTTTGTGGTAATTAAGAATGGAACCAGTCCTAAAGTGTTTAATTTGGCGAGATGTCCAGGAATATTCTTAAGAAAAAATCCAATCTTTGTGTGCTGGAGCAGGGTAGAATCCACAATGTGGACTAAAATAGAGTTGCATTTAATTTTTAAAAGATTAGTGGGGTTTTCTGAAATATTTGTACTTTGTCTTTAATATGTAACCACCTTGCCATAAAAATCTGTGACGTGTTGAAGACTCAAAATATGTTGTGTCAATGCATTAATTTAACTTGTGTTACTGCAGAATGTGCAGCTGCCTGATTTTTGATTCACAATTTGCAGCGATGTTGAGTATACAAGTTATTTCATTGTGAAAAACCTTCGCTGGAGCTGCCTGTTCTCACAAGCTTGGGTCACGCGTGGCTGGCTGTAAGTCAAATGTGGAAGCTACCAGGACTCGCTTGGAAGAACCAATGAAAGCAAGTCTTCCCAAAGGATTTTGAGTCTCACCAGTTTTATGTTCATTGTAGAGCTGATTGCATGAGAGCTGTGCTTTGGGAACTGGGGAAACAAACACAGGTGTCAAGAAGCCAGCTGATGCACTGGCTGAGCACCTCCAGCATTTTATTTTAAATTACAGTTCTACAGTCATCAGCAGCCTGGCATAAAATGATGAATTCCCAAAGCTGCCTGGCAGAAACGTAGAAGAAAACTTATTTTAAAATGTTTTAAAAATTCATTCATTATTGACCAACATTAATTGCCCATTCCTAGTTGCCTTTGAGAAGGTGGTAGTGAGCCACCTTCTTGAACTGCTGCAGTCCATGTTGTAAATACAAAATGTTGGTGTGGAGTAGAATCTGTTGAGAGGACGCACACCAGAATTGCCAAATTGACTATTGAATGGCTTGTGAGCACCATTCAAATCTGAAGCTGTTTATCAAAACCCTTCTGTTGTATTATTTTTCTGAGAATCAGTTTTTAGGTACATAAAATCATATTTCTCCCCCTTTTTAAAATTAACATCCAAATTCAATGGCAGCAGAATAAATGTTGACCAATTCTTTTTTGAAATTGGGTTGTGAGACTGGGCTTTCCTGTTTAACAGAATTATTGTATAATATTTTATGGACATTCTTGAGCAGAATTAAATTTGAACATGATTAGCTGTGCCTTGAGCTAATTATTATTGTTGGTGAATAGTGCCAGAGGGACGTTCAGACTATTGGTTAATAATTGATGAAGGCCTGTAATATATGGTGTTTGTTTTAATAGAGGACTTTGGATCACTGGGGAAATCTCACCATGTTGCAATTTTTGGGAGTGCTGCCAGAGCTGCACTGATTAGTGAAAACAGTCAGATAATTGCTGGGACAGCAGAAATTTGAGGAGGGGAACAAAAATGCTTAAAGCACCTGCACACAAGTAACCATGTTGCCAGCTGCAGAGTTGGCACCAGGTCATGACTTTCCATAATTGCCAAATGCAAAGATTACCTTTTTTTTGCTTTGGCCTTATTCTGTTTGTAGTTTGAGCTTTGACTTGCTTCACTTCTGCTGAACTAGTAACCAAATGTTCGTCAGCATTTGGAAACCTGTCTCAAGTGGGTTAAGTTAATGATCTCTGGACAAATGTCCACGGTCCCATCAATTATCTTTCTTTACTTTGAAAGTCATGACAATTTGTGTCCATAGAGTTGAGGGCTACTTTTTAATTTTGCTGTTGTGTTGCCTGCTCCCTTTTGTCAAATAGTGTCAACTGTATGCGTGGCTTGTGACAACTTATTTAATTTAAAAAAATCACAGCTGTAAAGACAAAATTCTTTCTAAAACTAGCTCTAGCCCATTAGTGTTTGCCACTTTCTTTGTTCTGGAATTTTAGAAACTGGATATTCACATGACACCATTTTACGGTGGAATAATTTAGGGAATCATAGAATCCTATAGTGCAGAAGGAGGTCATCCAATCCATCAAGTCTGCATCGACCACAATCCCATACAGGCTGTATTCCCATGACCCTAGCTAGTCTCCCTGACACTAATGGGCAATTTAGCATGACCAATCCACCTAGCCCGCACATCTTTGGACTGCGGAAAGAAACCGGAGAATCCTGGGGAAACCCAGGCAGACACTGGAAAAATGTGCAAACTCCACACAGTGACTCAAGCCAGGACTCGAACCTGGGCCCCTGGTGCTGTGAGGCAGCAGTGCTTGCCACTGTGCCACTTGTCTTGTGAGTGAGTAGCATCCCTGTCTCTTGAGCAGAGACTCTTGATTTGAGACCCACTACAGGACTTGATGGCCAAGGATGGTGTGGTCATAATGTGGTCAAACAGACTGGTTGCCAAACTGAAGTCCTTCCAATATGCCTGATAGCAGGCAGTAAGGGTGGGAGCATCTCCTGGTCAGCCACTTGCAAAAAGCAGTGGCAAACCACTGCACTACCTTGCCAAGCATAATCATGGACCAATATAAATCAACAAATGGAAGTGCATGTTGCCAATAGGGAGAGTGACACTGGGAGAATGGGATAGCCATACTCGCAGAACCTGTGCAGCAAGAAATATAGAAACGCTCTCGTGGCTGTTCTTTTTCCAATGAGAAGTTCTGATCAAGACCATTGATCCGTGAAGGCTACAATTCTGTCACACTCTCGAAAGAGTCTTCAAGAGGACAAAATTCTACACAACGACCTACTTAGTTGATTTCCTCCCCTCTTTTCATATGGCCCTTCAACGCCATCTGAAATACAGTCTAGGGTCATCTCAGTTGGATGATGATTATGCTTTCACAAGGCTCAGAACAAAAAACTGAAAACATACAAACCAGCTTAGCAAAAAGAAATCATTTGGAGAGCTTTAGTGAAAAGCCCAAGCTCCTGAATCCCTACATGATATTTGGACCATTTCTTGACCATTTTAGTCCTCCCCTCATTCTTGGGTTGAGTGTCACTGGCTAGGCCAGCATTTGTTGTGCATCTCTAATTGAGCACAAAATGGTAAGCTGCCTACAACTGAGTGGTTTGCTAGGCCATGGCAAACGGCAATTGAGTTAACCACACTGCTGTGGATCTGAGGTCACGTGTAGATCAGACCAGGTAAGGACAGCAGATTTCTTCTTGGAAGCAAAATGACAAACCAGACGGTACTACTACGATAGTGCAGTAGCTTCATAGTTAGCATTACTGAAACTAGCTTTTTAATTCCAGGTTAATTTAAACTCCACCAGTTATTGTGTTGAGATTTGAGCTTGTGTCCCCAGAAGATTTGCCCAGGTTGCTAGATTACTGGAAGTTTGTGATTACTTTGACCCTTTTCACCCCCACTATCCAATGCCCAACTGCACCACAGCCAAATAGAACATATTGCTTGTTAGCAATATATACAAGCTGCCTCCATAATGTGGTAACATTAAGGCCTGCGGTATTTTGAAAGTCACAAGATACCTTGATGCAAATGGCAGTACCCACAAACACTGTCACTACATTGAGATCTCATTGAAGCCAGTGCAGAAAGTAACGGTGTTTATTTCATAGTCTATATGACAGTTTTATTTAATATGTATTAAGCCCATAGCGCAAATACTCTGCTAGTTTAATTCAGTTTGGGTGTCTTGTTAAATCCTTCTGAAAGCACAGATTTGTATTGGGCTATGGCTTTCTTGTTTCTGCCAGCCCTCCAGATGCACCGTCTTCATGTTTTGACAATTAGTTGATTATTAGGGGTCTCCTATTGAGCTTAGTGGATGCCCTTGCCCCACACTATCGAATGGGCTGTGGGAATGCAGTTGGGAGGTGAAAACTCTTGACTGACCCTTTCTCTGTCCCTCATTCTTTCCCAGTCCACAAGTGGACTCCAGGACTCCAAATTCTGGAGGCAGTGATCATTTAACTTGGCGTGGTTCAGTAATTGAGCCTGAGACCTGGGTTTCAGAGCGGCTCCACACCATAGATTAGAATTGAATTAAAATTTGCCTGCTTAAGTTTCCATCTGACCAATTTTGATTTGCTGTCTTAAACATGTATGCCACATGCCCCAAAGTATTGTGAATACTATGAGCATTTCATTAAATGTTTTCTAAGTTACATTGAATTGCAGTAGTATGGTTTGCTCTAACTACAGAGCGAAGCTCCTATTCCAAGTTCAATCTCTCTCTAACCTACTTTGTTAATGAGCAGGACAAGTACGAGCAGGTTGTTTTGTTTTGGAGGGCCTACAGTTGCACCCTACAAGCACAGCATTCTATTGCATCTGCAAGAGTGGCCTGTCTGGCATATTATTATGATATGCACAAATTCAGCACCAGATTCAAAGTCATTCATGTACTTTTTACAATGAATCTTGTTTGTTGAACTGTACAGGAGAATCTTTGGTAGAAAATACATACATTTTGAGAAAAAAATTGTTGAATATTGAAGGCACTGCATAGAACACGAGGATGGGATGATAGGGTTCCTCTGAGCAGCAATTTTTTTCTTAGTAGTTGAAAAATAGGCAATATTTCTGCATGTTTGTGCTCTTAAAATGGTTACTGCTCTGTATCCCTGAAAGCAGAAGAAGAATGTTTCTGTTGAATGGTGGATAATGAGCTTGCTGGTATGGCATAAATATAATGGCTGTACAAACTGAAGCAATATCATCGCTTGGCATAATTGCAGTTCATTTTTAATTGGTTCTCCATCAAGCTGTTAAGAGTGAGATGAAATCAGAAGACCCATTTCCAGTTGATTCTATTACATACACTCCAGATGTGTGACAGGATTTATACAAGACACAGCTTTGTGCAAGATGCTGTCTTGTTGTACATCTTGCTAACCCCAGGCTTTTCCCATTTGATATAAATGGGCCTCAGCTCCATATAATTACTCAGTTTATTTGAGTTGTTTACGCTTCTCTGTAGCCAAGATTATTGTCACATTCATATGCTTTAGGATGAACATTGAGGCATCTCGATTTATCCTCCTTTCACTATTTCCACAAGAGGTGGATTCCCTTCATTATAAGGGTTAACATGGATTTACAAATGTCCAATCCTAAAATATTTTAACTTGATT
The DNA here is from genome assembly GCF_965287045.1 of Carcharhinus amblyrhynchos. Lineage (NCBI taxonomy): Eukaryota > Metazoa > Chordata > Chondrichthyes > Carcharhiniformes > Carcharhinidae > Carcharhinus > Carcharhinus amblyrhynchos. Next base: position 69,176,333 of record NC_137337.1, on the reverse strand, counting down.
TACAGCAGTAATTTCATTTGCTGTCTGCTAAGATGCAGTGCTTGATGTTATTTTACCCATCTCCTGAGACTTAAAATTTATTTTTTACTTTACCCATATCAAGGTGAGGTATGCTAGTGCTTGGGAATAACTCCTGGGGCTAGATTTCTGGGGCCTTCCTGAAGACTGGAATGGGGGACAGTGCAAGGTCATGTCAAGTTCAAGGCATTCCCTCCATTTCCAGGCCACTTAAAATTGATAGAACAGGTTTAGAGCTAGTTGAAGGGAGATATTTAATGGGACTGGTGTCTGCTAGAAGCCATTGGTTTCAGAGTATGTGCATAGAGGTGCCAGTCATTGCTGCCCCAGCACATTATACTGGCTCAATAAAAGGACCATCAGGACCAAAGGGACTGTACAGTTGGCAGTGGGTGCCATTGCAGCGTTGTAGAGCTGGAGCTGTCAAGGACAATTGGATGACCATTTTCCAGAAGGAAGATTCCAGCTCACAACTGGAGCAAAGCTGTAAGATTTTGGTAATGAGAGGGCAATGCGTTTCACAAGGGTGGCAAAGTCCTGGACAGCAGGAGGGCATGGCTGAAGAAAGAAAGGCAGGACAGCAGAGTAGGCCATTATCCTGAAGACAGGAGAAACCTGAAGATGAGTGAGAATGCGTGTTGCAGAAGACTGATTCCAGACAGATATGATGTGCAGTTGCTGGCATTGGACTGGGGCAGGCACAGTAAGTAGTGTCTCAACTCCAGGTTAAAGTCCAACAGGTTTATTTGGTAGCATGAGCTTTTGGAGCACTGCTCCTTCATCACTCACCTGATGAAGGAGCAGCGCTCCGAAAGTTTATGCTACCAAATAAACCTGTTGGACTTTAACCTGGTATTGTGAGACTACTTACTGTCCAGACAAATAGTCACAGATGTCTATGTCCTCATTGCTAAAGATTTTGCAACTTGTGCTGTGTCTTGCAAATGGCTGTTTAAAGTCTCTGTGGTCTTGAACTTCTTCACTTCTTCTGGCTCCTTTTTGAGGATCAGCTTTGGATCTTAGTAGCATTGACAGTTGCCCACCACTGCATCACTGATCACAGATGTTTTCCTTGCCAGAGCTAGACATGTTAATTTACTGACAGGCATAGCTTTGCAGGAAAGTTGGCACTGGGTTTCATTCTCATTGCTAAATTCCACAGGTATAGGCATTGTCGATTGCACCCGTGCAGCCATAGAAGCATACAGTGACTGACTGGGATCCATCAGCACCCTCATTGTCAAATGATCTGCAGCCACAACAAAGGCTTGTTCCCTGTGTATGCTCGCTTTCCTAGCAGCTGCCATGACTCCATCCTCTGCCAGTCCAGGCTATTGAGATCTTCATGTGGCATCATGTTTCCTCCTGTTGATATGGAATATTTTTGACACAAGCAGCATATTTCCCCCTCAGGACAATCAGCAGTTTTGGATGGTGGCTGCTACGGGGTATCTAAATAAGTCCTACACATCTATTGGCCCATTTCTATTTTTAGGCACACTGGCTCTAAGTTGACAGGAAATCCATCTCCATGTCAGTTAGGGGATCACCCCTGTGAAAATCTGAACTTCAATCAGTTTCCCACTGGAGTTTACCCCTTCCACTTTACCCAAGGTCAGACAAGCACCCCCACAGCACCAGCTCTTCCCAATGGGAAATTGCAACTGACTTGAGGATGGCTGTGTTCAATTAGACTGACTGACTAATACAGGCAATGTAGGGATCAAGAGAAGTGGTGTAGAGAGAAATCTGCGTATTGTCGTTTTTACACATGGCAAGTGTGTGGATGATATTGACAAGGTAAATGTAGATAAAAACGAAGAGGACAGGTCCTTGGGAGACTGTAATGCTCCTCATAGAAACTGATAATTTTTGGAAAACAATTAATCCCTGTGATGGCAATGAAAGGAAAGTACAAGGTTTTGTTTCACTTTTACTGTAACAAATCAATGTTATTCAAAGGATATTTGAAACCGGTAAATTTCACTTTAAATAGTCAATACAACAAAGCTACACTTTAATTGAAAGCACTGGCATTACGTGCTCCTCAAGTGTGGCACTGCACGCAATCTCTTTCTTCCAACTTGACCTCCGCTGTGTAGGATCTTCACTTTCCACTCAATCTTGAGTCACAGTCACCAGCAGTCCTAATCCATCCAAAGTCCCTGGGCTTACTACTGACAAGACACACATCTACAAGCCGTCTCTCTGTAATCATGACAGTCATGATGGCAGAGGGTGCCTAGAGATTCCTCTCTTATCTGATCCCTTTGTGGTATTGTGCATTCTGACAACACTAAAACAGCAGCAACTGATCTTTGCCAATTTACAATCCCTTGCGTTTCTTATCTTTGGTTCTCTGTCATTTGCAACACAGTAACACAGTCTCCGTTATTTTCAGAGACCACCTTCAACATGATCTGTTCAAAAACTATTACATTTGGAGAGACCTTGCTAGTTTCCTCTTGCATTTTTAGTGTGTTCTGAACTGTGAAACACAGGCTGAAACCCAATGTCACTGCAGTTAGCTCTGTGTGCCTTTTGCTTTTTAGCTATTCATCCCCATGGCAACTTCAGGTCAGGGGTTGTTTCTTAGAATCTAATGATGCCATAATCAGGAAACCAATTCACCCTGCTTCAGAACATTCCCTAATCCACTTTGGTCTTAAAGGAGATATCACACACAAAAAAATGGACTTTCCCAAGCACACAAAATTATGAAAAGTAACCTGGATGCTGAAACCAGTGAGAGATTTCTTAAATCTGTAGACATAACGAGCAGAACAGTCAGGGTAGAGTATGTGATTTGGTTCATTGGTTAACAAAATACAAGTAAAATTTCATGCACATTTATTGCATGCTAGTTGATCTAGAATCTGTAATCTACAGATTGAATGAATGGGAGGTAGGTAAATTATTTTAAGGTCCTGTGCTAGTTTTTGATGATTTGGACGAATTTAAATAAACACACACAGATGTAGAGCCAACAGAGATTATACTCCAGTTTGGAAAAAAAAGGAAGTATTGTGTTTAATTTTTTTTCAGGAAGAAATATGCATGTGTGTTTTTTTTTGAGATTAACACCCCCCCCCCCCCCCCACCCCCCAAATCAGAATGGCAAGATTAGTGAGGAAATTTTATCAAAGGCATATGAAGTCTTTAATAAGATGTAGACGGGAAGTAAGAGTCCAAATCTTATTTCAAAGGTGTGATGGGATGATATAGATTCAAGTTGGTCAAATAATAAATTTCAAATGGGTATCATGGAGCATTTCCTCAGCCTAAACATTTGTTTTGGACTATTTTACCAGGCAGGATAGTAGAGGCAAAAATCCTGGGCTTGGTGAACTTGAGAGGTGAGCTTTAATTCATCAAATGTCCTTTACTTGTCCTTGACTGCTCATATATCTCAGCTCCCTATTGTGTGAATCTTCATTATTCCAAATCTTCAGGCAAGTAACTGCTTCCTTTCTGAGAAGGCTAGAACAATGCAGGAGAAATAGCTTTAATCTCTGAACTATGTGAATAATAGTTTAAAGGGAGGGACTCATGGGTGTGATTTGTGTGTTAGGGGCAGGTTAGGCTGCGTGTTCAGGAAAAGGAAGGTGTCTGGCAAATGTTCTGTTCTATTTTAGCTTTCTATCTGTCTCCATGATGTAATAAAGAACAGAGAGGAAACGGGTTTAACAGATTCTGTGTGCCCATAGTTCACCAGAAGCCATGTGTGAAACTGCTTTCACGTTAATGGAACTTACTGATAGCTGACTGAACAATTACTCCCAGTGGACTCTTTTGGTAAATTGCCAAAAAGATGCAGACTACAAGCCTAGAGCACAGTTTCTACTTTAAAACTATTAGCAGTTTACTGTTATATGCAATGGAAAGATCAGAATGACCTATACTTTGACTTATTTAAGGGTTTCTGCTTACCTGATAGTGACCTATGGTACCCAGGATTGAAGATCTCAACTGCACAACATGCCAATTCTTTGACTTGAAAATATTTCCTCTTGCTTGAAAGAGTTGGCAGTTTGGCTTTTGAAAATTGTTTTTGCCCTCCTTCCCTGTTGGAAGAAATGAATACTACGTAGCCAAGACAGCTTTAAAACATTTACTACTGTACACCATCAAGTGCTGGCTTTGCAGGGCAGGTTCAAAAGACTGAATGGGCTACTTCTGCTCCCATTTGCATTGTTTATAAGTGGGAGCATATTTAATTGGGAGGAATGGTTTCAGATGAGTTTCATCTTCCTACCCCTTCCTGATAAACATTGGGTTGGGAAGGCATATGGATAGCTTTCTCTACTCCTGTGCAATTAATGTCTACTTGAGGATCTCCTCGCTATTGAAGATATTCACTTGGTGGCAGGCAGGCCAGTTGGCACATGGGAAAATGCAGCTGTCTAATGTGAATTTATTTCTTGATTTCTATGTCAAGCTTGATACTTCTTGCAAGCTTACTATTAGTATAGGTACCTAGGGTACAGGCATTGCCTTTCATGTGGATGCCAGGGAATGTGCTGCAAGTGATGTGCTTGCCACTTGCTTATTGCCTATTCTCTCTCCTTGACCCCTTCCTGCCACTAGAAGGCTTGCTCCCTAATCTACAATCTGTAGTTTTGCCTCCTAGCATAGTCAAGATCAGGTGAAAATATTCCACCTTGAGGTGGGTCAGAGTATGAGTTCATGGCAATACATTTCAAGATCTACTGGATCCATAGATACGGCACTGTAATGTGTTGTCAATATTCTGGTAGAAAGGCTGGTAGATGGCAGTTTTTATTAAACAGGAAATTTAAAAACTTAATGGGTTATTTGTTTGTTTCAAATCATCTTTTGGATGCACACAGCTTTCATTGTTTCTGAATAATAATTGAATCTGTGTGTATAAACACAAGAAGGCAGCGTGGATATCCTGATGTGCCTTAGTGGAAATCTTGGCACTGAAATTTTGATGAGATGCCAGAAGGGCTACAACACTTCTTGCGGAAATTTGGGTAACATAACAGAAGGTACAGTGAAGGAATTGTCAACTTGCCTTGACGTCGCTTCTGTATTTGTTTAACTAATTAATTTAATTTTTGATGGCATTTATTTTGCAGGATTACTGTGAATGCATCTTCCATTGTCATTCACACATCTGTGACTTGGGAATTGGTTATATTTTAGAGTAACTAATGAAGATTTGATTACTCCTATTATTAAAAAGTGCTTCTGCAGTCAGTGTCATTTGACTTCCTGCATCTCCACGGAATAACTCAACTGCTACTTGCAGATGGCCTCAACCAAGGTCAGAAGCCGGTGATTATCATGTTTAATGATGAAAATGTGCTTTTCCATGTGGTTATTCATGGGAGAAACTGAGAGCTAAACAATGTGCCAGTTGCAGGTAAAAGACATTGTTAGTGATCTTTTACCCTTTATTGAGATGTAGAATTTCATTCTGCTTGTCAAAATTGGTGGAAGTGTGTACATTTCTGTTTGATTGGAGATGGTAATTTAGTCCTGGGTTTCCCTTGTGACTTGGAAGTGTGCTGATGCCTTGCAGTTTAGTGCACGCTTGGAGGCAATGAATGATTTTAAGCAATTATCTCCATTTCAATTATTAACATCTCAGAGAATTAGTGAACTGTCTTGTGCTGTATCGTTTTTGCTTTAACTTTATTTAGTAAAAAATTAGACATCAGTTTGGTGTTTGTGTATTGTATTATTTCCCTTTTGGTGTCAAAACAAAATGACTCTTGTGATGTTTTACCAGTAAACCGTTTATCTTGTTGCTGAAAGTGAGCCAAATAATTTGCTGTTTTATAATAGGGATTTTTATGCCATGCGGAGCATTTCATCAGGGCTACTGATCTGCTTTGACTTGAGTCAAATTCCATTTTCATTACTCCTGTCACAGAAGGTGGGTGGAGGTAATGTATTCACCCCTGTTTGTTAGTCTGTTTGCAAACAAAATGTCTCAAAAATGAAATCATGAATTTCAGTAAAACTTTGTACATAGGGATTTGACCTACTGAAGAACATATTATGAACAGGAATAGCCCATTTGGCTTTGCTTTGATTTATTATTGTCACATATACTAATATACAGTGGAAAGTATTGTTTCTTGTGCGCTATACAGACAAAGCATACCGTTCATAGCAGGAAATAAGAGTGTCAAATGTAGTGTTACAGCCATAGCTGAATGACAGTGATGCAGGTATGGACCCTGAGCCTGGGATTTTTTTTTGGGAAGGATCTGTTAACATTGGGTAATGGGATGGATTATCTTTTTAAAAAATGTTTTGGACTGTGTGATTATAGAAGATTGTTGATTGGTTTTAGAATGCAGTGGATTGTTGCAGCTGGTGATGCAGTTTGTTACAATGTCAAAATGTGAGCAGAGTTTTTGGGTTTTTGGAGGTGGATTGGCCTGGAGAAGCTATGGTGAGTTGGAAACTGTTGATTAAATATTTATGCTTACAGTACCGCAACCAGGTAGGGGAAAGCTTCAAGGAAGAAGTGCATAATTGTAATAACATTGAATTAATGCAGTATGGTAGAAGTGTGCACACTACTGAATGTCGCTTCACTTGTAGAATGTCATTCTGATATTTTTGGATTGAGTTCTACAACCGTTTAACCAAAATTTTGTGGGACCAGTAAATAGTCTTTATTTGGTATGTATGTTATTTTACTAATTATTTACTATCCCTCACTTGTGTTTAAAGCTGAAAACATACAAGATACACCAAGCAAAGGTTGCAGATATTGGACAGGATGAATTTGATTACCTTGTAGGTTCTGGAAATTGACCTGGGTTTTGAAGAATTGCCAATTAACCCTTGGCTTTGACCTGGAGGTGGGAGTTTGATTTGATCAGTTAATTGTTAGGATGTACAACTGTATTCCAATAGGATGCTGCTGTGGGTCCAAAACTACCTTCTGCCTGCAACACCACTGAACAATATCATGTATGACTCTCTATGCAGGTGCAATGCTTGGTACTTATGATGTATGTCCTAGCAATTGGCTGAGCAAATTGAATAGCATGTTCCTTTGGCTATTTATTGACTGGATGAATAAAAAAAAAGTGTTCCTTTGGTTGTTTGTGATAGGCAGAGCATAGGATGATCATCTCGCACTTGAAAAGCCAAAACAAAATGTCTGCTGTTGGATGTGATTCCCTATTTGGAGCACTTGCTAAACAACCCTGAGTGTGCTAACAGCTACACTACAGCCAGTTTAAGATAATCAATTGAGCTCGTAATATAGCTTGTATAATGCTTGCTAATGCAACGTACATTCACGCAGGGATCCATTTCTCCAAACAAAAGGAATATATTCAAGCCTTGCACCTTTTTACTGACTTACCAAAGAGCTTTGGGAACCTATAGTTCTCCGTTGCTTACTCCATTATCAGCACCTTGGCCATCAGTTAACTTGAAGAATTGGCACTTTGTTCTCTAGAACAAATGGTTATGATCATTTGAAATTTGACATTCTTGCATTTATGATGACTACAAGATGAGAAGCTTTGGCAACGTGTCAAATGATATTGCTGTAAAGAAAGACCAGAAATAATGAAAAGAAAAGCTTTTTTCCTCTTCCTTTATGTAAACTTTTAATTAATCTATATATGGTTTGTTTCTTTTTCCATCGGAGTATCCTCCATTTTCATTAGGTTGGTTGCACTCTCAAGATCTGTTATATTTGAACTTGATTTTGATCACCAATTCCATTAAATGGTTGGAATTGTGAACTTGTCCAACTTGGACTCTCTTGTTTTACCAGAGGATAATGTGTTACCAGTAAACTTTTTCAGTTTCGTTATAACTTTCATTTTGGGTGTAAGAGGAATTTGGACAATAATCTAATTTGTCCCTGCCCCCCTGCCTTCAGTACCATTATCCTTACAAAACACGTCTCCAAGCTCCGTGGCCTAGGGCTCAGCTTCTGCCCTCTGACTCGATCCAGGACTTCCTAACCCACAGACCACTGTCAGCAAGGATAGGCAACAACAGCTCCTCCTCGATTTTATCCTCGACACCATAGCCCTGCAAGGCTGTGTCCTTAGCCCCTTACTGTACTCATACATGTATGATTGTGTGGCCAAATTCCACTTCAATTTGATTTTCAAGTTTGCTGATGACAGCACCGTAATGGGTTGTGTCTCAAACAATGATGAGACGGGTACAGAAAAGAGAATCTGGTGGAATGGTGCGATGGCAATAATACCTCGGTGTCAGTAAAATGAAGGAGATAATCAACAACAACTTCAGGAAGCGTAGTGGGGGACATAACGCCTGTCTATGTTAATGAAGATGAAATGGAAATGGTTGGTAGCTTGACGTTTGTAGGTGTTTGGATCACAACCTATCCTAGCCCCTCTGTGCTATCGTTAAGAGAGCCCACCAATATTTTTACTTTCTCGGGAAGCTAAAGAAATTTTGACATGCCTGCTACAACTCTTTTACTGACTTTTACTGACCTACAAACAACTTTTATGGATGCTCCATAAAAAGCATCCTTTCCGGATGTATCCCAGCCTGGTTTGGCTCCTGCTCAGTCCAAAACTGCAAGAAACCACAGAGGATTGTGAACATAGCCCAGTGCATCATCCAAACCAGCCTCCCATCCATTGACTTCATCTACACTCACCGCTGCCTTAGAAAAGCAGCAGGCATATTCGAGGGCCCCACGGACCCTGGATGTACACTGTTCCATCTTCCATTGGGGAAAAAGATTCAGAAGTCCCAGATCACTTACCGACTGATTCTAGAACAACTACTTCCCTGCTGTCATTAGGCGTTTGAATCATAGATCATAGAAACCTACAGTGCAGAAAGAGGCCCTTTGGCCCATTGAGTCTGCACTGACCACAATCCCACGCAGGCCCTACCCCAATATCCCTACACACTTACCTGCTAATCCCTCTAACCTACACATCCCAGGACACTAAGGGGCAATTTTAGCATGGCCAATCAACTTAACCCACACATCTTTGGACTGTGGGAGGAAACTGGAGCACCCGGAGGAAACCCACGCAGATATGAGGAGAATATGCAAACTGCACACAGACAGTGACCTGAGCCATGAATTGAACTCGGGTTCCTGGAGCTGTGAAGCAGCAGTGCTAACCACTCTGCTACTGTGCCGCCCCCAACGGCCTACCTTGAGTGGACCTACCTTGAATTAGGTTGATTTTTCTCTACAGCCTGGTCATGACTAAGACTACAGTCAGCGCCCTCTCCTTTCCTTTCCTTCTCGCCTGTTTACTCTGAATGGTACGCTTTGTCTGTATAGTGCTCAAGAAACAATATTTTTCACCAATCCCAATACATGTGACAATAATAAATCAACTCTTTAGATTTCATATTTTGTGCTTCAATACACGCTTCACTCTGTCGTCTTTCTTTTACTTTGCTACTGACATCAAGCTGAAGCAAAGAAAGCCTTTTCCCAGGAACGTTTACGCAATAACTCAAAACTAGTAACTTGTTGTAGACATGGGGTTATTTTGCAAGACAACATAAAATTGCCTAGCCTGCATCAAAGAGAAACATGGAAATTACTGCCAATCTTGTCACCTAACAAGTACTTGATAGAAAATTCCACACCATCCTCTTTGCCATTTTTCCTGTTGTCTTTTACACTGAGTAAAAAAAAACACGTTCAACTGCAGGCAGTCATTACGTAACTTTATTTACACCTCCCCAGTAGGGAGTGCAGCAGAGGGCTCCACATGACAATATAACTTGTTGAGTTTTGTCCAATCTGTAGTGTTTTTAATTATGAAAACGAGTGTGAAAGTTCTAAAAAGCGTTTTGAGTAATTTGCAGGGGAAAGATTAAATAGAGTGCCACCAAGTGATGAGAAAAGGATAAATTTGCAGAGCAGTGGGGAAGGAACAAGGGCATGGGATTTATTCATAGCTTTTTCAATGGGCTGACACAATGGGCTGTATGGCCTCCTTTTGTGCTGTAAACTCTTTCTATGGGTGGTAATAACTGGAGTAAATATTTTCAGCATTGAGAGGCTAAAGGAAGATATTTACATGGAATGTCTATTTGAAAAGATAAATTCTATGCAAATGTTAAGTCAATACTGACTTCCTTTTCTGGGCAGGAGATGGTTGAAAGATTGCTATTTTAATATTAAACATTAGCTAGCTAATATGCCAGAAGTACTTTCCATCAGGAACTGAAAATTCCAATGTCTAAAATAAAGTTCACAAAAAAAAATCAAAGTTTATAGTTTACAAAATTCCTGTGCTTATTCAGCTACATCAAGTGAACATGATAGTCTCACTCATAATAATAGAACCTTTGTGTATAGACATGAAGAAACTAAGACTTTGAAGTGCCTTAGTGGACATCTTGAACATGCCAGAGTGAAGGCCAGTCTGGATTACACCCACTTTGGCACAAACCTTTGGTTGAATTTGAACTGCATTTGTGTAGTGTGATTGCCTGTGCGTCTGTTTAAAATATTCTGCTGGTTTGATGCTGATATTGCTCATTTACTTGGATTGCTTAAGTGCATCCATTAACAGGTCTGTGAAATTAATGAATTATACATTACTTGTGTATTCTGATTTTTTTTTTAAAAAATGCAATAAGGATTATAATAATTGAACAGCTATTTAATTTGTTGAACAATTATTCAGCAGATTATATTCTATTGTGTATCTAATTTATATGTAGCGGTTGCAGACATTTTTGATATTTTTAAACAGTACAATAGTTCAGCAAGAACCATTACTGCCTCCTGCTACTCTTGGTTAATGTTGGGAAGAATTTTTAAAATTCGTATATGGGATGTGGTTGTCGCTGAGAATCCAGCATTTATTGCTCAATCCTTGTTGCCTTTTGAAGATGATGAGTTGCCACCTTGAACCACTACAGTCCCTGAAGTGTAGGTACGCTTGCAGTGCTGTTAGGGAGGGAATTCTAGGATTTTGACCAGCGAGAGTGAAGGACCAAAGATATATTTCCAAGTGAAGATGGTGAGTGAGTTAGAGGGAACCTCTTGGTGGTGATTTAATGTTTCCAATGTAATATAAAGGTCCATAACTTCCTGTACCAGTGTCGCATTTGGGGGAGGGCTATCGCAATGATGAACTGGGTATCCTTCGAGGAAGTTCCCATGTAACAGTTTGCCCAGCAGTTGTCTAGGAGTGCTAACTTTCTGTGGATAGTTAAGCTGGGTTGGGAACTATCCAACTTAAATAGTTCTGCCCAATATTTTACCCCGATTTGTTGCTCTGAAAAGCTTAGAAGGGAAAGAATCACTTTGAACTAGCCTAGACCACCCCCACACCCCTGCCGGGTCAGGCACCCCACTGCATGAGCCGCCTCACGGAAATGTTCTCCTTGCCCTTTTCCACTGCGCGGAGGCGTTTCCTGTACAGGCTGCTACTGCACACCTTCCACTACCGCGTCCTCGCCTGCCGTCTGGATACACCTTGGTGGAGGTCCCTGTATGGAGGGATCTCCCCCAATTACCTCGGACCTGGAGTGGAGGCTACTGCATGCAGCGGTGCCATACAACCGTAGGTTTTTCCAGTACACGGGCTCCTGAGACTGCCCTTTCTGTGGAGTCCGTGGACCACATCTACGTTTCATGTCATAGATTGCACGCCCTTTTTGGTTTTCTGGAATTCCTTTTACTGATGTTTTGTTTGCACTTCAGTCCCACGCTCCTGATCTATGGGCACCTGGTGCAGAGAGGGCGGGTTGTGATGCTGACCTCCTCGTGGGCCTGGCAAGACGTGCCATCAATAGGCCCAGGCAGTGGGCGATCGATGGTGTCATCCATCCCGACTGTCTGCCCCTCTACTGTGGCTACATTCGCGGCCAGGTCTCCCTTGAGAGGGAGCAGGCGGTGTCTGCAGGTGCAGTTGATGCCTTCTGTGCCCGCTGGGCACCACAGGGGCTAGGATGTGTTACAGACCCCGACAATCACATTTTGATTTAATGTTTTAAAGTTTTCTTTAGACTTTGTCCGGGCCGTACCCCCCTTCCTTTTTGGGGGACTGCCCCTTTTAATTTGTCCCTAAGTTTATTTGAGTTTGTTTACTTGTTTGGCATGCAAAAGACCACTAAACACCTAGACCCAACTGCACACTGGACACCACATACGCACACGCACCATTTACCTTTGTAACTTACCTGCTCCCTTTAAATTGTCCCTACTGCTACTGCTGTTTAAAAAGAAAAGTAAGTGGCTTCTCTGTGCCTCAGTTACTCTACTCTATGCTTATTCTGCTTCATTACTCCTGTCTCACCAACCTGAGTGCGAAGGTTGGGCAATTGTAGGGGTTTCAGAATCCTAGCAAAAGGAAAGTTCATTCAGGATGCCAATATGAAGGAGGTTGCCACACTGAGGAAGTTGTGGACCAAAATGTTTTAATAGTGCATTGAGTTTTAGAAACTTCCTGTTTTATATCTGTGGTTTAACATTGTGATTAAAATAAAACAGTATTTCCTCTTCCTTAGTCTGTTGCACAGATCATTTTATTGCATGATAAACAAGCCTATAAGTAGGCTGAATGCTGAACATTTGATAATTTAACAGAGTGCATTAAGCTTCGGGTTTTGGATGGGCAAAAATAAATGGTATGGAAACGTTTAACCTTGTAGGGTTTGAAGGCTTGACCTGAATTTTTCCAGTTGTGCACATGAATGGTCATATGTTACACAGGTGTTCACTGAATGCATTAGTGAATTTTGTTATTGAGTTGCAAAACAATTCTGTACTAGGGGACAGTATCAATAATAGTATTATCTTAATCCTTAAGTTGGTCAGTTAACCTCTGTTGCTCTGGTTCACTACAAACAGAAGTCCTTTATTGGAGCATTTGCAACTCACATCTTCAAGTGGTTGTGGAAAACTCTACATTGCCTCTGTAAAACTACAAGTAGATGACTGAACACTCTGTCATTTGTCAAGTGTAACGTGAAGAACTTCCCCATTGACAAAAAATACTTCATCCCACCAACTCATTTAATGCATACAGTAGCATAGTATTAATGTTGCTGGACTAATGATCTAGAGACCTAGATTAATGATCAAGGAAAATGAGTTCAAATTCCACCATGGCTGCTGGGGAATTTAAAATCAATCAATCAAACAAACAAATCTGGAGTAAGATGCTACTATTGGTAATGGTGACCTTGAAACAATGTTGTAACAACTCATCTGGTTTGTCAATGTCATTCAGAGAAGGAAATCTCCCATTCTTGCCCATTCTGACTTCCATCTGACAGCAATGTGGCTTGTTCTAAGATGCCTTTATATGACTGTCAGCAAAGTGGTTGACCATTAACTGCCCTGTGAAATGGCACGGCAAGCCAGCATCTTGCTGCTGTTGAAGTGGTTCACCACAACCTTCTCCAAGGTAATGTGCATTAAATAGTGGCCTTAAGTGGATACTTTTGCAGCCATTTACGTGCTACTGTATAGGAATTTTTATATGGTTTGAAGCAACTATTAACATGCAAATTTTGCACAGCTGGTGGCAATATCAAAGGGTAGTGTTACTAAGATTGGTGGTTGGCAAGAGCCAGGTTTGTACACTGATTAAATGTTTTCTTCTCATGTCACTAGCCCAGAATGAAAGCAATTTACTATTAATATTAATTTTGCATATTTAATCTTCAAAAGATGTATTTCAAATAATTAGGCAGTGTGTAAATCAGGTGTCTGACCTAAAACCTGTACAGGTTGAGTTAAAGTCGGATAGATATTACTGAAGAGCAGATGCCCTGGGCCCTTTTCTACTCGTTTCTAACATTGAAATGAGTTGTAAGAATGTACATCAAAGTGTTCAATGCATAGAATTGTATTAACCCAGATTTATCTAGGACCCTGAGTGTCAATAGACATGCAATTTTCAACACCCAAAAGAATTTAAAAGAAGCTGAGATATCTATAAATGTGAAGTATAAGTCCAGCAAATGTTTCATGAATCATTTGTTGACCTTGACTTGGAGAGCAATGTCGATTGGACAGAGGAACAATGAATTAAAGTTGAAACTCAATGGAAGAAGCTAAGGCAGAAACAAATAATTTTAAAGATTTGTAGCTACTTGGTGCTTTTCACCATTAGGACACCCCTAAGAGTTGCCATTGCCATTTTCTCTTTATTTTTAAAACTTTTTTTTGGATTTTAGTGTTGACTAATGACACAAAGTAAGGTAAGTAAGTTCTTAAGAGCATGTAAAGCTATGTCAAAGGGATTTAGCTAGGTGAGGTGACTGGATAAATTTTGACAAACAGAGTATAATGTGGGAAAATGTGAACTTGTCCATTTTGGTAGGAAGAATAAAAGAGCAGTATGTTACTTAAATGGAGAGAGATTATAGAACTCCATGGTACCGAGGGATTTGGTTATCCTAGTGTATGAAACAAAGTTAACATGCAGGTATAGCAAGTGACAAGAGGCAAATGGAATGTTAGCGTTTACTGCAAGCTGAATAGCATATAACGTAAGGAAGTGTTGTGACAAAAACAGGAAATGCATCTATGGAGAGAGAATAGAGCCAATGTTTTGAGTCTTCATCAGATTCCACTGTCCTTGGTATTTTGCCTTTATTGAACAGTTGCAACAGCGGTACAGGGCCTTGATGAGACTGCGTACAGTTTTGGTCTCCTTAAAAGAACTTAATTGTATCTGAAACAGAGAAGGTTCACTTGACTGATTCCTGGGATAAAGGGGTTAACATATGAGAAAATTTGAGCAGTCCTTTAGGAGCTTAGAATGAAAGTGATCGTATTGAAACTTCTCATCCTGAAGAGACTCGACAGAGTGGGTGCTTAGAAGATGTTTTCCTTCGTGGGAACGTCTAGAATCCGGGGACACCCTTTTAAAAATAAAGGTCTCCCTGTTTAAAACAGATGAAAATCTTTTTTTCCCCAGAGATCTTTCAGGCTTGAAGGACCGAACTGCTTACTGAAAGATTGACAAAAAAGTTGATAAAGGAGGGTAGAAGAAGCTATGAAGCTGGGCTAGCGCTTAATATAAAAAAGGATAGCAAGAGTTTTTATAAATATATAAAAAGGAAGAGGCTGGCTAGGGTGAACGTTGGTCCCTTAGAGGATGAGAAAGGGGACCTAGTGGTAGGGGATGGGGATATGGCTAAGGTCTTGAATAACTTTTTTGTTTCTGTCTTCACGGAGGAGGACGTGAACAATTTGCCGGGTGTTAGCGATGGAAAGGTGGTAGGACTGGAGGGTCTTAATGACATTACTGTTACTAGAGAGGTGGTGCTCGACAGACTGGAGGGGCTGATTGTGGACAAGTCCCCAGGACCGGATGGAATGCATCCGAGGGTTCTGAAAGAAATGGCGGAGGTTATAGTGGATGCCTTGGTGGTTATTTTCCAGACGTCGCTGGATTCCGGGGAAGTGCCGGAGGATTGGAAAACGGCTAATGTTACGCCGTTGTTTAAGAAGGGTGCCAGGCAAAAGGCGGGGAATTATAGGCCGGTTAGTTTAACGCCTGTGGTAGGTAAAATGTTAGAATCCGTCATTAAGGAGGAAATTGCGAGGCATCTTGAAGGGAATTGCTTGATAGGGCAGACGCAACACAGTTTCATTAAAGGGAAGTCGTGTCTGACAAATTTACTGGAGTTCTATGAGGATGTGTCTAGGGCGGTGGATAGAGGAGAGCCGGTGGATGTGGTCTTTCTGGATTTTCAGAAGGCGTTTGATAAGGTACCTCACAAGAGGTTACTGCAGAAGGTCAGAGGACATGGAGTTGGGGGTAGGGTGTTAGCGTGGATAGAGGATTGGTTGTCAAATAGGAGGCAGAGAGTGGGGGTCAATGGGTGCTATTCGGATTGGCGGTTGGTGACTAGTGGGGTGCCCCAGGGGTCGGTGCTGGGGCCTCAGCTATTTACCATTTATATAGATGATCTGGAGGAGGGAACCGAGTGTAGGGTGTCGAAATTTGCTGATGACACCAAGATTGGGGGAAAGGCAAATTGTGCGGAGGGTGTGGAGAGTCTGCAGAAGGATCTAGATAGGCTGGGCGAATGGGCCAGGAAATGGCAAATGGAATTTAATGTTGGCAAGTGTGAGGTGGTCCACTTTGGTAGGAAGAATGGTAGGAAGGACTATTACTTACGGGGCGAAAAACTGCAGCAGGCGACGGTGCAGAGGGACCTCGGGGTCCTTGTGCATGAGTCGCAAAAACCCAGCCTGCAGGTGCAGCAGGTGGTCAGGAAGGCGAATGGGATGCTGGCCTTCATAGCGAGGGGGATTGAATATAAAAGTAGGGAGGTCTTGCTGCAGCTGTATAGGGCATTGGTGAGGCTGCAGCTGGAGTACTGTGTGCAGTTTTGGGCGCCGCACCTGCGCAAGGATATTTTGGCCTTGGAGGGAGTGCAGAGGAGGTTTACTAGGCTGATACCGGAGTTGAGGGGGTTGAGCTATGAGGAGAGGCTGAATAAACTAGGCTTGTACTCGTTAGAGTTTAGAAGAATGAGGGGAGATCTCATTGAGACGTATAAGATGATGAATGGGATGGATAGGATAGAGGTGGAGAGACTCTTCCCGCTCAAAAAAGACAGTAGGACTAGGGGGCACAGCCTCAAGATAAAGGGGGGGCGGTTTAGAACGGAGTTGAGGAGGAACTTCTTCACTCAAAGGGGGTGAATATCTGGAATTCTCTGCCCGTTGAAGTGGTGGAGGCTGCCTCGCTAAATATTTTTAAGAAGCGGGTTGATGGGTTTTTGATAAGAGAGGGGATTAAGGGTTATGGGGAGAGGGCGGGAAAGTGGAACTGAGCCACGACAGATCAGCCATGATCTTATTGAATGGCGGGGCAGGCTCGAAGGGCCAGATGGCCTACTCCTGCTCCTATTTCTCCTATTTCTTACTCCCAATTCTTGTGTTTTTGTGTGACTGATATAATGTAGCTGAGATCTCCTAAAGCTGCAAAAACCAAGAGCTGAGTCTCAGATTTTCCTGGCCTCTGACTGAATACTGCAGTAAATTGTGCACTTAACTCTTGAGCCATCCTGGAGATTGGTTTGAGAATGTTTGCATCATTTTTCCCAATTTTCCTTTTACTTTCCAAATCTGTAGGTAAAATAAGGTGAAGAATTTATGTGTGGTGTTAATATTTGTACTTTGATTACAATTTGTAAAATCCATACAGTCTTTCAGTTACGAAGCCATTAGTTATTTTATTGGGATCCTATTTTACATGCTGCACTCATGATTTTTAATGGTTATTTTCATTGATATGTGTAACCAGTCACTTCAATCTAATAAGAAATAAAAGGATTAACGCAAGGGGTAATACACAGATGTTGTAATAATAATGGTAATCGTTTCCAAATAACTTTAATATTTTGAAAGCTTGTAATTGGGCCATTTTGCAGTAATGTTTGTGCTGTACACTTGCCATAGCATGGATGTGTTGTAAATTTTGTACCCTGAGAGCTATGCATAAATGACCCAAGTTTTGATGTATGTAACAGGCTTAACTTGGTGCTTCAGAATGCCTACTCAATGCTTCAATTCTGGCTTCTTTCTGTAGTTGGTTCTCTTTTCTTAGTCCACACCCAGGTACAATCATTCGAGTACAGTGAGCATTAATAATAAAAAGGACTCTCATAATCAAACACACAACAGTTGAACCCAACAGGAAAGGAAATGAAGCTACCATGGGACCTGAATCCTACAATCAAATCTTCAAAACAAGGGGCCACTTGGTGTGAGCTCAGTTTGTTTGACTTGTCATAAAGTTCAGTTTGTTTGCCCAGCTGCTTGGATTTTCTTGTAATGCATTATGTTTAATGCACAAAGATTCCTCATCACTTTAGTGTCGTTCAGCTAAATATTTTTAAATTAAAAATTATGTCTATTTATTTCTCATTTTAAATTTGGCTGTAATTGGAATATTGGTTACCAGATGTCAGTAACTTGAGAAACATTGGAAGTATTCGTCTCTAATCCTTTACCAAGTTTTTAAATGCACAATATGTTGATGACAATTTAGAACATTATTAGATTCACACAGCTTTTTATTTATGGCAGCAAGATATAGAACATCTATTAGTTTTCTTTTTACTGTAACATTTGTACATCAGCTACTGGAATTCTTCCTGATTTAATACGCCCAGTTTTAGTTATGGGATCGATCGACTTGTATTGATATAGATGGGAGGATCTGTCCCTAACAATGTACCACCAGCTGTAGCATTTGTGATAACATACAATTTCTGTCAACCCCTATCCTGTAATATCATGTCAGTTTATTAGAATTATGGAGTAACTTTTGTAGGGACTGGATTAAAACTGCTCAAACTCATTTTGTGAAAGCCCATTGGAACCTCTCATTCCATCCGTTTGATTTGAAACTACTTCAAGGAAAACTTGCATTGATTCAGTCAACCTACACCAGCAGCTCTGACTTTGTTTTGTTATGGATTGATTCCAATAATCTTACATGCCATGGCTTTGTGATGTGCCACTATGAATATAAGTGCACTGTTCATTTCTATTGTGCTCTGATGCACCAGTGAGAATGCAAATGTGCTGAGTGTTGCTTTGCATTGTTCTGCTTTTGGAACGTTTCAATAATTCTGTTGAATGTAATTCCAGTGAAAAAGGATTATCTGGCACAGGACTATGACCCACTGAAGGTCATAACAGCATAACATGTTGGTATCTCCCTAAATCCTTGTGATGAAGGTACTAGAAGAAGAATTTCTAATAGCCTAGCTATAAGGTGGAAACTTATTAAAAATCTAGCAATTCCTAGGGAGAATCACGGAAGGGAGTCAAGTTACACCTGTCTAAGATGCCTTGTAGTGACCGGATCAAGAGCAACAGTGGATTGGTTGTGTTATGATCTCCGAGATCAATAACTTCTGAGAGAAATCAGAACTTCTAATTACTGGTTAAATGAGAGACAAATCAATATTTTGCATTTAAAAAAATTTTAGTTTATCAAATGACTTAAAGCACCAGGCTTAACACTTTTTTCCTTTAGGTAACTCATACTTTAGAAATAAGCAGTCCTTTTGATATTCATCTCTTTCTACAGCAATACACGTCACGTTGCTGCCAACTTCTTATGGATTATGTCCATTTCCTGCTGAGTAACTGCCTTTCACTCTGAGGGTT
Source organism: Carcharhinus amblyrhynchos (assembly GCF_965287045.1). Taxonomy (NCBI): domain Eukaryota; kingdom Metazoa; phylum Chordata; class Chondrichthyes; order Carcharhiniformes; family Carcharhinidae; genus Carcharhinus; species Carcharhinus amblyrhynchos. The sequence goes on along the minus strand of NC_137337.1, from coordinate 69,157,189 downwards.
ATGATGTTTCCTCTCACTCCAAGTTAGGCAAATCTTTTAGCCTCCTTTAACTCACCAACTTGCACTTCAATCTGAGACAAACAAGCTCTGAATCAGCATTTTCTCTGCTGAAGATGCACACCTGGATGATTCTATTCCTTGCTTTCAACTTTTCAATTGGCTGCAGACCACACTGGACAAAACTGCAACTGCTGTCTGTCTGTGACAACCTGGAGTTTATGGAGATGCCTAGTGTCATGATAATGTCACTGAGCTAGTAATCCATCAACTGAGGCTGATATTCTGGAGGCACTGATTCAAATCCCACTGAAGCTGCAGTTTGAATTTGAATTCAATTGATAAATCTTACAGCTAGTCTAATGGTGACATCAAAACCATTGTCATAAAACCCAATCGGGTTCACTGATGCCCTTTTTAGGGAAGGAAGTCTGTCCTGTCTGGTCTGGCCTATATGTGACTCCGGACCCATTTGCAATGTGGTTGACCTTAACTGCCCTCTGAAATATACTCAGTTGTATCAAATCACTGCCAAAGTTTTAAAAAAAATGAACCCAGCCAGACCATCTGTCTGTCTTCACATTGAGGATGCCCTCCATTTTGTCACAAGACTCAATGCTAAATTGGATAGATTTCAAACATAACATATCTAGCAGCTCAAAACTGGGCATCTATGAACAGCAACAGAATTCTACGCTACCTTATGGACCTGGCATATCTCCCACTCTACCATCAAGCTGAAAGATCGACCCTGGCTCAATGAAGAGGGCGGCAAGGCATGCTGGAGCAGCGTCATTCATACCTACGACGAGGTGTCAATTTGGTGAAGCTGCAATAAAGGGCTACTTGTCTGCCAAACAGCAGATGCAGGATGTGATGGACAGAACTAAGTGTACCCAAAACCAATGGATCTGATCTAAGCTTTGCAGTTCTGCCATATCCAATTGTGAATGATAATGGGCAATTAAACAACTAACTGGACAAGAAAGCTCCACAAATATCTGCATCCTCAATGATGTGGGAACCCAGTACATCAGTTCAAAAGATAAGGCCGAAGCATTTGCAACCTTCAGCTGGGTAGAAAATCAATTTTGGCCTTTTCCTGAGTATCCCAGCATTACAGATGCAAGTCTTATTTCAATTCAGTTCATTCCATGGGACATCAAGAAATGGTTGAAGGCGTGGGATACTGCAAAGGCTACGAGCCCTGCTGAAGATTGATGCCAAGTGTTGAAAAGTCCGTTGACAGTGCTATCAAGTAGCAATTACTCAGCAATAGCCTGCTCACTGCAAGTGGGGATATTGACTCATGATTTTGTTCAGCATCATTTGTGACTTCTCACACTGAAGCAGTCCGTGTCCATACACAGCAAGACCTGGACAACATTCAGGTTTGTGCTGATAAGAAGTAGCAATTAAAATTTGCACTATACACATGTCAGGCAATGACTATCTCCAAGAAGTGTCCAACCATCTCCCATTTCTTCAATAGCATTATCAGTGCTGAATTCCCCCACTATCAATATCCTGGCAATTACTATTAGTCAGAAACTGAACTGGACCAGCTATATAAAAACTATGGCTACAAGAGCGGGTCAGAAGCTGGGAATTCTGCAGCAAGGAACTTCCCTCCAGACTCTGCAAAGCATGTGCACTATCTACAAGGTACAAGATGGGAGTGTGATTGAATACTCTGAGTTCATTTTCCAGACGTCGCTGGATTCCGGGGAAGTGCCGGAGGATTGGAAAACGGCTAATGTTACGCCGTTGTTTAAGAAGGGTGCCAGGCAAAAGGCGGGGAATTACAGGCCGGTTAGTTTAACGTCTGTGGTAGGTAAAATGTTAGAATCCGTCATTAAGGAGGAAATTGCGAGGCATCTTGAAGGGAATTGCTTGATAGGGCAGACGCAACACGGTTTCATTAAAGGGAAGTCGTGTCTGACAAATTTACTGGAGTTCTATGAGGATGTGTTTAGGGCGGTGGATAGAGGAGAGCCGGTGGATGTGGTCTTTCTGGATTTTCAGAAGGCGTTTGATAAGGTACCTCACAAGAGGTTACTGCAGAAGGTCAGAGGACATGGAGTTGGGGGTAGGGTGTTAGCGTGGATAGAGGATTGGTTGTCAAATAGGAGGCAGAGAGTGGGGGTCAATGGGTGCTATTCGGATTGGCGGTTGGTGACTAGTGGGGTGCCCCAGGGGTCGGTGCTGGGGCCTCAGCTATTTACCATTTATATAGATGATCTGGAGGAGGGAACCGAGTGTAGGGTGTCGAAATTTGCTGATGACACCAAGATTGGGGGAAAGGCAAATTGTGCGGAGGGTGTGGAGAGTCTGCAGAAGGATCTAGATAGGCTGGGCGAATGGGCCAGGAAATGGCAAATGGAATTTAATGTTGGCAAGTGTGAGGTGGTCCACTTTGGTAGGAAGAATGGTAGGAAGGACTATTACTTACGGGGCGAAAAACTGCAGCAGGCGACGGTGCAGAGGGACCTCGGGGTCCTTGTGCATGAGTCGCAAAAACCCAGCCTGCAGGTGCAGCAGGTGGTCAGGAAGGCGAATGGGATGCTGGCCTTCATAGCGAGGGGGATTGAATATAAAAGTAGGGAGGTCTTGCTGCAGCTGTATAGGGCATTGGTGAGGCCGCAGCTGGAGTACTGTGTGCAGTTTTGGGCGCCGCACCTGCGCAAGGATATTTTGGCCTTGGAGGGAGTGCAGAGGAGGTTTACTAGGCTGATACCGGAGTTGAGGGGGTTGAGCTATGAGGAGAGGCTGAATAAACTGGGCTTGTACTCGTTAGAGTTTAGAAGAATGAGGGGAGATCTCATTGAGACGTATAAGATGATGAATGGGATGGATAGGATAGAGGTGCAAAGACTCTTCCCGCTCAAAAAAGACAGTAGGACTAGGGGGCACAGCCTCAAGATAAAGGGGGGGTGGTTTAGAACGGAGTTGAGGAGGAACTTCTTCACTCAAAGGGTGGTGAATCTCTGGAATTCTCTGCCCGTTGAAGTGGTGGAGGCTGCCTCGCTAAATATTTTTAAGAAGCGGGTTGATGGGTTTTTGATAAGAGAGGGGATTAAGGGTTATGGGGAGAGGGCGGGAAAGTGGAACTGAGCCACGACAGATCAGCCATGATCTTATTGAATGGCGGGGCAGGATCGAAGGGCCAGATGGCCTACTCCTGCTCCTATTTCTTATGTTCATATTCAGCATCACTCATAAGCTCAACATTATCTCAGATTAAGCAGCCTGCTTGATTGGCATCCTATCCACCATCTTAAATATTTATTTCTCCCACCACTGATGCAATGTGTGCTATCTACAAGATGCATTGCAGCAACTCATGTAAGACTCCAACAGTGCCTTCCAAATCTGTAAATTCTATCACCTCGAAAGACAAGGGTAGCAGAACACCACTGCCTGCAAGTTTCCATTGCAGTCACAAACCACTCCTAACTTGGAACTATATTGCAGTTTTTTTCATTGTCCCACGGTTAAAATCCTGGAACTCCTCACCTCAATACTGTGGGTGTCCTTTATAATATAGTGTTTGCAGCAGTTTAAGAAGACCGTTCACCACCTTCTCTAGGTCAATTGGGGATGTTCAATGAATATTGGTCTTGGCCAGTGGTACTCACATCCATGAACTTATAAAAATTGGTTCTCAGAAGAGGAGAGTTTAATTTTTGATCCCTACTACCTTCGTGGATGTAAGAGTTAGTTTGCAGCACCACTGTTTAGAACTTAACTGCTATGAGACAGGAGACTTGGTGTATGTTCTTTGAAGGAGAACTGCAAGGAGACATTTGGAAACAGTGCCAGCAGGTACTGCCTATACAAAGCAATAAGTCTTCCTTGGATTTCTAGCAACTGAGATAATCCATTTACTGTCGGGCAGACTCCGGCAGAGGTTATATGACCCTTTTAACGTACCTACGTTTAAAGCAACAGACTGAAAATATTGGCACCTTCTAAACCAAAAGGTACAATCCTAAGACATAATTTATCTCATGATTGTAACAGTTGGTGACTATTTGATTTGTGCTCCTTTGTTTTTAGGAGATCTTGTAAAGTGAGGGGAATCTATTTGACAGAATTAAAATTTTAATATATTGGGATTAAGTCAGTCATGACAGCTGATGAAAGTCACTACTTTTGGTCTGGTTACTTAGCATTGCATCTTATTTCACTGTTTGGTATTCCCCAAGACTCTGTCTATGACCACATAGAAACAGGTGACTTCCAGTAAGTTTCTAGATCAGGATTTTCCTCAACTGTATACGAACTGTCTGCAGTTTGCTGAGCAGCATCTGATGGAACAGATGAAACAGTAGCTTTAGAGATGACTGGGAAGAATTTTAACCTGTTCAGCAGCAACTTCTTTTGGACAAATTTGCTATTGCAACATAGGTCATCTTTGGCTGTTAGGAGTTTGGCGAGTTTTGTTTTAAAACCCACTGTAAGCTATTAAAATAATGTCTGTTAAATGCAGTAATTTGAAATTGGGAATGCAGAGCCTTTGCCATATTGGTCCATTGCAGAATTACTTGTTAAGCTAAAAACTTTGTTCCCTGACCGTGTATGTGTGTTTGTACTTTCACAGCTCCAGATGTCCTGGCTGAAGACAAAGTTTTGGTGGTAAAGTGGACAGCAAAGCCCTGTGGCATTTCCCAATAGTACGTAAGATCACTTTACAGTATTCTTTTCTATCCAACAGTGAATGATTGACTGCTCAATGGCTACAAGCACCGAGAGAATTAATAGAAGTTTATGGAATGCGAAGTTCTAAGATGCCCTTTGTAATGAGGATTATAATGCTGGGCAGTTCTGATCAGTGGTATTTGAAGGGTGCAATTGATGAATAAAGTTTGGGAATTGGATATTTAGGAATAACATAATGGTGAAGAACTTCTTTTTGAAGAGTCAGGAATCATGAATGTCAGTTTTTAGGGTATCTCAGCCAATTGGGGTGGAGAAGGATGAATGGTCCCTGGCCCCTATTTCCCCACTCTGGATTTGCCGCCCTCACTGTCTTACAGATTAATTCCTGAGGATTCAAAACTATGTGCAGTAAGATTGCTTAGATATCAGGTGATTGGGCACCATGTCATGTGACCAAATGTCATATGACTAGAATATCATGTGAACAAACCTCCAGGAATGCCCCCTTCTTGAGCCAGCAACTTGAACACCACTCCTCCATAAACATCTACAGCTAATTAGTTTTTTCCAGTTGTGGCAAAAACTTGTTAAGATGAATTTTATTTTGATACTCAAGTCCATTAATTTGTGTGACCTTCACAGCTCCAAATGTGCAAGAATGTTCATTTTATGAAAGGGAAACATGAAGCAAACATTTGAAAATATTAGCTTTTGAATAACTTGATGCAGGGAGCAACCAGGCTTGCAGATTGAAGAAAAAGAAAATTATTGATCATTAACAAAGAACAAGAGTTATGGCCTGAAAGAATTGCAATATTTAGTTGAGAGCGAGGAAGCGCTCATTTTCTAGGGGAAGATGGTGGAGATTTTGACTGAGATTTAATTTAAATATTACAGTTCACTGATTCGTTTAATAGTTTCTGAATCTTTTTGGTTGCTGTCCTGTTTAGAAGTCTATGTCAGAATGAAAATTACCATTGTGTCTGACTGCAGCTTGAAGGAAAAGGTCAGCATGAATATTCATAAGATGAGCATTTTGTTGTTCACTTCTTCCCCTTCCTGCTTTGGGAAGAAAATATTTTTTAGATGAAGCATTGTAGAATGTTGCATGCCAGCATGGATTTTGTTGGAGAGAATTTCAAAGGATTATTAGCTTAGTCAGCCTCCAGTTCAACAGGTGTTGTTTTCTGTTTTGACTAGTGCATTCTAGAAGAATTGACTGAATTTGTTGCTGTAAAAGGATATATTAGTTGGGATATTTGAATCTACTCTCGATGTTAATTTGATGTTCTTAATTTGCTTGTTCCATACTATTACTATTTAAATAACCTGTCAAGGACCTTAGTTTCAGGCTGAAAAGGCTCAGTCTTTCCTTGTATCTCAGATTCCAGGATCAGTATTTTGGCCCTTCAGTGCACTGGCACCAGTATTTGAATATCTTTCTCAACTACAACTGAATGCAATACTCACGATGTACTGACCAGAGTACTATCTTCCTCTGACTTGTGTCCAAGAATTTTGGTTACGTACTTTGATATCCTCTGGGCTTTATTAATTTACTGCACGATCACAAGTTAAGGGCATAAGATGAGTAAGCAAAGCATTGGGATTCTAGCAGGATAGTTGAGAAGTACACTTGTTTATATAAAACTTGTATAGAACTTTAGTTAAACTGCATCTGGAGCACTGCTCTTTATTCTGGGACTCCACAGAACCAAAAAGATATAGCGGTTTCAGAGAAGGTACATCTATGACTCTATACAGAGGGTGGTGAGTGTCTGGAACAAGCTGCCAGAGGTAGAAGAGGTGGGTACAATTTTGTCTTTTAAAAAGTATTTAGACAGTTACATAGGTAAGATGGGAATAGAGGTCTATGGGCCAAATGTGGGCAATTGGGACTAGCTTGGGGGTTAAAATGGATGGCATGGACAAGTTGGGCCAAAGGGCCTGATTCCATGCTGTAAACTCTATCACTAAGGTAGAAAAACAATTAACAAGTATAATCTCAGAATAGAGAGGTTATAACTAAAACCCCGGTCTGTTTAGTCTTTCTTCTCTTCTCTGAGGAACAGAAGGCCAGGAGGTAACTGGATCAAGGTCTTTAAAATTATGGAGGGGTTTTATAGAGTAGACGTAGAAAATATGTTTCCACTTTTGTGGGAGTTCAAAGCTAATGGCTCTATTTATAAGGTAGTTACTAATAAATCCAATAAAGAATTCAAGAGAAACCTCTTTACCCAGAGGGTGGTTAGAATGTGAAAATCACTACCACATGGAATGGCTGAGGCCAATGACAAAGATGCATTTAAGGGGAAGCTGGATTAGCACATGAGGGAGAATGGAACGATGTGAGATGTTGATGGAATTAGATGAAGTGTAGTGTGAGTAGGCATGTTAAATGCTGGCATGGACCGGCTAGGTTGAACATTACTGTACCTTCTGTGTAATTAGTTGGAGATGCTTAGCATGCAGTATGCTTCTGGGCCTCTTACAACCTCTAGCTATTTCTACACCTTTCATGGAATATTCAACTGTATCTTGATTATTTAATTAATGATAAAATGTGTTTGTTTTAAGCCACCAAAACATGGTGTTCTATGCTGGAGACTGCATTGTATTTTGTGCTGAAATTTAAACTGGATCTTGCTGTAGCTACGACCTATTATACTTCTCATCAGCCGGATGTCAACTGTACAGAAAGTGACTCGTGTAATTGTCTCCAAACCAATCTACTGGGAAATTTTTAAACCTAAAATTGTATTTTGGTTGAAATGAAGTGTGTGTGCATTTTCTATAAGGATGTGCTGTAGGGGTGGGTGTTATTTTAAAAATATTTTTAGAGAATATTATGTTAATCTGTAATGGTGCATCTGTGTGTGTATAAATGATTTAATTAAGCTGGGGAGAGGTTAACAGAGCTTGTTGGAGAGGGTTGGCTGATAAATAAGAGATACTAAGTGCATACGTTTGCGATAAGCTATGGTACAGTGGAAATGTAAGTAGGTTGAGTTTGAGATTTGTATTAGGAGATAGATGGGGACTTGGCTTTTCGATTGTTAAATTTCAGAAAAGAGTAAAAGACTTTGACAACTTGCACAAGTAAACAGGAGAAGACTGTTTCTTAAGTTAAGAGCCCATGGTATTAGGGGTAAGATCCTGGCATGGATAGAGGGTTGGCTGACTGGCAGAGGCACAGTGGGGATAAAGAAATCTTTCAGGATGGCAGCTGGTGACTAGTGGTATGTCTGGGGTCAGTGCTGGGACCACAACTTTTTACAATATACATTAATGATTTGGAAGAAGGAACTGAAGGCACTGTTGCTAAATTTGCAGATGACACAAAGGTATGTAGTGGGTCAGGTATTATTGAGGAAGTGGCAGGGCAGCTGCAGAAGGACTTGGACAGGCTAGGAGAGTGGGCAAAGAAGTGGCAGATAGAAAACTGTGTGGAAAAGTGTGAGGTTTTGCACTTTGGAAGGAAGAATGGAGGCAAAGAATATTTTCTAAATGGGGAAATGCTTAAGAAATCAGAAGCACAAAGGGAGTTGAGAGTCCTTGCTTAAGATTCTCTTTAAGGTTAACGTGCAGATTTAGTCAGCAGTTAGGAAAGCAAATGCAATGCTAGAATACAAGAGCAGGGATGTAGTTCTGAGGCTGTATAAGGCGCTGGTCAGACCCCATTTAGAATATTTGTGAGCAGTTTTGGGCACCATAATCTAAGGAAGGATGTGTTGGCCTTGGAAAGGTCCAGGGGAAGTTCATGAGAATGATCCCTGGAATGAAGAGCTTGTTGTATGAGGAATGGTTGAGGACTCTGGATCGGTACTCATTGGAATTTAGAAGGATAGGGGGGGCCCTTATTGAAACTTACAGGACACTGCAAGGCCTGGATAGATAGACATGGAGAGGATGTTTCCACTAGTAGGAAAAACTAGAACCAGAGGGCACAAAGTCAGACTAAAGGGGCGATCCTTTAAAACAGAAATGGGGAGGAATTTCTTCAGCCAAAGTGGTGAATCTGTGGAACTTTTTGCTGCAGAAAGCTATGGAGACCAGGTCAATTAATGTCTTTAAAACAGAGATAGATGGGCCCTTGATTTAATAAGGGGACTGGAGATAATGGGGATGAGAAAAATATAAGCCACGATTGAATGGCGGAGCAGACGTAATGGGTCGTGTGGCCTAATTCTGCTGCTATGTCTTATGGCCTTATAGTACATGTGTTGCTCCAGCAACAGCAATACACTTTGGTAGTGATGTCATTGTGCATGCACAAGGGCATACCCCGTGGCATCAGCATGCAATCTTTATTTTGTGTATGCAAACAGGTCAAAACCTGTGTCCATTAACAATGAACAATAAGCCCCAGTGTACAGCTGATTTTCAAGAAAATTGGCAGCTGGGAAGAAGACATAACTGCATTACAGGCACATCTGTAATACAAAAATTGAGCCTTTCTGATTTGATACATTACCAGCCAACGACAAGACAATCCTGTTTCCATCTACCATCCCTTTACAGAGTACTGGTTAACTGTTTAAAGGAGACCTATTAACGTAGGTTTCATCCACCTATAGTTGGCATTGGCAGAATACATTTTTAGTATATGTGCTTAATGCAGAATTATGGTGGTTTCTTTTAACTAAAGAGAGATGCATGGACATACTTTCTCCCTTTCTTTTCTAACAACCTATTGCTTGGCAATTATGTTGTTAACTGGTGCGATCCATTGTGTGGGAGGCAAAAAAGAACACATGCAACAAAAATATTCTGAGCTAGTTTTCAGCTGAGCCTGTACACTGGGATCCCTGCACTCCCGGTTTCATCTTGTTTCACAACATTTTAAGATCAATATCTTTTACAATTAGAATTAGGAATTTATGTAAAATGTATTTTTTTATAGTGCCTATCGGTGTGTTTTTTTTTTAACAAAGCTGCAGTTGAAACCTAGCACTGCAGTGGCAGGAAAGGTTTGAAAGATGGCAGGAATAAACTGTGGTGCCAGTACCAAGGCTGACGGAACTTGGGATGTGAAGTAATGATATGGAATATCAGACCAGAACGAGGTGAAAAGGAGGAGGGAGATAAAGGGGAAGATCAGCAGAATTTTAATTTTTTTTATTGAAGAGTGAGTGATTATTACTCTTGTCGTGTTTATTGTACAATATTGCAGTGTAAGCCATTATTCTATCTTAAATACAAAAGGTATTATAATTGTGCTGCTATGACACAAACAGGAAGGGTGGTTTGGCTCCCAATTCTTGGGATGTACTTTGGAATTTATTTTATAAGTTAATATCTCAGTAATAGGAAGGGCTGATGGATTAGTAACAAATTATTTTTGCTGTGTGGTCCATTTTGTTTAATTCACTGTAGCTCTCAATGTTGTTCTTGGACAGGACCTCATCCGAATGAAGCAACTGTTCTAAAGTTCTTTTTTTTTAAAGAATGGAAACAGTGCTACAAAAGCAATAGTTACTAACACTGACCAGCTGTCTATATTGTTTTGAAATACAACGAAATTGTATTAAATAGGACACTGTAGACTTGTGCTGCCAGTTTTAAACAAATTAACCAGGATCACTCTGTTGTCCAATAACTGTCCTGTTAAGATGTTAACGGCTCTTTTTCTTCATTGAATGTGAGTAACCCCACTGAGCTACAGATTTGGAAACAAAAAAGTTTTTGATTTGATTTATTATTGTTACATATACAGTGAAAAGCATTGTTTCTTACAGGCTATAAAGACAAAGCATATCATTCCTAGAGAAGGAAAGAAGGGAGTGCAGAATGTAATGATACAATCATAGCTAGGGTGTAAAGAAAGCTCAACTTACTGTGAGGTAGGTCCATTCAAAAGTCTGGTGGTAGCAAGGAAGAAGCTGTTCTTGAGTTGGTTGGTACGTGGCCTCAGACTTCCGTATCTTTTTCCTGACGTGAGAAGATAGAGGATAGTATGTCCGGGATGCATGGGTTCCTTAATTATGTTGTGATACAACCAGAAAGACCCCAGGTATTGCACTTTTTTCAGATAAACCAAAGCTTGGAGTACAACTTTTCCCTGATGCATTCCCCATAGCAATGCCTCTGTCGGTCAGAGTCCACATGCTAAACAGTCAGCACTCTTTTCTTATGCAGTGTAAATTGTCATTCCCTTTGAAATTTGGTATTCTGCCCTGATAAGTTCAGGATGAAAAGCTTAATCAGCGTTCCTCTTTTTTTCAGTCGCACAAGTTCTGTGTTACCAAGTAATACTTGGAAAATGGTTTCGTGTAGCAGAATTGTAAATCTATGATGTTGCTGAGGATTGTCAACCAAGGAATTATCATCCTTCACGTTCCAAAAACCGGGAGGCACTGCTTCATCCTGTGGTAGCTGATCCTGGATGCAATTGCGGAACGAGACTGCAATTGTCTTTGGCACTGTTCACTTATGGGGAAGAAAAATTTCAGTCAGAATTCTTTTCTGACTGCTGACCCATTCTGTAAACTTCTGGTTGGAACGTGATTGGGTTGAGTTGCTGTCCCCATTTCTCACCAGTTTAATAATTTGCTAGTACACTGACTTAGTTCACTATCAGCTTGCTTTCATGTAGCACTTTGGATATTGTTCAATGCCTTGATTACGCCTTTGAAAAATGTCTCAAACAAAAAAATTACAAAGGAGCTAGCGGGGGTGGGGGTGGTATGTCTAAAAACATGCTATGAGGTGCATTTTGAGGATGATATTCCATGTCGTTATAGAAAGGGAGGTTGCAAAACGGAAAGATTTACAGAAGAATTTGCAGGACATGAATTCACATTAGCTAAAGGCCCTACCCCCTACCAGATGGACAAATGAAAACAGTTGGGGAAAGCAGTAGCATTTGGGTGGCTTGGAATAGTGATGTAAAGCTGGATGATGTCTCATAAATGTGGAAGAGAAAGCTATGGAGATTCACATATGAAGATTTATTTATTTTGGTGGAAGGCTGTTAATGGGTATTTGTACCCATTGCAGTAACATGATGCCATTAAGCATTGTCACTGTTTTGAAAATAATTGGCTTAATGTAGTGCTTCTTGTATGCTGACCCAAATGATGATCTCAAATTACTCCCACCTTAGTTGACAAATCTGTAATCACCAGTACTTCATTGTAGTGTTCTGGAACTCAACTGGTCTCTCCAGATATAAATGCAAACTGAACGTATAGACTGCATAATTATCAGAATTGAAAATTTCTCAATTTAAGTGGACATGGGAAAAAAATATTTCTGTTTATCAACATTCTAAAGATCATGAAGTATTAGCTCCCTGAGAAGGGGACTGGAGAAGCGGGTTACAGATCTGGAAGGCCTGCCAAGAAATGCTGAAAATGGATGACTATTTTTAAAAATTGTGAATTGATAAAACCTTTTTCTCATTTTGTTTGATCCCTTTATCTGCCTCAAAGATTTTAGCTTTAGATAAACAGCAGAAGAGGAGGAGGCCATTTGGTTCATTCTGTATGTATTCATGAGATGGTGTGTTTGTGTTTATAAATGAATCATATATTGTGTTTGGTTCTTGCACCTTTATTTACTGCTTGAAAATGTGATTAACCTTATTTGAATTAAATCAAATCTCAATATTGCTATTAGTTTTCTGTTCCAGAAACTTGGTTGCAGTCCTTTTTTCTGAAAAACATGACTGGAATGCAGCTTCAGAATTTGAGGTCAGGCAAGATGATCAGTTCTACTTTTGGTAGTGGAGCAAACTAGTTCTGGATAGGCGGAGTCAGCCAAATGTTCCATGTGAGGCTGTCCCTTGTAAATGGTGCAGTGTGATCGCTGCTGATGCCATGTTTGCAAAGCTGCCATTGGCTTTGATGGTTCTGAAAATACATGTTGTCGTGGTGAACTGTCCTTAGCTGGTGTTGACGTTTACATCGATCATCAACTAAATTTTCCCACTTACCATGATTGTTGAGGACTTTCATGCCCCTTTCAACACTATCCTTGAATTGAAGCTTTGGGCACCTTTGGGCTGGTCTCAGGCTACCTCTTCATATCCTTGGGGATTAGGCCTTCTTCCATTCTAGGCTCATGCCCAAGCTTTTTGTTTTGCTTGATTAGAACTAGCAAGTTTGATAATTTTGCTCTAATGAACTGATTCATTAGTGACTTTGCCTTTTTACGTGATGCTAAGAATGTGCCATAGACACCAGAGATGGAAGATATTGAGCCTGTGTTCTTGGTAGGTATGAGTTGCCCAGGCTTTGCTGCCACACAGCAGTGTGCTGTGGTTATAGGTGTTGTAGATGAGTATCTTGGTCCTGTGGGTCAGTTTGTTGTTTTTCCATGCCTGTTCTATTAGTTAACCAAAGTTGTTGCCTACCTTTCCAAGTGCTAAACTCTTGGATTAGAGAAGGGCTGCTTGTCACCTTAGATCCAAGGTGCAGAATTTTCTGACTACTTTCGGTGGTGTATTGTTGAGTCTGACAGAGGCAGAGACAAAACAACATGTCCTGTAACAACAGTGGTGATACAAGTCATGGGACTGGGGATCCATGAGCATTTGGAGTTGGCCTTCTGTCTGGGCAACCAGTGCAGTATCATTAACACACAAGTTCGCTGACCACTTTTTGTCTTGACTTTCAGTCTTGATGGATTGTGGAGTTTACTGTCTGTCTGTGTGTGGAAGACACAGTAAGAAGTCTCACAACACCAGGTTAAAGTCCAACAGGTTTATTTGGTAGAAAATGCCACTAGCTTTCGAAGCATTGCTCCTTCGTCAGGTGAGTGGAAGTTTTATTCATGAGCAGGGCATATAAAGACACAAACTCAATTTACAAAATAGTGGTTGGAATGCAAGTCTTTACAGGTAATCAAGTCTTAAAGGTACAGACGATGTGAGTGAAGAGAGCGTTAGGCACAGGTTAAAGAGATGTGTATTGTCTCCAGCCAGGACAGTTAGTGAGATTTTGCATGCTGAGCAGAGACTGATAGCCAAGTTCCGCACACATAAGGACGGCCTCAACCAGGATCTTGGGTTTATATCACACTATCTGTAACCCCCATGACTTGCCTGGGCTTGTAAAATCTCACTAACATGTACATTACCAAAATGTACTGCAGGAACTCATCAAAGCTGGTTAGTAAGTACCTTCCAAATCCACAACCAACGTCATCCAAAAGGACGACAGCAGCAGATACGTGGGAACATCACTAAAATCCACTTACCATCCTGACTGGGAAATATTTTGCCATTCCTGTACTTAATCAGGTCAAACTCTTTGAACCCCTTCCCTAATAGCACTGTGGGTATACCAACATCATGTGGAACGTAGCAATTCAAGGATGCAGCTCGCCATTACCTACTTGAGGGCAATTCGGGATGGGCAATAAATGATGGCCTGGCCAGCGATCCCCACATTTCCTGACTGAATTAAACAAAAAAGCAAAATGACTGCAAGATTGTAACTGGGAAAATACAGTTATACAAGTTTCTATACACTATTGGTGTACTTGAGCTGTAATGGAAGATACATCTCTTGATGTGTTTTTATTTCTTGGCTTTATTCCTGTTTTCATTGAAGATGTTGCTTTCTTGCTAAGTTTTCATGGGCTTTGGTCTTTCATACCTCATCCAATTAAGGATTGAATCTGTGTAATGTCTTGTCTCTACAGTTCAGCTACTCACTGAGAGCAACTCCTTAAGTCCTTCTCTTGACCTTTTTAAGTGACTCACACAAGCTAATGACCTGCTGCATATCATCTGGCAATAAATTGTGCATCATTCTGATATATAATCAAAATAACTAATTGGAGCCAGTATAATTTCAGTGGGTATTTCATTTTTCAATGAGCTGCATTAGAATGTTGCATTTTGTACCATTGCTTGTGAGCCTCAGAACAATTTCTTATTGATATCAGCAATTATTACTTTAGATAAATGCTTATGATTTTTTGATTAATTATTGTCACGTGTATTGATGATATTCAGTGAAAAGTAGTGTTTCTTGCATGCTATACAGACAAAGTAAGTTCATAGAGTATATGGGGGAGAGGAAAAGGAGAATGAGCAGAATATAGTGTTGGTCATAGCTAGGATGTAGAGACCTTGAACTTCATGTAATGTGCTCCCCATCTCACCTGAAGATATTGGCTTGTCGATGCATATTGGTTTCTTTCATTTTTAGTGGGATGATATTCCAATTCTCTTCCTGCACCTCGTTGTGCACTAAGGTAGATTTTTGTCTGTTTCCATAGCTAGTAATTCCCATAACATGTTGCTAGTCTGTTGCCAGGTGTTTATAGCTTGAAGGGCACTACTCCATGTAAAACATGGCTGACCAGGAGTCTCTCCCACTTTTGCTGCCAATCATTGGCATGTTTGGAAGGATTTACAGGTGGAAATAGTGAATCTGCCTGACCATGTTATGAACACACCTTCCTGGCCATCAAGTCTTTTGGCAGGACTTCAAACTGGAGCTTCTGGCTTAGAGGCAGGGACGCTACACACTGTGCCACAAAACCTCACTGAATAATATGAATATAATTTAATAATAATTGAATAACATGAATAAACACACAACCACAGGAAGGGCTACTTGCAACTTGAACACAATCCTGACTCACCAACATTATTTCTTTGGTGTCACAATGTTTCTTACAAGCTATTAGAGTCATAGTGATTTACAGCATGGAAACAGGCCCTTTGGCCCAACTTGCTGCCCTTTTTATTAAACCCCGAAGCTAATTCCAATTTGGCCTATATTCCTCTATACCCATCTTACCCATGTAATTGTCTAAACAAAATTGTACTCGTCTCTACTACAACTTCTGGCAGCTCATTGCAGACACTCACCACTCTCTCTGAAAAAATTGCCCCCCTGGACACTTGTATCTCTCCCCTATTCCCTGTAGTCTTAGACTCTCCCAACTTTGGGAAAAGATATTGACTATCTAACTGATCTATGCCCCTCATTATTTTATAGACCCCTATAAGATCACCCCTTAGCCTTCTACACTCCAGAGGAAAAAGTCCCAGTCTATCCAGCCTCTCCTTATAACTCAAACCATCAAGCCCCGGTAGCATCCAAGTCAATCTTTTCTGCACTCTTTCTAGTTGAATAATATCCTTTTTATAATAGGATGACCAGAACTGTGTGCAGTATTCCAAGTGAAGCCTTACCAATGTCTTGCCCAACTTGAACAAGATGTCCCAACTCCTGTATTCAGTGTTCTCACCAATGAAACCAAGCATGCTGAGTGCCTTCTTCACCACTCTGTCCACCCATGACTCCACTTTCAAGGAGCTATGAACCTGTACCCCTAGATCTCTCTGCTCTAACTCTCTCCAACACCCTACCATTAGTGAATAAGTCCAGCCCTGGTTCAATCTACCAACATGCATTACCTTGCATTTATCTAAATTAAACTCAATCTGCCATTTGTCAGCACACTAGCCAAATTGATCAAGATCCTTTTGCAATCCGAGATGACCTTTTTCACTGTCCACTATGTCACCAATCTTGGTGTCATCTGTAAACTTACTAATCATGCCTCCTATATGCTCATCCAAATCATTAATATAAATAACATAACAATGAACCCAGCACTGATTCCTGAGGCACAATGTTGGTCACAGGCTTCCAGTTTGGAAAAACGTCCCTCAACAACCACCCTCTGGTTTCTATCATTAAGCCAATTTTGTATCCATTTAGCTACTGCATCCTGTGAGATTCAACCTTATGTAACAACCTGCCAGGTGGTACCTTGTCAAAGGCCTTGCTGAAATCTGTGTACGCAACATCAACTGCACTGTCCTCATCTACCTTGTTACCCCTTCAAAAAACTCAAATCAAATTTGTGGGGCATGATTTTCCACTCTCAAAGCCATGCTGACTGTTCCTAATCAGTCCTTTGTATGTCTAAATGCCTGTAGATCCTATCTCTCAACATAACCTTCCAACAACTTACCCACTACAGATGTGAAGCTGACTGTCCAGTAGTTCCCAGGCTTTTCCCTGCAGTCCTCCTTAAACAAAAAGACAACATTTTGCCACCCTCCAAACCTCAGGCACCTCACCTGTGACTATCAGTGATTCAAATATCTCTGCTAGGGGACCTGCAATTTCCTCCCTAGCCCCTCATAATGTCCTGGGATACACTTCATCAGGTCTCAGGTATTTACTACCTTGATGTGCTTTAAGACTTCCAGCACCACAACCTCGGTAATATGTACACTCGTCAACACATCACTATTTATTTCCCAATTCTTTGTGTTGCTCCTATCTACATTACTTATAGCCATCAATATTTCACCTCAATGGTATTAAGCTCAAATAGCTGAAATTATAAAAGACAAAACCAATAATTCAACTGTTGCAAATTGTGTTTTCCAAAATGAAAGTGGATCGTATGTAGATTTTGCATCCTAGTATTAACATTTTATTGCAATCTTGTTGGCAGTTTCCCTGTTTGTCTGCACACTCAAATAATTGTTGCGGGCATGCAAATTGAAGATTACAGTGTTTTGTTTTTATTCAGCTGTGTATAAGAATGAAATAGATAAGTATCAATAATAGTTTCACGCTTAATTTCGAAGAATTTTCCTTCCACTCTGTTGGTCTAAACTAGTAAGGGGCAAAATGAAGATTTCAAGATTGATTTCTGAAACTGATTTCTGGAAATAATGCAAAAGCGGGAACAGAGTTGGTGGGCTTACAGTTTCATGCTGTTGGTCTACATGTTGGTTTGTCAGCATATTCCTGCCTCGAGCCCAATTTATAAGAGGGTCATTTGTAGGGAATGGGGTGGGTGTGACTGTAAAGGCTATCAACTAGCAAGTGCTGGGTAACCAGTAATGCCAATTACAGGACTTTTAATGTCACAATAGTGACGCAGACTGGAATTCCCAAGTTAGCAGCTGGTCAAGCTGCTGTGGCCGAAGCCAACCAACAAATGGAGGGATGTCTCCCAGCGGCTAGCTGGAGGGTCAGCCTGCCCCGTCAAGAATTTTGAATCCTTTGCCCCTATGTTGTAATTGTGAGATGGCTACAGCTGTTGTTGACCATTCAGTAAAGGTCATGATGATGACCTGGCAGCCTTGACCTCTTTTTAATTCTTTGTGCTTCAGCTCCAGGCAGATGGAACAATGGAAACTTTGCAGTGAAGCCACTATATCACTGCAGGTGTAAAATTGAAATGATGCCCCGTTAATATATTTCTTTTGGTATTTGTAATTGTGTATTTAGAATATTTAATGTAGTTGTATGTTTTAGTGTGGAAGTTGCTTCACACAATTCACAATACTTGAAGTCAATGGAGCTTTACATTTACTGTCAAACAGTGTTGTCTTGCTCTTGTTATTGCCCCTATATAGTCTTCCCATATCTGTGTATTCTCTGCAGAATCTTCTGGCAACAGCAGCTTACTTCTGTACGCTGCTAGCCACTCGATCAATAGTGATAATATTTCCGGCCACTGTTCTTCTATCTGAAAAATACCCTTGCTAAACCAAGCTTTCTTGCTTTCAAAATCCCTTTTTCTGGATGAATTTTTGTATCCCACCTTCCCCAACTTTTTCCTTTTTATTGTCTTCTCAATGTAGAACATGGAACATTACAGCACAGTACGGGCTCTTCGGCCTTCGATGTTGTGCCGCGCTATGTCCAAACCCAAGATCCAGCAATCCCACTCCCTGTCATTCTGGTGTGCTCCATATGCCTATCCAGTAACCATTTGAAAGTTCCTAAAGCGTCCGACTGCACTATCACAGCACGCAGTGTATTCCACATCCCAACCACTCTGAGTAAAGAATCTACCCCGGACATCCCTCCTGTATCTCCCACCGTCAACCTTTAAAGTTTATGCCCCTTAGTAACAGCTACGTCCACCTGAGGAAATAGTCTCTGCATGTCCACTCTATCTATCCCACTCATCATCTTACGTACCTCAAGTTGTAATGTAGAATGTTGTAGGAACTCTTCCTGTAAGTGAGAGTGTGTTGTAGAAATGCAGGTTGTTTGGTTGTCAGAAGTACAGTGGATGCAAAGTTTTTTTTAAATATGGCCTGACAGTATATGTCAGGGATGTTCACTTTGGAGCATGGAGGGGGTGCGAGGGTATTGCACAGAGGAAAGCAGAGCACTTTCCAGTTTCTATCGCTAAAGTAAAATTATGCCCTTTTTAAATGCTGCCATTAGATAGGTTTAACATTCAGGTGTATGTGTCCATGTTCTGTAGAATAAAATTGACATTATTATTATTGACTTGAGTCCTTTTTAGACAAATTAATGAATGGTAATTCCAATAATTGGAGTAGTCAAGGCTACTGGGAGAAAAGCACATCACAATTTTGGAGTTCTTATGATTTTAACAAATTAATTTTATCTTTAGATCTACATTAAGAATATGTCTAATCCTGATGAGGCCTATGGTTTAAACTGGATCGGTGTATTCACCGTAGTAGGAAAAAAAAATCTCCAAAGCTCCATTCGTTGCTGATGCCTGCATTACAGTTTTTAAACTGTACTTGACCAGCAACAACTCTTGGTGTTTTCCCAATCACTGCCTCTACCTTCAACTCTTTGCATAATGGAAGCTAGACTATAGGTAAGAATGAGTGAAAACTAAGTTGGGAACATAAGGTTGGCAGTCTGTTTTCTCATTGCTTCAAGTTGTATGGCTCCCAGTAGATATTTTCGTGACTCATTGTTGCTTGTCCATTTGGTCAGCAGCCCTTGTGTATTGTACAACAAAAAGGACCTTTACCGCCTAATATCTGATATATATTATGTACATAGCCACATATCCAAGCACTAACCTTGTCAGTGGAGTTTTTAAACCTTCAGTTAGTAGTCACTCGTCTACAGTGAGAGTTAATGGTGCCATGACTTGGAGAGTTATAATTAGAAAATTTATTCTGTGTACTGTGATCTCGCATGCTACCTCATGCATTCCCCAACTTTTATGGGTGACAGATTAAGAAGCACTTGAGAAGAATCATAATTATGTCAGCAAGTTGGTTCATTTTACATGAACTGCAATGAATGAACAGAGTACAGTTTTCTGACAATTGCATTGAATATACAGCACAGTAGTGGGCAATTTGGGCCAAATAGTCTGCTGGTATTTATGCTTCATAAGCCTCTTGCCATTCTCATTTAACCTTTCAACTTGTCCTTGTACTCCTTTTTGTGCTTGTCTAGTTTCCTTTTGAAAGCATCTGAGCTATTTGCCTCAGTCACTCAGTAGTAGCATGTTCCACATTCTAACCAGCCTGAGTAAAGACATTTCCCCTTCTTTCTCTGCAGGATTTATTAGTAACTGTCTTGCATTTATGGTCCCTAGTTTTAGGTTGCCTTGCAATAATTCTGACCACATCTAACCTGTCTAACGCATTCATAATTTCAAAGATCTATTCAGTTAATCTTAAATCTTGGAGAAGATTCAAAAGAATAAAAAGGCAAGTTACTTATTTCTGTGTTGTATCAATCATTGAAGTTAAAGTATAGAGGCAATAAAAAGATAAACTCCAAATCTAGAACACAAGCCACATTTATCAATCATATTCTCAGTTGGAATTGGCAAAATTAATATCACAAACACATCTTGTGCAAGCTGGTTAATTGCATATCATTGTAAACATAACATAGAAAAGTTGTGATGCAGAAGGAGGCCATTCAGCCCATCATGTCTGTTTCAGTCAAAAAGAAAAGAAACTAGCCATTTATTTTAATTCTACTTCGCAATATCTGGACTGGAGCCTTGCAGGTTACTTACAAGTTGAGCATTTCAGCCCGAACCACCAACTTGGGCAGTGAACTCTGGATGCTGACCATCGTCTAGGTGAAAAAGATATTTTCCTCTTGTCCCTTGTAATTCTTCTATCAATCACCTTAAATCTATGCCACCTGTAAATTAACCCATCAGCTACAGAAAACAAGTATTCCCCTTTTTATTCTATCTGTGCCCCTCAATTTTGTCCCTCAGTTAGGTCACCCCTTAGCCTCCTCTGTTTTAAGGAAAACAACCTTAGTCTATACAATCTTTCCTCATAGCTGCAATTTTCAAGCCTTGGCAAAATAAGGAGATGGTAGATCAATTGATTAGATGTTTTGCATTAGTTCTCATTGTAGATGATTCAAGTAACATCCCAGAAATAGCCATAAATAACAAAATGGAAAGGAAGATCTCAAGAAAATTTCAATCACTGGGGAAGTAGTTCTGAGCTAATTGTTGGGGCAGTGGGCTCCAAGTCCCTAAGTCCTGATGGACTTTATCCTAGGGTCTTTAAAAAAAACGGCCAGGAAGTTAGTTGATGCATTGGTTTTAATTTTCCAAAATTTCCTAGATTTGGGGAAGGTTCCATTAGATTGGAAAATAGTAAATGTAGTTCCTTTATTCAAAAAAGGAGAGAGACGGAAAGTGGGAAACTACAGGCCAGTTAGCTTAATATCTGTCATAGAGAAAAGAGGATACGGTAGGGCACTTCGATAAGTTCAAGGTAATCACGCAGAGTCAACATAGTTTTGAGAGGGAAATCATTTTCAGATAACTAAAATTGGTTAAGTATCATGTGGTGTGGATAAAGGGGAACTGGTGGATGCTCTGTACGTAGATTTCCACAAGTCATTTGATAAGATGGTTAAAAAATAAAAGTTCATGATGAGGTGGAACAATATAATAGGCGTCGATAGAAGATTGGCTAGCCAATAGAAAATGATAGGTAAAAATGGGTAATTTTCTGGTTGGCAAGATGTAATGAATGATGTGCCACAGGGATTAGTGCTGGGGTCTCAACGTTTTAGAATTTATATAAATGGCTTGGATGAAGCAACCAAAAGTATGGTTGCTAAATTTGCTGATGACAAAAGTAGGTAAGAGAAGGTTGTGAAGAGGACATGAAAAGTAGAAGATAAAATTGCTCTCTCCCCTCGGGGAGCGGGGAGTGGAGATTTTAACCTGAAGACGACCACACCTTGATGAGGGGCAAGGTTCAGAAGGTGGGCCTTCATGAATTACTTCAGTTGGTATGGAAATTGAACCCATGCTGTTGGCATCACTGCATAATGAGTCAGCCCTCCAGCCAGTTGAGATAACCAACTTATAAAGAGGCTACAAACGGACATGAGTTAAGTGAGTGGGCCAGAATCTGGCCTGTGGAGTTCTGGGAAAAAGTGAAATTGCCATTTTGGCAGAAAAAATAAAAATTTTAGCCTATTATCTAAATGGTGAGAGATTGCAGGAGTGAGGTGCAGAGGCATCTGTGATTTTAGTGTATGAATCATAGAATAGAATCCCTACAGTGCAGAAGGAGGCCATTTGGTCCATCGAGCCTGCACCCACCACAATCTCACCAGGCCTTATTCTGTAAGTCCACATATTTACCCTGCAATTCCCCTGACGGGAATTGGCATGGCCAATCAACCTAACCCGCACATCTTTGGACTGTGGGAGGAAACTGCAGCATGCAAAGGAAACCCATGCAGACAAGGGGAGAATGTGCAAACTCCATATTGACCCGAGGCTGGAATTGAACCCAGATTCCTGGCATTGAGACAGCAGTACTAACGACTGCCACTGTGCTGCATTGCAGAAGGCTAGGTGCAAATGCGGTAGGTATTTAAGAAAGTTAATAGAATGTTACAATTTATTGTAAGGGAAATGGAATACAAAAATAGGGAGGTTATTATTATTCATTCATGGGATGTGGGCTTCGCTGGCTCCCATGAGATGTAGGTACAGCTGTAATGCTCTTAGGAAGTGAGTTCCAGGATTTTAATTCCACTGACAGTGAAGGAACAGTGGGTGCAATAATTCCAAATCAGGATGATTGGCTTGGAGGAGAAATAGTTGTGCTCCCAGGTATCTGCTACCCTTGTCCTTCTAAAGGTAGTGGTGGTGAGTTTGGAAAGTGCTGTTTAAAGGAGCCTTGGTGAGTTTCTACTTCCATTGTACAAGGTAGTGATGAGACTACATCTGGAGCACTGTGCATAGCATTTTGCACAGGATGTAAATTAATTGGAAGGAGTTCAGAGAAAGTTAACTGGACGAATATCTAGAATGGGAGTATTCGTAGAACCTCTACAGTGCAGAAGGTGGCCATTCAGCAACTCTCCCAAAGACATTTACTCCGTCCCATTCCCTGAACCCCATGTATTTATCCCACCTATCCACCTAACCTGCACGTCTTTAGTCTGTGGAAGGAAACTGGAGCAATCTGACAAAAACCCATGCAGACTTCACACCATCACCCATGGTCGGAATTTAATCTGGCTCCCTGGCGCTGTGAGCAGCAATGCTAACCACTCTAGGCTTGTATCCACTGGAGTTTAGAAGCATAAAAGGCAAGATGTTTGAAGCGTAAGATCTTGAGGGATCCTGACAGGGTGGATGAGAAAAGGATGTTTCCTCTTGTGGAAGAATCTAGAACCAGGGGCCACTGTTTGGTGGGGGGGAGGAGAGGACTCCTCATCTGCCTTAAATGGGAAAACATTTTTAGATGCATGGTTCTTTGGAGCTCTTTTGAAACCAGGGTCTTTGAATACTTTTGAAGTAGAGCTAGGTAAATTCTTAAACGAAAAGATGAAAGTTTATCCGGGGGTAGTTGGGAGTGTGATGTTGAGGTTACAGTCAGATCATCTATGACCTTGTTGACTGGCAGAACAGGCTCATGTGGCAGTGTGTCCTCTTCCTGCTCCTAATTCGTATGTGTTTTTGCTTCCTTGGTGACTGGTTTGAGAAGAGTTGATGTTGCTTGGGAGGTGAAAACTTGCTGAACTTCTGCTGAAGACAGTTCAGATGCCTGTGAAAACTGTGAAGCATCTCGAGGTTGTCTTGTCCAGCTTTGTGTACTTTGACTGTTTTCTATTTAACATGGCTGATGCATGTTTTAAATTTTTTAAAAATGTTATCTTTTATCGCTGTAATGCACAAAACTCAAGTTAACTGATGTTGACTTCAGATTTCAAGCAGTATGGGCTCACCTTGCAGAGCACCTCTCTGTGTCTGTGCCTTAAACGGGTGAGAGAATTTTCTTCAAGCTTTTCACAGAGGGAGCAGAAATCAGCCAAGTTGAGGATTGGGGTGCCAAGCTGTCAGCCAAAGTCGCCACTTTAAATGAAAGCCGCTTCTTTGTGTGGAAGATTACAGGACCTGTACCAGTGGGTGTTCTGCATTCAGAAAATGTTTTCTTATCTCTGGTGGAATCAACCAGTTGGCTCTTGTACTGAGGGTATGTTTGTTTTATCAGTCTCAACTGAGAGTGGACTTGCTGTGATTTGGTTCAAGGTGAAGGTGATTTTCTCTCGTAAAATGCATGTTGCAAAACCTTCTGCAGTTAGCTGTAAGTATCCATAGGTAGTAATGCCTAATGCAAACTTTGTATAATTCAGGATGTTTGTTTATAAGTCGATACAGGAATGAATATTTGTTTGCCATTCAAAGATTGTGCTATAATTTACAAGTACGAAAAGTAATGTGGATCTGATTTTTATTTTGAATTGTGCTCAGTAATGGAAACTGACGTTTTAGCTACTGATTGTGTTTTGCAGGCATGCATGATAAATCTGGGCCTGGCTGAGATTTCTTTGGATGAAAGTCTGAGCTCCCAATGCAGTTGTAGGCACCAATTTCTATATCAATGTATGATGATCACTGCTGACCTCTGTGTAGCAATTAATTATACTTGAACGTAAAGATTGAGTAAAAATGTTATTTTGGCACCCATGATAATAGTGAGATGCATAACTTTGAATCTTTTTATGAAGTGTTTTTTAAATCTATTATGAGAAGAACCTTGTACTTGTAGTCAAGTATCGTAATTGCAGTGAGATGTTTGGGAGAAGTCGCAGCAATGCATTGAGTGGAAATGTAAAATGTGCCCACATGGAATATTCCACATTGTCATTTATGTTTTGTAAGTTGTAATACATAGCTGAATGGAATATCGGATGGTATTGGAGCTGGAGGACAACTTAAATTATCGGTTGGAACATTTGAGCTTGTATAAGTTAGCCAGATGGAATGAATAGTATTTGCTTCATCCTCAACACCACTGTATTTATTGTGGTACATAAAATTCTATTGAAATGTTGTTTTCTATCATAGGTATTTTTATAGTTCGGAGAACTTATGTGGGTATACGTGTTCAGTATGTTAAACTTCAAAAACAACAAAAGGAATGGTATTATTCAAAGATTTAAAACAACGCCTGCTTCATAACATGGAGCAGTTCGTTGCTTATCTTTGCCTGCATGTTGAAAAGCTGAAGCAAAATAATAGCATTCTTTTCTCAATCTATAATTCTGTTTCAAATAGTGTAGCGATATCTTTGATTGCAAATAAGCAATTGACATTCAGTATTCTGTGTTATCACCATCAAAGGCACTTCACCTCTTTTCATTCGGCCGGTATGCTAGCCTGGACTGCGAAGGGAAACAGAAACTTGCAGAAGTTTTGATCACAAAACCAAAGAAGGTTTCATTAACTGCATTCTACAGCACTTAAAAGGTCTGGGTTCTGAAGAAGGGGTTCACATCTTAAAATGTAACCTGTTTGTTCTCTCCACAGATGCTGACGGGCCTTTTGTGTTTTCTGACTTTCCTGATGATCCTATAGTTAGTTATTTATGTTTTGTATTTCACTTGTACTCCGTTCCCATAGTATTAGTTTTTTTGTTGCAGTGGCGTTTGATTATAGGGGAGTTTTGTTATGGCATGTAGTATTAGCATCATGCAACCTTATTTTAAGAAAGCACCTTGGAATGTGGGCCAGTGAGGGGGATTCTTGATTTGAACCCTGATTTGTGCTTAAGTGGCTGATCTTGGTTAGGATGCCAAAATCTATTTCTGGTTTAGAAACTGGAAAATTGGTCTCAGTCCACACTACTGGTGGTATTCAGCAATTCCCACTGGACTAAAGGCAAAATACTGTCAATGCTGGAATCTGAAACAACAACTGGAAAATCCCAGCAGGCCTGACAGCACCTATGGACTTGAAACATTTGGCTCTGTTCTCACTCCACAGATGCTGTCAGACCTGTTGATATTTTCCAGCATTTTGTGTTTTTGTTTTAATTCCCACTGGAATGCGTATGTATTGTGGAAAACCAAATGGGCTCAGTGTGATGTGCTACTTGTGTTAGTGTGGCTCCTTAAGGGGGTATTCCCTTAGGGTTACGTGGTTCATGATTTTTTTTTCTCCTTGGGTGACTTCAGGGGGGGGGGGGAAGAGTCTGGTAGCAAGAACCCTTCAAGGGAACGTTCCCTGAAAGCCATACTGTTTGGCCAGATCCTACAGCGTACCGAGGCGAGAAACCAAGTCAGTTGAGTGCAAAGATGCATATCCCTGATCAGGAAGAATCAGCAGTTGGAGCCAGGGATGAGTAGTATACAGTTGCATAGTTATTCTATCAAATCCTTTTGTGTATATATAGTTAATTTTTGTGTTGGCAATAAAGCCTTTTTGTTCTGAAGCCTCATCAAGTTGCCCTTGATTTATTACACCATGATAGTTGAATAGCCCACACCTGCTGCTTAGACTCTTGCATGAAGAATTGCTGAGGGATTCCTGATATTCTGCAGAACAGACCCCCAACATGAGGTTGAGTGGTGCATTCAATAGGAAACTGGAAAACAGACTAC
This sequence comes from Carcharhinus amblyrhynchos, assembly GCF_965287045.1. Taxonomy (NCBI): domain Eukaryota; kingdom Metazoa; phylum Chordata; class Chondrichthyes; order Carcharhiniformes; family Carcharhinidae; genus Carcharhinus; species Carcharhinus amblyrhynchos. The sequence goes on along the minus strand of NC_137337.1, from coordinate 69,130,916 downwards.
TTTTCAAATCCCCAAACAAAAATCTTTTTAAGAATGTTTAAAGATGGAATTATTGTCTGTAAAAGTTATGAAAAATATTAAAAATATGCCATAGCACCATCTATGTCAGTCCTTAATGTTACTCACAGGTGGTGTACTTTGTTTATTTGTGGTAATTTGTTCACTTCCATTAAAGATAAACTGAATGGTAGTTGCAGACCTGGCAAGGGTGAAGTGGCTAAAATCAGTATAAGTAACTTCAAATGTCAGTGTGTGGAACCCCATGGATAAGTGATTGTATATCTGCTGAGGTAAATTCAACTCCATCATACCTGAGGGTATTACTGTTTCAAGATCCATTCTGTGCAGTGTTCAAACAAATAATTGAAAATTATGAGAGCAAAACAAATATTTACTTTTGTATGATTTGTATTCTTCACCTTCTCATAACCATAGGTATCTAATTTCAAATCTCAATGTGGATGGGCTTGTAATACCACAGTCTTGTTCACATTTTGCAACCTGGTCTTGGTGATCTTACTCTGGATCCAAAGGGGCTTTGCGCGCAGTAAGACGTGAACAGCTACAGTTTCAAGACTATGTTATTCCCTGATTACCAGTTCCAAGACCTGCTCAAAGGTCAGTTCAGTTTCTAACCACTGCGTCACTGATGAGATTTTTTTTGAACATAAGCAAGTCATTGTGGCCTGTTGCAGTGGTGTCAGCCTGACTTGTAGGTAATGTTCTGAGGATCCAGGGTTCCAATCCTGCCATGGCAAATGGTGGAATTTGAATTTAATAAAATATACCTGGAATTAAGATTCTACTGATGACTATGGAACCATTGACAATTATTGTAAAAACCCAACAGGTTCACTAACGTCTTGTAGGGAAGGAAATCTGCTGTCCTTATTTGGTCTGGCCTAAATGTAACTCTAGAGCCACTGCAATGTGGTTGACTCTCAACTGCCCTCGGGCAACTAGGGATGGGCTATAAATGCTGGTCAGCCAGTGACGCCCATATCCCACGAATGGGGAAAAAAAAGGTTAACCTTGACAACAGTTTCGTCTGGCCTCTTGGAATTAAACTTTTTCCAATATTCTAAAATTTCTTGCTGGCTAAACTTGCATCCTGGAATGAAGGAAATCAAGAGTGCTTGCGTCAAGGGCCCTAAATTCACAAAGAATAGCTAGTTTGAACAGATTTTGTGTTTGTTTGTTTGTTCCAGTACAGACTCAACTTTATCTTCATATTCTTAAAACGAAAAGTCAATGAAGCACGTACTTGCTGTAATTTTCTGCATGTGCAGCACAGCATCTACCCACATATCTTTACGAAAGTGGAATTTCCTGTATGTTAGTCTTGAAACCACATGAAATATTTGTACACTTCATTAAATCTCTATCGCTGAGGGTTAGCTTCGTTCCAGTTTTTATTTTGGAAGTGTTGCAAATTTTCTACTGGCTGTGCCTCTTTTAGATCATGGCTAAATCCCAAAATTGAGTAATTTTCTGGCAATGGGTTGCTTTGCAGCTCAAAACATTTGTCTTTCTGGCTTGGGTCGGAACCTGCTGTGAGTACAGTACGTGCATAGTCCAAAACCTGCTCAGGAAATTTTATGAAGATGAGCGACGGGAGAGATGTGATGTGCATTTCTGGTTATTCCTTCTGTAATACTAAATGCTGACGTGTAGTCCTCAGCTATTGACTCGTCTAATGTCCTTTCCAACCTGACACAGCCTTTTGTTATAGGTGCAATATTCAGTTACATAAACTTAATATCAAAAACTGCCTGGAGCTGACAATTAAAAATCATGTACAAGCAACAGCTTTCATTCATACAGTGGCCCAGAATTCATTGCGACAGGGATATTAGTGGCAACCACTAACTTCAATCATTTTGGCCTTGCGATCTACCAGTGGTGAATTTGTGTCACCATTTGTGGAGAATCTATTCGGTAAGGCTGACTTGATCTAGCTGTGAATCTGTGGTAGTATGGCGAAATGAGCAATTGATTATTGTATGGTTCGTTACCATTGAGATTTCCATAAATTCATTTGTATTGAAATGCTAATAGATTATGGTTTATATGGGTGCTTACCAGTAGCAGAATGCAATATTTATGCTTCCAAGTTCAGTTGCTAAAATTATGATTTGTGGTTCATTAAAATTTCAAAGTAAAACTCAATTGAGGACCATCTGTAATAGCACCTGTACATAAACCTTAACTTGATCTGTAATAAATCAATTAATTCTTTAATGTCTATTTAAGAGACCTTAGAACATTGTAGGGACATTTCACTATCTCACTTAATAAGTGGAAAGGAATAAAAAAAAGCACTCTGTTATTCTTTATTCTGTTGTACTTTATTGAGACCAAAATTACCTTCCTAAAGGAGACGCTACATGCTATTCTACACAAAGTGAACCAGATTATTATCACTTTACCTGTCTGTGTATAAAGTATTATCAAAGTCAGCAATGTAACTATACACTGGTCCACTTGAATCCATGTTTCTGTGAATTATTATCATTAGGATATCATTATGGGACTAATTAGAGTTTGGTGCATATGTAGGGCATCTAATGGTCTGATTTTTTTTTGGTTATAGTTCAAATAACTGGAAATATTTAATTACCTTAATCCTTATTACAGAAAGAACTGATACAATGACAATACATAAAGTGCTTTAGCATCATAAGATGCTTTTCAGGAGCGCCATCAAACAAAATTTGACTGAATTACAGGGGATGCTAAGGCAGATGACCAAATGCTTTGAGAGAGGTACGTTCTAAGGGACATCTTTTGAATAAAGAAAGGCAGAGAGACTAACTGATGTAGTTCAGTTAAGTACTTTGGCAGATGCCAGAAGGTTGCTGAGTTTATATCTGTGCTTCAGCAGCCAGAAATAGTAACTACAATTTGATTTATGAGAATGGATTTGGGCATTCCCTTTTGATCTTCTGCGCTTTTAAGTGTGGATAATGAGGCAGTCAAAGCAACCATCTTGAATAAACACATGCAGTCTGGAGTGTCATTGAGCAGGGCTTTCCTGGCTATAAGGTGGGATCTTCATTGCTACAGTTTTCTGCCTCTTATTTTTCAACATAGTGGTGGTGATATGAACACTGACTTCAGTGTAGTGAAGTTCACGATTTGTTGTTTGTTCCAATGGGACAAAGCCATATTTATCTTGGTGAGGGGTAATATTGGAGTGGAGACCAAGAGTCAGGGAATTGTATAGTGGCATTAGTAATTGTGTAAGTCACTGACACCAGGTCAGTGCCAGTTATGCTGAGAGCCTTTGGCAAACTCAGTCAGATTTTAGTGTGTAAAAACAAAATTTTTCAGAGAAATGTGGGAAAAATGAATACCTAACTAAAGAAAAGGTAGTTAGGTGACCCAAGAATTGCTTGAAGAGATGGATTTTAATGCTTAAGGATGGCTTTTAAAATAAGAAAGAAAGGCAAGTGGAGAGACAGAGGTTTGATGGAATTGTGCAAATGTGGAATCCAAGCAGCTACAGCTCTGGTACTAGTAAAGCTGTATGTCATTAGTGGAGAGAGAATTGGGTTTATGATAGAGGCTGGGGAAATAATTTTTTTACTGCTGTTTATTTGGAGTAAATTGAAACTCATCCATGACCAATGTTGTATGAGCAGCCTGTTAGTGCAAGAGTCATTGTAGAGTTCATAAAAGCATTGCAGAGGTCGGTGTTTTTGTGTATGTTTGGAAGTGATACCATAGTTTTGAAGATTTACCATCTAGGGTAGTATGTAGGGGGGAGTTTCAAAGATAGATCTCTGGTGTCTGGGATGGAGTGCAGAGGGAGATGAGTCTGAAGGTAATGATACGGAGGAAGATGCCATTGTTTAGGAAAGCTCTGATTACAGTCACGTAAATAAGAATGGAATAAAGAAGGGAGGTCCCATGAAATGAAGCAGCTGAGGCATTTGAGGAGGTTTTAAACCAATGGTAGGCAACCTGTGGCCCGGGGGCAACTGCAGCCCTGGAAATGTTTTGTTGATCATTGCCCATGCACAGAGTTACCATGTTCGGCTGATTTCCGTCCATGTGGGTTTCTTCCTTACTGGAATGACTAGCGTTGCACAGACAACACAAGGGTGACAGAAGCAAGATGCATGCTGATTGCACACAACATTGACTGAGAGCTGTGTGCTCCATCTGCATCTAAAATGTAAATATTTGTTTTGTTTTTACCATTTGACGTTGATAGAACTATCAATATACAAGTGATTAACATTTTCTAAAATGGTCATGGAATATTTTGCGTCTATTTAATCTTATTCCTGGGGTGATGGTTAGTGAGCAAGCCCAATTTCAATCTTATGCCCTAATGAGATGAAGGAGGGTTACTCATGTGGCCCATTCATGAGCCTAGGTTGCCCATCACTCTTTTTAAGCACATCAAAGATTAAAAGGTTTTTGATGGTTTTCACGGTGACGGCAGTAACATTGACTAAGATGATTTTATGGTTATACCATGTAAACTCTGCTCTGGAAAGAACCTTGTCTCTTAGAAGAACAAAGAGGCCACGATGTACTCTGTCCATTGTCAAGAGGAATGACTGGGAAAGGTGAAAGAGGTAGCTATGTATAGTAAAGATTGGGAATATGGGCAGGATTTTGCTGCTGATTGGTCAGGCTATTGTGTTTGTAAAAGGTTGGGACATGTTAACATTCATACTGATTGGCTGACTGCACAGAATGGGCAGCAGTGTTCCTTGGGTAAGGGTAACCAGTTGTCACTGATGAGATGGTGTAGAATTGTTAGATCTCCATGGCCTCCCTGGTATGTCTCATACCAGTGTTTTGATGGATGGGATAAATTTAGAGTTGGACCATTGAATGTGGTGATTATTAAGTTGAATATGATTGATTGCTGACTTGACAGCTTTTGAAGCAGTTTTCATTCCTCGAGCCAATTGTGTTGGCTGTAGCCTTTTTCATCAAAGCCTGTGTATAGAGTGGATGAGGGGAGATAATGAACCACGGTAGAATGTCAAGATTTAAACCCTGTATCTCTGATATTGCAAGCTATGTTAAACATCTGGAAAAAGTTTGTTCTGACTCTTGGTTCTGTCTTCCAGAAAGCAGCCAGTTCCGATTTTGCTTTTGAATCATTTTCTGACTGGTGGATACTGTGGGATATTGTCGTAAAGTGGGTACAGTATGTTTCATTGAGTTTTCCACTCCCCACCCCTCGCAGGGAATTAGTTGTGGGTGTTCAACGCAAAGTTGCCATTTTGGGGAAGCAGTGGTTAAATTGTTCTGAACTGGAATTTTGTTGATGAGAGAGATAATACGTGATACTCCTTGAGAATGGAGGCAGATTTGGTTTGCAGCGTTGTGTTCAAATTGCAAATTATTTCTTGGCCATGTTGGTTGCTTTAAAAATGTTGACTTTAGCCCATGTGTTAATTATTAACCACGAATCTTTACAATACCGTAAGATTTACATCTAGTGAAAAAAGATTTTTTGCGAACAGCTGTAATCCAATTTTGAATAAGATGCTTTTGTTGTCTCAAGAAGCATGATGTACGTTTAAATGTTTCCTCTAATTAGCTACGAGAGGACAATTATAAGATTGCAAAATTCTTTTGTGTTTTTTGACAAAGCTGTGCTATCTGAGCGAAATGTAATTACTTTTCTCAATAAATCTCAATTTTAGTACTTCCAACGTTTAATTTAAATGGTTCTTTGATCTAGGTTTGCTGTAATTATGCAGAGTTTACACTCAGGGCTATGCTGATCCCTGATATTCTGCAAGGGAGGTATTGGTTTTTCCCCCTCAAATGAAAACTTTCACAAAATGTCATGTCTTCTTTGCCGTTGACAGGTGAATCATTCATATTGTAATATACAATCACCAAGAACTTTTTCGTTTCAATCTTTTTCGTTTCAATCTTTTTCTGTTTTTAAAATGGAAAGTAGCATAGCATTCCCAAGACTGACATTCTGAATGTAGGGAGGCAGAGTAGCCAACGACTGTTGAGTTATCTAGCATGCAATCAGAATCTAATTCCAAGTCCCTGAGCGAGTGAGTGGCAGATGCTAAGGCTGACATTTGTGCTTGCAGCTGCTCTGATTTAGAGTTAGTGGGCACTGGATTATCATTATGTGCATTGTATTTAAAAGATCAATATAGATGACACAGGCTAGTTTACCCATCTAGTTAATTCTCTGTAGAAATGTATTTTTATTTTTCTGCCCTCCCCCTAAATTGTAGCATTTAAATGACCGGTTCTTCTACCAGCATCACCTATTGGAGAACCATTTCAATATAAAAATCATTAGTGAAGAAGTGCTTCTTGACATCATCTTGAACTTATTTTAAACCTAGTCACAACAGGAGATCAATTTATTCACACTGTTTGTATAGTAGGCATAATGCATACATAAAATGAAAGACAGAAAAGCTTCAACTGGCTTATGACTGAGTCATGTTTAAACTCTATTGATTTGGCAGTATAGCTCAGCATTCTGTACGCTGCCCTACAATCATGGGCATTGTCAGCGTGTCTGCTATCATTCCTAGATCTTTTATCCTCACTCTAGTTTGATAGAGTTCTTCTGTATTTAATATATTTTTTAAAGCGAATGGCAGGAAAAGACCTACTAGTCTACCTCTCCCATCCTATGCATTTGTGATGTCTTGTGCGTATAGACACCCACCACTCACCCCAAAGAGCTATGAAATCTAGTAGAGACAGAAAAGCAGGTTATAACCCACTGTGTAAGATTTTCCATTTACATTCATCTGGCATTGGTCTGTCACTTGTAACTACTGTTTATGAATTTCCATTTTTGAGTAAAGCTCAGGTTAAGGAACAACAGCTTTAAAATGCTGATACTGTGGATTAAATAAAGACTTTCCTTATAATCTAGCCCTGCTGTATTTTCAGGATAATTGTAATTTAGCCTTTAAAAATTAGCTGCATTATGGCCACTAATCAGAACTCTTATTAGTATATTTGATCGTTGGAATATACCAGCAACTTGCTTTGATAGGCCATTAGATTAGTTCCACTGGTTGGCGCAACATCGAGGGCTGAAGGGCCTGTACTGCGCTGTAATGTTCTATGTTCTATATGGCCACTGTTTGACAGCTATTATATCAGAGAAGCGGTGCATCCTAGGACAATGTAGAGTATGAATGTGGGCTGTGCTAAGCATAGTATGTTTTTGATGCCAAAATATTACACGTCCTGTTTCTTCTTGCACCATAATTCTTGAAGATTATGATTGTCTTTTTGATTTGTATTCCAGTAAAGGAAGGACGTATTGAAACCAGTTATAGTGCCCTGATAGCCAGCTAGCTGAACTCTGCTTTTGAACATATGATTGTTCCTGGTAAATGCGCCACCATCAAGCTAGTCCATTTACCCAATCAATGAGTACAGATTCCTAAAACCTGTACAGTTGGAGACATGTTCATCGAGAGCAAAAGTTGTTTTTCAGAGCTGAGGGCTGAATGGAAATAAAATGGTACTAGATTATGTCATAATATTGAAGCCATTTTGACTACGTGCCAGTATTTGAGAATTGAGTATTTTTTAATGCACCTGGTTATTTCATTGTCTTGGACTTTCAGAAGTGCACATGTTTTCAACATTTGGAAACTTTGCTTTTTGATGCAAGCAGGCATATGGATATAACTTGTATGTTGAATTTTGTGAAGTTCAAGAATCTGTGTCCCTGGGCCTGCTTTGAAATGTCTAGTGTTCTATTGTTATGTTTGATTCAAAATTCAGAGTACTGAAGGCCGAGTGTTTAAAGGCCACTAGCTTTTCTTATGTAGTTCTTACTGTACCTCATTTGCTAGATTAACAGGCTCTGCTGTAACATGTGGCTGGAAGTTTAATCATGTTGAGCCAGTACAGAGGGTTTTGCTCTTAGATCCTAGCTATGTAAACAGTCCTGTACCTCAATGCTGAGGCTCTTCAATCTGATCAAACGGCAAACCTTACACTCCAGCCCAAAAACACATCGGTGGGATTTTGTAACTGCGCTCGTCCCAAAACTGGAAAATCCCACTTGAGGTCAACAAACTTTTCCATGGTCTGCCCCCCACCCTGCTCCAATTCCCATGGTGGGCAGGATAGTAAAATTTGCCCCAATCTGTGCAGAGTTATAATGCAAACACACCAATTTTTAAGAAATGTACATTTCACCCTGCATTACAGGAGCAGGATAATTCCTGTGTAATTTTATGATTTAAATGATTCATTGATCTAGTATTCTGATTACAAACTGGTTTGTTGGAGGGGTTCTTCAATTGGTGGCAATGCCCCAGGAGCGAGAGTGGAAAAAAGAGCCTTCATTCCTGTTAGTACTCTAGTTTCTCATGGAACGGTTTATTGGCTATCTGATGAGGTCTGCATCAAATTCAGTTGTATTGTCCAAATTTATCAAAAGGCTAATGCAAGTACTACCATCTAGCATTGTCTTCTCGATTTTATTTATGCAGGAGTGGACTCAAGTTGCATGTCTAAGCAAACAAAATTTTTCATTAACATTCTAATATTGCTGCTTTTCCTGAATGCTGTAACTGATTTAATGCACCAAAAGTGTAACCATGTCTTCAGTTGAGCGTAGTTTTGTCACAGATTCTCTTTTGGATGCTTTTACATGTATCAATTGTTACTACCTAAATTTGTCTGATACAGATGTGCTGATTTACCATCTTCAGCTTCTATGTCCATCAGTGGTGAAAAGGAAACATGCTGTTTTAAACCCATTAAATGTATGGAGTGAAATAGGGACAAGTTAATGGCTCAGCAGCCCATGAAATCTACAGGACTCAGACTGATTTGTTTCCTTTTTTTTTGAAAAAGGGAATCACTGTTTCTCCATGCTCTGAAGTGGTGCTTTGATATTATTTGTTACTATTTAACCATAGGAGAATTTGAAGAAAAGCATTTTGTTCATTAAAGTTTAAAATATGTGTTGCACAAGTTTTCTGTGGTGCATCTAAACTGTCCTAGTAGAATGGCTAGGATCAAACTCTGGGATTGTTGGCTTCTTGGTATGCTGTGGACTTGTGCATCCTTTTTTTTGTATTGTAAGTGTTGCTGGCTAGGCCAGCATTTATTGCCCATCCGTAGTTGCCCTTCAGAAGGCGGAGTTGAGCTGCCTTCTTGAATCACTGCAGTTCCTGAGGCGATGACGCACTCAGTGCTGTTTGGGAGAGAATTCCAGGATTTTGACCCAGCTTTAGTGGAGGAACATCAATATATTTCCAAGTCAGGATGGTGAGTGACTTGGAGGAGGACCTCCAGTGGTGGTGTTTCCAGGTAGCTGCTGCCCTTGTCCTTCTAGATGGTAGCAGTCGTGGGTCAGGAAGGAGCTGCCGAAGGAACCTTGGTGAGTTTGTGCAGTGCATCATGTGGATGATGCACACTGCTGCTGCTCATTGTCAGTGGTAGAGAAAGTTAAATGTTTTTTGTGGATAAGGTAGCAATCAAGTGGGCGGCTTTGTTCTGGATGGTGTTGAGCTGTACTCACCCAGACAAGTGGAGAGTATTCAATGACTGTTCCTTGCACCTTTATAGATGGTGGACAGGCTTCGAGGAGTCAGGTGGTAAGTTATTCACTGTAGAATTCCTAGTCTTTGAACTATTCTGGTAGCCAGTTTTTATATGTCCAGTTGAGTTTACGGGTAACCCCCAGGATGTTGATAGTGGGGGATCCAGCAGTGGTAGTGCCATTGAATGTCTAGAGACAATTTAGATTCTCTGTTGTTGGAGATAGTCATTACCTGGCACTTGTGTGGCATGAGTGATACTTGCAACTTGTCAGCCCAAGCCGATCCAGGTCTTGTTGCATTTGGATATGACTCCTCTGAAACAGTTCATGAATGGCACTGAACATTACGCAGTCATCAGTGAACATTCTGATGGAAGGAAGGCCATTGATGAAGCAGCTGGAGATGGTTGGACTTGATGCCCAGGCTTGAATTGCTAGATCTGTTCGAAGTCTATCCTAATATTTAGCATGATTGTAGTGCCACCAACACAATGGAGGGCATCCTCAATATGAAGATGGGACTGTGCGGTAGTCAGTGTTGTGAACAGGTGCACCTGCAGCAGGCAGGTTGGTGAGGTCAAGTATGTCTTTTCCTCTGCTGTAGTCTCCGTTTAGCAGCTGTATCCTTTAGGACCCAAACAGCTCAAGTCTGTGGTGGTACTACGAAGTAAGAAGCCTCACAGCACCAGGTTAAAGTTCAGCAGGTTTATTTGGTAGCAAACGCCACTAGCTTTCGGAGCGCTGCTCCTTTGTCAGGTAAGTGGGGAGTTCTGATCACGAACAGGGCATGTAAAGGCACACGCTCAGTTTACAGAATACTGATTAGAATGCGAGTCTTTACAGCTAATCAAGTCTTAAAGGTGCGGACAATATGAGTGGAGATAGCATTAAGCATAGGTTAAAGAGGTGTGTGTTGTCTCCAGACAGGACCATAAATGAGATGTTGCAAGCCCAGGCAAGTCACGGGAGTTACAAATAGTGTGACATGAACCCACGATCCCGGTTGAGGCCGTCCTTGTGTGTGCAGAACTTTCTGCTCAGTGACTCTGCGCTGTCGTGTGTTGTGAAGGCTGCCTGGAGACCGTTTACCTGATGATCAGAGGCTGAATGCCCGTGACCACTGAAGTGTTTGCCAACAGGAAGAGAATAGTCTTGCCTGGTGATTGTCGAGCAGTGTTCATTCATCTGTTGTCATACAGTCTGCATGGTCTCCCCAATGTACCATGCCTCAGGACATCCTTTCCTGCAGCGTATCAGGTAGACAACGTTGGCTGAGTTATAAGAGTGTGTACTGTGTATCTGATGGATGGTATTCTCATGTGAGATGATAGCATCCATGTCGATGATCCAGCATGTCTTGCAGTGGTTGCTATGGCAGGATTGTGCGGCGTCATGGTCACTGTTCTCCTGAAGGCTGGGTAGTTTGCTGCAGACAATGGTCTGTTTGAGGTTGTGTGGTTGTTTGAAGGCAAGATGTGGGGCCTTGGTGAGATATCCATCTTCATCAGTGACATGTTGAAGACTCTGGAGAAGATGTTGTAGCTTCTCTGCTCTGGGGAGCATCTCCAAGGCGGCCTTAACGACACATGACAGTTTCTGCTCAACGACTCTGCACCAATAGCCAAGTTCCACACACATGAGAATGGCCTCAACCGGGATCTTGGGTTCATGTCACACTATTTGTAATCCATGACTTGCCTGGGCTTGCAACATCTCACTTACTACCATGTCCGGAGACAATACACATCTCTTTAACCTATGCTTAATGCTATCTCCGCTCATGTCTGCACCTTTTAAGACTTGATTAGCTGTAACAACGCATATTCTAATCAGTATTCTGTAAACTGAGTGTGTGTCTTTGTGTGCCCTATTTGTGATCAGAACTCCCCACTCATCTGATGAAGGAGCAGTGCTGTGAAAGCTAGTGGTGTTTGTTACCAAATAAACCTGTTGGACTTGAACCTGGTGTTGTGAGACTACTTACTGTGTTTACCCCAGACCAACGCCGGCATCTCCGCATCGTGGTCCTGCTAAGCCACTCTTGGTATTGAACATTGATCTCCCACTAGCAGTACGTTCTGCACCTTTGCCGCCCTCCGTGCTGCTCCAAGGGTGTTCAACATGAAGTACTGATTTGTCAGCAGTGGGGGAATGGTACATGATAATCAGCAGCAGGTAACCTTGTTCATATTTGACCTGGTGCCGTGAGACTTCATGGAATCCAGAGTCAATTTTGAGGATTCCCAGGGCAACCCTCTGGGAGTACTGGGCCTGTCCTGTCAGTGGGTGTACCCAGGAACGATGATGGTGGTGTCTGAGACCAAAAAAAGTCGATTGTCATGCGAAAAAGACTCAAGAGGCCAGGGGTTAATTCATTAAGCCTTGAAAACATAGTCTCTACCTGTAAAGTTGTACATTTTGTTATTTTTAATATGTTAGAGCAGAATCTTGGAAAATAGGTTATTTGCAACTTGGGAGGGATTTCTCCATAATGCAGGGTAAGAAACGAGATGTAAAACTGTACAATCCCTGATTGGAAGATATAATCACTGTTTGTTTATATAGGCTGTTGCTGCGCACAGAAATTTGTAATGGGATTGCCTGTAGATATAGGTACTGTAATATACAGTTCACTGTGATCGGGGACCTTTTCCAATGTTGAATTAGTTGCTAGGTCTGTGGGAGTGGCCTAACTTATTTGGCCTCTTGTGTTCATTTTTAATATCATCTGGTTCTTATGAAACACTGGCATTTTATGGCACAGCTTATTTCTTTCTATAGATGAAGCCTGACTTGCTAAATGTTTTCTATTATTTTTTGTTAGCTTCAGATTTCGCAGTGGACTATTTTGGAGTAAGGTGTGATTGAATGAACATGTGTGCTGAAAATCCATTATAAGAACATAAGAACATAAGAACATAAGAAATAGGAGCAGGAGTAGGCCATCTAGCCCTTCGAGCCTGCCCCGCCATTCAATAAGATCATGGCTGATCTGTCGTGGCTCAGTTCCACTTTCCCGCCCTCTCCCCATAACCCTCAATCCCTTCTCTTATCAAAAACCCATCAACCCGCTTCTTAAAAATATTTAGCGAGGCAGCCTCCACCACTTCAACGGGCAGAGAATTCCAGAGATTCACCACCCTTTGAGTGAAGAAGTTCCTCCTCAACTCCGTTCTAAACCGCCTCCCCTTTATCTTGAGGCTGTGCCCCCTAGTCCTACTGTCTTTTTTGAGCGGGAAGAGTCTCTCCACCTCTATCCTATCCATCCCATTCATCATCTTATACGTCTCAATGAGATCTCCCCTCATTCTTCTAAACTCTAACGAGTACAAGCCTAGTTTATTCAGCCTCTCCTCATAGCTCAATCCCCTCAACTCCGGTATCAGCCTAGTAAACCTCCTCTGCACTCCCTCCAGGGCCAAAATATCCTTGCGCAGGTGCGGCGCCCAAAACTGCACACAGTACTCCAGCTGATTCTGTTTAAGCAAACTAGCTTTTTTTATTTGAAGGAAGATTCTAGCTCGCTCTCTTCCAGTTGGTTAAGGCACTGACCAGTTTGGTATTTGCAAACCAGGAAGATTTTCTTATTGCCGTTAGCACAAGACGCTTAGAAAGGACACAAACAGCCAGGGTTTGCAATCATGATCCAGTCACCCTTGCTGGAACCTGAAGGAGAGATGCTCCCCGTTGTGAAGCTTTTGACAGTTGAATAGCCTGTTGATGTTGCTTGTATGAGATATTGGAGAGTAGTGAGAATCTCTGAAACATTATTCCAGCAAGTACTAAGACCTTGGGGAACAGGTGGGATAAAAATTGGAATGAGGTGGTGAGAGGACTGCGGGGAAGGCGTGGAAATACTGCACGCTCAGCGCCTCTCAGTCATGTTGATCATAAGTCTTGACAATTTGAGTAGAATGACTAATTTGGGAGAGGGAAGATTCTGGAGAGGAAGCATCGATTCATGGGAAATTAAACTGCAATGTGTTTTAGTTCATCTTTTGCTTCCAAGGTCAAAGCAAAAAAGGCAGAGACCCAAAAACAAGTCTGCTGTCCTCTTGGCAGAAGTTTTGATGTATGCTGTGGGACCCTGAACTATAAAAAAAACTACATGAACTGAAGCACTCAAACTCTGTTTATAGACCAGTGAAAGACTGGTGCAGACAGAACTAGAAAATGCTGGAAACACTCAGCAAGTTTGGAACCACATCTAAAATGAGAAGTAATTGTCCAATCCTTCAGTAGTCTCCTTCTCTCAACCCTGCATTTTGATGAAAGACAATGCCAGAAAATGTGAACTGTCAGATCTTTCCACAGATGCTTTGTGTTTCCACTGTTTTGAGATTTATCAGTATTTTCGTTACTTATCCTGACAATCACACAATCCTTCCTCCTCTGCCCACCATCCCTTCTAATGCTCAAATTGACCCCTGCCATACTGTTGCAAATTTTGGGTGGGAAATGGAAGCTATATAATGTTCACCAGCCTGGATTAAAAGTGCGACTGTTTTGAATATTTGGTACATTTGTAACTTAAATTATAATTGAAAATTGTCCATATTTGATTTAATGTTAGTTTATTGGGGCAAGCAGTTGGTCAGCTTCAATGATCTTTTATTAAAGCCGTGGCATTTGTATACAACACGATAATGGTGATCTCTTGTGGGAGGTTGTGCCATGTCAAATGACCTGCCCTAGTTATTCAAACAAGTCACTACACTGGAGAGTGAAACTTTGGTTTACAATGCTTATTCCTGTTCTGCGCTGTACTTTTTATTTCTTTAATGGTGCTTCGTACTCAATGGATTACACTGCTGTGCTCCAACAATGTAGTTTTTTTACACAAACCTTAAAGTTATCTAGGTGCACCAGTTTGTGTGCTTGTTTTCTCTCTTTTTGTTCTCTTCCTGCCTGTTCAATTGCTTTCATTGTGGCTGGCTATTGGAGAGTTGTACCATGTCAATTTTGAAGGGTGTCGAAATTAAGGTCCTGTAGAAAATATGTCAGCGTTAAGTTAAATCTACTTGTATATTGTGCAAGTCAGGCAGCTGCCTGAGAGTAAACATGTCGGGATTTTCTATGGGTAAAAGTGGTCCTGGTAAAATTAGGCCTGGACAGGACCAGCATGTTTATGACTGTCATCTTTTAGTGCAGGTCTTGGTAAGGTGACTGTCAGCTTCTCCATATAATTCCTAAATTACAAACAGCAACATTTTCAATTTTGCCAAGGAATGTCCTTACTGTGGGAAAAATGATTTGAAAAAATAAACTCAAGAATATGTACATGTGTTAGTTTTATTGTCCAGTTTTAGCTAACTTTACCATATTCTCTTTCACGAATGAGCTGGTGAGTTGAACTTCAGCCAAGTTGTTCTGTTCCTTGTACAGTTGGAAGTAATTCACTGAAAAGAGGTTCCAGATTCACTTATAATTATTTTTTCCACTTGTGATTACTCAATACATTTTTGGATTCGTATGGTGATTCACATTTCTCAATTTAGGTAGAGAAAGAGAAACTTATCAAAGTTACTCATCCCTAATGAAAAGGCAAGGTGTTTTTTTTTGTTGTCATCAGTGGCGCAGAGCTTCCATTATTATATAAGGTCTCAAGCCTCTCAAACATCTCAAAGTCTTTGTGCTGTTCAGCATTTAAGACATTCCAAAAGCAGACTAGTCTCCCAGATGTCTTAACAGGGCAGTTTTACACTTTGAAGGCTAAGACATTTCAGAAACCCCTAATGAATAACTGAGGCTCCATTCCCAAACAAACAAACCAGCTAATCTAGCATGCAATGTAATATCAAACCATACTGTAATGTAAAACGCGTATCTGGGGTGAAGGTGGTGGGGGTTAAAACCAGTTCAACGGGTATATCTGATTTCCAGTTAAAGCTTGTTAAAATAATTTTTTTGCAAATGAAAATTGTCTGTTGGGAGCATTGGCTTGTCAGAATCTAGTTATGTCAAATGGTTGAATACTGCATCCAAGGTTCCAACTGTGCCTGAATGTTCTGTCTTCTTCTTCATTCTGAACTAGTTCAAAGTCGATTATTTTGCAAAAATGAATATACATTTTGAAATTCAGGGATTTGAGGCTTTGCCTCTGTGGAATTTCTGCTTGTAATTTAGAAATTATGTATATATGGAGGAAGAAATGTCAGCTGCTTTGCCAAGACCTGAACGAACAGTGACACCCAGACGTGTTGATTCGATCCAGACTTGGTTTTACAGGGATGTCCCATTATCACTTGGAAAGAAAATCCTGGCAACTGAGCGGAATACAGGATTGAAGACTTGCCATTCTTTGTGTAGCACTGAGGCACAGACTTGTACTGAG
Source organism: Carcharhinus amblyrhynchos (assembly GCF_965287045.1). Lineage (NCBI taxonomy): Eukaryota > Metazoa > Chordata > Chondrichthyes > Carcharhiniformes > Carcharhinidae > Carcharhinus > Carcharhinus amblyrhynchos. The sequence continues at coordinate 69,115,050 of NC_137337.1, read as the reverse complement.
TTAGCCGGTGTCAGCTGGCTTCACCTTTCCATGGGAAGTAGGAAAAGACGTGGCTATGTTATCTTCCTCTGCCACCTTAATTACTCACTACTGCCACGCCTCCCCACTACCCTTCCACTACCTCAAGGTGAATAAGTAATGTTGTTGGAAGAATTTGTGTGTCTGACTTTGATTACCAATCTATTCAACGGTTTCAGCCTGCGTAGTATGAATGATTTTGATGGCACCAAGCATCAGTTTCTCAGGGCAAGTGTTCATGATATGGATGACGGTCTAACTTGGATGACAGTCACAATTTGAGCAGTTTCTCGTGTTCTATCTGGAGAGCAAGTAACCACATCTTCCACGATCTGCTCTCAAGCATTTTGAGGCTTGTTCATATTTTCCGTGGTTGGTTGAAACCTGGGACTTCACCAGTTGAGTCAGTTTCCAAGTTACAACTGGTGATATTTGCAGTCAGCCAGAAGGTGCCCCTCCAGGGGTGAGGCTGCCAGTTCTTAGGGTTGGAGTGTGTTCTGGTATAGTATATTGGATTTCAAGCAAGTGTATTTTTTTTGGGATCCTGTATTAGTGGGAGTTTTTTTAAGCTGTTAACTGATGATGTTTTTTGAGGATGATTTTCTTGTGGACATCAGTGTTCAATATCTGCTAAAACAGAAGATAACTTGAATTCCGTTGGTCTCAACATTCCAGGAATCATGACTTCTTGGAGGAGATGGTTACTAGCTTTGTGTTGCAGCTCCTGCACCAGGTTGAGCTGCAGTACTCCTCTGTTGGATAGGCCAGGAGGAATGAAACAGTGCCTATTGTGTTGGTTCTGCTGCCCCAGGTGCACCCACCAGTTTAAAAATGAGATTTACTCTGTCTTAGTCTTGGCTCTGTGTTTAGGAGGTGTTGCTGCTGGGTCAGTGAGTGATGCCAAGATATTTTGAAGTTGGGTTGAGTGAATGGTCAGCCACAGAATTCGGCATGAAGTTCTACCTAGCCTTCAAAGTTGTTACAGTGGCAGCTGAAACAACAGTCTGGTCAAATTCTCCATCTTCTGAGGTAGGCTTCCAGAGAACATTGACCTTCAATGATTTCTCAACCTGAAGTTCTTTAACCTGTAAACTAGGGCCACATGATCAACATATTAAAGGGCCCTGACTCTGTGGGAGGAAGGTTATTGCATGTGTTGAAGAGAGCCAGTGTGAGAACTGATCCCATGGGAAAGCCTATTATTAGTTGTGCACAGGTGGCTGATTTGATCTCAAGTGCACATAGAATACTCTGTTGCAGGTCATGGAATTGATAAGTTGGGTCAACCAAGCTCTTGGTCTAAGCAATAAAAACCCACTATATAATTGATTCTCAGGGATAACAAAATGAGAAATAGTAAAAAGAATGTACAAGCTCAAAACTGAAGGTCTAAGCTGGAGGGGGTAGGGGGGTAGAAAAATGAGCTACTCTCAAAAAAAAAACCTGTCTGACAGAAATTCAGCTTTCAGCCAACACTGGCCATGGAGGACCACAAGCCCTTGCAAGTAGGGATGGCTAGACATACAACCTAGCCACCATCAAAGCTACAGAAGACCAAAATTCAGGTAACTTCCAATTCCACTCCATTGAAGTAAATTAGCTGAACATCAAGTGCTTACAAGTCACCAAATAACTTGTGGCCCAGCATCATAAGACCTTCTGCAGCACAACTAGCCATCTACAGTGGCAACTTCAACAGTCAATATTATGCGGGTCTTAGCAGCGATGCTGTGGAAGAACATCTGACAGACTGGATCTCTGTACGCGTAGATCAGGCACAATGTGAAATGGCCTGGCACATTCCATTGTGCAAGGTGGAAGGAGTAGTATTCACCTGATGTTTATTTCACGACCTATAATGGCAGCTGTTAACTGCTGATGTGCTCAGGAAACATATTGTCCATTTTCCCTTGCACAACATCACCCAACACCTCCCAAACACAGCACGTGATGATTTACATTAGCCTTGACCATCAATAAACTCAAAGCTGAAATTTGCAGAATGGCAGTGAGGATGCCTACAGTAGATAAACTACCATTAATCAGATCTTGCTCTTTCCTGAAAGCTTTACGTGACAGACAATCATCAGATTTGCTTGCTAGTGTCTTAGTGAAACTTTCATCCCTTGCTGGACCCTGTAGCAACAAGTGGCCCAGAGTCAATACCGATGCCATTTCTTTGTGGCTTCTAATTAACTCTAAAGATACCAGTCAGCAGGGAAGATATGTGGATGGTATAAGTTGTCTTGATGCTGTCTCTCAAGACTGCCCCAGAGCAGACAGGCTTCTTGAGGCCTTGCATGAGGAAGTGGACAGTGTCCTGACATCAGCCAAGTCTGCCAAAGCAACAGGAACCAATGGGATTTACCCAGAATTCCGAAAGAATATTGGTTCAGAGGGAAGGAAATGGCTAGCAAAACTGTTTACCAACTTTGACAGCATAGGCACTATTTCAAATATCTGCCGCCAATCCAGGGAAGCCACTTGACCCATGCAGCTAACACCTTGTTGTCTTGCTGTCAAGGACATGCAAGGTCTTGGAATGCCTCCTGCTAAACAGACTGGAGTCTTTTCTCTCAAGCAGCCACACCAGCAGGCAGGTTTTCACACAGCCTGCAACTGCTCCAAGCATATCCTGACACTGACCTCACATACTGAAACTGGTTTCCAGGAAGGTCTGAAGACAGTAACTGCCTTTGTTGACATATCCTCTGTGGTGCGCAGGCATGCTGCTGAAACTCGATTATCTGCTGTGTGAAAGCCCTACAACTTGGTTGAGTTACATTCGGGCAGTTAGTGGCCGAGGGAACCAAACCTCAACTTGAGTCAGTGCCTTCAGCTACATTAAAAGACAGAAAATTAGCTGTGGGGGATGGAATGGTGTGGTCAACATGTGTAATAGAGCTGTGTTTGCAAACTGTCTTTTTGATTTCTCATTGGGGATTTGAAAAGAAACAAAATGACTGGATGGTTTAACGGGCACTGCATCTTCAGGAAATTACAGCTTCCCAACGTCCAAGCAGCAAGTAAAGGCAGTATATAAATCATGCCAAAATTATACTGCTAGCCACATCCCTGAGTCAGTAAACAGACCTCTTGGCCTTTGTTCAGTCAAATATAGTCTGTGTGCAATAGTGAAGGTTCAAACAACAGTCAGTGCTTTTGGAGTTACCTTGTGTGAAACTGAGTCACAACAGTAGTTTGATTTATTGCTGCAATATCCTGAAATCACATGATTTACTCCTGGAAAAAACAACAAAAATTCCCAAAGTAAATTTGAAAGCATTTCCAACCGTACAAGGCTTCCATGTAAAATATATTCCTTTTTTTTGATTGATTGGAGCAATATTAACATTTCTGGGGGCACAGTGATTGCATTTTTATTGCTTTAAGGTCTTAACGGTTGTTTAGGCCATTCTTTTTTGTTAAATTTGAAATCATTAAAGAATTTTAGAAAAATAACTGCTGCTCGTGTCACCTTTGACTGATCAGTTGTGCTACTTACTGCCATGTCTAGTGCCAGTCTCAGCAAATGGCTTGATAGTGTTGTCCCACTTGCCTGATTGGCTTAAGTAGATTTTTTTGTTCAGTTATCTGCTGATTTTATTTCAAGTATCTGGCAACGGTGAATAAGGAATCCACGGAAATCCAATTAGTCATTGAATTTTTATTGAAAAGCAACAACTAAGAACCAGGGTTGTATCAAAACAAACAAGTGAAATCATAACATTTTTTTCCCCAAGTTGCATCCATTTGCTGTTTTTTCACTTGGGGTAGTTGCATCTCATTTCAAAACTTACTCTTAGGCCACTAGGTACTATCGGCACCGACAATTTGAGTTATTTACAAATTAATCAGAACTTTATACCTGAAGTGTGGTCTGTGAAGTTCCAAGGAACACAAGCCAAAAAAGGCTGGGCATCCTTGATCTAAACTGTTGTTTAAAGTTGAATTAACTTGCTTTGTTGTCATGAACGATGCTGTTGGAGACTGAAACCAATGACTGCCTACCGAATGTTTGAAGGTGAGAAAGTAGCCTTCCCCAATGGTGAATGTCCAATAACAAGTGGGGGGAAGGACACAATGATCTGTCCTTTTATAGGAAAGAACCAAGTAGGCAAATACTACTGCAGATATTCTGAGTGAGGCTCATTCGTATCTTTCAGCGTCAGTAAGGCATACAATTTTTTGATCTCGTGTCAGCATCGGGTAAACACTGTGGAAATAGACATACTGATTTTAATGAATTCCAACAGATCTGTGCTAAGAATTTAGGAATTTTATTTTTAGGGTCATGGTAGAGAATCTTCAAACATGGGTGAATTTAGTTCTAGTGGGATGGTAAAATGCTAAAAATCCTTGAACCTAAACTTGAATCTGCTAACTGCTGGTGTTAATGGAGGTGGGATGGAGTGATGGGCAGCCAACCTATTCCCAGGAGGCAGATAGCTTATTTTAAATATATTATTCAGGCTGTTGGCCTCATGATTTTGCTAAATTTTAGGATTAATCCTGGACAGCCAGATCCCATATCCTTGCTTTTGTACTCCATGTATCTATTTATAAAACCAAGGATCCCATTTGATTTTTAAATTGCCTTGTCAGCTTATCCTGCCACCTTCAAAGATTTTCAAAGACCAATTCAGACTGGCTGGTTAAAGATGGTTCTGTGCTGTAAAGATTGTCGTGTTGAACTGTAATAATTTTTAAATTAAACTATTAGTGGTTAGAAGGTCCCAGGTTAGATTCCTTCACTGTGTGGCGTTGGCTGCACATGTTCAGGGCAGCAGCTGTGTTGGTGGCCATATATTGACCCCTGCTGTGGGTGTTGATGGAGGATTAGAATTGGCTATAATGTTGTTCCAGTTCTCACAAACAGTTGGCACTGCATGTTAAACCCATATGTGAGGGTGGCTTCCCTCCTGGGGAGGCACCAAAGGGTGATTTGGCACAGCTGGAACTGTTCTCCCCTGTGAGTCCACCTTTTAGAGAAAAGGAAATAAATTGCCTGAATATTTGGATTTGTTAATTTTGAATATCTGACCATTTAACAAATTAAGATCTGTGTAGAGATTGCCTAAAAGGCCAGTTGAATTCAGCTTTGATAAATTTGTATTTGTGTAATCTGTAGCTCGGCTGTGAAAAACAAAGCCGTTTTGATTGGAGAGCTTCCAAGTAATTGTCGCGATTTTGCTTTTTTTTTGTTTCCTGTGTGTTTAAACAGCTGCCTGTCAAAATCTGCCAGTGTGCAAGTAGTTGAGGTAACACAATGTTTTGAAACTGGCTGGGTCTGTGGAAAAAAGTGCAAAGGCTTTAGGGATGCAGGCCTCTGGATCCAGTTGGGATACTTTTACCCAACTGCTGTGGAACCCTTCAGTTCCTACCGGAAAATAGCTCATTTCCTGTACCTTTTTAAGTGGTATGCTGTCACCTTTTGCATATTTGGCATTTCCATTCCACTCAGTGGAAGAAATCTTAAATAGACACTCTTCATTTGAAGCAGTTTGTGTGGCAATTGGTGATGGTACGTAATAATGGAAATGGTTGTGATAGCTTCTGCTGTACACATACTGAATTTTACTGCAGTTGGAAATGATTTCCCCATACTTTGCATCACCAAACAATTGTAATGAATTGCTCCCCTGTTCAAACAGCTTTTTCTGCAGAATAAGGTATTCCTTTAATGGTACATTTAAGCATGAAGCAGTAAAATTGCTAGAAACCTTTTACTAGTTTGTCAGACAAATGCTCAAGGTAAAAAAAAGCTGATTTTGTTCCACATAAAGGTCTCCTATCCACTTGATCGTAAACATAAAATCTCTCTAACCAGTTCCTTGCCCTTATCCGTTATCCCCTTCATGATCCTACCTGTACAGGTGAGTGCCATGCTGTTTGTTGGCGCTGGCATCACAGCCAAAACTGCCTTCATTCAACAAGCAATTCCCAACCTTGCACATTGGGAGTGGGATTTTCTCTTTCCATGTTCCCTAACTCTGGGGCGCTGATGCTAATTCTTGTAACACCATCGCTATTTCAGTGTACACTGGCTGCAGTATTACACAGGCTATTGAATCTGCGACCTAACAGCTAGTTGCTGTGTAAATTTACTGCTATTGGAGAAACTTGAAATGTTGACTTAATTTATCAATGGTGAGGATAAAGTTGCTGAGAGGAAGATTTGAGAGTATCTGTTTGCCCAGTTGGTTGTCAATAAACAATCAAATTGTTACTTTGTAAAGTGCAGACTCTCTATTGGAGGTGGCATGTTGGTATTTCACTGAACTGATTTTAAAAACTGCATGTTTTGCTTCTTTGATTCTCTACAAGCCTTTTTCCCAATCGTGTCATCTTCGGGTAATTTAGAATGAAGTTCCTTCACCAGACTTCTTTCTGTATCACCTGCCCAATTTATCTAAAAACTTTAGAACAAAGATCAGCACAGTGCTAGAACAGGCCTTTTGGCTTGTCAAGCCTGTGCCAACACATCCCTAAACTAAGGATATTTTGCCTCCATGTTGTCCATATCCCTCTATTTCCTGCCTATTCATGTATCTGTCAAGATCCCTCTTAAATATTGCTATTGCGTCTGTTTCTACCTCGTCCTCTGGCAGCACATTTCAGGCATCTACTATTCTCTGTATATATTTAAAAAAAAGCCTCTCGTACCTCCTTTAAACTTTCTCCCTTTTGCCTTAAAACTATGATCTCTAGCAATTGACATTTTCACCCTGGGAAAATGACTCCAATTATCCTAGTCTTTCATAATTTTGTCCCTCTCACATTCAAGTGAAAACAAACCAAGTTTGTCCAATCTCTCCTCAGGGCTAATACCCTCCAAACCAGGCAATATCCTCATAGATGTTTTCTGTACCCTCTCCAAAACCTCCATGTCCTTTTGGTAGTGTGGCGACCAAATGTGGCCTAACTAAAATTTTATACAACTGATACATGACTTGCCAATTTTTTGATCTATGCCCTGTCTGATGAAGGCAAGTGTGCCAAATGCTGCCTTGGTTACCATATCCACTCAAATTGAAAACGCAAGTGAGAATAAATGGGGCAACCAAGCTTGCTCCCTCAGTATTTGAGCATGCAGTGGCCAAATCCACTATTGTGCCTAGTGGATTATATGAAGATGTTACTCTGGTATCTGTTGTAACTGTAGTATTTGCCAGTTCATAGCCAAGACCTGTGGTCCTAATATCCTCTGTTACAGTGCTCCAAATCATCTTTTGATTCATGGATTGTAAGGGGGAAGGATGAGAGAAGATGTGGAGATTTTGGAGAGTGTACAAAAAAGGTTTACCAGGATGTTGCCTGGTTTGGAGGGTATTAGCTATGAGGAGAGATTGGACAAACTTGGTTTGATTTCACCTGAATGTTGGAGGCAGAGGGGTAAAATTATGAGAGGCAAGGATAATCGGGGTCCTTTTTTCCAGGATAGAAATGTCAATTACTAGGGGGCATTAGTTTATGGTAAAAGAGGGAATGTTTAAAGGTGACATAAGAGGCAAATTTTCTCTCTGCACAGGATTGCCAAAAACTGTTCACTTTTTAAAATTGCCATTGAAACAAATTCTATATTATGGAGGCTAAAGGAAATCTTGAGCTGTTTCCAGTCCCAAGTACTTTTTTTTGTGGCCCTGTGTACAACTGGTGCCCCCTTCAGCCCCATTTGTTCCACAAGTGAACAAAAAATAAGGCAACTGTCTGAAATGTCAGTTCTGTTTTTTCCAGTGATATCCACTGTTGGGGTTGGCTAGAAACAGTGCATATACTGGCTTGAGTGTTTTCATTTAATCTCATTGAACAAAATGTGCTGGTTAAAGTCAGGCTCCTTAAATAGATTGCCACAGCTTCTGTAAATTTTAATTGTGCTGTCCATCCTTCTGCTCCTCTGTATCCCATATCCCCAAATATGTTGAGGTAAAATGAGGTATGAAGAATGAGTTGTATGCTACATGGAAACAAGGTATTTAACTCAATAAAAGAAAAGCACTTTGTGGTGGGAGCGGGCATCTGGATGGGTACATGAATAGAGGGATACAGACCAAGTAAGGGCAGAAGGATTTTTTAGTTTCGTTAGGACATCATGATCAGCACTGGCATGGAGGATTGAAGGGCCTGTTCCTGCACTGTACTTGTTCTTTGCCTATGCTTTCTTCACCACACTGGGGTCTCCTTTTTTATCTTTGCTTATCCCAAAATCAGGCCATTTATGGTGGAAAATCTTTATATAACATAACTGCATTAGCCTTTCGTATTTTTCTGTGCATTTAAAGTAAACTATATCCTTTGGATTATCGTTTAGTTTTGTAGGCCTCTGCTATAATATTGACTTCTGCTAAACGCTTAACCATCTGTGCTTCTGTATGTGAATGACAGTGGAGAATTTCTGTTAAGGAACTTGTTTTATGTTTTCTCTGGTGGGATCACACAGTGATTCTTGTTTTCCATCTTAAATTTCAATCCCGACTATCAGGAAATCTTTAAATCCTAAAGAGTGGCGTCTGTAATTTTGAAGTTGGGCTGTAAAAACAATTTACAGGCAACAATTCAAGAAGAAATTACTTTGGCATCCCTCTCCGTTTTTATTCTGGGTGGTGGATAGTTTTGCAGCTCGTTGATTTTGTAACATCAGTACTTTTTGCCTTGTAGTGTGGTCTGGGGACTTGCTGATATTACCCAAATGCATTGTTGGCTGCTCCCCAGGTAACTGCACAGACCATTCTGGTCTCCTACTGGAGCTGACATTTTCTATTGAGCATTCCCAGTTTCTCTTGTTGAAAGCAGTCTGTCAATATAGGCAAGAAAAATAATTGCCTATTACCAGCCTTTATGACTTCTTTCCAGACCAGAAAAAATGCTATTGGAGCAGAGATGGAGCAAGTTGAACTGGTTGATGTGGGAAGTCTGGTTTTGGTGGCCCAAAATAGAAACTCCTTGCAAAATATTTTCTTCGCTCTCCTTAACTTTTTTAAATATCCTGATTTAGCTGGTAATTTTTTTAAAAATTTATACATGGATCAGTTTGATCCTCATGAAAAACAAAACATTTGAAGAAAATCAGTTCATTATGGCATTTATACTGATATCGTGTTTGATCAACTGGTTTGGATTTGGACTAATTTAATTACCCTGTGGAAATGCTATCAAGTTTTTTTTTGTATTCTGATTATCCAGCAACCTTTTTAAAGGAATTTAGCACTTTTTTGCCTCTGCTGTGAGGTTTCTACATTGTTAAAACTAGGTCTGTAGGACCTTGGCTTAAAATATAAAGGGTACTCAGTATTTCAAATATGATCTGAAAATGGTGCAAAAATTTCATTCAGTACTTGAACCCAATAATATTAACTGTATTAAATTGATTTAATGAACAGAGTCGTCTTTTTTTAGAAAAGATTTGGTATGCTAGAAGATCAAGAAGATCCTTGGGATGGGGGTGGGATTGGTGTGAACTGTAACATGATGTAGGTGTGGGAGTAGCAATGTTTTCAAGAGCTCTGATGCTACTCAACTTTTAATCCATTTTTTTATCCTGATGCACAACCCACAATTATCTATCTGACTCTGGTTGTCTATAATTTATGTTCCTGGAAGGTCTTGGCTGAACTTGGCAAAACATTCCTTGTTTCATCAATGCAGTCAGACGACGGGGCTAGGGTCCTGTTTGCAATGGTAGTTTAATTGGTGAGCGGGCCCATGCTTCGGTGATGCTGTTGACATTGTGATGAAGGTCATCTTCATGAGTCAACTTCTGGATGACTATCTTGGCTACTCCAGCACAGATTTTTGGTGCTGATATGATGAACAGCTAGATATCCTAAATAGAAAGGATGAAGGGGAGAACAGATTCCTGTCAGTTGAGAGGGTGACTTCCTTTGTGAAGGCTCACCTTCAGTTCTTGAAAATCCAGCTACATGGCATGCCAAACATGCTGGTTGATTCGCGGGGGTGTGGCCAGAGGAGGAGTATCCATGTCATTGATCTCCCGAGAGAAGATGAGGCTGAATGTGAGAACTGGCTACTACGCTTTCACAATGTCGACTCAAGAACTGGGTGACTAGAGTTCAATGAAGCACATTGTATCCAGTTTTTGAGACCTCAGCTTGGTTGAAGACTCCAACCATTTATCTTGCATTATTTTGTCCTCCGAGCTTGAACGGAAAGGTTGGAGGTGGCTAGACATGTCAGGTCTTTGCAACCCGCCAGAGCCTAGGTTTTTCTTCAGGGCTTCAGGATTACAACTTGGCAGAGGTGTAGAGGTTTTGCTGAAACTTGAATCTTGGATGTTGCTTGATGTTCCTGTCACGTCTTTGGCCTTTTTAAGCTCCAAGAATGGTGTATTATCCTGCTCTTCGTTAATCTTGAATTTTGTTCCCTTGTGATTATACTCCTGATTTATGTGATTTTGTATTTCACCCTGACAAGGGTGTATGATATATGAGTGCAGAGATGTTTGTTGCCTGTTATCCTGCAAAAATCAGGATTGTCTAATTCTTCATCATTTTGATGGTGTTTGTCCACCAGCCTGCTCTAGCTGTGGGATGGGGGAAGAGTGTAGTCCAATGTGTATTACCTTTTGCACTCAATCTTGATTTTGTTGATTGGTACCAAGGCGGGGTGTCTGTCTGCCCTGTTTCTGGCCCTGTGCCTTGGGTTTCAGTGTTTCCAATGCAGGGACATTTCCTTGTTTGGGGATTATTTGTCTCTTCCTTCCTATTGGGGAGCATGCTGAGTTGGTTCTGTGGTATTTACCTGGTTTTTCTTCTTTGTGCTGCAATCCTACATTGAGGGAGTACAATTTTTAATACCTTCCATTTTAATTTTTAGGATGAGTAGTGCCACAGCAGGGTGGCAGGTATGCTAGTTGGTTCAAAGATGATTGGTAAGGCCTCATCATGGTTGAGGAAAATACCCCATTAGAATTGTTGGGGTCGCATTTTTATTTTGTAACTTTTGTCAGTTTGCAATTGAAGAATCCTTGTTTGCTTCTTATGAAGGTATAGACAGACCATGTATCCTGAAAAAGACTCCTTTTTTGTCATTAGCATCTCTGATGGTGTTGGATTGGGAGAATTATGTACTGGTGCACATCTGACTACTCCTTGGATATCTAGCCTATCTTTTTTGACTTTTCTGCATGGGTAAGGACTGTGGTTACTTGATTACTTGACTCAAGGAAGGTATGGTGGACATATCATCCTGTTGTTAGGGTTTCTCTGATGAGGGTCCTAAATGACAACTCTGCAGCTGGGTAGTTCGATTTGTTCAATGTTTAGGTGTTGAGAGTATTTTTGGCTTATTGACCCATATTTTGGTGTGCCATTGAGTAGATTGGGGCAGGAGTGGCAGTAGTAATTCAGGTCAGGTAGACAGTGTGTTGGGCAGGTGAATAGGTAGCCCTCCCCAGAGACATCCCCTTTTTGGGGCTTTTGGGCTGCTCTTCCCCTTCAGACATTTTTCCCCTGAGAATATAGTATTTTGTTGGCTGCAAGGCAGAGTACAAACCTGGGTGCTTTGGTTCAGTGTTTTTGGACTGATGCTTTTGATTGGAGATTAGGCTGGTTGGAGGGGTAGGTCGTCTCTGCCATGTGGTCTACCTGGAGACTTCCAGTCTGTCCACCTTCTTGAAGTTTGGGCTCCCCTGGGAGGGTAGGATCCTGTTTCTTGGGGCTGTGTTGTTCTGTTCCAGGTATCCTTCCTGCAAATATGGACAGTGAAGGACTATGTCTGGTGTTTATTGGATAATTCTGATGCTCTTCTCTTTGGCGTTTCTTTATTTTTATTTGGTTAAGTGGGGTGCTGGTATATGTTCTAATTTGTTATAACTAATCCTTAAATTATCCTTGTCGGGAGGAGGAGAGTCGTATCTTTTGATTTGACGTATTATTGTCATGTACTAATGTACAGTGAAAAGTATTGTTTCTGATGAGCTATACAGACAAAGCATACCATTCATGGAGAAGGAAAGGAGAGAGTGCAGAATGTAGTGTTACAGTCACAGCTAGGGTATAGAGCAACTTAGTGCAAGGTAGATCTATTCAAATATCTGACAGCAGCAGGGGAGAAACTGTTCTTGAGTCTCTTGGTATGTGACCTCAGATTTTTGTATCTTTTTCCCGACGGAAGAAAGCGGAAGAGAGAAAATTTTCCGAGGTACGTGGGGTCTTTAATTATACTGGCTGTTTTGTCGCGGCAGCGGAAAGAGTAGAGAGGGTCAATGGATGGGACGCTGGTTTGCGGATTGGGCTACGTTCACAAACTTTTGTCGTTTCTTGTGGTCTTGGGCAGGGCATGAGCCATACCAAGCTGAGATACAACCAGAAAGAATGCTTTCTATGGTGCGTCTGTGAAAGTTGGTGAGCCATAACGGACATGTCAAATTTTCTTTCTTAGTCTTCTGAGAAAGTAGAGGCGTTGGTGGGCTATCTTAACTTTACTGTCTGCAGGATAGAACCAGGACAGGATGTTGGTGATCTGGACACCTAAAAAGCTTGAATCGTTCAACCATTTCTCCTTGTCCCCCATTGATGTAGACAGGGGCATGTTATAGCGGTGGCACAATGGTTAGCACTGCTACTTACAGTGCCAGGGCCTGGATTCAATTCCGGTCTCGTATCACTGTGTGGAGTCTGCATATTCTCCCTGTGTCTGTGTGGGTTTCCTCTGGGTGCTCTTGTTTCCTCCCACAGTCCAAATATGTGCAGGTCAGGTGGATTAATCATGATAATATGCCCTTTGGCAACAGGGGGACTAGCTAGGTTAAATGCATGGGGTTATGGGGACAGGGCCTGGGTGCAATTGTGGTTGGTACAGACTCCATGGACCGAATGGCCTCCTGCACTATGCTTCCTGAAGTCTCTGACAATCTCCTTCATTTTATTGACACTGATTATTGTTGCAGCACCAGTTCACCAGATTCTGTATCCCATTCCTGTACTCCTGTCTCGTCATTGTTTGAAATCTGACCCACTACAATGGTATCGTCATCAAACTTGAAAATTGAGTTGGAGGGGAATTTGGCTTCACAGTCATAGGTGTGTAAGGAATATACTAGGGGGCTGAGGACACAGCCTTTTGGGGCACCAGTATTGAGGATGATTGTGGAGGAGTTGTTGAGGTATCTCCCAAGATACCCTGTGAATGGCTGTCTTGATGATTCTTCTCCTTGTTGATAGGTTACCTTGGTGGAAAATGGTTTCTAGTGAGGTGGAGTCTGGTTTCTCTGGGCAGTGGCTAGCACTTTTGACTCTCAGTGGCAGGGATCCGGGTTCAATTCCCTGGTTGGGTCATTGTGTCGAGTCTGCACGTTCTCCCTCTGCCTGTGTGGATTTCCTCCAGGTGCTCCGGTTTCCTCCTGCAGTCCAAAGATGTGCAGGTTAGGTGAACTGGCCATGCTAAAATTCTCCCTCAGTGTACTGGAACAGGCGCCTGAGTGTGGCGACTGGGGGATTTTCACAACTTCATTGCAGTGTTAATATAAGCCTATCTGTGACTAATAATAAGTCTGCAGAAGGATCTAGATAGGCTGGGCGAATGGGCCAGGAACTGGCAAATGGAATTTAATGTTGGCAAGTGTGAAGTTGTCCACTTTGGTAGGAATAATGGTAGGAAGGACTATTACTTACATGGCGAAAAACTGCAGCATGCAACGGTGCAGAGGGACCTCGGGGTCCTTGTGCATGAGTCGCAAAAACCCAGCCTGCAGGTGCAGCAGGTGGTCAGGAAGGCGAATGGGATGCTGGCCTTCATAGCGAGGGGGATTGAATGTAAAAGTAGGGAGGTCTTGCTGCAACTGTACAGGGCACTGGTGAGGCCGCAGCTGGAGTACTGTGTGCAGTTTTGGTTGCCGCACTTACGCAAGGATATTTTGGCCTTGGAGGGAGTGCAGAGGAGGTTTACTAGGCTGATACCGGAGATGAGGGGGTTGAGCTATGAGGAGAGGCTGAATAAACTAGGCTTGTACTCATTAGAGTTTAGAAGAATGAGGGCAGATCTCATTGAGACATATAAGATGATGAATGGGATGGATAGGATAGAGGTGGAGAGGCTCTTCCTGCTCAGAAAGGACAGTAGGACTCGAGGGAACAGCCTCAAGATAAGGGGGGGGGGCGGTTTAGAACAGAGTTGAGGAGGAACTTCTTCACTCAAAGGGTGGTGAATCTCTGGAATTCTCTGCCCGTTGAAGTGGTGGAGGCTGCCTTGCTCAATATTTTTAAGATGCGGGTTGATAGGTTTTTGATAGGCAAGGTGATTAAGGGTTATTGCGAGAGGGCGGGAAAGTGGAACTGAGCCACGACAGATCAGCCATGATCTTATTGAATGGCGGGGCAGGCTCGAAGGGCTAGATGGCCTACTCCTCCTATTTCTTATGTTCTTAAATAAACTTAACTTTGATATGGCTGGAGAGGAAGGAGGTTTGTTGTGTTGTGAGCCTAGGTAAGGTGTATGAATTCTTGGCTTACTGATTCTTGTAGATGAGATTGTACTCATGTCTTATACCAATGGTAGTATCCTGGTGTTCCCTCTTTTCTGGGTTATCACTTCACTGCTTGGAGCGTTGGGGTGTTGAATTGGGCCCTAGTTGGTTGCATATTACTCTATAGGAGATCCCGTATTGCTCCGTCCTTGTTATCCTGTGGAGGAGACTGTGTGCACCATGGGGCCATTTGCTTGAAGATTTATCCTGTTATGCTGAGCTTCTTGCATTCTTGAGATGCTGACAATAACAATTGCAATGATGATTTGAGCCATTCGTATGAATATTCACTGATTTTGTCTGTATGTTTATGTGGAACAGTGATGACTAGATTCTTGAGATTTGTTGCATTTTGGGTTAAATAGAAAATTGAAAACTTTCAATAAAAACATTATTTTTGAAAAAGTTACTGCCCTTAGCTTCTGCCAAAACTTTGTACTCTTGCCTCCAATTCCACCCACTCTGAAGAAGTCATACAGAATTGAAACATTAACTCTGTTTCTGTCTTCACATATGCTGCCAGACCTGCTGAGTTTTTCCAGCATTTTCTGTTTTAATTCCACCCACTCCCTGGCCACTGTCTTGGGCTGAACTAGGCTGCTTGTATCTTTTGGTTTTTTTTGACCTTGAGCTGAACTTCAAAGCTTGTCTGTTCCAAAGGCAGCTTCCTCCCACCTCCCATGCTATCCTCTACCCCTGCTTTAGCCCATTTTATTGCTGAAACCCTCGTGCATGTTTTTGTGATCTCTAGACTTGACAGTGTGAACACTGTCCCTCTAATCTGATCATTACCTCGTTGCTGTTTGAGAGATTTTGTGTGAACAAATTAGCTGCCATATTCCTGACATGCACCAGTAACTACAATTTAAAAAGTATGTGACTGATTTGTAAAGATCTTGGATCGTATATATTACAAGGTGTTATACAATTGCAAAGTTTTTTCCTCTCTCTCATCTGGGTGTACCTGGGTTTGGAGAGGCGGGAATTGGCCTGAGTTCCTGTTCAGTAAAATTCAAGTAACTGGACATTAGTTGAGGACAAGATCTGACTTAATCATGCACATTTATATTTCTCATGGTTGCCTGTAGTGGAGAATATCTGCAATCTGTGACTCTAAATGTAAGAACAGGCCTCTCTGAAGACTTTGGCCCATTTGGCTGTTGGATGGAAACTAGCCTCTTAGGGTTTCGGATATACTACCAGGCTGCTTTCCTCTGCGTGTGCTGACAATTGTATTGTTTAGTCTCTTTCACTTTTCATTCTGTGGATTTGGCTGTCTACATTTCTTGTAGGCAGCCAAATTCCTTAGCTCCAGAAATTAGCATTTGTATTACCTCCACTGATCTCGGTCATCTAGGTAAGCTGTTTCAATTGTTAGAGCAATTACAACTGATTTTGTCTAGATGCCGCTAATCCTATTACTGGGCAAATTGCACCTAGCATACCTTTAGAATGCAGGCTATTCTAGACAGATTCCTACATGTTGCTGGGCAACTCACAATCTAGCATGCCTTTTTTACATTTTTGTTACTGCTGTTGCTAGGCAGATCTCTGACAGATGAAAGGTCACATTTTTAAGGAGCCATTTATACAAAGTTTTGGTTAGGCCTCAACTGGAGTATTATATCCATTTCTGTTCATCTCACACTTGGGAAAAGATCCTTGAGAGGATGCAGGGACGGGGTAGGGGGAGGCTGGAAATCTTCCCCTTGGAGCATAAGGAGATGGATTTGATAGAGGTGTACAAGATTGAGAGCTCGGATAAGGGAGATGGGGAAAACCTCTTCTCATTAGCTGATTGTATAAGGGCAAGAGATGTAACTTTAAGATTTTGGGTGAGAGATGGGGAGAAACACGAGGAAGAACTTTTTTTAACATTGTAAGTGAAAATGATCTGGAACACCCTGCTCACGAGAGGGATGGATGCCGTAACAATCAATCATTTCAAAAGGATATCAGGGACGTTTGCAGGAAATAAACTTGTAGGGCTACAGGGGCCAATGGGGCGAGGGGGCAGCATTGACACAGTGCCAAATTGCCTTTTAGTGTCCGTGGATGCATAGGTTAGAGGGATTAGTGGGTTAAATATGTGGGGTTATGGGGATAGGGTCTGGATGGGATTCCTGTCAGTGCAAACCCAATGGGCCAAATGGCTTCCTTCTGCACTGTAGGGATTCTATAATTTTATGATAACTATGACACCGTTTCCTTGGTTAATCTTTACCTCTGATTAGTCCAAGTAAGTCCACCTCTATATGTACAATTTGTAGCATGATAAAGGTAAGCACAATCATTCTTTGAATCTTCACCAATCCTGCAATTCTTCTCTTCCAATTTTCTTGCGGCAGACAGCAACTAACAGTACTGGTTTTCAAGGTGAGGAAAATATGAGCAGTGGAAACAGACTGCAAGGCAAAAAAAAACAAATGTTGGTTCATAAGTACAAAATGGCTAATGTCATTATTCTTTGTCATGAAGAGAAATAGGTTTTTTTGATAAGCGGAAAATGATTTGGGCTTTAGAAATGTATTTTCCTTCAAAAGCTGTTGATTGAGTTGTCAGTATGGAACAACCCTGTAGGAGTAACCTGGACCCTGCATTACATGCATCTTGACTTATACTGAGACATGTATTATTCTATTTTTGTTTTGAGATGGAGGAGTCAGCTTACATTGAGGCAAGACATAGCTTTATATGTGTAGTGAGAGGGTACTTGAATATGTGTATGGAATGCTGTTCATTAGCCTCTGACTGCTGGTGAGATTATTAATTGTATGAGAAGAGCCTGCAGGCAGTCAGCTTTCTCGTAGTCCTCGAAGCAAGTTTGTCATACCGGTTCACTATCACTACTGAATCTATCACTGCAGACGTCATGGTCCCAAGAGTTTGTTTTAAATTTTTTTTAGAACAATTAACCCACTTTTAGGTGTGGCTTTAAATCGACATCCTTTGATCATCAATCTGCAGTTTACTTGTTCTATTTTGCATAAACCTGTTACTGGCCTGGGACCACGAGCATGCTGCTCCAATATTGGGAGTATAGTATAACGGGATGTTAATACAGGACTGAACTCAGCCGGGGCTTCCTAAACTATGGCTTGCACTTCTCTTGTGGGGTCATAATTGAAATTTTGACGTTGAGAGTTCTGAGGCAACAATGGCTGCTGTGGAGTTTGGACTTAATGCTACCAGCTGCTAAACTGCTTTGAAATCTTGTGTTTTCTGTATTGGTGGGTGTGGTCTAATGGACAGATCTTTGAGGCCTGATTGCTGTGTAACAAAAAATGCTGTGAAAAGGTAGTTTTCCAAGAAAAGCCCTTCAGTTTAAACAATTCCCAACGCTATGAACTAAGAGATGGAGTCAAAAGCGGAATGTAGGGTTAAATTCGCCACATTGAATGGCAGAGCAGGATCAAAGGGTTGAGTGGTCTACTCCAATTCCCAACTATGATTTCCTATGATTCCCTCACCTTCCCCACTGCACCTCACCCCCCCCCCCCCCCCCCCCACCCCACCACCACCACCAGGTTACAGAGTGTGAGGTGTTGAAATGGGATCACACTGAGGAAAAAAGTCTAAAGGGTTCATGTGGGCCAGTCAAATTTTGTCTGGTTCTGTGGTGTGTGAATACACATTGAGTGGGAAAATCTTAGATTGGCAGCCTTTCCTATAGATTACATTGTATATTCCGCTTGGCATAATGGTTTAGTGATCTTTCAATAATTTATCATCTCAGCTGAAATGGAGAATGGACACTTGGGTGTTTGGTGGTGAAACTGTACTGCAGCAAGTGTTCAAACCTTCAGGAAAGAGAGAAAATAAGAATTGAAGCGAACAATAAAAGTTGTTCCGTATCATGGTATCTAGTTCAGAGCTTCAGCTAGATGAGAGTTAATTGTACAATCTCTGACAGTGATTTGCATCCATTTATTGAAGCATATGGTGAATCTCACCTGCCAAGCAGGCTGATGAAGACTGAGGTTCCCACACATATGACTGGATGAAAAGTTTGGGAATGGATGCAGTATGGATAATCAGTGTACTTACACATACCTTAAGTAATTTATCCTTCTGGGGATATCAACTCAAAAGTGCAAATTTGGATCTTTTCCTAATTTGAATGGAAGCATTGATAATTTAAATATCCTGAGCCCAGCCACTGTTAAATTGGTGCAATCAATGCTCTGGTGATGTACTTGTGGTATGGCAGATATCTAAAATAGTCTCTTAGAATTTCATTCACGTTGAAAATTTGTGTGAACGGACTCGAAACATTAACACCATTTTCTCTCCACGTGGGCTGCTTGACTTGAGTTTTTCCAGCATTTTCTGTCTTCGTTTCAGATTCCACCATTCGCAGTATTTTACTTTTATTTCCAAATCTTACGACTTGCAAACAGGCAAGTTCAGATTACAGATTCTGATGTTTCAGTGAATTGAATGGACTCTGTTTTTCATCTGGAATCTGATTTTTAGCTGTTATTGGGCTGTTGATGCAAAGGCTTCTTGCAACTATTGCAAAAGCCCAACTTGAAATGCTTGGCAGTCTCTATTGATTCAGTTCTTCCTTTAGTCACTTACAATTTAGTGTACAACTCAGTTTAAATTCAGAGAACCCATAAAGACAGTCAGCCAAAACAAAATAGAGAGACCTTCCTTCTCCGGTATCTTTGTGTTGTCACCTCGTAACCCCATGGCCATTTTTCACAGAATCCATGTTTGAATGCCTCTCAGTACCACCCGTCAGTATTATGGGTGGCACAGTGGTTAGCACTGCTGCCTCTCAGCACCAGGGACCCAGGTTTGATTCCTGGCTTGGGTCACCTGTTTGTGTGGAGTTTGCATGTTCTCCCCATGTCTGCATGGGTTTCGTCTGGTTTCCTCCCACAGTCCAAACATGTGTGGGTTAGATGGATTGGCCATGCTAAATTGCAGGAGACTAACTAGGGTAAATGCATGGGGTTTTGCAGATGGGGCCTGGGTGGGATTGTGGTTGGTGTAGACTCGATGGGCTGAATGGCCTCCTTCTGCACTATAGAATTTTATGATGCCGAAATGACATCCTGTGTTGCCACTATAAAGGTAAATTATCCCCCCTCATCCTTCTCGACCTGTCAGTAACTTTGGCAATGTTGACCATATAATATTCCTCCAAGAATCTCCACTGTCATTCTGCTAGGTATGACTACTCTTTTGGTTTCCATATCTGTTAGCCAGAATATCACTTGCTTCCTATTTCTCATCCACATCCCCATCAGCATTACAATCCAAAAATACAGCATTAATTTTCCTATGCACCCAGCTCTGTTTCATTGCCACCTCTCTCGACTCCTGTACTTTGTTGAATTTTCGGATGGTTTATCGGATGCCCAATAATAATGAATAATTGGAGGGAAAAAGATTGGAAGACTAAAGCCATTGTTTCAGTCCCAGTTCAAAACGCCATTCCTTACCCTAAAGGTGCACTGGGTAAATTTCCACACCCCTTGGAAGATCCCTGTTAAGGATTGCACAGCAATTGCCTTGCACTGGGAACCACCCATAAATGCAGTTTAATGATGGTTTTGACTGTCTTGCATCAATAGTTACCCAGAAAGTTTAGAAAAACTAAAACCATTTCTAGCTTGTGCTCAACTATTGTCCTCAAGCACAGATTGGGACGTGGGAGTCTCCCAACACTGTCAAATTCCCAGCAGCCCCCTCTCCACCCCCTCAAAAAAAATACAAACCACACACCTGTCAAACTGGACCTTTTAAACCTATGACAGCTGGTGCCTTTTTTTAAAAAGGGATGTGGCTGCCTTGCCTCTGATTCCATAGCATTCTGTCCTGCGCAGTCCTTGCCCACCTTGTGTTGGATGGTTGGGCGAGGTGGAATCTGAAATGTTTACATGGTACAGAAGTAAGCGCCTCAAAGTTCAGACTAAATAAATCTGAAGCTTGGAGCAACTACAAAAGACACTGTTTTCAATCCCCATGATTTGAACTGAACTTGTTGCGATGGGTTCAGTTGCACTGTCGGTGTTTTTTTTGTGCTTTAAAGTTGCCTTCCACAATTGTTTTCCCAAGTGAGCAGTGCCACAGTGCATCCTTTTTCAGTGATGCTAATCACATTTAATCAGCTACTGTAATGTTTATAACGATGAGAACCTTGTATCGAATAACATGTAACACAGTCTGCTGGGGTTATTAAGTGTTTACTTAATAGCACGACAAGATTAGGTCACTTAGAGTTTAATTGTTTTGCGATGTAACTCTCAATTCATCACCAGTTTTGGACTGAGGTTAGGAACAAATTTTTTTTTTTTTGAAAGACTGTTTAGATCTGTGGTCAAGTATGATGTCTGCAACTAGCCTCCCATCCCTTGACTCTGTCTACACTTTCTGCTGCCTCAGCAAAGCAGCCAGCATAATTAAGGACCCCATGCACCTGAGACATTCTCTCTCCCACTTTCTTCCCTTAGGAAAAAGATACAAAAGAGGTCACCTACCAACTGACTCAAGAACAGCTTCTTCCCTGCTGCTGTCAGACTTCTGAATGGACTTGCTTTGCATTAAAGTTGATCTTTCTCTACACCTAGCTATGACTAACATTATATTCTGCACTGTCTCGTTTCCTTTTCTATGAATGGTATATTTTGTCTGTAAACAAGAAACAATACTTTTCACTATGTTAATACATGTGACAATAATAAATCAAATCAATATAAAAGTTCCACCCTTTTTTAACCAGATGTATTGTAGTACAATTGTAGTAATTGAGGTGTGTTTACATTGCTGTCGCCAGTGTAGGTGGGAATGTTTAGTGCTTGATTGATATGCAAAGCAATCAAATGCTTTGGGTTCCCAATGTTAGTTTGCCATTTGAAATCAATCACTGTCAAAGCAACAGAGCTTTAGTCCAAACTATGACCAGAGGGAGCTTTGGAGGAGATTTTGATGGTGGTGTTCCAGTGCATTTGCTGCCTTTGTCGATTTTAGATCTGCAGGTTTGGAAAGTGCTGTCGAAGGAGCCTAGGTGAATTGCTAACTCTTGCAGATGTGCACACTGCTGCACTCTGCATTGCTGGTGGAGATTGTGAATGTTTAAGGTGGTAGCAATCAAACAGTCAGCTTTGTCCTAAATAATGAACTTCTTATGTTGTGATTGAGTACAATTCTGCTGCTGCTCATGTCCCACAGCACATCATGGATGCCCAGTTTTCAATTGCTGGATCTGTTGAAATCCCATTTCGCAGATTGCTCTTGCCAGACAACATGAAGGAAGGTGTCAATGTGAAGACAGGACTTTGTTCAAGGATTGAGGTGGTTATTGTTGTGGACAGATGTATCTGTGATGGATAGATTGGTAAGGACTAGGTTAGGTAGGTGTTTTCACATGTTTCCTTCTCCACCTGCCGAAGGAGAGTCTAGCAACTAAGTCCTTGAGAAACAGTTTGGTCGGTAGTGGTGCTACTGAGTTTCCCTTAATAATGAATACTGTGTCCTTGCCACCCTCAGTTCTTCCAGATGATGTGCAACTGCTTCATCAGCTGAAGAGTGGTGTAGCGTGGGTGGTAGTCACAATCGGTTTCTTTGCCCATGTTTGACCCGATGCCATGAGACTTCATGGGGCAAAGGGTCAATGCTGAGGACTCCTAGGCCAACTCACTCCTGATTATATACCGTTGTGTCACCACTTCTGATGGGTCTCTAGTTCTTGTAAGACAGGGCATTCCCAGGGATGGTGTTGGAAGGTACGATTCAGTCAATGATACTGTCAGACTGTTACTGAACTAGTCTGTGGGACGACTCTCTCAACTTTGGTACAAATCCCAAGATGTTACTAGGGAGGAATTTGCAGCGAGTTGGGTTTGCTGTTGTCATTTCCTGTGCCTAGGTTGATATCATTGTGGTCCACCGGTTTCTTCCCTTTTTAAAACAACTCAGTGGCTTGCTAAGCCATTTCAGATGGCATTTGAGAATCAGCTGTCTTGATGTGGGTTGGAGTAGTATGTAGGCCAGTGTAGGTAAGGATGGTAGATTTTCATCAGTGAACCACATGTGTTCTTTGTACTGTTAGACTAACTTTTAATTCTAGATTTATGCATTGAATTTAAATTCCATCAGCTGCCATTGTGGATTTGAATCTATGTCCTCAGAGTATGAGCATGGCCCTTGGAATTACTGGTCCAATGGCATTACCACTATTTAACTGCCTCCCTGACTATAGCTGTGGTATTAATATACTGCTTTAGTTGTTTCCTTTTCCCGTTAATGCCCAAGATTTTGAATGTGGGAATTCAATATTGGTTATTGCCCTTGAATGTCATGGAGACTTGGTTAGATTCTCTCTTGTTGGAGAATAGTCATTGCCTGCCACTCATTGGTTGCCACTTGGTAGCCCAGACCAAAATGTGGTCCATGTTTTGCTGCATTGAGGCATGATTGCTTCAGTGTCAGGTTAACCATTAGGCTGAGTAGGCTTTAGCCTAGGGGCCCGGAAAGGAGGAGGCCCCGAGAGCAAACATAATTGGTTTAACCCTTTTAAGGGTGAATAAATTTTCATAACTATATCTCGTGAATGAATTAATAATAACAAATACCTATAAATAGAGGCGCTTCACCCCCAAGACTTGTACTACATGTAAATAAATACAAAATAAATGCAACAGAGTTTATTGTCATGCTATAACATATTTTGATGCCTACTTAGTTACATATAGTAATTTTTTCAACATTCACCCTTATATAGTACTAGTCCCACACGCAGCATGATGATGGTCACCACTGCCTTCAGTGCTATCAATGTATCATCAAATTCACGATGGTCATCTGATAATTCACCAATATCAACATCAAAATCCTCTGCATCTAAGTCACTGCCACTATCATCACTACATAATCCATCATCAAAACTGTTGTTGAGTGCATTTACCGCCTGTGAAAACGTCAAAACATTTGTAAACCAAAAAACACAGAAGCTTTTTAAAGTAAAAATGTAAAGAAAATTAAAAATAAATGAATAAAATGGCTATAATTGATTCATATAACTTTATGATATTATACATGCAGTACATTATACATAGTACAATGACATAAGTTAACTAATGTCACTTTATTCTATTCAATGAAGGCTGGGGCAGGGGGCCTTACTAAAGCTCAGCCTAGGGGCCCAAGTGGTAGTTAATCCACCACTGCTGCTTCAGTTATCTGAGGGAGCAATATTTGAGTTAGTATGTCAGGCTTTGGTGGATGAAAACTTTTGTCACAATTGGTGGGACGGAGGGTTCAAGAAAAAATGCAAAAACAGCCTGAGTTGAAACACTGGCCCATAGGGCTGGAGGTGGTTGGAAAACACAGTAAAAAGTCTGACAACGCCAGGTTTAAGTCCAACCGATTTATTTGATAGTAAACTCACTAGCTTTTGAGGTTACCCCCTTCGTCAGGTGAATGGAGAGTTCTGGCCTCAGACAGAGCATATAAAACACAGACAGTTTACAGATTACTGATTAGAACTGTCTGTGCTTTATATTCTCTGTCTGAGGCCAGAACTCTCCATTCACCTGACAAAGGGGGTAACCTCGAAAGCTAGTGAGATTACTATCAAATAAATTGGTTGGACTTAAACCTGGTGTTGTCAGACTTTTTACTGTGTTTACCCCAGTCCAATGCCGGCATACCCACATCGTGGAATTTGATTTAAAGTGGTAAGAACATAGAGTGCAGATGTTGAGAAGCCATCAAAGAGGAAGTTTCAGACCTTGAGCCTGCATGTGAGGAATTCATGGATGAGGGTTCTAGTTGAGTTTGGTGCTGCTGGTTGTGTTCTCACAGCCTATTGAGTCAGTAAAATGTTGCTTCAGGCCTTGAGGTTAATTAAACATTTTTTATTAAAAAGTTATGTTCTAAACCCATTCTAGATTTAAACCTTGAACCATATGTCTGTTTCTGATCCCAGCTGTTCACAGAATGTGCTTGACTTCCAATGTCAGTGGGTATGGGGTGGGGGTTCTACATAGTAAAGGGTGCTGATCTATCTGTCTATTAATGAATGTTGAAATAGTCCTGCAAGGTATACACTGACTCTTTGATTTACAGATGTTATCTATGATGCTTTGGTCACAGGGAACCTGTTATCTTTTTACCTGACTAATGCTGTTATGCCTTGTGCCACATAGAAGTGCAAACTGTGAAAATGCAGTGAGATTTATAAAGCAGTCACTGAATCTTGGGGAGATCTTTTTAAGTTGCGTCTGCTTTCTGAATCCCTAGATTGAATAGCAGCCTTGGGATCCTGCTGCTGGCTAAAAATTGTTCTGTCTCCTCGCTCATTATTCAGACCAGAATAATTTTAAAGCTAGACTGCTTGAATAAAAATAATTTTAAAATGTGTACAGTATATTTGAAACTTTTTTTAAAAAGTTTCAAATTGTGTTTGAATAAATCAACCTACTTCTGAATTTTGGTAATGAAAGTTGAAGTGGACTGGTCCCTAAATGTTTGAAGTTCAGTGTTGTGACCCTAATTAGATATGGTATTGAAAGATGTTAGTAGCTTCGCAAGGCTGGCTGGGTCAGAAAAATAGCTGTGGAATTCCAGAACATTCCAATGATACCATCCCATTCATCACTTGCTCTTTGTGTGAAAGTTTTCCATTAAGCTGAAGCTCATTGTCTCATTAGTGTTGGTTTTCTGAGATGGAAAGCAGTTGGGTAGGAAATTCAAACGGAAATGACCAATTTATTGTAGTTGCCTCCAGAGCTGTCACTTTTTCTTGTGAAGACCAAATGGAAATGCTATTTTATTATTTTTTTCTCAATACTTTCCGAACTATTCATGGATATTTGGAATTGTTTTTTGAATGTATTCTTCCCATATATGGCTCATTGGCTCTTGCAAATGTAGTGATTTACACCAGAAGTTCATTTTTGTTGAGCTTTCTTTGTTGGCAAACAACTGCGTAATGTTATTTTGTTGCTTTTTCCTCAATGGTGGTGTGACCATTTAATTTTTTGACCTTTCGTTCTAATTGTGCTCTCTTTCTTTGACAGGTGTATCTACCATAATGCAGTTTGTGCTCCTCCTGAGATTATGCTGAAACAGGTCAGTTCTCCGCCTCATTTTGATCAATGGAATGAGGGTTGTTTTGGGTTGGCACAAGTGGCACATTTGCATCCCATGTCGGAACTTGAAGGTTCGAGGGTGCCAGATACACTTAGACAGCACAGATATAGGGAAAACCTCCTTCTACCTTGTCTCATCATCATGCCCAAACTCAATCTATCAGTTTAAAAGTTTTGCTTTGCGTGAATAGTACTGGGATAGGTATCGTGCTGCCTATGTTCATATGTTCTTCACTTGTGAAGCCCTGACCTTCAACTTTTGAGGTTAACTGGTGAACTTCCTTTTCCCCGTCTAATTATGAGACATTGACTATCAATTAAATATCATTTTCTGTCGATGGTTTATTCTTCTATTTGAATATCCAAGGTCTTAAAAAGATTTTGTTAGCTTCTCACAAACTTCATTTAAGATTTCTTAAATATAAAGATCAAAACCTCTTTTGGATTATCCCTGCTCAGAGTTCTCTGGTTTCATGCTGATGGATGTTTTAAAGCAGCCAATCTTCTCGTACTCTTTTTTTTAAAAGAAAAAATTGAGTCATTACTAAGAATAATATTTTGCACAATGTACCATGCTGCAAAAAGGGTGACTACCTGATCTGTAGTATAGCTTGTCTTTTTTTTTCCAGCTTTGAAATGATCATATTGTGCTGTTAGCATCAGTCATTTATTCAATTTTCAGAGGTTTAAAGTTTAAACTACTTGTTTATTGGCATTTTGAGAATGCTAACTAGTTTGAAGGAAAGGACAGATTTCTCATCTTCCAGAGCAAGTTAAGACAAAGGTAGTGCTAAATGAGAGTTGTTTGTTTAATCCTTTCATTGGCACTATATAATTACATTTCTGGTGGACATGTGCAGGTTATCATACTATTCAAACATGAAGGCTATTTTCTTTATTTAACAGGCAGACTTTATTTTTGTTTGAGAAAATTTATCTTTATCTATTTGTTTGTCATTTTCCCCTTCAAGTTTTCTCCCCTCAATTCCTGAAGAAGCTGATCCTTGTTGATGCATTGTTCCTCTCGCCAGTATTGGCTCTCTGCTTCTAAGTGTGGTTGGTGATCATCCGTGCTGCTCAACTGCAGAAAGCAACAGTGCCCAGGTTGAGTCTGATAGATGTATGTGTGAATTTTTCCAGTGATGACCCCTGAATAAAAATTAGAAGTAGCTGCTTTCTTCACTCTTTTCCTCTGCCACCCCTCATCATCCCACTAACATAGGACTCTCTGAGGGTAGTTGTAATATCTGTTTTTTGATTATTGGGTTTGGTTTAACTCGTTGGAGTAGAAACTTGGTATCTTTTGACCTTTGGGTAAATGCATTGTAATGCCAAGCTACAGTGTTCTATTAGGAGAATCTATAGTCGTTATTTTAAAGTTCAGAGCAAATGGGAATATAAAAATCGGAGGTGGATGTTACACAGAAAGAAGTGATGCAGCACATCTTCGTTTGCTAGAACAATTGCATTGAAACAATCTGTTACTATGGCTCTGACTGCAGCACCCTTTTTTTAATTGGTTAGCTTGGGTGTGCCATTGATTGGTGGCAGTGTGGTTGCTAGGGGAGCATTTTCTAGTTTAGCATGGAGCTTTCACAAGCAATGGGTGGGGTGGAAGAAGACAGCTGTTGAGTTTAAACAATGAACGCTTCTGCTAAGCCTATAAATAGAATAAAGTATTAATTCACGGGTGTTAGCACATCTCTCAGTGCATTGCAGGGTGGAAATGCACCTTGGTAAATGTGGAGTTGAGTCTTTGCAAGGGGCAATGCATAGCCTGGCATACAGATAAAATATTCAGTACTCCAGGCGGCTGAAACCTGTGAGGGCTTTTTATTTAACCCCCTTTTTTCTTATGGCTGATGTGGATGTAAAATAATAACTATAATTTTACATTCGGGTGGCTAAGCCATATAGTGGCGTGGGAGTAGTGGAGTGTTGTCGCTGTGATGCCTCCTTTTGTATTTGTGAATTGGGCATTGAGTTGTATGTTCCATGGCATCCTCTAGGTGACTGCAGTCATGCGCTGGAGTGGTTATAATTTTCTACATCTGCCATGGATTGTGCAAAAAGTGTTTATGATGACTGATGAACTTCACGGGCTCAAAGCCAGGGATCTTTTGTGTTGGGTTTTTCATGAGATGACTTCTTGTGAGCTCCAGTTGACTTTCCAAGCTTCATCTGGGTTTAATTCACATGATCAAAAGGTAAACGCTGGAGTTGAAAAAGGCTTGTGATTTCAAGCCGTTTTTGGGATCTTAAGGTCCTAGTGGTTGGGGAAATGTTAACTTTTCCTCAACTGGCTGGACTTCCTGGTGGGTTGTGCCCATATAATTACATTTAATTACTATATAATTACGTTACAACTAGATAAGTGTAGCTATTATGTGAGGGCTGCTCTATTTACCTAGCAGACAGAATAAATATATCTGGTAGTTGGGTATCTCTATATCCAGTGACTTATACCCCCTCCCCCATACCATCCTGATTTTCTATTAAGGTATGAGGTGAAAGTATGTAAATGATCAGTGAGCAGCTTCATGTTTGCAGAGCTGAGAACGGATGCTGCTGAAATAGGAATCTGTGTTTGGTTAATGAGCTTTGAGTTAGCTCCTTACACTCTATTATTATCATATGGATTTGTTTTGAACAATATCGAGTGATGGTTCTGTAGAAGCTATCCTGACGTGTGTAGCTTATGTAATTTATTTCTCCCACTTTGTTTAAATTCTAACTCAATTGTATGCACACCGCACCAGCAAAAGAACAACAAAGCTGTGAAATTTAGAGCACAAAAAATTAAAATGTACCACGTGAAGATAGGTGGGGCTTGGCTAGCTGTGGCAGCATCAAGGAGAATGTAAAATGGGCTTCGTTGGTTCCCGACTCAGATGGGGAGACGATGCTATCAATGAACTGAATGTTGAAGGAATGCCAGGAAGTGCATTCCTGTAAGATAAAGCAACCAGAAGTCTGACTCAAACCAACATCTGTTTAACACGCAACCTCTATAGTAGGTACTGTACTTTTCTGAGGATTAATTTGTTTCATTTTAAACCATAGTTTAGGCTTCTGTATTTCAGATTGTGTTTATATTTAATAGCTCTATTAGCCTAAAACAGATTTTTACTCACCCAAATAGGTGCATAAATTTGTAGCATTGACAGAGAATGAACAGAGAGCTGTTTTCAATTCATTTTAGCCACTAGTTTTGCCATGTGATCTTGTGCTTGTCTTTATGACGAGGTGTAAAACTGTTTCGAGTAGACAGAAGATTTCATGGCACTACATGATGGAAGAGGTGGCTGGCCAGCATTAATCCATCGAGTAATAGCACCAATGTAGATTCACCGGCCATTTATCTCTCATTTTTTTTCCTCCGGAACTTTGTGTGCAAATTAACTATTGTGTTTCCCTACATTGTAACAGTGCACACATTTCAAAAAGCACTTTGGTAATGAAAAGTAATACATAAAGGCAACTCCATTTCTTTCTCTGTAACATGGGCTTGATCTTAATTCTCTTGTGAATGAATTAAAATCTTGTTCATAATGTAAATTAGTGAATCTGTAATTTAATCGAGCTTGCAAAAGTTAACATAACCAATAAATATCAAGCTGCATTGTAAACACATGCATCATTTTTGTGACAGGTACTTGAGCTGAACTGAGCAAGCCCATCGTCAGGCTACATTTTACAGCAGGTTTGTTGGTTGCAATGTAGAGGTTTCATTCATATGTACATAATTGCGGGAAATGTTTTTAATCCACTTTCTATTTGTGGTATTTGCAGCGCTTCCTGTAAAAGGAATCTGTTTGACTCTGGACAGCTGGTAGGGCAAATCCTGTTCATTAGTTACGTGGGCTATCTTCCACGCTCTGCTTCATAATTATGAACTAGATGATTTGCAAGTGAAGACTTAAATTCATCCTTCTCACCTGCCAGCAAGCCTTGCTTTTTTGTGATGGCGATTGAGCAGCAAGGTTTTAAATAACTGCAGGTTGACTTCTGAAGACCCTGATCAGCCCAGTATTTTGTCAGAAAATTAACTTTTTGCCGAACTGCATTCAAGGTCTCTTGCAACATGATAAAATGTTATATAACACAATTTACAAGTTGAATGTTGGAATAATATGTTTGCACATTATTTTGAATCAAGGTTATGTAAATAATGATTAATCCAGGGGAGTAAGGATGCAAATTTATTACAGAATAATAAATTCCGTGGAAGGCAGATAATTTAATTCTCTTTAAAACCTGGTTTACAGAACTACAAGAGTGGTTGAGTGGTGTGGTATATTTTGAAAGTGTTCCTATATATCATTTTTCTAATGTCTATAAAAATCACCTTGCTTACTCCCAACCCAATTTGAAGTTTATGATGACTTGCATTGTACTGATTGCATGACACACATTCACCAAACAAGGGAGTGTTGGAGGTATTAGCATCCTCTTTTAATGATTTAGTAGAAGTCCCTCTGCTCTCATATCCCAGTTTCCCCCATTCAAACTGTGTATTGTTTTAACCTATATATAAAATCTCACGTCAAATTACATCTGCTATTTTTTCCATTCCATTATTTTATCAAAATCCCCTCAGAATTATTGACTCCGCTTTCTATTTTAATACCACCTGAAATTCTCAACACCTAGCTCTGTATTAAAATTGAAGTTGTGCTCAGTGCACAGAAGAATAGAACGCAGTGGAATACCATTCCCCACTTAAAACCAACCACAATCTGAGTGTCTGCAATGTATTGATTTTTAGTACGGAGTGCATCCCCTGTGTAACAGAAACCCTTGTTCAGTTTGTGTGGTGACATATTATGATGGAATATTGAATTTCTTTGATATGACGTAGCTTCTTGTAACCACTCAGTATGCTCATTCTCCCCTTTCTTTCCCCCCAGTCCCATCATCTTTGTTTCCATCACTATATTCAAGAAACAATATTGACGAGGGCTGGCAGGGAAGGATTTTGATTTTTGGTGGGGGGGAGCTGAGCCGAGCCTCTGAAGGTTGGGGACAGGGCTTTTGTCAAGATTCTGAACGTGCTACTCAGTCAGGACAATGAGGGGAGGAAGGCATAACTTTTTAGGCTGGATGTGAGATTGTTGACTTTTAACCTTTTTCTCTTGGTTGCTTGTGACCTGCTGAGTACTTTCACCATTTTCTCTTTATTGTATCTTATTGGGCCTTTCTTGGGGAAAAGGTGTGGTTTGGCCTTCATGCTGAAGAATGTGTGGCAGCTGAGGAGGTCATTGACATGTGATGATGTTGTTGCTTAATTGAGGGGGAGATGCTATGGGGGAGTGGGCTTTTGCCATTTGGAGTAGGGGGCCATGCAGCCCAATAGTTCAGTTAAGTCTACTGTAATGATTGAAGGCCAACTGGTTAGTTGGGGAACCTTGCACAACATGGGATAGCCTGTTCATCTAGTTTGTGGTCAAAATATTCCTATGTTAATTAATGACCTGTCAGTTAAATGTTTGACCACCATTGTGACATACGGTTGTCCCATTATACAATGCCCTACCACTTTCCTCTATCAGGTTATGGACGTGGGAGTAGATGCCTCACTGGAGGACTGTGCAGGTGGGAGGGTGCATTCCCGGGGGGAGCTGCGCACATTGGAAGGCAAGTGGTCTGTTGATTAGGGCAGAGGGCTAGAAAATAAATTCAATTCAAATTGAGTTAGTTTCAACTTAATGCATTACTATATTATCCATGGCAGTGCTTTCAAATAATCAATTCTGAAAGAGCTGTTGACTGTGCAGATATGGAATAAAAATATGGTGGCAATGGGCTGAATAAAAATGAATAAGGAAAAATAGCTGATTTCAGCAACAAATTCAAAAGAAAGTGCTCTAGCTGAAGGCTGTAAAATCTAGATTAAATGATGAAAATAACAGGGCTAAAATTAAACTATTTAAAAAAAAGGCTTGAAACTGAAGAGATGAAACAAGTTGGCAGCAGGCAGCTTTGACTGCTTTTCCCCTTGGAATTACTATTTGAAGATGTCACCAAACAGCCACCTTATGTCCTTCCAGCTTAACAGGCAGGCGGGGGAAAAACTTGTTATAATTGTAGACCCAGGAAATTATAATGGAGAAGGTTGACACTGCCAACAACAGGATGCAGAGTGGCCTTGGCAGGAAGTGAGCAGAAGTAAGTTTTTAATGTGCAGGATTATTGTGGTTAGATACATCAATGTGTTCCATACGTTGCAATGAACTGATTAAACAGCTAAAAACTGAAGCAGAACAAAACTTGGAATTCCACTTCAATATTACTGAAACTGGGGATAATTAGTGCAATGAAATTTGAATCCGTCCTCCTTCCCCGGTTTTCTACTTCTCCCTGCTACTTGAGCTACAAGATTGAAAACTCTTTTCAGACTTGGGCCAGTCATACTCTGACCTTTGACTAATGAAGTGGTCTTAAACAAAGAACTTGCATTTTATAGAGCACCTTCCACGTCCTCAAATGCCCCAAAGTGCTGTGTAAACAACAAAGCACCTTTTTGATGAAAGCAAAGTATTGTGGATACTGGAATCTGAAACAGAAAATGCTGGAAAACCTCAGCAGGCCTGACAGCATCTGTGGAGAGAGAATAGAGCCTTCTATGGAGTCTGGATAACCCTTTGTCAGAGCTTCTTCAGAGCACTCTTTGAAGTGTAATCACCTGTTGAAACATAGTAGCCAGTTTGAGCTCAGCAACATCTCACCAAACAGCAATGTAATGATCACTAGATAATCTGGCTGAGGGATGTGTCCTGGACAGGACACTGGCATCCTTGCTTTTCTTAAATCAGAGCCATGGAATCTCTTTCTTCTACGTGAGAGAGCAGGCACAGTCTCCCTATAACATCCGGGTGGCACGGTAGCACGGTGGTTAGCATTACTCCTTCACAGCTCCAGGGACCTAGGTTCAATTCCCGGCTTAGGTCACTGTCTCTGGAATTTGCACATTCTCCTTGTGTCTGCGTGGGTTTTACTCCAGGTGCTCCAGTTTCCTCCCACAGTCCAAAAATGTTTGGATTTGGTTGATTGGCCATGCTAAAATTGCCCTTAGTATCCTGAGATGCGTAAGTTAGAAGGATCGGTGGGTGGATATGGGGGCAGGGCCTGGGTGGGATTGTGGTCAGAGCAGACTTGATGGGCCAAATGGCTTCTTTCTGTGCTATAGGGTTTCTACGATTTCTATGATCTCATTCACTCGTGCAGTATTCTCTCAGTGCGCTGGAATGTCAGATGAGATTTTTGGGTGCAGTGGGAGTTGAACCCAACACCATCTGGCTCAGAGGAGACAGCATTATCACTGCGACTAGGCAACATTGCTGGAAAACCTATGTGTATAGACATTTTCTGTAGAATTGTAACAGACTGTAAGCAAGTAGTTGTATCAGTTGTATTGCTTTGATAGTATTGATGGTTTTCAAAAATCCTAGTTTTCGTTGTACAAAGCATCTTATCATCTAAAACAGTATGTATTGTGTAAAAAAAAAATCTCTGGGCAAGAAAGCTATGGATACTATCTCAGCGACAAGACTACAATGGGTAGGTTCTAATGTGATTGTTATTTATTGCAATCCATTATATAAAAGCGAGAAAATTTCTCAAATCTAGTTCCCTAAAACAAACATTGGAAAATTGTAAAGTGCTGCGTTAATAAAAAGCCCTTTGCCATCAACATTCCACATTTTTTCAGCAAACTTTAACTTCCTGTGAGAGATTTCTCCTTGGGTAGCCTTCTCAAAGCCTACACCAGTGTTGACAACTCTCCAGGACTTTTTTGGAGTCTCTAGAACTTGAAAATCAATCTCCAGGCCCTGGAGAAAAATCATAGGGACACTAAATTATTGTTTTTTTTCTTTTGAACAGTTCTCTCCACTCAAACGTTAAAACAGGAGGAATAAAGGCTGTTGCAGGCATCATGCAATAGGACAAGGAGTCTTCTTGCTTTCCAATTGGTGTAGGAAGGCAGTGCATCACAAGGATGGATGTATTTGCTGACTAAAGGCAAGAGTGAGGAGGCAAGTCACGTGAATGCTTTTAACCACAGCTGGTAACACTAGCCTACACAAGGTCTATTTCCAATAGTCTTTTGTTCAAAGTACAAACTTATCTTGTCATTTTGTTCCATCTTGGACGAAAGAAGCTTCAAAGGCCAGTATAATTTTGAGTGTTAATGTTGGCAACAATTTTTGGCTCCGTTTATAAAAGGCAATTGATTTAAAAACACAAAGGCCTACATTTGAGCAAAACTAAACACAAACTTGTTGGGGCGGGGGGTGGTGGTGGTAGAAGCTGAGAACTAAACTATAAATTCCGTTAGCCTAGTGTTCCTGATTACTACTACAAAGTATTGTGAAACTAGACACACAGCTGTTACTAATTGGGGCTGAATTTATCTCCAGACAAGATCCCCCTCTCCCACCCAGTGCAAACCCTTCATTCCTTTCCAAGACCTCAACAATCCCCCACTCCTGCACAAATGCCGCTCTGATTAAGCGCTTTAAAACGGGTACCATTCCAAATATCCAAACACCCACACATGCAATGGGTACGAGATCACAATGTTTTTTTTTGCGTTTCCACCCAGATGTTTTCATCTGTTGCAGATACTTCATTCCCTCTCGCTTCCTTTTTCAGCCCCCGCCTTAACTTTAATGTTACTCGTCTGTGTGACAGCTGCTGCTATGCTGTGTTAGAAGACAATGTAAAAAAAGTCTAGGAAAATAATGTGATGTATGTTTCAGCTTGAGGAAAAGTGCAAGCTTGAGTGACTGTCAAACTGCCTCTTAGTAAATACTAGTACATGAAACATCTGTAATATCCTGCAGAAACGAAAGGACACAAAAATACATTGTTTTTCTGATAATCTCCTTACAGCTTGTGTCTTTGTCAGTGATGTGGAGACAATTATGACAGCACTCTATTTATGACCAGATTGTTTTGAAACTCCATTTTTTCACTGTCCTGTTCTCTTCTTTCCCTCCTTGCCCCCATAAACTCCGCCAAGCTGACTGAACTGAATGTTGTGACAACATGCTTGTCTTTGTTCTTTCAATTGTGATGTTAGTGTACCTTAAGAGTTTTTTAAAAAATCATGTTCTCTGTAGCTCTTATTGTGGCACTGGGTTGTCTACGATGAATCCTTTTATTGCTTCTTAAATGGGGGTTGTTTATTTTTACTTTGGGAATTAGTTTTATGACCCTGCATTGTCAGGAAGAAAACTAGTTGGCAGGTCAGATGACAAGAGCTCTTTTACTTTCAGTTCTGAGCTGCAGGTTTTTTTTAAGAAGGGGCATCAAGCTGGAAAGAAGTGTCTCCCTCTCTCTCGTTCACTTTCCCTAGTTTTGGGAAATTCTGCTGTTTAAGTGAAAGCCTTTTTGGAGTAGAAAATCTACTGTTGGTGGCTTGACCAGAGTGACTCCCTGGTCTGGGAAGCTGTCCTGACATCAAACTATGAGTGTTTCAAGAGGACTGCACTATTCATCCAAAGGACTCAGTTCCAGTATTGCATACACATTAGTCTTTGCTGTGTTAAACCTGTGAAAAGGGGTTTTATTTAAAGGAAGCTTGGTTTTAATTGGAACATCTTAGATATATTTGTTAAGGGTTATACATTATTGTCGTTTTGTTTCTGTTTGTAATTGATAAAAGTTATTGCCAATCTTCCCATACATGTTTACTATATTCTTAGATAAACAGTTTGATAAAAGCTCCCCAGTGGGTTAGTGAGGCGAACCATATCATTTCTGATCCTAGATGTGGAGATGACGGTGTTGGGCTAGGATAGGCATAGCAAGAAGTCTCACAACACCAGGTTAATTTGGAATCACAAGCTTTTGGAGTGCTGCTCCTTCATCAGGATCACTCATCTGATGAAGGAACAGCGCTCTGAAAGCTCATGATTCCAAATAAACCTGTTGGACTTCAACCTGGTGTTGTGAGACGACTTACTGTGCCTATCCTAGCTGAATTCAAAGAGCAAACTTATAATCCAGATAGGCTTTGTAAAACATTGTGCAGTTTCTGACCTGAACCACAACACGCTGCCTTTAAGGAAACACAGTTAAAAATGGTGCATGTCTACCTAAATGAATACTTTAGGTATACAATCAACAAGTGTAAATCATTGTCAGCATAGAAGTTTTAGTTATATCATGATAAACTCTCATGTTATGCTACCAGCATCATGTTACTGATTGGAAAAAGCTTGAATTTTTTTTTGGTGATCCTTGTGTGTTTGCTCTTGGGATATAGCAACAGTGATGGTATTTATTACCCACTCACCAAGACATGCACCAAGCTGCCCTGAAATTTAATCAGATTTTCATATGTATGTCAGAGCTGGTTTTGAAGGGGGAGTGGAGGCTGAGGATTTGGTGTTGGGGGAGGGGCAGGCTGGGGATTTGGCAATGGGGTGGGGGAGGAGGCGGAGGCTGGGAATGTGGGGGATGGGGAGGGGGAGACTGGGGGTGTGGGGCGAGGGGGGAGGCTGGGGACTTAGCAGAGGGGGGAGGCTGGGGGTGTGGGGGATGGGGGAGGAGGTTAGCGTTTTGGCGGTGGGGGAAGGGGGCTGGGGATTTAGTTGGGGGAGGGGTGGCTAGGGGTTTGTTGTGGGAGGGGAGGCTGGGGGCTTGGTGTGGGAGGGGGAAGGGGAGGCTGGGGATTTGGTGTCAGGAGGAGGGGTAGGAAAAGGGGAAAGCTGGGGATTTGGAATTGGGGGGAGGGGGAAGAGAGGAGGCTGAGAATTTGGTGATGAGGGCAGGGTATTGGAACTTTGATGGGGGGAGGGGGAGGTGGTGAAGTGGAAGTTTAGGTAGCCCCAGACTCAGGAGGTGGAGCCACTGTACCATTGCGAACTACTCAGTTCAACCAGTCTGTGTTGATGTTTAGCCTCCACGCGAGTATTTATCGTGTTTCCCAATCCATTTCCTCTTACTTCAATGATCTCCCCATTCAAATGTTAACATAGCTTCTGCCTCGTTCAGTACTGTTTGAATTCCACAGCTACGTGCTAAGAATTGTTTTCAGTATTCCCTAAGTCCTTCCTGTAGAGTGGAGCTGAATGGTACTCTAACTGTTAACTCTATCTCTAAAATCTACTCAGATTTTGTAGAGGTTCATTACTGCCTTTGGCTATTAAAATCAAATCTAGACTACTGAGAGTTATATTTTGGGGTATGGCACAAAAATTGATTTTGTACTGGGCGTTGATCCTGCTACAACCCTCCTAGGCTATGCCTCTGGCCTGATGGATGGGGACCTGATGCATATTTCAATGAACAACTTTACAGCCAGTGGGCTTGCAACCCGAATCGAATAGCCCTTGCTATTCATGCGCCTTCCCAACTGGATCTGCAGCGGGAGGACTTTCGTACAGGTCCTCAAGCAAGGACCTGGCATGTTTGACCCTGAGGACTGAGGAAATGCCACCAACCCCTCAGCAATGAGAGGCATCCTTAAATATTTGCTGCACTCCATTCTGCAGCACAGATTTTCCTTTCTCCCTGTCAGAAGCAAATGTGGCCATGATCAATGAGGTACTTGAGGTGCAGTCAACCATGAATGGAAGCAAAAATAAACATAGCACCCGGGCACTGATGCAATGACCTGGATCTTTGGGACCCAAATGGGCTCAAGGAAGTAGGTCCAGTGGTCATTTGCCCTTCTGCTGTTGCCAGACTGCAAAGGACTTCCTTCAGGATCCTGGGGGTTGGGTGGGCTTGGGCTGGGGGCAAGGGACTGACCTTGCCACCCTGTCCCAGGATGAGGGTGCTGTGGCTGGACTGCCCCTTCTAGACTTGGCAATGTGAAGATCGCCCCTAGCATAGTGATTTCAGACAACATAAAATTGAATGGATAGGATTCTCTCCAGGACCGCACTGGCCAAACCCAGGTCCAATTCCATCCATGTGTGGCAGGGCCTTGGGTTGGAAACCCACCCTTTCGTCTATTAAAGCCAATAAGTAGGCAGGTGTGGGTAGGCTGGGAAAATGACACTTGAACTTTCCCCATGTCAGGCTGGAAATGGGTGGGGACCAGGAATTTCAAGTTGGCCTGAAAGGTCCTTCCAAAGGTGGACATAGGTCCCTGCCTGTCAACACTCAGGTAAACATTAAATGGCAGTGGGAGTTCGAGAATTGGTGGCTGCGTGTTAGGTGCCAACGCTTGGCATGATCAGCGCCAACCTTAAAATTCCAATATAAAAGCAAAATACTGCGGATGCTGGAATATGAAACAAAAACAGAAAATGGTGGAAAATCTCAGCAGGTTCGACAACAGTTGTGGAGACAGAATAGAGCCAATGTTTCAAGTCTACATGACCCTTCTGATCCTTAAAATTCTGCCCATGGAAAGCTCAATCTTTCCTTAACTGTAACTTTGAAGGAAAGAATTGAAAGTAGACATTCTATCATAAAGTTTCCAAGAATACGTTATCCTTTTTCAGGTAAGACATGCATATGATGAGCTTAAAATTCCTCATTTCCAAAACGGCCCCTGAATACAGAAGATTTGATCATACCAGAATAGAGGACAGATTGAGCAAGTGTCTTATGCTATCATAAATCAATTTACTATTTGGCCATTTTATTTATGTGTATTCATACACTCATACATATTCTGTCTCTACATTTCCTTCTGCAAATCAAAGGTAGTGTGGCATCCAGAAGCTTGCAGTGATTATTGTATATGTGCAATCTTCATTGTAAAGAGTGACATCACCCTTGATTATAGTACAGTTTTGAATAGTATAGCTTTGCAATCATCCCTCATGTGTCCATTGTTTTCCAGATCACGTACACTAGGGCCAAATGCAGGGCATTTTAATCAAATGCAGATGATGTTGATGAGAATATCTCAAACAATGTTGGTGTCTTGTAAGACCATTCACCCTGTATAATGTGTGTACGTACGCACAAGAGTCTAACGTTGCCTGTGGCATGCTGTGAAGTAAAACCTTATGTCACCCTGCATGGTGTTCATTCACAAGCACACTTGTATATTTCGAATATTCATGCCCATCTAGTGAATTCCATGACGCATTTCCAGTATTTGTGTGCATGTGTTTTTCCACTCTAAAGCCTGAATAACAATAAAGCATAATGATAATGTGACCTTTTCATATTGGGCTTACCATGTAGCACAACTATAGATGTTGTCTTCCCAAACTTGTTTGGGGTAGAATTGAAGATACTGGTTTAATTATGTCACACAAAGCTCAGGTTTTTCTGCATGTATCCCTTTTATTAGCTCATAATTAAAGTACAAGTTTCACTGGTTCACAAAATCTCCATCAATTTGATTGTGTCCCGTTGCATATTGCAGCATTTGCTCCAGTACGTTTCTGCAGAGGTGGCAGCTGTAAAGGAAAAGCTTTTAATCCCATCCTGCTGAAATTGTTATCCTGGTTTTATGGGATGTATTGTTGCGAAAGCAATGTTACTGTTGTCCAATGTTGATGGAATTTGCTCAAGAGGATAAAAGTGAGTCACAAGGTAACTTTTTTTATTTTGAAGCAGTTGAACCCATGAATTGATCAACTTATTGAAAAACTGCTCAACAGGAGGTTGCACTGAAAGTCAGATTTAGAAAAAGAAGTATTGTGATTGTTGATTTGAATTATTCTGACATGTTCCCAGCAGATCTTGCAGTGTGTGTGGGAGGACATATCCCTAACTTCAGCACATTTTGGAAACAAAGAGTGCACAATCTCTTGAAAGTGATCCTGAAGAATTGTATTCGTCTTGGTAAAGGCCAGTTTTAATAGATTTATACAACTGTTTTGCAGTCTATCCTGTGTACATTTGAAAACCGTGATGCCTTTCTATTAGTTAAATTTGTGCTGAATATCTGTACTTGGGCATATTCTACACGTGTTCAGGAATCCAGCCAATCATTTGGAGTGACTCTTGCTAAAGGTTAATGGTTGCAATAGTTCCAATCTATTGAGCAGCCATTGGTAATTTAAGCTTGTTTATGTGAACCTCGAATAATGTGTACTTGTAAATGCACAATGTACGTTCCTAGCAACACCCCTCTATAATTTCATGTGTGATACCGTTGGTTGTTGAGAAGAATAATAATGCACAAGACACACCCAGTATGTCAGGTTGACAGAGCTTGGTGGTTTTGTAAATGAAACACTATAGCTTTGATCCTTGGGTTTATTGATTATATTGTGCTTCACAGAGAAGGATTTTATTGGTAAATTAATCTGTTTGCTCTGGCCAAATAAGCATGTTACTTCTGAAAGAATAGATTGTGGCTTAATCATACCTCTTTACAAATTGCAGGACAACAATAAAACAAATAGCCTGACGTGCAGATACCTGTAGTTACTTCAACAGTGACAAGTGGTGGCAAATAATGACTAAGTGTATATATACAGAAGCCGTGGTAAAGTGAATGCAGAGGAAATGGTTCATCAGATGCATTTCTTTTGTCCAATTTTCTCTTTCACAAGAAGCCATTCTTGACGTGTAACACTCAATCTTGAGTATTCCTGGTTTATTCTACTGTGAAGACTGTTCTTGTCGAGCACAATTGACGTTGCATTTTAGGATTTTATGCTCTATACTACGGTAACTACACCATCTCCTATTATCCAACATGTATCTTTTACCTGGCCAATATTCAGAGAAATGAAAGCAAGAAGCAGGGATTAAACAGAGAACTTTTGCAATAGATGAGAAAACAATGGTATCCCAATATAAAAGCGAAATACCACGGATGCTAGAAATCTGAAATAGCAAGGAATGCTGGAAAAACTCAGCAGGTCTGGCAGCACCTGCGGGAAGAGAAATAACACTTCAGGCTGTTTCTTTCTCCACAGATACTGTCAGACCTGCCGGGTTTTTCCAACAGTTCTTGTTTTTATTACAACAACATCATGGTTTTCCCTGTAATTCATTTTGAATTGAAAAGGTGATTAAATATAGACTCAGATTGGGCAAATAATTTGGCATAGTAGAGATTGTCCCTATGCACAGAAGTAACTCGTATCCTTGCCCTCGGATTCTGCACCAGCTTGTCTGACACGAAGTTTGAGAATCGGTGAAATCACATCAGAGCAAAATACATTAACAAATAAGATGTTTTTTCATTTACAGCTGCCAGAGTTTGTCAATGAAGTAGGGTGTTTCGTTCTTCCACCCCTCCCTGCCCCATGTTGAAGTCTGATGATTGAGATTTTGTCCATCCAGTCGACAACCAAAATCAATAGAGCAAGTTAACCCAACGTCTCTTTCCCTGTATCACACTCCATTTAACAGGTGAATTGATTCCTTAACCGAAACCAGAATTCAGACTTCTCAACACAAACATTCCTTTATTGATACTTAATCAGGCAGTGCTGTTTGGGTTGTTGTTCATGCACAATGGCAGCATTTATACCAAGGTCTTCTGAAATAAGACACATTTCTGCCCAGCCCTGAAGTGAGAAGATTAGCCAGACAGTGATGTACATTAGTTTCAGTTTATATTGCTGTCAATGGATGACTGTAACCTTTTGTTTACCTTCACTAGTAATTTTCATGGACAATTTTTTTAGTATTTCCATTTATTTACCTGTGATCATGTGGATGTGTATTTTCTCACCCGCATGCAATTGGACCAATTTTACTCACCCAGCAGCAAACCTTTGTGTATTATAAATAAAGAAGGCTACTTTATTTCCCACACAAAACAAACATAATGTCTCACTCATTTGACTCACCCACACCACCATTCACACACACACATAAAGATAAAATAGCAATTATCAAAATAAGATTTAACTCCATGTCGCTATTTCAATGCAGGCCTGATGTTTCTCAGGCGAATTATTGTTTTGGCTGAAGTGAAAGTGCTAAAAAGTGCAGCGATTTCTCAATAGTTGCAATAGTGCCTATTATTGATCTGTCTGGAGGTTAATTACTTGAGGTGAGCTCTGAGATGGAACAAATGAGAGGAGAAATAGTTCCTCATCTCTTTCTCAAGATACTGCAGTTGGGTACTTCGGCTGCTTAGTCAACTGCGGTAGTCAGCTCTCTCTGACTTGAATTCTGTCTGCAAACAATTTGAATTTTCTGCTGTATCTTTTGGCAGAGTTCAAAGATGGCCACCTGACCCATCTTTACTTGTGGCAAGTGCCGAATCGTGGTCCAAATAAGGTATGGTGGTAATCCAAACAGCAGTCTGTTATCTTTCTCCCACCACCTGTGGTTTTAGTGGTCGAAATGTTTTTGTTCTTGACAAGGCACATCTGCAGTTTTTACAATGAAGGCATTGAGGAACTTTGCCCAAAAACACTGAGTCATAATCAAATCACAAGTCCTCTCAAGAGAAAAGCCAACTTGATCCACAAAACCATCTGGTTGTTCTCAGGGCTACCTTGAGTTCCTGTCATGTTTAAAACTATGGCCTTTAAAATTAGGCTTTTAAAAAATTATAACACTTGCTGTGCATGTACTGACGAGACAAAATGTAAAAAGTAATCTTGACAAAGGACAAGGAACAAAAACAGCCCGGGAAACAGTCCCTTCGGCCCAACGAGCCCGCGCCGCCATTTTAATATTACCAGTCCCCCCCCCTCCACCCATGACCCTTATCTATTGTTTTTATGACAATCCACATTGAGGGAAACTAATTTAGGGACAATTTATTACTTCCAATCAGCCTAATAGCACATCTTTTGGGGTGTGGGAGGAAACCGGAGCACCTGGAGAATGTGCAAACTCCCACAGACACTGGCCCAAGTCCATGTGTCTGCACAGCAAACAGTGATAGTCACTGAGCTGTCGTGTTGCCCAGCATCTGGTCCCAGTTTAAGCACACACTAGCGACATGAAGCACTAAGCCAATCTCGAACATTCACGAGCAGCCCAAGTACGACCCATCGCGTGTATGCCCCTCGTTGGAGAACAAGGCGGACCGACGTAAAACCAGTGAATTAAAAGAGCAAAAACATTATTATCATACCATATCCTTTTACATTACCAGGGACATCCCACTGCTAATGAACTTTATTTAAAACAATCTCCTATATCCTCCCATCTCCAACCCACTCATGCCTGTCTAAGTTACTCTTAAACAACTCCAGCGTGCCTGCCTCCACCACCTTACTTGGCAGACCATTCCATACCCCCACTACCCTCTGTGTGAAAAACCTCCCTGTAATATCTGTGTTATACCTCTCCCCCCTCACCTTAAGCCCGTGGCCCCTCATACTATGTGTCTCTAACATAAGAAATAGCTTACCTCTGTTTACTCTATCTATTCCCTTCATAATCTTATATACCTCTATTAGATCCCCCCTCAGTCGCCGTCTTTCAAGGGAAAACAGCCCCAATTTGCTCAATCTTTCCTCATACCCCAGTCCTTCCATACCAAGCAACATCCTGGTAAACCTCCCCTGCACTCTCCAGAGTCTCCACGTCCTTCCGGTAGTAAGGCGACCAGAACTGGATGCAGTACTCTAAATGT
The DNA here is from genome assembly GCF_965287045.1 of Carcharhinus amblyrhynchos. Classification (NCBI taxonomy): domain Eukaryota; kingdom Metazoa; phylum Chordata; class Chondrichthyes; order Carcharhiniformes; family Carcharhinidae; genus Carcharhinus; species Carcharhinus amblyrhynchos. Next base: position 69,071,966 of record NC_137337.1, on the reverse strand, counting down.
AGCCTAACCAACATTCTATACAAGTAAGAACATAACATAAGAAATAGGAGCAGGAGTAGGCCATCTAGCCCTTCGAGCCTGCCCCACCATTCAATAAGATCATGGCTGATCTGTCGTGGCTCAGTTCCACTTTCCCGCCCTCTCCCCATAACCCTTAATCCCCTCTCTTATCAAAAACCCATCAACCCGCGTCTTAAAAATATTTAGCGAGGCAGCCTCCACCACTTCAACGGGCAGAGAATTCCAGAGGTTCACCCCCTTTGAGTGAAGAAGTTCCTCCTCAACTCTGTTCTAAACCGCCCCCCCTTTATCTTGAGGCTGTGCCCCCTAGTCCTACTGTCTTTTTTGAGCGGGAAGAGTCTCTCCACCTCTATCCTATCCATCCCATTCATCATCTTATACGTCTCAATGAGATCTCCCCTCATTCTTCTAAACTCTAACGAGTACAAGCCTAGTTTATTCAGCCTCTCCTCATAGCTCAACCCCCTCAACTCCGGTATCAGCCTAGTAAACCTCCTCTGCACTCCCTCCAAGGCCAAAATATCTTTGCGCAGGTGCGGCGCCCAAAACTGCACACAGTACTCTAGCTGCGGCCTCACCAATGCCCTATACAGCTGCAGCAAGACCTCCCTACTTTTATATGCAATCCCCCTCGCTATGAAGGCCAGCATCCCATTCGCCTTCCTGACCACCTGCTGCACCTGCAAGCTGGGTTTTTGCGACTCATGCACAAGGACCCCGAGGTCCCTCTGCACCGTCGCCTGCTGCAGTTTTTCGCCCCGTAAGTAATAGTCCTTCCTACCATTCTTCCTACCAAAGTGGACCACCTCACACTTGCCAACATTAAATTCCATTTGCCATTTCCTGGCCCATTCGCCCAGCCTATCTAGATCCTTCTGCAGACTCTCCACACCCTCCGCACAATTTGCCGTTCCCCCAATCTTGGTGTCATCAGCAAATTTCGACACCCTACACTCGGTTCCCTCCTCCAGATCATCTATATAAATGGTAAAAAGCTGAGGCCCCAGCACCGACCCCTGGGGCACTCCACTAGTCACCATCCGCCAATCCGAATAGCACCCGTTGACCCCCCACTCTCTGCCTCCTATTTGACAACCAATCCTCTATCCACGCTAACACCCTATCCCCAACTCCATGCCCCCTTACCTTCTGCAATAACCTCTTGTGAGGTACCTTGTCAAACGCCTTCTGAAAATCCAGAAAGACCACATCCACCGGCTCTCCTCTATCCACCGCCCTAGACACATCCTCATAGAACTCCAGTAAATTTGTCAGACACGACTTCCCTTTAATGAAACCATGCTGCGTCTGCTCTATCAAGCAATTCCCTTCAAGATGCCTCGCAATTTCCTCCTTAATGACGGATTCTAACATTTTACCTACCACAGACGTTAAACTAACCGGCCTATAATTCCCCGCCTTTTGCCTGGCACCCTCCTTAAACAACGGTGTAACATTAGCCGTTTTCCAATCCTCCGGCACTTCCCCAGAATCCAGCGACGTCTGGAAAATAACCACCAAGGCATCCACTATCACCTCCGCCATTTCTTTCAGAACCCTCGGATGCATTCCATCCGGTCCTGGGGACTTGTCCACAATCAGCCCCTCCAGTCTGTTGAGCACCGCCTCTCTAGTAACAGTAATGTCATTAAGACCCTCCAGTCCTACCACCTTTCCATCGCTAACACCCGGCAAATTATTCACGTCCTCCTCCGTGAAGACAGAAACAAAAAAGTTATTCAAGACCTTAGCCATATCCCCATCCCCTACCACTAGGTCCCCTTTCTCATCCTCTAAAGGACCAACGTTCACCCTAGCCAGCCTCTTCCTTTTTATATATTTATAAAAACTCTTGCTATCCTTTTTCATTTTAAGCGCTAGCCCAGCTTCATAGTTTCTCCTACCCTTCTTTATCAACTTCTTTGTCAATCTTGACGTTTAAACCTCTCCCAATCCTCTTCTCGCCCACTACTCTTAGCTACTCTAAACTCCTCCGCTTTTAATTTAACACTTTCCTTCATCTCCTTCGTTATCCACGGCTTATTACTTCAAAGTGCAACATTAGACTCTTGCTCTTATATTCCATACCCCATCCTATAAAGGCTAACATACCATAGGCTTTCTTCACAACCTTCTCCACTTGTACTGCCACCTTCAAAGACTTGTGCACTTACACCCCCAGGTCTCGCTGCATTTCTATACTCCTTACGGGCTTACCCTTTATCATATAACTCCCCCCACATTATTTCGGCCAAAATGCATCACCTCACATTTATCTGGATTAAACTCCATTTGCCATATTTCTGCCCAATATACCAGCCTATCAATATCCTGTTGTATTGCCAGACACTGCTCCTCACTGCCCGCCAATCCAGCCATCTTGGTGTCATCAGCAAATTTGCTGATCACACCACTTACTCCCTCTTCCAAGTCATTTATATACACTACAAGGAGAAGAGGTCCCAGTGTTGAGCCCTGCGGCACACCACTAGTGACAGACCTCCAGCGAGAAAAGGACCCCTCCACTACTACGCTCTGTCTCCTCTTAGCAAGCCAGTTCTACACCCATCTAGATACCTGGCCTCGTATCCCATGAGCCTTAATCTTTTCTACCAACCTACCATGAGGGACTTTGTCAAACGCCTTACTGAAATCCGTATAGATGATATCAACGGCTCATCCTTCGTCGACCGTTTTTATCACATAAGAACATAAGAAATAGGAGCAGGAGTAGGCCATCTAGCCCTTCGAGCCTGCCCCGCCATTCAATAAGATCATGGCTGATCTGTTGTGGCTCAGTTCCACTTTCCCGCCCTCTCCCCATAACCCTTAATCCCCTCTCTTATCAAGAACCCATCAACCCGCTTCTTAAAAATAATTAGCGAGGCAGCCTCCACCACTTCAACGGGCAGAGAATTCCAGAGATTCACCACCCTTTGAGTGAAGAAGTTCCTCCTCAACTCTGTTCTAAACCGCCTCCCCTTTATCTTGAGGCTGTGCCCCCTAGTCCTACTGTCTTTTTTGAGCGGGAAGAGTCTCTCCACCTCTATCCTATCCATCCCATTCATCATCTTATACGTCTCAATGAGATCTCCCCTCATTCTTCTAAACTCTAACGAGTACAAGCCTAGTTTATTCAGCCTCTCCTCATAGCTCAATCCCCTCAACTCCGGTATCAGCCTAGTAAACCTCCTCTGCACTCCCTCCAGGGCCAAAATATCCTTGCGCAGGTGCGGCGCCCAAAACTGCACACAGTACTCCAGCTGCGGCCTCACCAATGCCCTATACAGTTGCATCACCTCCTCAAAAATTCTACCAGATTCATAAGGCAAGACTTCCCCTTTATAAAGCCATGCTGTGTATCCTTAATCAGATCGCAACGTTCGAAGTGCTCATACATCCTATCCCTAAGAATTCTCTCCATCAACTTGCCTACCACTGACGTCAGACTCACCGGCCTATAGTTACCCGGGTTATCCCTCCTACCCTTTTTAAACAACGGTATCACGTTTGCTATCCTCCAGTCCTCTGGGACCTCACCTGTGTCCAAAGAAGAGACAAAGATTTGCGTCAGAGGCCCAGCAATTTCATCTCTCGCCTCCCTAAGCAGCCTAGGACAAATGCCATCAGGCCCGGAGATTTATCAGTTTTAATGCTACCTAAAAGCCCTAACACTTCTTCCCTCGTAATTGATAGTTCCTCCAATTGGTCTACAGCTCCCTCGATGACCATACCAGACATCAAGCCCCTCTCCTTTGTGAATACCGACGCAAAGTATTCATTCAGGATCTCCCCCATTCCCTGAGACTCTAAGCACAATTCCCCTCGTCTGTCCCTGAGGGGACCGATTTTTTTTTTCCCTAGCCACCCTTTTGCTCCTAACATAGGAGTAAAACGCCTTTGGATTTTCCTTAATCCTACCTGCCAAAGCCATTTCATGTCCCTTTTTTGCCTTCCTGACTCCCCTTTTGAGATCCCTCCTACTCTCTCTGTACTCCTCCAACACTCTCTCTGTTCCCAGTTGCTTAGACCTGACATACGCCTCTCATTTCTTCCTGACCAGGTCCTCAATATCTCTACTAATCCACAGCTCTCTAATCTTACCTTTCCCATCCTTCCTCCTAACCGGCACATGCCGTTCCTGCACCCATTTGTTTTCCCTTGAAAGACTTCCACATGCCTAATGTGGACTTGCCCTCCAACAGCCTATCCCAGTCTGTATCCCAAAGCTCCTGCCTAATCTGGCTGTATCTTGCCCTCCCGCAATTTAGCACCCTTCCCTTAGGACAGCACTCATCCTTTTCCATTTGTATCCTAAAGTAGACAGAGTTGTGGTCACTATTAGCCACATGTTCACCTACTGCAACCTCAACCACCTGACCCAGCTCATTGCCCAGAACTAAATCCAGTATAGTCCCCTCTCTAGTCAGGCTATCTACATACTGCTGCAAGGACCCTTCCAATACGCATCTTACAAATTCCTCCCCGTCCGAACCCCCAGTTCTAGGCACCTTCCAATCCACACCAGGGAGATTAAAATCTCCCACTACAACAACCCTGTTCTTCCTACACATATCCAGAATGTCTCTACATATACCCTCTTCCACTGCCCACGGGCTGTCGGGCAGCCTGTAGACCACAAAATATTTCATTTCTTTAAATGCATGTTCACATGGTCTTTCCAAAGCTGAGGTCAAGATTAAAAGACCAGCTTGTATTTTTCATGGTTCATCGGGTGACCCATTCCCCTCTGTCTGCTCTCACCTCAGTGAAAATGGCCTTTTGGATTAGTAATGAGAGTATTTGCACTGCCTATGGAGCTGTACCTTCACCTGAGTCACGGCTTCGGGAAAGGAGTGAGGAAATTCTGTGTCAATGGGCAGTTATGCGAGAGGAAAGCAGGGGAACCACATATTTGTGAACAGTAAATATTCTACATTTCTCTCCAATAATGAGTCAATGGTCTGAGAAGACTGAAATCAAAACAGAAAACGCTGGGAATGCTCAGCAGGTCTGGCACCATTTGTGGAAGAGAGAGAAAAACGGTTAACAGTTCAGGTCAATCTTTTAGAACTGCTTTTGCTTTTATACAAAGTGGCTATTTAACTTCAGTGTCAGCAGAAAGCTGGATAGAACTGGTGCTACCAAACTCATCCATTAACAAACATGTGGACTTCCCTATACCTGCCCTCCCCACTAGTTCATTCTCTCCCTCTTTGTGGATTCGTGTTAAAGTCCATTGCCATCAGTTATCATTTGCAGAATTGAACTGAGGACAATATTTTGGTCATCACATAAAACTGTCCTTTTAAAAATCTGCCTTGTATAAGGATGTGCAAAAAAAATTTTTATATAAGTAAACAAGTGGAGATTAGACATGTCTGCTCAAACTAATCTTAACCCAGTCCAGGGGCAGATAATAAAACCTAGAGTACTGATGTGTTGTTGTTTGTGAATAAAGATGGAGCTGGAGAACGGAAGCAGTATGTTATTTGAATGACTTAACCCCGAAAGGTTGTTTGACATAAACTGCTGTTTTCTCCAATTCTGGAAAGTGGAATGCATACTTGGAAGATAATTGTAGACTTTTAATTTCTGGACAACACTAGAAATTGTTAGATCACTCGGGCTGAAAGTTACGGCCTTCTGGATCTGTGGTTGCGTGGAAGAATGGTGTGCGAGCATTGGCATAGTTTAGTGTTGGAGAATAGTCTTCCACAGCATTTGAATGGCAGCCTGACAAAAACTCCTGGCAGTTTCTGCAAGTAGGGATTTATTTACTTTGGAATTGGCATTGGTACTCTAAAATAATCCTTGAATAATTTCCTTTTCTTCACAGCGGATATACACAGTGACACTGCAATAAATAAAAGGGAATTGAAATTCTTTCAATTTTATGACTGGGAGGGATACAGCATATCAAAAAGTCTTCAGTGGTCTGATCTTAAATTCCGCCAGAGCCCCTCTGGGGAAAAATTCAAATAGTGTTCCAGTGCTGGACTAGTTTTTTAAATAAAAGTCATAAATTGATGCAACTCTTTTTTTTATATAGGTACCTCATTTGTTTGGACTGGAAATGTGAAGTCATGGCTTGTGCCACTCTTGGCAAAGGGTTGATTTAGGTAGCAAAATCCAGAATGTATTGTGTACTCGAGATGACTAGCCCAGTGTGTCTGCGCTTAGTGATTTGTATCTTTGCCAGTTATAACTAAGGGCACTCTATTCTACGTATGTAAACATATTTTAAGCTATATCTGTTCAAAGATAAAAGGGAGAATTGTAAATTCTCAACCTACACCAGAGACCTAACAGTCTTAGTCAAGGCAGGTGTGGCGACCAACCCACTCCCAGCACTCAAATCTTTCAAAGAGGCTGAGAGTTTCCATTTTAAATGGAACTTTTTTTTTGCTCATGGAAATGCTGATGGATTAAAGGCACTGAGGAGAGCTGGACCACTGAGGCAAATGCATTTTTTTAAATTGCATGGCTTGTGAGTCAGGTTGATCAGAAGCATTTATTCCAGGCCCAGCAAACTAATGTGCTTGCCATTGAATTACTGTGTCCAACATCCCACTGAAATACGCTCGCTGATTCCCTCCCCGCAGAACAAGCGGCTTGGCTGGCTGTTGGAAGAACATGAACAAAATCCTCCTGTGACTGATTTTTTACAGGTTATCCGAGAAACCCATACTTCCAAATTTCCTGTCATATCTTCCCGCTTCCCAACCCTGAGTAAGTACCAGGAGATTGATTGATTGATTGATTGATTCTTTTGTCCGATAATTAAGATGTATCCATAACGACATCACTGTAGCTTGCTGTAATGGAGGAAACGCCCAGTGAAAATTGAACACACTTATTTGGTATAATGACGAAAGCAAGTAAAGTAATTAAAGAAATATTATGGAACATGACTTCCTTTGTGTAGTATACAAACAAACAGGTTGTAAACTGGGAGTTTCAATCGAGAGAGCTTTCCATTTTGTTGTTTTTATTCCCGAAAATAAGGAGGTAGAGTACATATGAGGTGCAAGAATGAGACTGAACCCAGACTATCATGAAGACTGAGAATCAAGCATTCTAAGTCACTGTGTTGCCATAGGTGTGTCTTTCCAACAGGTCAAAAATCAGTGGCCGTTAAAATAGGAAAGTTGGTGACTTAATCAGAAGGAACTAATGGAGGCACTTGCTGAGCTGAGTTTTTTTTTGCCTTAGTCACTGAAATGCTTCCAGCAGAAAAACCAAATCTGTTGAAAACAATAGAAATTGATCATTTCCAAATACTCTTTTTCTTTTGAAACAGCTCCAGACGTTGGAACTCCCCTTTCAATTTGTGACTGGTCAGAATGAACTCGGTTTCTTTGTTGATGTTTGCTGTTTTAAAGGTCTTGGGCAGAATTTCTGACAGCAAAATCAGTAATAATTGAACAATTTGCAGGCTTTGCTGTGAGCCATGGGATGGGGAGTTTGTTTCATGAATTGTGTGATCTGTTAAATAAATGGATATCCCTTAAACACACCATCATTCTGGTCTTCTGGTTGCCACACTTTTGTATCTCTGTTGCAGTAGGAGGGCTGCATACAACAGTGGTCCAGATAGCTGTTTGAATCATTGCTACAAGTGACTCAAAGTCTGGAATTTTCCAGCCGTTAGGAACACCCACTGTGGGTTTCCTAGTTGGGTGGGGATGGGGATTGGGATTCATATCATGCAGAACCCCATTGACAACAGTGGGACCAGAAGATCCCGCTGCCACGATGGGCTGCCTCCAACACCACGAAGTGGGAAGGCATGGAAAATCTTGCCCAAGTCCTTTTCCAGATACTTAATGTGATGTTATAATCAGTATTGCCAAGTGCTCATTCTGCAGTGATTCACAGAAGCAAACTTTATTTCCCTATCTTATTAATGCGTCCTCACAATTTCACACTTTCAGTATTATCTCAAGTCCTGCACCGTGTTCTCGCCTCTTTCAAAAAATCTGCAATGCTGTAAATAAAAATAAAAATTCTGCTTAAAAATGAATGCTCATTTTGGTTGAATGTGAATATTAATGTCTCATGAATCTAATATAAATGCTAATGAGGAATGTCTGACAAAAAAATGCAGTCGACCCTAGGTTGTTGATAAAAGTAAATTACTGTGGATGCTGGAATCTGAAACCAAAAGCGAAAATGCTGGAAAAACTCAGCAGGTCTGGCAGCATCTGTAAGGAGAGAAAAGAGCTGACGTTTTGAGACCGGGTGACCCTTTGTCAAAGCTTTGTCAAAACTCAGCTCAGATCTACTGAGTTTTTCCTGGGTTGTTGATAATTGTGATGAGAATTCAAATTATATTAAATACTTTTGTGATGCTTATCTTCTAAAAACATAATGTTGATAACACCAAGTTGTACCTCACCACCATCTACCTACCTGTCTGCCTCTGATTTGTCAGTGTCTGTCTTGCAACCAGTAATGCATGAGCAGGGATTTCCTTCAGTTGATTTTTTGGGAAGGCAGAAGCCATTGTTTTCTTTTCCTCCTGCGAACTCTGTTTCTTAGCCACTGATTCCATCCTCTCCTTGGCCACTCTCTGGTGCTGAACCAGAATGTTAGCATCCATGGAATTTTATTTGACCCTGAGCTGAGCACCTGGGAGTTCTTCCATCACCAAGATCACCTTTTTCAGTCATTTAAGGTTGCTTGTCTCCACCTCTGTCTCAGTCCACGTGCTATTAAAACACTCATCCATACTTTTATTACTTGACTCAATACTTGCCTGGGTGGCCTCCCAACTTCATCCTTCTGTAAACTTGAGCTCATCCAAGTTCTGCTGCCCTGACTTTCAGTAGGCTCCATTTGCTGATTCAGCCTACTTTGAGTTCCATTGATTCTTTGTCCAGTGAGGCTACAATTTTTATCCTGCTATTTGGATCTCTCCATAGCCTTACCCTTCCTATTGCTCTTCTAACCCTACAACTTCCCCCTATGCTGGTCTCTTGCACATCCATGATTTCTATCCCCTCTCCGTTGGTGGCTGTGTCTTCAGCCGCCAAGGCCCCAAGCCCTGGAATTCCCTCCCCAAATTTGACTTCCCTGTTAAGATGTCTCCCATTTGACCAAGTTATTTTTGTCACCTGTCCTTAATCTGACACAAAACCACATAAGGAGATGCTATCTGGTCATGTTCATGTGAAGTGTCTTGGAATGTTTTGTCATGTTAATGGTGTTGTATAAATGGAGGTTGTTGTTATGATGGTTGTGTGTGGCATTTTTGTTGGAGAATTGTAATTTGAGAATTTCTTTGAAGGGAAAAGAAATGTTTTACTTTTAAACAGAAAGGAATGCCTCCTATTCTTGGTTTAATAGCTGTAATGTATTAGGAAGGTATTTTTAAGCTTTTTTTTTCTGGTGCAAGTCTTTTGAGGCATTTTAGGTTATTAGAATGTCTGTGATTTGATTCCTGGTCTGTACTCTTATTTGCAAGGGCAGTTCGCACACAAGGCTGGCCTCAGTGAACTACCTTACAAAGCAAGGGTGGAACTTAATGTAACTGGAATCCATGCTGAAAATGCACATGTTCCAACAGTCGACTTACACCTTGAAGGATGACCACTAGAGTGACAATAGGGTGGGCAACACCTGTGCAGTGGAGTTGATGAATTTAATTTCAGTGGTGATTTAATATGTTGACTATTAATCATTCAAACAAATTGCTATGGTGGGTTTCTTCAGGGAGGCAGTAATTTGGTGATAACCCAAAAATGAACATAATGGAGGGTAAGCTTTGATCGCATTTCAGTATACATGTACTAAAAACTTTAGTTTGTGTAAATTGAAATGCAAATATCGGACTAGTACCGCCAACTAATATAATTTGAAATCTGCTTTGATGAGGTTCTAACCACATTCGTGCCATTGCTAAGATTGCCTGTATCTATCTATCTCTAACATTGTCCTGATTCACCCTGTCAAAACTCATCTACAACTGAAATTCATTCATATCTGTGTTACCTCCTAGAGTTGACTATTCCAATGTGCTCCTGGTTGGTTTCCCAATTCAAGGTCATTGGTTCTCCTCCAAAGAAGGCCTTGATTTTGAAACACTCATGCTTGGTCTCAAACCCCTTCAAGGCCTGTCACCTCCATATCTCTAATCTTCTCCCGTTCTTGAGGTCAAAAGTGTCTGTGCTCATCTAATTCAGGCCTCATTCCCAATTCTGATCACTCCACTATTGGTGGCCATGCCTTCAACTGCCTAGTCCCTTAACTCTGGAATTCCCACCCTAAACCTCTGCTTCTCCTTACTTTACTTTGCTCAAACTTTTGGGCTTTTGCCTAACATAATACCTCCTTTATACGGTTAGTGTCATATCTTGCTTTATGATGCTCCAGTGAAATGCCTTGGGACTTTTCATTGTGTTAAAGATGTGATGTGAAGAAAAGTTGTTTTTGCTTTGCTATAAAATTTTCATTGGAAGTGATATGTGCTAAAGTCTGTTTTCCTCCCTCCCATCAACCCCAGTTACCTGAGTTTTCAGTCTGCATTCTCCTTACAGTAAAGGCCACTGAGCAATGGTCAAAACTGGAAGTCCCAGGTATTTAAAAAAATAAAATCCCCTCCATCTGTGAAGGGGCCAGTTGTGTCCAAAGCCACCCAGGCTGACCATTCCAGGAGCACAGAGCAGACATCAACTGTTGGAGTTTGCTGTTTGGAATGGCACAGTTCCACATTAAGGCAAGTGCATCCGCCAAATTAATTGTAAGGGGAGTGAAACAACGCCTTTAACAGAATAAAGTGTATGTGTGGGACAGGTGGTCTGATTCTCTTTTTTCCCTCCTTTTCCATTGGCCAAATGTTATTTATTCAAGTCTGTTTTAATACTTAAATGCTGTGGAATAGATCAGGGTATGTGGAAAAGCCACAGGGAGCAATGAGCATTCCTTCCTTCCTGTAATGCTGCAAGAATGTTTTAGTGCTTTGTATTATCCCAGAGGAAAATTGAAGTCATTATTTTGAAATGCCGCCATGCGAGAGAGTGGAAGCTGTAATTAGTTTGCACATTCAATTTAGTCAGCATCCTGTGTTATTCACAAAGATGAAAGAGCGGAAACACCAAGTTTACTGTTTTCATGGTTGGAGCAGCAAACGTGAATTGGGAAGCTGAAGCGTCCATTGTAGAGGGTGTTCAGATGCTCTGACACTATATGTTTCAGGGTGCGCAAACTATTGAGCATTTAACCCTGCTCAAACCCAACACACTTGCATAAAATCATTTACATTTATTATATTTATTTTTACTGAACATTTTATTGTGTTCTCTTCCTCTGAGGAAGTTGCATGTGAAAGTCTGGTCAATTTATTGCACCCAGTCTTACCTATATTAAGAGGGATGCTGGTGCAGTGGTATTGTCACTGGACTAGTAATTCAGAGACCTGGCATAATGCTCTAGTTACTGGAATTTGCATGGTGGAATTTGAATTCAATTTAAAAAATGGAATTAAAAGTCTAATAATGACATGAAACCATTGTTGATTGTTGTAAGAGTCCATCTGATTGACTAATGTCTTTTAGGGCAGGAAATCTGCTGTCCTAACCCAGTCTGATCTGTGTGTGACTTCAGAGCCACAGCAATGTGTTGACTCTCTAATGCCCTCCTCTGTGCCAGCATTTACTGTCTAACTGCCCTCCATTTCAGTCAGCAATGCCAACATCCCAATAAATGAATAAATAAATACAAATGTTTTCAAGCCTGAAATGTGTGGCTGAAATGGCAACTTCATCTTGTTAGGAATTTATTTTGCTGTAGTAAATGCATTGTGGCACAATTTAATGTGTGACAGGTTGGGACAGAAACACATTGCATAAAATTGCATCACTGAAATAGTGTTTGGTAATGCCAGGAACTTTGTGTGCATGTGCTTATCTAACAAGTCATCTCATCATTTGTTTCAACTTTGCATTTACGCAATTGTCTGTGCAATTTGAAGCGTGCTTAATATACACCATGCCACTTTTGAGGGCAGAGAATCAGACCATGTTGCTTTTTAGGCCTGCTTAAGTATATGGATGGTTAATTCAGTTGGCTAGATGGCTAGTGTGTGGTTCATTAACTCCAGTTCTGGGTTTGATTCCCATTCCAGTTGAAATGGACTTGGGAGACCTGCCTCCTTGCATGCCCTTGAGAATGGAAGACGCTGGTAAATCGTCACTGACAGAAAACTGCACAAAACAATTCAGGATGACACATCAGCAGACAAGAAGCCTGCCTTTGGGCAGAGCACACGTGATATTACATAACATGAAGTACATAGGGAGCAGAACCATACACTGTATCATAAATCATTAACCAAAATAATGCTATAGTCTCCTCAATACAGCACCAACCAGCTCTTAAAATGCTTTGAATAAATTGCATTGAATTTTGGTTCTAACAGCTTGAGGATTGTTCCATACCTGGCATTTGCCTTTTGTGAGTTGAACCTGTGCCCTCTTGCTTTACTTTTGTGATTTAATTTAAAGTTCTGCTCCAGATAATACCAGTTTTTTTGGTGCCATTTTTAATCTTTTATATATCCCCGAGGTTCTTTTGCGCTCTTCTTTCAATGCTGAACAGAGAATTTCTCACCCTCAACATTCTTATCTTCTCTATAGCTTCTGGGATTCTTGTGTCCCAGTGATCAAAAGCAGCCACTGTCATCAGAACCAAGCACTTGCAAACTTTTAATATTACTTTAACTTGCACTTTACTGAGTTAGTAGGAATATAAGTCAACATTCCATTTGCTGGTTCGTTTAGCAACAAACCAAGTTTAAATGTGTCGCTAGCAGCAGCTTTACAAACCTTAGAGCTAATGATAACTGTCTTTTAAGCTGATATGGGATGCACATAAATAGCTTTAAGAGTGTGTATTTGTACATAAGCAGAGCTTGAATTTGCTAGTACTGCATCAAATTGTACAGTCACCGGTTTGAGACTTTGTTGTGGCCCGGTTGACCATTGACAATCAACATTTTAGCGAGGCCAAAAGCAGCAAGCTCAAGTTCAGTTGCAGTCTGGTGCTAGATTAGTGTTCATTGGGCATGTTTTATTCTCTGTATTTTATCCAGTCTCAGGGACAGTGACATCCACTGAAGCAAATTGCTGTTCTGCTCCCATTAGGCTGGGGAGCTTGGTTTTGTCCAGTGTCCGATAGGAAGTAAATTTGTTAACTAAAATCGGGTCTGGTGTCCTAATTGCAAAAACACAAGATACTCCCCATTTTCATGGATCTCTTCTTGAGTATCATGGAGTTCAAGCAACAAAGAGTGACTTCAGTGTAAAAATGCCTTCAAATCTGTGTCCCTATATTTCAATTTCAAGGATAAATGTAAGGTCAGATTTGAGGAATGTGCTACATTGCTTGATCAGAATATTGAGTCTGACCTGGAAGTGACCATTTCCCAAAAAGATCAGAGTCCAGAGAGTAGTGGTTTCCTGTTGCTGCTCTTAGAAATGAATGAATGGATGCTATTAAGAATAATTAATTCAAGTCAGCATACAGCAAGTGCTTTATAACTGAAGGGATACTTCTCTGTTCCTTCTGAAATGAAGAATGGAAGATTAGCTCTGGACTGAATTAAATAGGCAGCAGTGCGTATTGTTTCAGGTTATTAAAATAGTAGATATTAGAATGTTTCTGTGGTAACTTGGTATTTGGCTTATGAGCAGATTTCACTGCATCAGGAAAGAATGTGTGGGCTGTTTTCTTCTGTGGGTGTATAATCCTCTCTGCACCTCCTTCTGAAATACAAGGGAAGGTTATGCTAGAGCTACAGAATCTTCCAGCTACCTGCATATTAATGCAACTTTTAAACGTGTCATACAATTGACTGGAAACTGGTAACCATTGAAGCATTGGTTATTCATTTTTCTTCGTGCGTGTCACTCTGCATCGTTATGTAACACATTGTTCTCATGCACATTTAACAGCAATAACAGATTTTAAAAAAAACTCAGCTATCCCATAAAATAAATTTGTGATTGCAAACCAGTAATCCATCTGGGAGTTTGGATGAGGTTGATAACTCACTTGAAGTTCATTTACTTCTGTTTGTAGTATCCCTGCTTTAGATTCACTTTGCATTTGTTCCCTAAATGCTAGATATGAACAATAAGAGCATCAGCATCTCAAGGAGAAAGGCGGGAGCTTTCATGAGAACAGCATGACATCCCTTTCAAGTATTGCGACTTGGTGTGCACTTGTAAATGTTCTCTATTTGTGTGTGTGTGTGTGTGTGTGTGTGTGTGTGTGTGTGTGTGTGTGTGTGTGTGTGTGTGTTAAATAAATGAATGTGATGTTTTTTCAATATTTTGAATTTGGCAACCAATCCTAATCACACCTACATGTTCCTTAGCACTACTTTAACAACGTCCAATGGACATGTTGATGGGAAAGTGTTGAAATGTGGGGCTGATGGAAATAAATAAACTAGTTATTTTTTGTAGAAACCAGGAAGGAATGTGCCATGGTCATGTGAAGTGCTTCTATTAAACAAATGTTACGAATGCCAACAGAATAAACTTGTTTTGTTTGTTTTGCTAATATTTTCTGTGAAATATAGTGTATATTTTAAAAGCAAAACCTCTTTTAAAGGAAACTTCATTTTGTGTTCATTAAATTCTTAATGGATGAATTGAAATGCTTAAATGTGCCTCGTGAATGCTCAATGTGTTATACGATCGAATGGTTAATTATTCTAGATGTGTACTGTTCCTTGGTTTATAATATCCTCCCATAAATCTCAAATTCTTCACACCTCTTATCTCTTATATAGTTATTTTTCTACCTTCTTGCTTCGTCTTTTTAACTCTCCATATGAGGGGTAAGATTTCTAGAGCATGGGTGCTCTCTCATACCATGCTGTGTGGTCATTCTTCATGAAAGAGCCTAGCTCGTGAGTGAAGGGCTCATCTGTAGCAATGATCACATCTAAATCTGTGGGGTTGGGGTGGGCAGAGTTTGAACCCTGCTTCCTCGAATATCAAAGATCCTTCTTTCTTACTGTCTCTCTGCCATTATCACACTCAATTATTGCATCTTGAGAATGGGAATGACATCCAGTTTTGGTGCTATGAAAAGCATTGATTGAAAAATTTAACAAATGACAGGAGTGAAACCCAAGTGTCCAAAAAAAGTTGTTCTAATTGGTCAGTTTTCAGTTTCTTGTTCCTAGCCCCACCGAAAATTTCAACTTGCTTTATCGTTACTGTACACCTCATTGATGTACTTAAAGCAGAGGGGGTGGCAGGAAGTGAACTCATGAACATTTCTTGCCTCAAATGCTTGAATCAAACCATCAGCAGAAATTAGGCTGCTTTGTGAAGCTTTTATTTGTACCACCTTAAAAGACAGTGAGACAATACAGTAATCGGTGTCATAAGTTGTTGTCTGCTCTGTGTGAGGCCAATAGTTTTGTTCATTGATTTGCAAGTGATGAGCCACTTGAATAACTTTACTGCCTTTATAGATTTTTAAAAATCAGATATTATGAATGGTTTCTTGTGTCACTTCCAACATTGCTATATAACCAGGTGCCAGTAATACCTGCTCTTTTTGATGCTCCACAGAATTGGGTTTAGAGTTGTCTGTGCATTAAGTGGTTAACACATTCACCCCTTACATATGCCTGTCTGAACAATTTTAACACGTTAAACTTCAGATAGGTTAGCAACTGCATTCTGAGAATCTCTGGTTGGAAAGCATTAATCACATTGTGAAAATGGTACCCAGAAAAAATAGGTCCACTCCTCCCTCCTTCTTTCAATTCATTTGTGTCCATAAACATTTCATGATGTTGTACTTTGGATGGTTTGTGTGTTTTACTGACCACACAACTGCTACTTTTGTTTGAAGCATGACACTTGACAACATGGTCTTGTGAATGAGGACAGAATTCATGTTAAATAATAATGTAGAAGCAACAAGTAGGGTAAGTTCACTTATACATATAGGTCTTGAAGCTTTTTTTTATTTTATTGCCATTTTGTTATTTTTCTTTCCTATTTTTATATCCGTACTCCTCATGAGGAGGTATGCCAGCAGATTTGATTCCTAATAATAAACACTTTTCCTAAACTTTCTTTTTATTGATTTTTGAATCATTTTCTTTTATCTCAGATCTGCAGGTGTGTTCAGGAGCATAATGTTTCAGTAATTATGTCATCTTTGATTAAACTTGTCAAATGCACCAAATCTTATGGATAGACAGTTGTAGACAGGTACAGAACATAGTAGATCAATGCATTACTAATTTGGTAGCTTGTAGCGAATTGTTGCAGGTAGCAATTATTATGTTACTTTCCTTGATCAACATCCTCTTTTAGGATTAAAATGTATGCACAGCAGACTGAGCTAGATTAGAAGAGATCACTGGTTTCTTCTTTTAGTCTCTGGGCTGCCTGCTGTTTCAGCGATTTTGGGGTACACTGTCAGAGAGGAAAGTACTTTTTTTAAAATAAGAAGCAAAGTGTTACTTGTAGTACTGCACATTTCCAGCCTTTATTTTCATGCATAAAAGAACATTCCTTGCAGAACTGATGTGTTCTGAAGGCTGAGACAGTTAACGCCACCATGTTCCTTGTAGTGTACAGCAGATACCTCAAAGTACTTTATGTCTAAGAGGGAAAACCATTGTCACTGAAGAGGAGAATAAGTGGGGATAATGGTATGGGCCACTGGCAGGGTTTGAGGGAGATTTTTAAAAGTGTGGGGAAGGGAGTTAATAAGGTGGCAGGTCAAAAGAAGGCCTTCCTCACCATAGGACTGCTTTGCTGCTTATGTCAGTTGTGGGTGATTTGGCATTGGGATCTGAGAGGGCCTTCCACCTTTATTGCAAGGATTCTGTGAACTGAAGAAAGGTGCATTTTTTTAAAAGTAAATAAGCAAAAAACTGAAAATTACAGCTGAAGCAGTAGGTTTTTTTTAGACACTGTTTGGTTTACTTGGGTGTAGTATTTTCCGGGTGTTTATTTGAAATTTCCAATATTTATTGATTATAAAATCCCTCATCGTGTTTGTATTTATGTTCTACAAGTTGCCATGGCTAAGGTAGTGACAGGAAGTGTAAGGCAGAAAGGATTTTAAAAGATGCAGTACGGTTTCCACTTTTACTGTATAGCGTTTTGTGAAATGACTCATTCTGTTTTACAGATCCAATGAGTGAAATTCTGAACTGCATATTTATCAAATTATCTCAGCCCATTACCATAGCAACCAGGAGAGAAATGATGAAGGAACTAATTGCTTTGAAATCTAGTGTCAGTTGAAGTGAGCTATACAGTTCTGCAGGCACCTTGTTTATGATGTACAAGGCAGCAATTTGGTATGCCATTACCTGTGCTACGCCACAGTTTGTAGTGGACGTAGCAGTATCAAGGAACTGCTGTGACCTTGCAACATCTCTGAACGCTATGCCTAAACAGTGGGAAATGTCTCAATTCAGGGAAAAGGGTCATGTTAAAGCTTTGGGAGGTTTGCGTGCACTATAAATTGGGTTCTTCCTTCTTCTGTAACTCCTTTATAAAAACACATTGTTGCCAACACTGGTATTTTGCTCATGGTTTTGCTTTCAGGCACAATTATGTGGCTCTCATCTCCTGTCTTTGTCGGAGTACTTTTATGGCATCTGGTAGTCATCAGCTCATCCAGCCTGGCCCATAGTAACAAAGCCAAGGGACATGGTATACATGTAAGCAGGTGCATTTTTGAGAACTCATTCTTGCACGTGTTCCCAAGTTAGAAAGAGAATGTTTGTGCTATTAGAAGCAGGGTGCGTTACAGTAGAGGCGACTTAGTATTGGGTCTTTTCAGGTCAATTGCTTTCCCAGATGTGCTTTTTGTTTGTTACTGCAGGGAGGAAGGAGAGTCTGATCTGTGGTGTGTAATGCAATGCCACAGTAAACAGCAGCATTCAGAAACCAACAATGAGTAGCAAGAGGAAATATTTACTGTTTTCCCAGAGGTAACAGTTCTGTTAAGTCTTATGAACACTGCCCAATTTACAAGGTGGGTGGGGGAAGTTTTTTGGTCAGCCAAGTACAAGCCATCATCATGTGATAAAACCTAAATACAGAGAAATAGAGACACATAGTGTTTGTTTGTTAAATCTAGAAGTACTTGCTATATCTATCCCCATAAAGCTATGTCTTGCTCACCACTGCGTGACAAATCAAGAGTGGGAACTCCGCATAACTTCATGGGCACTGCTAGAGTTCGTGTTGTCTGCTTTTATGGGACACCTGTGCTTGTCCAGCTATGGTTACCCACAGCTCTGCAGGTTTACTTGGAGCTGAATGGAAATAATCGCAGTCCCAGTCATAGTCTTACTCCAGGTCCTATTAATGGACCAGGTGTGCAATGGAGGACTGCATGTTTGGTTGTAGGGCTCCACAGGATGGCCCCAGTTTCAAACCTCCATGTGCAAGAATATCAACTTGGAGCAAATTTAGGTTTTAGCTCACTCAGAAGCTGGGGGTGGATTCCATAGTGTAAAGTAAGAGCACATGCTTCGTTGCATGAAAGCTGTGGTTAGAAATTTCATTGCCAATGGGGAAGGTCTATAAAGGCCAGCTATTGTTGGTCTAAGATAGTTTTGGTGGTTTTGACCTCTTCCCTTCGAGTTATTTGAGAAGACTGCCTATCCAGTTGTTTCAAAATGTCTTTTCAGGTGGCAACACCTTGTATTTGCATGGCAACTATGTGATGCCAAAAGAGCCATTAGAAACTTCCCCACTCTGCATATTTCTTCTTAAATTGAACCTGCTGATCTTTTAAAGTGAATCCATCTGCTCCTTTGTTATAGGAGATTTTTTTTTATGGTGGACTTGGTTGGTGATCAGTTGCCCAATTGACTGACCAATCACCAAACTTTACTGGTACTTCTCAAATTTTTTTGATGCCCTCATTTTAATTGGATATAAATCATTTTGAAAGTTATTTGGAAATGAAAATGTCGTCTGGCTGATTGAAAGTAAAACAATTCTCACTCACTTTGCCTAATTTCTACTGGGAGCCGTGAGCAGAGCAACTGATACGTTTCCAGGAGTGAGCGGTGGGGGGGATGAAGAAGAAATTGCAGGGATCTTCTCTAATTTCTTGCTAGGAAATTGTGGATAATTATTGGTACTGTGACTTAATTGAGCTTAGAGTTGCAGTAGTGGCTCTGCTCCTATCCCTCCACTTCAGAGACACACTTTCCTTCCTGCTGCTTTCGTTGGCACTCCTCACTAATTTGTCCCTCGCTGTCTCCTAACTGATGTTTCTGTCGTTGCAAGAATTGAACTTTTTACTTCAGGCTGTGGGTGGACATTTATGACCATGCAGGACAATTGTGAAAGCAGGAATTTGCATACTGTATGTGACGTACAGCCAGTGTTCCAGATAAAGCAGCATTAGGTTAGAGATGGGAGCAGTGGTAGGCATTTTGGGAAATACAGCAGAATATAGGTTCCTGTCTTCGCTGTCGTAGGATTGAATATATAATCATAAAGTTGCACGGATTCCGATTTGGTAGCAGAGAATCATCAGGCTGGAGTTGAAAACCCCTATTTAGGAGTTGAAAGGTGGGAGGATTGTTGCGTGGGTATAAAAGCAAGGATTGAACGCAGTTTAGGCAGTATTCTCAAAGATTGTTCCTTACAACCTATTTCTTAATTATTTTATGTGCTTGAATCAAGACCCTTCTACTGTGATGATCTTTCATGCTGCCTATCTGATATTCAGAATTGAGTGAATACAAATTTTCTTCACCTGAATATTGGGAAGACCAAAGCTATAAGGGGCTGCATGGTGGCACATGGTAGCACTGCTGCCTCACCTGGGATCAGTTTCTGGCTTGGGTGGAATTGTTGTTGGTGTGGACTCGATGGGCCAAGTGGCCTCCTTCTGCATTGTAGGCTTTCTTGATTGTCTTTGGCCTTCGCCCCGAACTTAATTCCCTATCTATTGATTCCAACTCTCTTCTAGGCCACTAGCTGAGACTGGACCGGACTGTTTACAACCTCTGCATCTGTTTGATCCTGAGCAGAGTACACTAGTGTACAAGATGGCACAGTGGTTAGGACTGCTGCGTCACAGCACCAGGGATCCGGGTTCAATTCCCAGCTTGGGTCACTGTTGGTGTGGAGTTTGCACATTCTCTCCATGTCTGCGTGGGTTTCCTCCCACAGCCTGAAAGACCTGCTAGTTAGCTGTATTGACCTGAACAGGTGCCAGAATGTAGTGACTAGAGGAATTTCACCGTAATTTCATTGCAGTGTTAATGTAAGCCTTCCTTCTGACTAATAAATAAACTTTTTTAACTTTAAAGAGCAAAGAGCTTATGTTGAACTTGTATGTGACGCTAGTTAGATCTCAGCTGGAGTATTGTGCACAGTTCTGGGCATCACACTACAGGAAGGATGTTATCGCATTGGAGAGAGCCCAGAAGAGGTTTACAAGGATGGTTCCTAAGATGAAAAACTTCAATTATACGAATAAATTGGAGAGGTTGGGATTGCTCTCCTTGAAGAGGAAAAAGCTGAGACGATTTGATAGGAGTGCTCAAAATCGTGAGAGGGCTGGAAAGAGTAAATTAAGAAAAACTGTTACCACCCCGACAATGATCGCAAACAAGGAGCACAGATGTGACTTACAAAAGAATTAAATATGATAGATTTTTTAAAAAGTGGATCAAGTCTGGAATGCACTGCCTGGAAATGTGCTGGAGGCAGGTTCAGTCAAGGCATTCAAGAAGTCCTGTGCAGGGGTACAGGGGAATAGGCAGGAGAATGGCACTAATGCTCATTTGGAGAGCCTGTACAAACATGGGCCAAGCGACTGCCATTTGTGCTGTAATGATTGTGATCATGTGCAGGTTTCTCTGAATGGCTTCTTGTAGCCAAATACTACAAAGCCAGAAACTATTGATGGAACATGTATATTCTAGCCCTTCGTGAACACTGAGTTCTGGAGGTGATGGAATAAACACTTCCCTAGAGTATGGTTTGGGCTATAAGCTGTCATACAGACTTATTGACCAACAACTGAATCGGTAAACATGAACATGAGGCATACTGGAGAAATGTAGGAATTCAGGCGTAACTATCTTTTCAGCAAAGATGGAAAAATAACAGTTGCAGATAAACAAAGGGGGCAAGTTGAACAGCAGGAGCATGTGGATTTAAATGCGAGATGAAATTCCAACTTGTTGACTTCACCTTTCAATCAAGAATATTAAGGGTACAGGCGGATTACGTACTAACATATAGTAATCACTCAACTGGAGCGAGGAGTGATATCAGCAAGTCTTAAACTGAATGAAGCCTAGAGAAGCCTAATTATGGTTGAGACAGAAGTGAGAAGATTTATTTTGTCCATAGAGTATAGCAAAATCATAAACCTATTTCTGAAAGCTGTTTTTTTAATTGTTACATGCACTGCAGGCCAGCACTCTTCAGCCAATCTCCATTTTTTTGGGGGGAAATTGTGGATTTTGTTGTTTGTGCGCTGCTGTGGTACGGAGGAAATTTCTGTTGAGGGAAAAACAGGTGATACAGATGTTGTGGAAATTATTAATTGTGGTATCATGTTCAAACGACTTGTCTTGTGTCTAATGAGTTGGCCTTGTTTGTGCATTTACTGACTTAAAAGTGAGACCACACAAGCTCATAAGCTAACTACTTCTGTTTGTGGTCTTACCACACTAGAGGAAGTTGAGTGTTAACATTGATGTTCGGAAACCACAATAAAACCATACCCCGAGTGGTGTTGAAGATTATGGTGATGATTCTGCCTTTTTAAAAGAAACTTATTTGTAGTGCAAATTTTGTATTGATGTAGTGTGGGTTTTTAATCGCAGTTGGCATTATCCTTTATGATGACTTGCTGTAGTTTCTTTGATCGACAACATGAAGTGATCAAAGAAAATAGAAGTGCCATCACAGATGTTGATATTTAAATTATTGATTCATAGAAACATGAATAAGTTTAGAAATCTGTAGTTCCCTGTTTTGGTAGCTTTTTAATTCTAAGTTATGAATGTCTGGTGGTAAGTAAATGTTTAGAGATTTTTCACTGGATGGGATATCCTGGGAATTATACCACACACCATGCAGTAAGCAGCTGTACCTGCTCAATGCAATTCACCTGTCAGTGGTATAGCAATACTAGCATTTGCCAATGAGGATTTCAGCTCAGGGCCATTTGTTTTACAAACTATAGCTTTCTCTTAGATGCAGAAATGTTGTCCTCTGATACCAATCATGGTATGCTGGCCTTTATAGCAAGGGGAATAGAATATAAAAGCAGGGAGGTCTTGCTGCAACTTCTGTACAGGGCACTGGTGAGGCCGCAGCTGGAGTACTCTGTGCAGTTTTGGTCGCCGCACTTGTGCAAGGTTATTTTGGCCTTGGAGGGAGTGCAGAGGAGGCTCACTAGGCTGATACCGGAGTTGAGGGGGTTGGACTATGAAGAGAGACTAAATAGACTGGGTCTGTACTCATTGGAGATAAGAAGGATGAGGGGGGATCTTATAGAGACGTATAAAATAATGAAAGGGATGGATAGGGTAGAGATAGAGAGATTCTTCCTGCTCAGAAAGGATAGCAGGACTACAGGGCACAACCTCAAGATTGGGGGGGGGGCAGTTTAGAACAGAGTTGAGGAGGAACTTCTTCACTCAAACGGTGGTGAATCTCTGGAATTCTCTGCCCGTTGAAGTGGTGGAGGCTACCTCGCTAAATATATTTAAGTCACGGGTAGATAGGATTTTGATAGACAAGGGAATTGAGGGTTATGGGGAGAAAGCGGGAAAGTGGAACTGATCCACTTCAGATCAGCCATGATCTTATTGAATGGCGGGGCAGGCTCGAAGGGCTAGATGGCCTACTCCTGCTTCTATTCATGTTCTTATCACCCAAAAATTTAAAATGCTTAGATCACGATTTCTCCCTGTCCCTCTTCCTTTTTTTGGTCTCCTCTTTCAAGCTGACCATGTGACTGGATAGTTTCCCCTAATTGTACTACACTAGGGGACCAGCATGACTTCACAAATGTTTCTGTAGAAATGGTTGGTTAGTATTCCAGAATGACACACCTATTCTGGGCTAAATTCTATTTAAGGTGCTTATTTCATCACTTCAGTCACAAAAGCTGCACTCTTTGGAGTGATGTACTGGGGCATTCCTTAGAGCATCTCCTTGAGCCAGATGTTGCTAGGCATCGTAACTGTTGAACAGAAGTGTTTAATACTTTGAGAATGATGGGGTGCAGATGAGATTTCCTTCCTTTATTTTTTCTCCATTTATTTGCTTGTGTTCTCCCCTCATCCCAAAGTACTTAGCATCTGTAGAGAGAAACTGAGTTGGCATTTTCAGTCAAAAACTCCATCAGAATCCCCTCTTGCACAATGCAAAGACCAGTTCACCACACAGCCACGTGATCCCCAATCCCGCAAGCATGGGCAGCCTCCCTCCTCGTCACTAGCACCCTCCACCCTCCCCATCAGACTCTCAGGCCCAATCTGCCTCTTCTCCCAGCATTGAGGCAACTGTTGGTATTTTAAGACCTCACTCGGGCGAGGTTCATAAGATCCCACATGAGACCAATGGAGAATTCCGTTCTGCGAGCCTCACCTGATTTTGGGCTGGTAAAATTCCGATAATTGTTCCTGAAAACCAAGTTCACGCCAGTGTCGCGCAGTGGGAGCATACAGGGAGGGCGGAAGACAAGTTGTTAGTGATTTAGACACCTAAAAACTTAAAGTTCTCGACTCTTTCTGCTTGCTTTCTACTAATAGGTTTAGGATGTTGGTTTTCTGATTGTGATGCTTCAGTGGTATCCATTTTCTTTAGGTGTGATCTCTCATTCCCAACCTTTTCTGTCACCACTCGCATGCCTGCACTTATCGGAATGAAGGGCAGGCACACAAGATCAACCAGCAGTGTTGGTGTCAAAAATTTTATCGTCGGATTATCACTTGGGGTGAATGCTGATTAACCTTTTCTATTGCACAGCAGTAGTGGGCCTCATTGGATGAGATTGACCTGCTTTATATTGGTTCACTATTTTAACAATTCACTTAGCTTTTTTGAAAAAGCCAAAATGATTTTAGATTCACTTCTTGACGGGTAAGATTGCTTCCCACTGCTTTATGCTGTTCTCGTGTTTTGTGCTTAGTTCAGAATATTTTGTGTGCACCTCATTGTTTCAAAGGTTTTTGTCTGGAACTAGCAGTTATAACTTTTTAGAAGTTTTTATGTTTTTCTCCTCTTTGAGATGGCTAGAGAAATGACTAGTCAGTCAACAAATACTAGCTTGTCAGATTCTAGTTTGAAAAACAAAGTGTATGTAAAAGTCATCTCCTCCCTTTGCACCTGGAAAAGAACAGAGTAATCCAGAGCAAAAATAATTAATTAACGGAGGGCCAACATCATTGGGGTGCAAAGAGATCTGGCCCAGATAAATTGGCATTGCACATTGGTAGGGAAAACTAATTGAACAATGGACTTCCTTTAAGGAGGACATACTTCAGGTACAGGTAAAAGTTCAGGTATATTTTCACAGTGGAAAGGTAGGGTAAACAAGAATTCTTTTGGATAATAGAGGACAAGATGAAGCAGAGAAAGGATGCATATGGCAGATGAGAGATGGATAATACCAATTGAAAACCAGACTGAATATATAGAAGGGATGGGCAGCAGAGTGGCACAGTGATTAGCAATGCTGCCTCAGTACCAGGCACCCAGGTTCAATTCCAGCCTTAGGTGAGGAGTGTGCATGTTTTCCCCATGTCTCTGTGGGTTTTCTCTGGTTTCCTCTTCCAGTCCAAAGATGTGCGGGTTAGGTGGATTAACCATGGTAAATGTGCAGGATTACTGGGATAAGGCAAAGGAGAGCGCCTGGGTGGGATGCTCTTTCAGAGAATCGGTGCAGATTTGATGGGCCAGATAGCCTCTTTCTGCTGTAAGGATTCTATGGTTCTAAGGTTCAGAGAACCAGTGAAAAAACACACAAAGCAGAGAAAATGAAAGAGACTGGCAGCTAACATAAAAGGAAATGTAAATATTGTCTTTAGGCATATAAATAGAAAAAAGAAAGCGGTTGAAAGAAGAGTGGAGCTGATTAGGGACCGACCAGAGGATTTATACACGGAAATGGGGCATGGTTGCAATACTAAATGAGTACTTTGCATCTATCTTAGCAAGGAAGTGGATGCACCCTAAGTCCTAGTGATAGAAGAGGCAGTTAAGATTCTAGATGGGTGAAAAATTGGACATTAATTAGGCTGGATTACTTGAAGTTGACAATCACAAGGGCCAGATGTGATGCATCAAAGGATACTTGGGGAGCAAAGGAAGAGTGGAAATTGCAGAGACTCTGGCTTTAATCTACCAATACGGGTATAGGTGTTGTGTGATAGGACTGGATAACTACAAATGTACACCCTTGATCAAAAAGAAAAATGTATAAGGGTAAGTTCAATAACTGTAGGCCTGTCTGCTTAATCTTGGTGTTGGGAAAACTTTTCGAAACAATAATTCAGGATGAAATTAACTGTCATTTGAACAAATGTGGGTTAAGTAAGGAGGGCCAGGGTGGATTTGTTAGGGCAAATTGCATTTAACCACCTTGCTTAAGTTTTTGATAAGGCAACAGAGAGGGTAGATGAGGGTATTGCAGCCCATGTAGTATATGTGCATTTCTAAAAGGCATTGGTAATGTGTCCAATAACATGTCAGTGAAATCAGAGGCCAAGGAATAAGAGTGGCAGCATGGGTATGAAATTGGCTGGGTGACAGGAAATAAAGAGTAGTAGGTGAGTAGTTATTTTTGTGGACCAGAAGAAGGTTTATGGTGGGATTCCCCTGTGATTGATGTTAGCACTCTTACTTTCGTTATATATTAAAGATATTAATGGGTGTTGAGAACAAAATTTGCAGATGGTACAAAACTTGGAAGTATTGTGATCTGTGAGGAGGAGAATAAACTTCAGAAGGACATACACAGACTGGTGGAAATGACAGATGAAACCTAATGCAGAGAAATGTGATATGATTCATTTTGGTAGGAAGGATGATGAGCGCCAACATTAGATAAAGTGTATAACTTCAAAAGGGGGGTACTGGAACACAGGAGCCTGAGGATATCTGTGCACAAATCACAGAAGGTGGCAGGACAGGTTGAGAAAGCAGTTAATATAGCATATGGAATCCTGGGTTTTCTAAAGCATTAGAGTACAAAAGCAAGGAAATAGATTATGGATCTGTATAAAAACTAGCTGAACTTCAACTGGAAAATTAGAGCAGTTGGAGCACAAATTTGTTTGCGAGGAGATGAAGGCATTAAAGAGGGCACAGAAAAGCTTCATGAGATTTGTTCCACAGATGAGTAACTTCAACTTTATGGGTAGATTTGAGAAGTTGTGGCTATTCACCTTGGAGAAGAAACATTTGAGAGGAAATTTGATAGAGGTTTTCAAAACAGTGAAGGCTCTGGACAGGGAAGTAATATGAAACTGTTCTGTTGGTGCACAGTTGAGAACCAGAGGACGTTGTTTTAAGATGGTTGGCAGAAGAAGCAACTGCAACATGAGGGAAAACTCAGCGTACAGTTAGGATCTGGAATGCAATACCTCAGTGTTATAGAGGCAGATTCATTACTTTCAGAAGGAGTTGGATAGTTATCTAAAGGAAAAACTATTTGCATGGCTACGTAGGTGAAAAGGCGGAGGAATGGGACTAGGTGATTACATGTGCAGAAAGCTGGCATGGACATGGCAGGCTAACTGGTCACCTCAGTGCCATAACCATTCTGATTCTATGTATCTGATATGGCTGAAATCTACTGCGGCTGTATCACCAGTGGAGAACCAAGATGGCACCAGAACATGGCAGAGACTTGCAAGCTGTGCCCAGCATACTCTTTAATTCTATCTTTTACTTCCCTTCTATGCTTCTAAAACTTTATTCTAATTCTTTTAAACTCTTAGCCTACACCCTAGCTATGACTGTAACCCTACATTCTGCATTCTCCTTTCCTTCTCTATGAATGGTATGCTTTGTATAGCGCACAAGAAACAATACTTCTCACTGTATACTAATACATGTGACAGTAATAAATCAAAGTAGTATGTTGGATGGTGATATGTGATGGGCTTTAATTCTCCGTTTCAAGTATATCAGAATCAGACAGCGCTGAGGGACGCAGGCTGAACCAGTGGGATTAGAGTTTGGCTATCTGATTATCTTTGCACTAAAGAAAATGACTTTAACAAAGAGATTCTTGGCCAATAATGTTACTGATCAAAGGAAAATAACAGCAATGCTTCTCATTCTTCCTTTGGTTTTAATAGAGTTGTACAGGAGGCCCAGGCTCTTTTTCAGAGTTAAGTGCTAGAGCATGTAGCAGTGAGCAGCTGACTGTGACTGTATATACCCCAGTGTTTTTACAAGTCTGCTTTGTGTATTGGCACAAATCAACTCATTCAACATTTACCCAGATTTGATTTCAGCCCCTTCCAACATACATAATTCCACATATGGGATAGATTAAATCATGTTAAGGCTATCTGTCACATTAATGCTGTGTGATATTTCAATTCATCACCTTGTTCTGCTATTGCCATCAGAGAGCTAGAACAGATGCCAACCAGTACCGGACCATTGACAGGATACCGAAAAGGTTTGCAATCCATTCTGTATAATCTGCTTTTCCATTCTGCAACCTGTATAGAATTGGCAGCACAGAAACAGACCATTGAACCCAAATGGTGTTTAGTGCTGTACTCCACACAAACCACCTACTTTTTTATTGTCCTGTATCCCCTTTTCCTGTGTTCCTCAACTACGTATACATCAAGTCTCCTCTTTTTGTGCTGCCAGGTAGAGTGTTCTACATTTTCACCACTCTGTAAAGCCACGTCTTCTAAATTTCCAAGTTCCTCTTTAGATCAGTTAGAGACTATCTTAATACTGTCTTGTTTGAATTCATCCACAAATGGCAACAGTTTCTCATGTCTATCCTTTTGAACTTTTCCTTCATTTTGAAGAGTTTTACCAATTATCCTCAGGAGCTTCTCTCATTGAGAGAAATCAACCCCAAATGGTTCAATCTACCCGATAGTTGCCTTTTTTCAGTTCTAGCAACATTGTTGTAAATTTTTTCTGCACTTTCTTCAGTGTTTCAACATTCCTTTTGCAGTATGGAGAGCAGAACAGCACTGTTCTCCAAATCTAGTCTAAATATCTTTGTCTCCTGTTTTTGTAATCTATCCCTCTAAAAATTAATCTCAATTTTTCCATATAGATTTGCGGCATTATCAATTAAGTTTTCTGCTTTTTTAAAAAAAAAGCATCCTTAGTCCCAAATCTCTTGCTGTTCTATCCCATTTAGTTCCTTACCTTCCAAGAAATAAAGAAAAATAAAATATTTATGTATAGGTGTATACAGTATATAGCAGCATTCACACATTTTAAAGAAGAACGTGGACCATGCAATCGCTTTAACCCTCCCAGTTGAGGGTTAGTGAGGTACTTGATCTGTAACTCACAGATGATTCTTTTTCTTTTTCTCTGGGAAGCAGCTGTATTATTATTCACCACTATCCCCTGACCCTAGTGAATTCAGCAATTGTGTAGGTGTGCAGTTCCATACGGGTTTGGTTCGGTTCGGTGTGTTGCCTGCCATTTTACATTGGGATTCTTAAATGAGTGAGTCAGAAAAAACAAATTCTGTTTATTCCAATTCCCCGGTTACCCCATTCACAATATGAAACTGGTGGAAAAAAACTTGGACCGAGTTTTCCTCTCCAGCTGTTGAAAAGATGGGTTGGGACTGTTTATTGGTCCTGTTCCCTTACCTTCACATGGCCCAACTTCAAGGTCAATTAATGACCAGGGAGTGGGCTTACTGACGGACAGCAGACAAACAAGTGGAGCTGGAGGGCGAATCAGAGGCCTTGCAGCTTGAAAAGAACAACAGCCTGTGGTGGCAAGTAACTGTGTGTTTGGGACATAGAGAGAGGACATTTCCAAATGAGGGTACTCCCATGCCAACTTTTTTAAAATGCAAAATAAACAAATGGCTTTTGCAGAGGTGTGCTGCAGCTACTGCAGCGTCCAGACAGGGAGGGAGGACCTCCATGACGTATCTACCTGGAGTGTTTAAATCTGCCTTCTGCTTCTAGGTAGCTAAACTGTCTCTGCTGTCTATCTTGAGGCTGATTTGAAAATACCAGTTGCCCTTAATAGGCTATTAACAATCTTTGCCACTCTGCCAACCCCATCAAATATTCCACTTTTGCAAAATTGTGCCAGTGGCCATTTGGAACTGGGAATGAACATGCAGACTAGTTTAAGTTTATTTATTAGTGTCACAAGTAGGCTTACATTAACACTGCAATGAAGTTACTATGAAAATCCCCTAGTCACCATACTCTGGCACCTGTTTGGGTACACTGAGGGAGAATTTAACATGACCAGGTGCACCTAACCAGCACATCTTTTGGACTACGGGAGGAAACCGGAGCACTCAGAGGAAACCCACACAGAGACGAGCAGAACATGCAAACCCCACAAAGACATTGACCCTAGCTGGGAACCAAGCCCAGGACTCTGGCAGTGTGAAACAGCAGTGCTAACCACTCTGTCACCATGCTGCAGTGACTGGTGGCACTAGTTTTGCCACTT
Source organism: Carcharhinus amblyrhynchos (assembly GCF_965287045.1). Taxonomy (NCBI): domain Eukaryota; kingdom Metazoa; phylum Chordata; class Chondrichthyes; order Carcharhiniformes; family Carcharhinidae; genus Carcharhinus; species Carcharhinus amblyrhynchos. Next base: position 69,042,255 of record NC_137337.1, on the reverse strand, counting down.
GCCTCTGATTCCGGTCTTGGTGGGGCTAACAATAAAATTTCTTGAGTTTATATGTGGAAAGGAAAAGCTGTGACTGATTTACAAAAATAAAATTCCTGTCCTTGACACATCACAGCTTGTATGATGATTGAAGTGTTGTGCTTTCTGTGGGGCAGTGTGATTTTTAAGTATTGAAAAAGCCACTTGTGCTGATTGTACTGACTTTGTCGCTTGGTAAGAAAGATTTGTATTTACATAGTGCCTTTCATGACCCGGGATATCCCAAGTGTTTTACCAAGTAATCCCAAGTAATATCTTTGCAGTGTAGTCACTGCTGTAATATGGAAAATGTGACTGCTAATTTGTCCAACAAGCTTTCATAACAGCATTATGATGATGGTGATCAAACTATTTGTTTTCGGTTGAGTGATTTAAATATCGACTAGAACAGTGGGGAGAACACCCCTTTTCCTCTTTGGGATAGAGCTTTGGAATCTATTTTGCATACACCCAAGAGAACAGTTGTGGCATTGATTTAAAGTCTCATCAGGACTGTATCACCGACTGTGCAGTATTCCCCGGGTACTATACTGGAGCATCAGCCGTGATCATTTGCTCAAATTTCTGGAGCTGAACTCTCGACATGCTGGCTAGTGTGAGAATTCTACCCCTGAGCCACAGCCGATGGCGCAGTTTTCTTTTCTCTTTGACTCCCATGTCAAGAAGATAATATCATTAGAGGTGGGACTGGCCCAGAATTCACAAATACAGCAGGCTGCAGAAAGAAAGTAAAGATGAAAGAACACAAAAGGGTGCAATCTTTCAGCCAAGACCAAAGTCCTGATCCACCAAGAATGATTAAAAAGCTGTTGAACACAGGCAACTCAATTGTTTGGTTTGATTTGATTTATTGTTATTTGTACTGGGACATGATGAAAAGTATTGCTTCTTGCACGCTATACAGACAAAAGATACTGTTCATAAAGTACATGAGGAGAAAGACAGGGTACTGGTGCAAAATATAGTGTTGCAGTTACATGTAGGGTGAAGAGAAAGATCAGCTCAATACGTGGTAGGACTAGTCAAAAGCCTGATGACAGCAGGGAAGAAGCTGATTCTTATTACAATTCTGCTCTCTCGAGTGCAGTAACTGTAGTACACTTGTCATTGTGGGAGGGAGTGAATGGATTTTACCTCAATCATGAACCATTATCAGAAATCTTAATGAACCAGATTTCTTAATGACAGCCAGAACCTTTGGTTTTGTATCATCGGAATACTCTAGTTCTTTTGAAAATTCCAATTATCATAAGCGCAATTCATATTAATGTGCACTCCACGCAAGTATGTATACTTTGGGTGAAAACACTTGTTGAGCGCAAAGCTGTGAATGCTGTCATGTTATAATTTCCTGAAACCCTGAGGAGAAGAACAAATACTGGGAGCAGCAGAAGTCAAGTGAATAGTGACTCCAACCAGCAGTGATATTTCTGGTAGCTAGAGGGAGGGATTTGATATTATGACCGTTACAGTAAATTAATGTTGAGCGACATAACAAACTGCACAGAACAGCTGTTCTATGGGATTAGGTTTCCTCTGGCTTCATGTGGAGAATTGCAAAGCTAATCTTGCTGCTGAAACATGGGCAGAGCTGCATAAGAAGGCAGCAAGCCATAGCCATCTATAATGGAAATCGGGGTTAGGAGTTGGAAGGAAAAGTGATTGAAGTCTGACATGCCATGAAGTGTTTTTTTTTGTACCAAAGTTGAAGAAGAACCACGAAAGTAACCGTTCTTATATGGCCGAATAATTATAAATTACGTACTTTGAAACTCAGCATACATCTGATTCTTATTACAATTCCCCTCTCTTGAGTACAGTAACTGTAGTATACTTGTCAGTGGTCCTGGTTTTAAGTTGTTTTATCCTTCATATTCATGCCACTGAAGTAGCAGCGAATGCTGCACCAGATGGCTTAAAAAAGATGTTGGAGGAAAGGGGAGCTCCCGCTATGAACACAAATGCAATACAATGTACTGGAAATGCAATTCTGGCCTTCACTTATACTGTGCCAGGTTCCCTTTTATGCTGGGTTAAAAATATGCATGTTTAGATCCAGTTTGTCCTTGACAAACAACAAAAGTTAAAGATTGCAAGTTGAAAATATTTTAATGTTTTTTGCCAGCCTTTTGATTTCAGTGCAGTCATTGAATGATTTTCCATGAGTAGATCTATAAGAGTATGCCTGATTTCTTTTTTTTCTCTTTCACCCAGTTTTTCATTCTTTGATGCTTTTTTAAAAATTCTTTGAAGTTGTAACTCAATTGGACGCCTGCTTGCCTCTGAATCACAAAGTTCCGAGTTCAAGTCCAACCCCAGGTCTTGAGCACAAAAATCAGGATGCTAAAAAACCGACTCCGGTGCAGTATCAGGGAAACATTGCACTATCAGAGGTGCCGTCTTTCAGCTGAAATGCTAATCTGATGCTCCATTTCCTTCCTTGGTGGATCTAAAAATTGCCATGGCACTGTTTCATGGAAGAACAGGGCTGCTTTTCTGGTTATATCAAAAACTTCATTGGCTATACTTTGAAAATTGTTATATAAGTGAAAGCCTTTTTTTGTTTGAAGCCAGTTTAACACACAATTGCATATGTTCAGATAGTTCCATTGATATCTTCTTTTGAATCTGCACAACATTTTTGTTTTTAAAAAAAAGTAACATAACACGTAACCACTTTTTGAACTAAGGGTTCATCAGCTGGCTCGCTCCACTATAAATAAATGGATGTTATAGAGAGCATTTTTCATAGTTTAATGCCAGAAGTTGCAAACCATGAATCCCCTAACCCCGTGAGAAAAGAAAGTGATGAGCACATGGCTAACTTTTGATAATGGTTTGGCTGTGAGCACCTCTAATTTCAGTTGGTAAGGTCTTCCTTGTATAGACTTTTTTTAAAATTAGAGCTATAGAAATTCACTGAAAAGAAGGAAGCCATTTCTCACATCTTGTCAATTCAAAATTAATCCCACTGTCCTACTCCCCTTCCCATTGTCCTATATCTTACTCTGATTTCCCTGAAAGGTTACAATGGTTGCTACTGCAGCTACTTCCTTTGACAAAGTGTTCTATCGCTCTATGAAACCTAATCACGAGGGATTGTCAATTTAAATTCTTGTTATTTATTTCCCAATTAGAGGTAGTGGCCTTTCCCAATTTACTTTCTCAATTTTTTTATAGTTTTAAAAAAGTCATTATATCTCTTCTTGACCTGAAAATATTTTTGCACCTTAGGTGTCACTCTGGTGAATCCCTGTGGTTTTAATGTGCTTTTTGTAATGGGATGTCTAAGTCGCTGCACGTTATTCTCACAATAACGTAATTATGTTTTCATAATTTGTTCAATCTAGTACCCCCTGCCACTATTTATAACTTAAGATTTGATAATTTTTAAAATGGAGTTAGCTATGTGCACTTACACATTCTGCTATTTGTCTTTCACAATCCAAGGTTTCTGCTTGCCCACGAGGTTAGGTGGATTTATCGTGCTAAATTGCCCCTTAGTATCTAAAATGTACGAGTTCGATGGATTAGCCATGGTTAATGCACGTGAAAAATGTTTGGGGGTGGGGAGAATGTGTAAGGTACTCAGAATTGGAGCAGACTCAGTGGGCTGAATGGCCTCCTTCTGTACTATAGGGATTCTATAATTCTAACCTTCAATATTTCTCTATTGAATCTGTGCTTTCATTCCTTGGTTTACCTCCTAAAGCGCATTACTTCACAATTATCTCAAGTTGCACATGCATCTTCCTGACATTCTACAAACCAGTCTGTGATGCTGAATTCCTCACCACATCCTCTACTTTTGTCAGTTTTTATAGTTTTGCAGCTATGATTATAAAATTTGGTCCATTGATCAGAGTGGTGATGTTGTCCAGAAAATCAATAACTCCATGAATTAGTGCATCAAAAGTATTTCATGAACAAAGGTCATAGAACATGTATTCACATGTGAGTTGCACTGGATGTGACAACTTTTAGCCTACAGCTAGCTTTAAAATAATGGTATTTCAGAATTGTCATTATTTTCCCAGTTCAGAGGTGGAATTTCTTGTTTCTTATAGAAAATTCGAAGGACACAAGTGCAAGTTAATAAATGCTGTGGTCCTGTGGCATATAGGCAATTACTGAGTGCAGCACCATCCAAATTCCACAAGATGTAATTGTACACCATGATAAAACTGTCTCCTCTGTTCCAATTTTAGACTTCATTTCTGCAATGGAGACCAGTTGGCATGAATGAATTTTAGAATGTTACAGTAATACTTGAAGGGGAAGTTTTGGGTGGGGGGGGTGGGTGAGTTATGGTCAAGAAAATTGTTTGTGACCTGAACTATTCTACCACCAACCCAAAGTATTGCATACGAGGTTGAATAGGTCTCTGGTTCTATCTTAAGAAGCTGCTGAGTTCAGTCAACTCGCTGTGTTTGGCTTTAGAAGTTACAGCATAAGAAAACCATTTAGCCCTTCTAATGGATATGTCCATTCTCACCTCATTTGTCATTTTTTGCCTATCCTTTTTTATTCATCTGTTTCAAATTTGAGTAATGATAAACAAGGCTTCTTTACCCATGAGTGAAGCAGGTGTTGGATCCTTTGAATACGCAAATGAAGGCTCTTGGCTTGCTTTAGCTTCCCACCATATTGTGGAACTGCTTCATCAGCACTCAAAAAGCAGCACTGAAAATTGGTTGCAAAAACTAAAAGGAAGTTACTTACCTGCTGACTGGCCTAAGACTTCTCCTCACTAAATTGAGCCACAATCAAAGTAAGACAAGTTGGGCATGGGATCCAAGGGGAATGTTGCTTTGTGGATCCAGAACTGGCTTGCCCACAGGCAAAGTGGTTATAGATGGGTCTTTTTCTGCATGGAGGTCAAACACCAGTAGAGTGCCCCAGGGATCTGTTCTGGGACCCTTGCCCTTTGTGATTTTTATAAATGACCTGGATGAGGGAGTGGAGGGATAGGTTGGTAAGTTTCCCTATGACACAAAGATTGGAGGTATTGTGGGTAATGTGGAGGGACGTCAGAAGTTGCAACGAGACATAGATAGGATGCGAGACTGGGCGGAGAAGAGGCAGATGGACTTCAACCCAGATAAGTGTGTGGTGATTCATTTTGGCAGGTCAAATAGGATGATGGAATATAATATTAAGGCTAAGACTCTTGGCAGTGTGGAAGATGAGAAGGATCTTGGGGTCTGGGTTCATAGGACACTCAAAGCAGCTTCGCAGGTAGAGGATGTGGTTAAGAAGGCGAATGGTGTACTGGCCTTCATCAATTGAGGAATTGAGTTTAGGAGTTGGGAGATAATGCTGCAGCTGTGTAAGACCCTGGTCAGACCCGACTTGGAGTACTTTGCTCAGTTCTGGTCGCCTCATTACAGGAAGGATGTGGAAGCCATAGAAAAGGGTGCAGAGGAGATTTACAAGGATGTTGCCTGGATTAGGTGGCTTTCCTTATGAGGATAGGTTGAGAGATCTCAGTCTTTTCTCCTTAGAGAGACGAAAGATGAGAGGTGACCTGATGAAGGTGTATTAAGATGTTGAGAGGCATTGATTGAGTGGATTCTGGGTCTTTTTCCCAGGGCTGAAATGACTGCCACAGGAGGACACAGGTTTAAGGTGCTGGGGAGTAGGTACAGAGGAGACGTCGGAATTAAGTTTTTCACTCAGAGGATGGTGGGTGCATGGAATCGGCTGCCGGCAGTGGTGGTGGAGGCGGATTCGAAAGGGTCTTTTAAGAGACTTTTGGATAAGTGCATGGGACTTAGTAAGATAGAGGGTGATAGATAAGCCTAGTACGTAGGCACACGTTTGGCGCAACTTGTGGGCCAAAGGGCCTGTTTGTGCTGTAGTTTTTCTATGTTCTATATTCTATGTTGGCCTATGACTTCCTGACTTGCATTATTCCCATTCATTGAATAAGATTGTGACCTGTGCTACCCTGAAGACCACTTCCTATTCTCAAAGACTTTTTGAAAGTTGTGTTTAGTGCTTCCGGTATCTCTCCTAACCACCTCAAGTAATTTGGCATGCCTATCATCTGATCCTAATTAGTACTTCAGGCTGAGATGGACAATAAAAAGGTCAGAGGGTTCCCAATGTGCACGTATATGGATTCCAGACGAGACTGAATCAGACTTGGCCTGTAATACTGTCGCAACACTGAGTATTTCATTAACGTTTGCTGTCTGTGCTCATAAATGAAAAATAATTTGGGCAGAATGAGCAAAAAATGATCAGTGCCTAAGAAACAACAACACGTTAGAGGTTGGCATTTGGGAAGGAAAACATTTGTGTGATGGAATGTAAACTAGATTCTCCACAATATTTATGTGCGGCTTGAAACTAACAGCGGTCACCAAAAGAAATAGCTGTTAGAGAAGTGATTTTAAATGCCTTGACTATTAATGAATTAAAGTCCTTTTTATCTAGTGTGACTGTAGTTAAGTTGTTGCATCATGTTGTCATTGCGCAGCAGATAAGAGCAATTGTGAGCTTTTTTTAGTTTTGTTGCGGCTGAATACAATTAAGTGACAATTGCCTGTCTTTAGTGAGAAAACTAAATTGTTGTGAATTCTTTTGGAAGGAATGTTTTCCATTGGAGAGGATTTGAAATATTTTAGGCACTGATTCTGATGACTGAACATTTCTTGGGGACTGTTGCACAAGCTGGTAAATACTCTTATGAATGATGAATATGTAGAATGGTGAATCTTGAAACAGGTTTGTATGGCCTTGAGGGTGACGGGGGAAGGGGAGACAGATCACCAATTGAAGTAATCAAACTGGTGTGAAGGATAAATAGGATTTGGTGCAAGCTAGATGGCTGGCATAGTTTTGGGTGAACCCAAGTTTATGGAGAGGGGAAAATGTGAACTGGCCAGGAGATCATTGAAATACATGTGTCTGGTGATAACAAAAATACGAATGAGGATTACAGCAGCAGATGGGCTGTGGCAAGCGATATTACATTAGAGACCTGCTCCTTCTACCTTTTGAAGTGGATATGGGGTCAGGAACTCAGTTCAGAGACAAGTTGGATGTCATTAGTCATTTTGCAATAGGTCCTGGGGGTGGGAATGGAATGGACTTTCTGTGGCAGGTCAGGCAGGGGGAGGGGTTAGTCTTCCTAATATTCTGTTTTTACTTCTGGCATCTTTTGGATAGCGTTGCAGTCCATTGATAGAGGCTCAGTTCATCAAATTAAGCCTACATGAGGTCGCATGTCAGATGCTCCTTTTTTTAAAAGGATGTCACAGCCCTTATAAAAATAGAACTAGTTTCCTGACAAATCCTGTACCAAGCAGACCTTCTGTCAATTTACAGCTTTCTTGTCTAAAATACCCTGATCACCAGTTCCATTCTAACAATGCCAGTGTGCAATTTACTGAAACTTAAATCCCTGAAATATCTCTAATGAAATAGAAATGTCGAGAACATTATTAATTGGTCAGTTTTGCTTCTGGTTTCTATTGGTGTTGGTTGTGACATTTTGGGTAGAATCCTCTATCCTCAGTGGTTTTATTCTAGTACTGACAATAAATAATGAATGGTATGTTTTCATGGAGTGGAGTTTGAAAATGACCTTACACTTGGAAAGTTGAGCTGGTTCAACAGCTGGCAGCAGTGAGAGAAGCAGGTGCCTCTTTCTTTTAGTGCTTGATTAAGTCTTTTCAGAAACCAACATATGTTGCATCCTGTGCCAGGTTTTTTGTCAATGGCTGCTCTGTAGGCCAGGAAGTAGCAAGATGACTTACAAAAAACACAAGAATCCTAACACTTCATACAGAGGTTACTTTGTCTGAAGTGAAGAGCAAAGATGATGTAAAATGGACATGTTACTGAATGAGTGCTGAATTCATGTTAGCATTGCTATTGGCCCAGGAGTAATGGTGTCTTACAGGACCACTGCCCAGTTGGCTATTCAATGTCTTGGAGCTTGTAGGGGAGGGGTGAAAAAGCTAATGAATGTTGACTAGGTTTACAGAGTTCTTCGCTGACATAAACAAAATGCAGATTGGACATCGCCACGGTGTAGGAAGGAAGAAAGAACTCTAACTTTGTGAGATGGGCGCATCAATATAGTGGTACTGTGCATGTTGCTATATATCTGTTTGAGTGGGCCTGTGTTGTAGATCTGAATCTGGTGATTAGAGAATAGGGCAGTTGTAGTTCCACAACTATTCTCATTTGCTACATGTACTTGCAAAATTTTTTAAAAAACGAATGTTGGTCATGCTATGCAACTGGCTTGGGACAGAAATGTAAATGTGCCAAATGTAGGTCAGCTTAGTGTTTGTAACGGGAATGTGTGGAGCTTTTGTCAAATTGTGGAACAGATTATCATTGTCAAAAGCTTTAACTGCTAACTGATTCCTTCTAAGCCCTAGTTTTCTGGAGCCTAATATTGCCACTGCATTTGAGTTTTTGCTTCTGTCCAGAGGTGAAAGCTGTGTTTGGATTTTCCACAGTTGGTTCACCCCAAATGTTACGAAAATTGGTGTTTTTTTAAATAGAAGATACTGTGTTCCAAAGAAGTTAAAAACTGCACTAACCACTGAGATTTCAGAATTATTTGAGAAGCAGAGTAAATATTAATTTTTTTCAGTCAGAATAAGTTCACTGGATTATTAAAATCCATCATTATATATTAAAAATTGAATTTAATACATATTTGTTGCAAGTGCCAAGGTGAAATCACTATTATTTCAGCTCGTTGTTGCGCTTTTCTCCTTGGGATATCTTGGACTTATTAATAGATTTTTCAGCCCATGTGGTCTGCCTACGTGAGAGCTACTGCAAAAATGAGCGCTCTTTTTCTAAGTAGTGCAGTGGTTGCCTGAATTTATCTATATACCTGTTGCTGCTTTTTGGAGGTGCATGCACACAAATCGCGTAAATCACATTTAACTTTGGTTTGCGAAGCCAATGTTTGTGTGTTAGCTCCAATTATCTGCCACCATTGTTTAATGTTCATGCCCAGAAGCAATGAAATGAAGACTGTTAACCCGTGATATCATAAATAGAGTTGCATCCTTTGATTAGATTAAAGCTACTGTTTCCAGTTACTTGAAAATAAATATTGGATTTATGTTAGGTGCCCTATTTTTTTTCTTCAGTAGCTGAAACAAGTCTCCGCAAGCACTTGTCATCTTCATGTTAGACTCGTGACAAGCACTGTTGAGATCCCCCTTCAGGAGACAACAAATTAGTGTTTTTAACTATATTTTACTTTGTATGATTTATTACTTTGTTTATTGCACTTTAGGATTATTGTTTACTCACAGTTGTTTATATTGTTTAAAAAGGTTGAAGCTGAAGTCTTTGGGGTTGCACTTATATCATCAGCCAACCTGGGGAGCAGTGCTACAACTTAAAAACTGTGGTAAGCAGTTTAATCAGATGCATGTTGTTTTTCACTGCAGAGCAAGATTTGCATACCCAGAGATAGAAATTGAAGATTTGGTAACAGCAGGGATGAAAGTCAAGTGCACCTTTTTCACCTGAAAGGTAAATATTTGGCTTGACTCACTGAAGTAGACTGTCCAAGTGGGTTCAGGAAGGAATTGGTTGTGTTTCAGGATACTAGCTGTAAGAAGTGAAATATGCAGTGAGAAGTTCTGGTGCTTCTGGGTGCTCCAGTTTTCTCCCAAAGACGTACAGGTTAGGTGGAGTGGCCATGCTAATTTGCCCCTTGGGGTCAACAGGACTAGCTAGGGTAAATGCATGGGATTATGGGTATAGGGTCTTGGTGGGATTGTGGTCAGTGCAGACTTGATAGACTGAATGGCCTCTTCTGCACTGTAGGGTTCTATGAAGTTGTCTGTATGGACTGTCCTATTCCAGAAAGCTGGACGGTGAAGATTGAACTAGATTTTAATCTGTACAAAGCTTTTATTTACAGAAAGTCGTATTACAAACATGAATTTCTAAACCCAACAACCACAGTTTGTTTGCACATATATATAAGCAGCATGTATGTGTAGAGCTCGTGAATATCTAATTAATGCTCACCAGCTGAATACCAGTAAATGTTAAATATGCAATTAACAGCACTAGTATATGAAAAATGCGTGGAAAAGGTCTAATTTTTGCAAACCAGAAAAGCCATATTTAATTGTTCTGACTGCAATGTTTTCTTGTGCTGATCCTTAGATATGGTTTATGATAGCAACCGTTTCTCTCCGTTGATGTCCAAGTGGGAAAAAGATATTCACTATCATTGTTTTTAATAGAAAGAAAAGGGGAAGAGTTATAGAACAAAGAGATCTAGCGTGCAGATTCGTAACTCCTTGAAAGTGGAGTCACAGGTGGACCGAGTGGCGAAGAAGGCATTTGGCATGCTTGGTTTCATTGGTCAGAGCATTGAATACAGGAGTTGGGACATCTTGTTGAAGTTGTACAAGACATTGGTAAGGCCACACCTGGAATACAGTGTACCGTTCTGGTCACACTATTATAGAAAGAATATTATTAAACTAGAAAGAGTGCAAAAAAGATTTACTGGGATGCTACTCGGATTTGATGGTTTGAGTTACAAGGAGAGGCTGAATAGACTGGGACTTTTTTCCCTGGAACGTAGGAGTGATCTTAATAGAGGTCTATAAAATAGATAAGCTAGTTAGCAAACATCTTTCCCCAAAGGTAGGGGAGTCTAAAACTAGAAGGCATAGGTTTAAGGTGAGAGAGGAGCGATGCAAAAAGGTCCAGAGGGACAATTTTTTCAGAGGGGTCTGAAACAAGCTGCCAGAGGTAGTAGTAGAGGCGGGTACAATTTTGTCTTTTAGAAAGCATTTAGGCAGTTACGTGGTTAGGATGGGTATAGAGTGACATGAGCCAAACGCGGGCAATTGGGACTAGCTTAGTGACTTTTTTAAAAATAAAAAGGCAGCATGGACAAATTAGGCCGAAGGGCCTGTTTTTATGCTGTAAACCTCTATGACTCTATGAATTTATATTGCCCAAATTAGGACATACATAAACTATTTCCTTTACATGGATTGCACTCATTTCTTGCTATCCAACACCTGTTCACGGTTCTAAACTAGCCAGGTTTGTACTACTCAAGGTGTGGCATTAAAATCTGTGTACTGGAATAATTTCAGAATTACAGTGATGCCGCATGTTAATTTTGCTTTCCGCGTTCCACAGATCCATACAATTAACTTCAATTGCCTGGCAAATTGCGATGTTGATGGCATTCCTAGCTGGGAAGCAAGTTTAACTCTGTCACTGTACTGAATTGACAGCCTCAACTGGATTCTTGGGACAGTTGGAGCCAAACTTGACCTCGTGAGGTTTACCTGGCATACACCTTCAAACACAGATGAAAAGTGCCATAGAAACAGACTAGATGTGTCCGCTCTAGGCACAGAAATTGAGTGCCTTGGTGAGACCAGGAAGTGGAAAATGGGAGGGCAAAATAACCCAAAATGTGACATGTGGTGTTTTAAGTATAAAAACAAATGAGTCAACTTTTCTGGCAGTTACCAGGAAGTGCATCTGCATTAATAAATTACCCAATGGTTAAAGTAGTGATTACTCATCTATGATAACATCATCAAGCCTTTTATAGCAAAGCTCTTGGATTGGAGATGGCCCAGTGACAAGCTGGGCCAATTCTCATCCACCTCCTACAACAGTATTGCAATTCATTTCTCAATTCATTGCAGCTAGCTTGGCTCAGCTGGTGACACTGATCTTTGAGGCAGAAGGTGGAAGATTCGTGTCACTTTCCCAACACGTGAAGTCTACTTTATGCTCCAGTGCAAAATGAATTGAATGCTGTATTGTCCGAGGTATGATCTTTTTGATGCGGCATTAGTTTGAAGCTCTGTCTGCTCATCCTGGTAAGCAAGATCAGTGTTGAAAGGACTACAGCAGGATCCTAGTGCCCCTTTCTCAAAAGAAATGGATCAACAGCTCATTCACTATTGTTGTTTGTTTGTGAACTCTTGCAAGAAAGCTCTGAAAGATGTGGTGAGGTGCTTTGTAATTTTTCTAAAACAAAAACCTCATTGTCATTTTTCATCGTTTTTTTTTATTTCCAAATTTTCTTTCAAATTTTGAAACTGCTAGAAGGTTATTTGAACTTACTATTATTGGTTGAGGCCTCTAGTATACTTGTCCTGTAATATAACCACTTCATTACTGTATCTTATGTAAATGTAAGGTGTCCGGATTCTCAAGATTCATCAGTAATGGCTGATACTGCTATATGAGGGCGAGTGGGTATTAGTTAATTGCAGTTAACTACGTCTCAAAATTTGTCCAGAAATGTAACTGGGCTATTCATTCATAAACATTACCCCATGTTTTTGAATCTGTTCTCTCCAGCAAGGCTGTAATAGTTGCACAAAATTGGCATCTTTCTATGTAGTGACTTAGGAATCAAATGATTCCGGTGAGACTGTAGGCACCTGCAAACTAGACCAGGTGCAATGCTATGTACCCCCTCTTGAGAGGCAAATCCGGTTACTTTTTTTTTAAAGCAATTTAGCAATTGTTTACCCAATGTCAGCCTAATTTTCACAATTTGCCAGGTGGGATTTAATCCCAAAGTTTCAGGGTTGATGAATCAGTGCCATAAACATTACACGACTGTGCCGGTTTACTGCTCTCCATTTTTATGTATTATTTTCATGGAATGTGCATTAGTTGCCTAGCCCTAATTACCCATGAAGGTGATGGTGAGCTGCCACCTTGAATTGTTGTTTCACAGTGCTGTTAGGGTGAGAATTCAATTTCTTGGCCCAGTAACAGTGAAGCAATGGCAATATAGTTCCGAGTCAGAATAGTGTGTGGTGGGAGAGGAGCTTGCACAAGGTTATACTCCTGTGCATCTGCTGCCCTTGTCCTTTGAGAGTTCGTAGGTTTAGAAGGTGCTGTCAAATGAGATTTAGTGAGTTGTTGCAGTGCATCTTGTATATGCTGCACAAAAGTTCCACTGTATGATGTTGGTGGAGGCAGCAAATGTGTAAAAGTGTGGATTGGGTGATGATCGCATGGACTCCTTTGTCCTAGATGGTGTCAATCTCCTTGAGTGCTTTTGGATCTGCAAGTGGAGAGTATTTCATCACACTCCTGACTTGTACCTTGAAGATGGTGGGCAGATTTTGGTGAGTCAGGATGTGAAATGTTCCAACCCCTGCTGTGCCCCTTTAGTCATCATAGCTATATGACTGGTCGGTTAAATTTCTGGTAAATGGTAAGCCCCCAGAATGTTGACAGTGGGGGATTCAATGTTGGTAATGTTACATTCATTGTAACGCTACATTCTGCACTGTCTCGTTTCCTTCTCTATGCTTTGTCTGGAAAGAGAGTAAGAAACAATACTTTTCAGTATATGTTAATACATGTGACAATAATAAATCAAATCAAATAATGCCAACTATCATCAAGGTAATATTGTTAGATTCTGTCTTGTTGGGGTATGGTCCAGGTGCAGGTCAGTGGGACTAGGCAGAAAAATGGTTCAGCACAGCCAAGAAGAGCCAGAAGGCCTGTTTCTGTGCTGTAACGTTCCATGGCTCTTTGGCTTACTTGTGCTCCTATTTTGTACCTTCATATGAAGTCAGGCATTATAATTTCATCAGTGCCTTGACATGGACAGGGGCTCAAAGAATCAAACCATCTGATTTTACTAGGAACTTATTACAGGGTTATCAACTGATCTTTACTTAGAATCGTTTAGTCAAGCTTTGACTAGCAATTCGAATGGTTTTTCTGTTTTGCATGTATACTGTAAATATTCTTTAATGCAAGTACAAGCACTAATCAGTATTAAATATGAAATAATGCAGTTTGCAGTCTGTTCCCAACAGTAACACTTCAGATGGTTTGGTTGATATTTAAGTTGCCACTCCCAAGCATGACAGTTGTTTGTGTTTTAGTTTGTTTACCTGTACAAAAAGCTATTCATCATTGCCAATCTGCTCATTTAAAATATTGGCACAGTCCACTGTAGGAAAAATCTTACTCAAACCAATATTTTATGGTCTTATTTCATCTTCACATTGCTCCCATCACTACCAAATTGAAATCAATACTTAACCCACTGGTCAATTTGCTCAGCTGCTTTTTTGGACACAATTAACCCAAGGTTGGAAAAATAATATCCTTTTGTAGGCTGCTGGTACTCCAGTGGAAATGGCCTACAAATTTGCCCATCAAAATATTTTGCTTGTTGCAACATCAAGAAATTATATTTTGCAGTTTCTTAGCTTTCTATTTTCCTTTTTGTACTGCCATCCACGGGATAGTTATCCTCCACACAGCAGTATTTTAATTTTAAATTGCCATTTTGAGCTCCCAAGATGGATTAAAATGCAGTTGTCTGGTGTTTTACTGAGCCAGGCAGGAAATTAACATCCGAAGGTTTGCTTGCTGTTCTGAGACGAGTGATCTGAGCTTGTGTGAAGGTATCAAAGCTGGTATCTTTATTCTTCGGTTATGAAATGGGAAATGCAATTGACCAGTGTTGTTGTTCTTCTTGATTTGATTTATTATTGTCACATGTATTAACATGCAGTGAAAAGTATTGTTTTTTTGCGTGCTATACAAACAAAACATACTGTTCATAGAGAAGGAAACAAGAGTGCAGAATGTAGTGTTACAGTCATAGTTAGGCTGTAGAGAAAGATCAACTTAATGTAAGGTGGGTCCAGTCAAAATTCTGACAGCAGCAGGGAAGAAGCTGTTCTTGAGTCAGTTGCTACGTGACCTCAGACTTTTGTCTCGTTTTTTCCAATGGAGAAAGGTGGAAGAGAGAATGTCCAGGGTGCGTGGGGTCCTTAATTATGCTGGCCGCTTTGCCGAGGCAGCGGGAAGTATAGACAGAGTCAATGGATGGGAGGCTCATTTGCGTGATGGATTGGGCTACGTTCACAACTGTTTGTAGTTCCTTGCAGTCTTGAGCTGAACAGGAGCCATACCAAGCTGTGATACAACCAGAAAGAGTTCATAGTTATTATTTGATGATGTCTGATGGAAAAATGGCTGCATATGGATTCCCAGCATTGAGTTGGGTTTGACCAGATTGGTTGACTGAGATGGGCTTTTTGTATGCATGGATTCATACCCTAGTATAAGCCCTCCTCACGGGGTTAGAAAGAGAAAGTGTGTGAATTTATGACATGAGTACTTTTAAGTGATTAATTGCTCAATGTTTATTATTGATGCTAGGTAGGGAATTTTATTAATGGTGAAAAAGGTTGCTCCCAAAATGTCACAGTAAGAAATCTCACAACACCAGGTTAAAGTCCAACAGGTTTATTTGTAGCAAACGCCACTAGCTTTCAGAGCTGGCTGTTCCTTCATCAGGTGGGTGGATCTCCCATCCACCTGATGAAGGAACAGCCAGCTCTGAAAGCTAGTGGCGTTTGCTACAAATAAACCTGTTGGACTTTAACCTGGTGTTGTGAAATTTCTTACTGTGTTTACCCCAGTCCAAGGCCGGCATCTTCACATCCTGAAATGTCAAGCAGGGGATGTGAGGAAACTAACGACTACAAAAAATAATGAGAATATGGCAATTTCATGGTATGTTGGTGGCCTTACTGTCAAAAAGGACTGATCTTTGCATTTTCTTTCCATTTTGCACAGCATGCATTATGGACAGCATGGTAGCACAGTTTAGCACTGCTGCCTCACAGCACCAGGGAGCTGGATTTGATTCCTGGCTTGGGTCACTATTTGTGCAGATTCTGCACGTTCTCCATGTGCCTGCATGGGTTTTCTCCCAGGTGCTCCGGTTTCCTTCCACAGATCAAAAGACATGCTGGTTAGGTGCATTGGCCATGCCAAATTCTCCCTCCATGTCCCCGAACAGACGCCAGAGTGTGGCGACTCGGGGATTTTCACAGTAACTTCATTGCAGTGTTATTGTAAGTCTACATGTGACACTAATAAATAAACTTTAACTTAAAACTTACAATTAGTGTTCTGTAACAATTTCGAGATACTGTCTTCTGCAGTCTTTATTTGCAGATCCTCTCCAGGGTGGCTGCCTCTGAATTGAATTTTCCAGTATCCTGTTTGTTTCTTCCTTATTCCTTGCTGCAGACTTCTTCCATTTCAGAGTCACCTCAATCATTAACTCGAAGCTTTTCATCCCTTATAAAGTAAAAGTTATTTCCTTTCCCACCACGAATTAGCTATATATTGGGGACATTAATGGATAAAGTGAGATCACACTGTTCTGATATTTTCAGATCTTTAAAACAATGGCCACTTGTTTTCTATAATACGCCTTGTGTATGAAAGATGTTCTAGTTCTAATGAAAGGTCATTGGCCTGAAACAATAACCCTATGTTTCTCCCCGCCTTTGCTGAGTGACCTGCTGTTTGTAACTTTCTGTTTTCATTTCAGATTTTTGCAGTATTTTGCTCATCAGTTACACGTTTCACAGCATATTGCAGAAATAAAATAACTAATACTCTCTTTTTTTGTTCTTTTTCAGGTTTTCTTCAAACCCTGGCGGTTGACTGATGGCAAAGATGTCCTGCAGATTGTTAGACAGCAACTCAGATTATAAACGATGCCAAGATTAATATATGTGAGAAAGATATCACAGAGTAACAGATTATAATCCTTCAATTTGACTTGCTTGGAGATTGCTCTGGAGGAGATTCTTACTTCCAAAAGAGATGGTTGTACATTTAGTTGAAGCTGTTGGGAGAAAAAAGTGTGGAGCATGACCAGTTTAAAACGTTCCCAGACTGAAAAGGTGGGTATCGGTGCCACTTCAGTTATTGGCCCTGAGCTTACTATTGGTGCACGTTCGGATGACTTCTACGCACGCCGATTCCGAACACCGAATGGCACATTTGGTTCAGCTAGTGTGACCGGGCCGCCACCGCGAAGTGAAAGTGCTCACCATGTTGGTGCAATGCCAGGTGTGCCTAAAATGGGTGTTCGAGCAAGGATTGCTGATTGGCCTCCCAGAAAAGAAATGACGAAAGATTCTTGTAGGACAAGTGACCAAGAATCTGCAGGGAGTCCAGATGGCACTGTCATGTCTATTCACTCTAGTAGCCCGAGCAGCCGGCTGAGCCATAGTAATCAAAATTCTCTAGAGTTATTGGCATCAAGGAGGATGCACAGTGACTACCTACAACCCAAGGCACAAGAGATGGAGAGCTTAGATTCTAGGTTTCTTACACCAGATGGTTACCTCCAATCTCCTGCAAAGGGCCTTCGCAGAATAAGGCAGCGCAGTAATAGCGACATCACTATCAGTGAGCTGGATGTCGATGGATCTGAGGAGTATGGAGCATTGAGTCATAAATTGGGATCTGCTCTTCACCGTGAATATGGCAGCACTTCCTCCATTGACAAACATGGAATGTCAGGGGACAGCTTTTTTGATTTATTAAAGGGTTATAGAAACGAACAGTCAGATCAACGAAGTCCAGCGCCAGAACAACTCAGTGAACTACTAAAAGCAGAAGCCAATAAAACCTATGGTTCAAATATTGAAAGCTCCAAATCTGACTTTGTAGATGGTTTCTTTGCACACAGAGGGAGCCCCAGGCCACTGCATAAAGAAAGGGAGAAACCACTTAAGAGGCGATCAAAGTCTGAAACGGGGGATTCTTCTATTTTCCGCAAATTGCGCAATGCCAAAGGTGAAAGTGAGCTGGGCAAGTCGGCAGATTTTGAGGACAGCAAATCAGAAGACAGTGTAAAAGGCTGGACTTGCCAGAAATGCTTTGCTCATTACGATGTGCAGAGCGTGCTGTTTGACTTGAATGAAGCTGTGATGACCAGGCATAGTGTTATTAAGAGGAGGAACACCACGACAGGTGCGTCTGCGGCTGCCGCTGCCTCACTGACTGCTGGTCCGCTTGCACATTCGATCAGCTTCAGCTCTCCCTCGGGTAGCACCGAGGACCTGAACTCAAAGGAGAATCTCAATGTTGATTACGGGGATGAAATAAGCAATGAACTTGTGCTAAGCTGTTCGTATTTCAGGAATGAGATCGGTGGAGAAGGAGAGCGTAAGATAAGTCTAAGCCGGTCGAATTCTGGGTCACTGAGTGGATTTGAAAGCACGTCTTCTGAATTTTCCCTGAGCTCCCATTGCACAAATGCGGGAGTTGCTGTGCTGGAGATATCAAAGGAAAACTTAGCAGTACATTGTGACAAAGTAAAGAGATACATTGTGGAGCATGTGGACCTTGGAGCTTACTACTATCGGAAATACTTCCATCAGAAAGGTAAAGCTTTAATTCAGTAGCTGTCAGCATCTCTGGTTTAGTATGATTGGTCAAAATCCCACCATTTATGTGGTGAAGAAAATTGTAAAAGGTGCTTTTGGAATGGGAACAGACCATCTAGCTCATTGAGCCTACTCCGTCATTCAGTATGATCGTAGCTGATTTGGACACTTTAATGCCTTTCCACACACTATCTCCATAATCCTTTACGTTATTGTTTATCCGAAATCTACGTATTCTGGCTTGGCACTATAGGCCTCAAATTTTGTCTTAAAAAGAATATAATTCTGAAAAAGAGGTGTTGTGAAAACGTAACTTGAGAATTGAACAAAAGCAAGGAACTATTTATTTAAGCTATCGTATTTTTGTAACAAAATACATCTATCGTGTGTACACTAAAATCTATGATAAAGTGACAGGAAGGGTGTCATTTACTGCGATTATTCACATGGGCGACAATAAATTAAATAATCTAAGTGGTACGAGAGAAGGGATCAGTTCCACATTATGCTGCATTGCATGAGGACCAGTTGTGTCACATTTCCAAGTATTTTGTTAGGTATAAGTAACTCTTTACTCAAAAGTGATGTGCAAGTTAGGTGAGAAGTGAGAGTAATGTACACCACAATGGTAAAGCGAACTTTCTCACAATTTCGAACTTCAGAAAGTTAATAGAATTTAACAAATTCTGTCATAAGTGATGATGGTATCAGTTTGCTTGAAGTGTCCTTGGAAAGGAGTTTATTACTTTGGTCAAGCTGTGGCTTTTCTTTAATCAGCACAGATGTTTTGCTGTCTACTGGGACTCATTGGGCATATAAGAAATTTATCATTGTTTTAAATCCAAGGTATGAACTCGTTTCTTTCCCTCCTCACACTCATTAATAACCTAAAACTAATTGTAGAATGTACATTTTGCCCCAAAGCAATCAATCTACAGAGTTCGCACACCCATCTTTCATATTTTATTAAATGTAGAGTCCTAACTGTGTTCGTTTAGAGAAGCATGCTGATACCTTAATGGAACATATTTTTATAAATGCTGAATATTGAAGACAAATCATATACGCATTTTTGTTGAGGGTTCATTTTAATTTCATTTTTTTTTTACGCAGCTCTCATTACTAACTCTAACCTGCACATAAATTATAGGAATTGTGATTAGCCCATAAAAGACATCATTGTCAAGCACATCATTGCCTTAAACATTGCCTCATGTCATATTATACCAGCTTAGTCATGTGATGTATTCAATAATTTATACCTTTAACTTCCTCCTTCCCATTCTTCTTCTCTGAAATATGCTGCAGTGTGTAGTTCTAGGGCAACGAGCCACTCATTGGGATCCATCTTTTTGATCGGGGTCACTCTTGTAGCCAACATCCCAGTCAACTGCAGTATGAAATATTAGAGATCAGTTCCACTCCGTGAAATTGAATTGGATGAGGGAATAAAAATGGGCCCACATCAGTATCTGTGATTCCCACGTGGTGAGTTCCTGATTTCATTCATCATTTTGGGCATTTGCCAAATGCAAGCAAAATGATAAAGAACATGAATAAATTTGTTTTTTTCCCCCATTTGAGCTTTTCTGTTGCTTCTAGTTCCACCCATTCAGAGAACAAAGAACAGTACAGGAACAGGCCCTTCGGCCTTCCAAGCCTGCGCCAATCACATTTGCCTATCTAACGAACCGTTTACGGGATGTTCCCTTCCCTGTTTGTTCATATGCCTATCAAGATAAGTCTTAAATGTGGCTAACGTAACTGTCTCAACCACCTCACATGGAAGTGCCTTCCACCACCCTCTGTATAAAAATAAACTTCTCCCGCACATCTCCATTGGATCTTTCCCCCCTTATTTTGAACTTGTGCCCCCTTGTAATTGTCGTTTCTGCGCTGGGAAAAAACTTTCAACTGTTCACCCTATCTACACCCCTCATAATTTTATAAACTTTTATCAAGTCATCCCTCAGCCTCCGTCTTTCTAGGGAGAACAATTCCAGTTTATTCAATCTCTCCTCATCGCTAATACCCTCCATACCAGGCAACATTCTGGTAAACCTTTCCTGCACTCTCTCCAAAGCATCCATGTCCTTCTGGTAGTGTGGTGACCACAATTGTCCCAGTATTCAAAATGTGGCCTAACCAATGTTTTATTCAACTGTAACATAATATGCCAGCTTTTATACTCCGTACCCCATCTAATGAAGACCAACATGCCATGTGCTTTCTTCACCACTTTTTCCACCTGTGCTGCCACTTTTGAGGATCTGTGGACTGATATTCCCAGATCTGTGTATCAATGCTCCTGACTGTTCTGCCATTTAATTTATAGCTCCCACCTGAATTAGATCTATCAAAATACATCACCTTGCATTTGTCCAGATTAAATTCCATCTGCCATTTTTCTACCTAATTTTCCAGTCTAACTATAATCCTGCTGTCTTCACTGACAATCTTCATCACTATCCGCAACTCTGCCAGTCTTAGTATCATCTGCAAACTTGCTAATCAGGCCAGCTACGTTTTCGTCCAAGTCATTTATATATATCCCTACGGTACACCACGAGTTACAAACCTCCATTCAGAAAAGCACCCATCCACCTCTACCCTCTGTCTTTTGTGGCCAAGCCCATGCTGAATCCATCTAGCTACTTCACCCCAATCCCATGAGATTTCATCTTTTGCACCAGCCTGCCACGAGGAACCTTGTCAAATGCCTTATGTAGACAACAGTCCAAGGCATTGACTCAGTTCACATCACATCTTCAGAGGCAGCAATTGTGCTGATACCTCATTCAAGTGACACTTGTATGAGGTTATACAGTTGAGCATTAGTAGGATATTGCTCAGGGTGACCTGGCCTTGGAGAGGATGCAGAGGAGAATTGACCAGATTGACACCAGAGGTGCCATAGTTACATGCTGGGGAGAGCGGATGAGAGAAGAGGAATTGTGAAGCAGGAAAGATTATAGGGAGGTTATACATAATGGGGAGATTTTGCATGACAGCAAATTGTGATCTGAAATGCATGGGGTGGTGGCCACAAATTCAACAATAAAACAAAAAGTTAGGTTGATACAGGAAACATTTACAGGATTATGATGAAAGAGCAAGGGAGTGGAAGAGGCATGAGGTGCCAAATGTGTGTTGTGTTATGAGATTCTCTGATGTGGGTCTATTATAACGCTACGCTCGAACTTTCCAAAAGTCAACATTATTTTTAACATTTATTTACTTTCTAAATTTGTTATCTCTGAAGATCCTGCAATAAATGTTGGAATTCCACAAGAACCACTTCACCCAACGCTTAGTGGGGGAGAGTGGGGGTGGAATTGTTTTTGAAGTATTTTCTTGTGAATGCTCTTGCCTTTCTTTTGGCCTCTATGGAAACTGGGAAGAATGTACCTCCTAATAGCATCCTCATGTCTTTTTCTTGAGAGCAAGAGAACAGGAGAGGAAAATTTTTGGTTCAGAATTCCACAGACAGAACATCAGGAGGACTAAAGTTGCACAGAGTTGTTGAACATCACATAATCCAGGGGAGTGAGGCAGGAAGAGCCCTAGGCCATATCATGAACACCACTGACATTTGCCAAAGCGAGTTGAAATCAACTGCTCAAAAGGATTGTCACAATTACAGTTTCTGGTGTGGAATGCAATGTACTTTGAATCCTATAACATTGACCCCTCTTTACCCACTTATCTATTTAGTGCAGCCTCTGTTTTACCCCTTATGTATGATAATAAGAAAATAATATGAACATTTAGACAAAAAGAATGGTTTTGCATGCTCATTTGTCCTTTAATTCTGGCAGAAATGCAGACCATTCCTTTTCCAAGTCCCTTGGTATTTTGGCCTGTTTGCTTTTGTGCATTCAAGTATGTTGTTTGATGACTATTTAGATACTTTTGTGTGTGAATTAAGAAAGATTTAGAAAAGAAGATAAACGTACTGACTTTAAAAAAAAATCCAGTGGGGGTTTGAAGGCTAAAATAGCACTCAACTATCCCACTGGGTTACTAGAGCAAAAGAATAGCTAGAATTGGGTTTTGAATTGGTTGTTTGACCAGTTTCCAGAAAAAGTAGAATCTTCCTCGCATCTGTCTTCTCATTCCTACCATTTCACTTCATAGTTTCATCTCTCGCTTTGTTTGGTTATTCAAGATGGGGATTTGCACATTTCAACAGTCCATTGTATGACTGACATGTCACTTAGCATCTGAGTCATCTACTTTAATTACTTTAGATATCAGACTGTACTGAACTATCTCTGGAGTTCATACTGCAGTTAAATGTCGGCATGCTGTTGGTCATTAGTGTTACATACCACCATTGCTGTTCAATTCTCCAGATTTAAAACTTATGTCCAGACTCCACCAACCCTTTAAATAAAATACCAAAATAACCTTCATTAGATCCTATATTTAGCACCATTTATTTGATCCCCTATACTGTTGCTTCATCTTCTGCCCATTTCTCTGCGTTGCAGGCAATTTGCAGACAAGCTATTTAGAGTTAACAAAATAAATCAGTGGCAAAAATGAACATGGTCATTAATTTTCTAACCATGAGCAACCAGAATTAACATTGTCCTGGCTTACACAAGACTTGTTCTGTACATTAAATTATCAATATTGCATTGAAAAGTTTTTGTGTAGAAGATTTTATGCAAAAATAAACAAATGATTAGCCCTTAATGCCGCTTGAGAATCTGTGAGATTGCTCACCACTGTTTTGTACTTGCAACAGTAAATTTGAGTAATGTGTATACCTGTGCTTATAGTTTACTGTATGTATAAAATAATCTATTGTCTTGTACATTGTTTGTGAGTTATGATAATTTGAGTTAATTTCTAGTAGTGTATAACAAATTATTTCTAAATGTCAATTCTTAACCTTCCTTGAAATTTCTTAATATTTTCTGCAGTGCAGATTTCTATAGTTAATGCTTCAACTTTAATTTATTTAATCACCATTTTGGTTTTGTAAACATACATCTGAAGAAATATGGTTGACTATATGTAGCACCATGTCACATTAATAGAATGCTCTCTTTGTAGTAATCTGTGTGCCTCATCCTTTTTCTTCTACCCACCTCAGACCCATCTATTCCACTTAACATTAAGGTTGTCCCCTACTATGCCAAGGCCATCTTTCTTTTGGTCACGGGATATAGGTGTTACTGGTAAGGCCATTGTTTATTGACCAACATCCTAATTGCCTTTGAGAAGAATACTACAATCATTAGCAAATTCCCTCACTTAGATCATAAAATGGAGAGAAGGTCATTAATGAAGATGGTTGAGCCTAGGACTAAGGAACTCCTGTAGTGATTGACCTCCAATAATTGCATCCATTGTCCTTTGTGTTATATTTGACTCCAGGCAATGGAGAGTTCTCCCTGTTTCAAAGAATCATGGAAGATAAGAGCAGGACGAGGCCACTTGGCCCTTTGGACCTGCTCCACCATTCATTACAATCATGGATGATCATCCAACTCAATAGCTTTTTCTGCATCACCGTTGATCCCATTTGCTCCAAGTGCTATATCCAGCTGCCTCTTCAATACATTCAACATTTTGGCATCAACTACATCCTGTGGTAATGAATTCCACAGGCTCACCACTCTGGGTGAAGAAATGTCTCCTGACCCCCGTCCTAAATGGTTCCTCTGAATTCTCAGGCTGTGACCCCTGATTCTAGACTCATCCGCTATTGGGAATATCCTCCCTGCATCTACCCTGTCCAGTTCTGTCAGAATTTTATAAGTCTCTGAGATTCCGCCCTCATTTGACTGAACGCCAGTGAAAACAATCCTAACTTAGTCAATCTCATCATACATCAGTCTCGCCATGCCCAGAATCTCACTGACAAACCCTCACTGCACTCCCTTGAGAGCAAAAACATCCTTCCTCGGAAAAGGAAACCAAAACTGCGCACAATACTCTAGGTGTGGCCTCACCAAGGCCACAACACATCCCTGCTCCTGTACTCTCACCGTCTGGCAATGAAGGCCAACATACCATTTTCCTTCTTTATCATTTGCTGCACCTGCATGCTTACCTTCGGTGATTGGTGCACATGGACACCCAGGTCCCGCTGCACACTCCCCTCTACCAATTTATAGCCATTCAGGTAGTAATTGCCGCCTTGTTTTTGCTTCCAAAGTGAATAATCTCACTTATCTAAATTATACTGTATCTGCCGGTGATTAGCCCACTTACCCAACCTGTCCAGATCATTCTGAAGGATCTCTGCATCCTTGTCACTGTTCACCCTCCCACCCAACTTGGTATCATCTATAAACTTTGAGGTCTTACATTTTGTTTCCTTATTCAAATCATTAATATATACTGTGAATAGCTGGGGTCGCAGCACCAATTCCTGTGGCACCCCATTAGTTACTGCCTGCCGATTTGAAAAACATCCATTAATTCCTACTTTTTGTTCACCCTCTACCAATCGGGTTTTTATCCAATTCAATAAACTTCCCTCAATCCCATGTGCTCCAATCTTGCACAATAATCTCAAAACACTTTCTGAGAGTCCAAATAAACTACTTTGACCGGTTCTCCCTTGTCAACTCTACTAGATACATCTTCCATGAATTCTAACAGACTTGTCAAACATGATTTCCCCTTCATAAATCCGTATTGACTCTGATCCTGACACTGTTTTCTAAATGCTGTACTATAAAGTTCTTGATAACGGATTTGAGAATTTTCCCCCATTACCAATGTTAAGCTTACTGGTTGATAATTCACTGTTTTCCCTCTACCTCCCTTTTCGAATATTGGAGTGATATTTTCTACCCTCCAATCTGCAGGGACTGTTTCAGAGTCTATAGAATCCTCAAAGATGACCACCAGTACATTCACTATTTCTAGAGCCACTTAAGTACTCTGGGATGTAGATTATCAGGCCTTGGGGATTTATTTGCCTTCAATCCTGTCAACTTTCCCAGCACCATTTCTCTACTAATATTGATCTTCCTCAGTTCTTCCCTCTCACTAAATCTTGCATTCTCCAACATTTCTGGCGTTTGATTTGTGTTCTTTTTTGTGAAGACAGAACCAAAGTATGCATTTCCTGTTGACTTCAGGTTTGCGAGAGATTTTTGTCGCATTTGGTCAGATGCTGCCTTGATGTCAAAGGCAGTCGCTCTCGTCTCGCCTCTATAATTCACCTCTTTAGTCTATGTTTGGACCAAGGGTGTACTGAGATTTGGAGTAGTGTTCCCAGTGAAATCCAAACTGAACATGTGTTATTAATGAGTGAGTGTCATTTGATAGCATCACTTTGCTGATGATTGAGGGTAGATGGATTGGGTGGTAATTGATCAGACTGAATTTGTTCTTTTTATGGGCAGGTCGTATCTGAGCAATTTTATGCTTTGCCAGGGAGATGCCAGTATGAAAAAAATTTGCTTAGGGGTCCAGCTAGATCTGGAGCACATGTTTTCAGCACCTCAGGATGTTGTCAGAGCCCAGAGGATCTTGTTGCATCCAACAAACAAATTGTTTTTAATATCACATGGAGTGACTCGAACTGGTATTAACTGGCTTCTGTGATAATGGGACCATAACAGGAGGCTGGGATGGATCATGCACTCGTTACCTCCAGCTGATGGTTGTAATTGCATCTGCTTGTCCTTTTTCGCTCAGATGCTAGCATCCTCCATCATTGAGGATGCCCTTTTAATTGTTTAATTAGCCACTATTATTCACGACTGGGTGTAACAACAGTGCAGAGCCTTGATCTGAACAGTTGGTTGCAAGATCACTTAGTTTTGTCAGTAGCATGCTAAGCTGTGACACCTTGGCCAGAATTCTCCCAAAAAAATTCTAAGTGTCGAATTTGCATGAAAACTGGGGTAATTCACACTGGTTTTTTCAGTGGGAGTTCAGAGAAAAATCTCCAACATTTTCTGCACTGCAGAGGTCGCTAGTTTGTGTATCGTTATACATCAGTGGGTGGGGCCTATTCTCGCTGGGAATGCCAGCAGTATTGCACTGTGTGGGCCACTGTGCCTGCACTGGTCTGTCAGCACCGAGATTGGCGCATGTGCAGTGGCCCCTGTATGCTGGCGTCCAGATTGCTGGCCAGCTCAATCGCTGGCAGCCCCACATCACTGCCCCCCCCCACCCCCAACCAATCCTGACTACAGAGCGGCAGCAGAACCATTCACCCCCACTGATCACCCCCTAGAGGCTCCAACCCTTGGCACTGCCAGGGTCCTATGCCCAGATGCACCTGTAAGGAGCACCGATTGCTCCCCCCTTCACTCCAGCAGGATTGAGCTGCTAGTTGCCCGTTAGTGGGGAGCTACTGTAATCCTTGCTGGAGTGAACCCCCGCTAGTGGGGGGGACTTCAGTCCCAGGCCTGCTAATGAAATTTAAATTGTATTTAAATGGCAATTTAAATGTTGGTGCCTCCCCACCAATTTCTGGCCAGAGCTGATGCCATCGGAATTCTGGCACTGGGAGATGCTATCGGGGCAGGAATGCATGCACAAACCCCATGAATTGGTCAACACGAGAATCTCCTGGCTCCCTGCGCTAAAAAATTAGTGGGATGGGAGAATCGTGGCCCTTATCTTTTAAGTATAGTTGTTGCTGTTCCTGACAGCTCTTCTACACTCATTGCAACTGGGTTGATAGTCTTGGTAGAGAGGAGGTGGGTGTGTGGGGGATGGGGGGGGGGGGGATGCGTGTGCTATGCCACATCATGAAGTCACAGATTGTAGTGGAGTAGCATTCTGTCGCTGAAAGGTCACAACGCCTTATTGATGCCTGGTTTTGGACTGCTAGAACTGTTCTGCATGTGATTAATTTAGCATGGTAGTTGTGCTACATTGTGAAGAGCAGGGATACTGAAGATATTGGTAATGGTAACTAATTGGCCATAGCCCACAAATGACTGTAGGCATCCTGCTGTTTGAGAAATTCCAAAACATATACACACCTGAGAAATTCCACATCAGCTATGGCCAAGGGAAAGAGGCAGGCCTCCCATGAACTACCTAATCTGCTGCGGTGATTGAACCCACGCTGTTGGTGTACTCTGCATCACACTAACTATCTGGCCAATTAAGCAAACCAACCCCCATGCTCACAGAAAAGGTTATGGAATTTGAAACTGTTCAATATTTTGTGATCTTTTAGGTCGGCTCAAAAGAGGTGATCTTTTCCAGAGAATCCCACGGAGGTCAGTGGACCTTTGCATCATTTCCTCCCCCCTCCGCTACGATTCCTGGGGCGTGAGAACCCCATAATTTCTGCTGTGCCAATAGAAATAAACGTACTTGTAGAGTTTTACAGCACAAAAGGGAGACCCTTTGGTCTATCATGTCTGTGCCAGCCAACAAACACCTAGCTGTTCTAATATTTTTTTCCAGCACTTGGCCCATAGCCTTGTATGCTATAACATTTCAAGTGCTCATCTAAATGCTTCTCAAATGTTGAGGGTTCCTACCTTTACCATCCTTTCAGGCAGTTAATTCAAGATTCCCACCACCCTCGAGGTGAAAACGTTTTTCCTCACATTCTCTCAGTCTCCTTTTTTTTTCAAACCTATGCCCCTGGTTATTGATCCCTCTACTAAGGGTAAAGGTTCCTTCCAATATGTCCCTCTTAATTTGGTACACCTCGATCATGTCCATCCTCAGCCTTCTCTGCTCTGAGGAAGACAGCCCCAGACATTGCCAGCCTCTCTTCATAGCTGAAATGTTCCAATCTGGGCAACATCCTGGTGAGTTTTCTCTGCACCCTTTCTCATGCACACATCCTCCCTATTGTGTGATGACCAGAACTGCACACAGTAGCTGTGGCTTAACGATTGTTTTATGCAGCTCCTCCATCATCATCTACCTACTCTTCCATGCCTCGGCTAATAAAAGCAAATATCCCTTATGTAGACAAAAAAAATGCTAATCTATGGAGTCAGATCAGAAAGTTTGACCAGAGATTTAGTTGAAAAGATGAGTACTGGGAAGGTAAAGGAATTTTAGAAAGACGTGCTAGTGAATAGAGTGCAGGCAACTCTTGTGTTCCTTCTGTAGTGATGGGGTGGGATGAGGTAGTCTTGGATGGGGCAAGTATATCGAAGTGAGGATAAGGGGGTTGTGGAGTGTATCTAGGCTTGCTGAGCTAGTGTGGGACTGACAGGTTTTAAATTTAATACTTTTTGGACTAGAATGCTAGTGTAGGTTATTGAAAATTTAAAAGTTAAAATTTATTTATTAGTCACAAGTAATGACTTACATTAACACTGCTATAAAATGACTGTGAAATTGCCCTAGTCACCACAGACACCTATTTGGGCCAATGCATCTACTCAGCAAGTCTTTCAGAATTGGAGATAATTGATGACTGAGACTTGGCATGGAACAGGAAATGCACAACTGTGTGTTTCAGATAAACTAGAAGCTTTTTTAATTCATCGTGGGATGTGGGCCTTGCTGGCTAGGCCAATATTTACTGCCATCCCCAATTGCCTTTGAGAACGTGGTGGTGAGTTGCCTTCTTGAACCACTGCTGTCGATGAGGTGTAGGTACACCCACAATGTTGTTGGGGAGGGAGTGCACAGTGAAGGAATGGCAATATATTTCAAAGTCAGGATGGTGAGTGGCTTGGAGGTGAACTTCCAGGTGGTGGTGGTCCCATGTATCTGATGCCCTTGTCCTTCTAAGCATTAGTGGTCCTTGTTTTAGAAGGTGCTATCTAAGGAGCCTTAGTGAGTTCTCGTAGTGCATTTGGAGAATGGGAAGCTACCAGGGATGGTACTGGGATGGAATAACAAAGTATTCTGTATGGTAAAAAAAAATTGGCATTAGTTAAAAGCACAGAACCAAGTCAGAATAGTCTTGGCAGAAAAAAAGGCCACTTTGACCTTTGCACCCGTAGATCTGAAAGGACTATGTGTTTAGTCTGTTGTTGCTTTCAATTTTTTTTCCCACGTTTATATACTGTAATGGATTTAACTATTAGCACAGTTTCTGGGAAGCCAGTCTATATATTAAGATAAAGTGCAGCGCCCTCTCCTTTATGGAGATATACCAGAGACTAAATCGTATAGATTAAATACGTTCAGCATGTTATGTAGAGATGAGCCATGACAGTAAGATTTTAAAAAGGATCTCTTTGAACTGATCAAAGGGAAATGCAGAACCAATATCAAAAGTTTTCATGCACAAAGCAATTAACTCTTGGAATGGGCTTGGGTAATGAAATATAAATTGGAGTAATTTTAGAGTCAGTTGGATGCTTTGTTGGGATGATTGCTAGATTTTCTAGATAAATGAGTTATGATGGGGCAAATGGCATTCCTTTTGCTTGTGATCTTGATGTTGTGAATTCATAGATTCATATTTCAGACAAAGCTGCTACATATACGTTAATGGTGAGCATTATGTTTCTCCAGGATTTCAACATAGTACAAGCTTATTGTGGTAATTATCTCAGTTGTGGGACTGATTTTATTTAGCAACAGAATTAATTGGTTTAATGTTTTAAAGAATCATGTCTTGTACGTTCACAGTAATATTTCACTCTTTTTACTAACTTCACTTGGGACTGAAATTCCAGGTCACTATCCCCCTCCATAGTGATTGTTGTCTGAACAATCTATGCACACATTGATCGTCAGAGTTGTGCTTCACATCAATCACTGCAAACCGCTTTACAACCCAGTTTGAGTTTTGCAAGGGCTGTTTAGATTTTTTGTACTAGTTACACAGGAATAATTTGCACTGGATTAATTTGAAACATTGCAATCATGGCCAAAAATAGTAATTTGAAAATTGGAATTCCAGTATGATCTGATCAAATGCAATCATGGTGTTAATTATGATTAATATTATATAATCACATACTCGTGAATAGCATTCCATGGTTCTGTTATTTGAAAGAAGAAAGAACTTGCATTTATTTAGTGCCTTTCAGCACCTCAGCTTGATCCAAAACACCTTGCAGTCAAAAAAATACTTTTCTGAAGCGAATTCACTGTTGCATTGTAGAGAGACATGGTAGCTAATTTGCAAGATGCAATAATGACCAGCTAGCTGTGTTAGTAATATTGTTGTTGGTGGGGTAAATATTAGCCAGGATACTTGCAGAATGCCTTGACTCTTCTTTGAAAAATGCCATGGGATCTTTTATGTTCACCTCAAAGAAATCAAGTCATGCAAACCCCGTCCAAGTACAAATACAAGCCACATTCTTATTGCACCTATTTATGTAGCCAAACTTGTTTGAGTTTTGACAATGAATGTGCAATCAAGAGTGACCGTTTTAATCTGCTTTGCTAGCCTGTATGGCTTAGTTCCACACTGGTTAGTATGTTTACCCACTGAGCTATCGTGGGGAGAGATTTGAAACTTTCCTGATACGATCTGCCCATTAACAATTGCAATTTTGCTCTTGACGTATGCCAAGATAGGAAGCTAAAATTAAATTGAAAATTCCTATCAAGATGTGCTTTGCTTTGGTCTGCCTTTAAAAAAAATTTAAATGTTAGAGAAACATCTTAGTTTTGAGCCTGAAACATATAGTGACAGACAGTGGCCTTGAAAGGCACCAGGAAGCCAGGTACAGGAACATCCGTGCAGTGCAAGTACCAAAAAACGCTGAGATG
This sequence comes from Carcharhinus amblyrhynchos, assembly GCF_965287045.1. Lineage (NCBI taxonomy): Eukaryota > Metazoa > Chordata > Chondrichthyes > Carcharhiniformes > Carcharhinidae > Carcharhinus > Carcharhinus amblyrhynchos. The sequence continues at coordinate 69,011,347 of NC_137337.1, read as the reverse complement.
ACCACAGATTCCATCTTCACACCATTGTCCCCTGATATCCTGTAACTCATGTTTCGCCAGCAATGGGTTTTCATTTACATTTACTTTGGACCATTGAGAGAGAAATTGTTTTTGACATGGATAATGTTGTCACCAGAATTACAGAAAGTAAGTTCAAGTTAACAAGAATAAGTTTTTAGGATTTAAAGAACAGCAGGGTTCAGCTCCCTTGCTGATACTACATTTCCAACCCCATAAGTGGCATGAAGATAATAGCTGGAGGCAGAGTTCAGTAAAACTGAAAGATTAAATCCAAGAGTTTGGTAAGTAAGGGAATTTGAGGTTGGTTGGTCTCTTTCTAAGATCCGGTCAAGTTTGCATTTAACTTGAAGATTAAATTGCAATTTTTCATTTTGGTCAGTGTTAAACAAACTAAATACTAGAAGCAGTTGCAGTTAGTTAACCAGGTACTGGTATATAGAACAGGTATCCTTGTCAGCAGTGACGGACTCAGCTTGCTTGGACCTGAGATACTGTAAATACAAAATTTAGTAGGCACACCAAGTAAGTCGCGAAACCAATTGCTTAAATGCAGGAAATTGGTAAGTGAGGGAATTTGCTGCAGTGTGGGAGGAGATGCTGTCTAAACTTATATAAAAGAGAACTGGTCTGAGACGCAGAGAGCGCTAAATGAGGCCAGGGGGCATTAATTAGATGTGCAGGTAGGTAATAGGTCAGTTTTTTAAAAAAGTTTGTTACCCCTCCCTCTTAAACTGGAGCAGTGGTTTTAAACTGTCCAGGGGAGATACAAATATTGTATTTAGTTTGTAATGCAAGAGGTCTGTCCGTAATAAAATAGTAAATAACTGAGTGATGTTTTAAACTTGAACCCAAATTAGTTAAATAAATAAATATGGCCGGGCAGGTAATGCTACAGCAGTAGCATGTAAGAGAAGATGTATACCTCTATAATCCATGGCAACCACATCTGTAGTAAGTCTCTGCAGCTTAAGGATCTTCAGCTGAAGAGATGATGAATTGGAGTCTGAGTTTCAGCCAGTGATGCACCACGGAGGGGAAGAGTTACCTGGTCAGTTTGTTTGAGGAGACAGTCACACACCTTAGATTATGTTTGGTCCGTGGTCAAGGACAGGAAGTTGAGACTAAGAGAAGCAAGAATGGGAATCCAGAAAGTGACAATGATGGTGCCTCAATCCTTGCAATTGTCCAACGTGTTTGCTGGATGAGAGCAGGCACTGCAGGAAGAATGAGCAAACCCACCACAGTGCCATGGCTAAAAGATTGATGTGGGAGAAATTATTTTTGATTCTTTAGTTGCAGGCAGCAGTACTGGGGAAAGAAGGAGCTGTACCGTTGGGATGATATGGTGGCACAGTGGTTAGCACTGCTGCCTCACAGCGCCAGGGACCTGGGTTCAATTCCTGGCTTGGGTCACTGTCTGTGCGCAATTCACACGTTCTCCCCTGTGTCTGCATGGGTTTCCTCCAGGTGCTCCGGTTTCCTTCCACACTCCAAAAATGTGTTAGTTAGGTGGATTGACCATGCTGAATTGCCCTTTAGCGTTAGGGGACTGGCTAGGGTAAATGCACTTATGGGGATAGGGTGTGAGTGGGATTGTGGTCAGTGCACACTTGATGGGCTGAATGGCCTATTTCTGCATTGTAGGATTCGATGATATATGACCTTAACTTGAACTGCATTGGGACCAGTGTCCTGATGAACCATATAGACAGAACTGTAAAGAGGTTTTAATTAAATAGTAGTGGAAGATGGGGAGGGTTCATGTGAGGGTAGGTTTGAAAAGTTAGAGAAAAGGCAAAACACTTGCACAGGATAGTGATGCAGAGAGTCTGATAGGAAGGGACAAGAAAGTAGGGGAAGAATTGTAAATTGGGAGAATTAAATGCTCTTTATTTGAATGCACTCAGCATTTGTAACAGGGTGGATGAATTGATAGCACAAATAGAAATAAATGTACATGATATGATAGCCATTGCAAAGATGTGGTTGCAAGATGACCAATGCTGGGACCTGAGTATTTAAGGATATTTGACATTTAGAAGAACAAGAAGAAAGAAAAAGAGGCAGGGTAATTCAGTTAATAACGGATGAGATCAGTACGGTAATGAGAAACGTGGTTCAGAGGGTCAAAATGTAAAATTAGTTTGGGTAGAGATAACATAACCCACTGGTAAGAGTTGTTTATAGGCCCCCTGACAGTAGCTATGTTGTGGAGATGTCAGCATTGGACTGGGGTAAACACAGTAAGAAATCTCACAACAACTTAAAGTCCAACAGGTTTATTTGGTAGCAAAAGCCACTAGCTTTTGGAGCGCTGCCCCTTTGTCAGGTGAGTGGGGAGTTCTGATCACAGAACTGTCTGGGGACAGGAAGAAATGCTTCCTCTTGGTGGAGGAATCAATGACCAAAGGGGCATAGATTTAAGTTAAGGGACAGGAGATGTGAGGAAAAACATTTTCACCCAAAGGGTGGTAGGAGTCTGGAACTCGCTGCCTGAAAGGCTGGTAGAGGCAGGGACCTTCATAACATTTAAGTTGTAGATATATGCCTTGGCAGAGTGCACAAGGCAATGGGCAGCATGGTGACAGAGTGGTTAGCACTACTGGCTTGCAGGGTTCAATTCCAGCCTCTGATGACTGTGTGGAGTTGGCATGTTCTCCCCATGTCTGTGTGGATTTTCTCCAGGTGCTCCTGTTTCCCCCTACATTCCAAAGATGTGCAGGTTAGGATGATTAGCTATGCTAATTTGGGGTGACACAGTAGTTAGCACTGCTGCCTCACGGTGCCAGGGACTTGGGTTCGCTTCCCAGCTTGGGTTACTGGCTGTGTGAAGTCTGCACATTTTCCCCATGTCTGCGTGGGTTTCCTCCCACAGCCCAGAGATGTACAAGTTAGGTGGATTGACCATGCTAAATTGCCTCTTTGTGTCAGGGGGACTGGATTGGTTGAATGTATAGGGTTATGAGAATGGGCTTGGGTGGGATTATGGTCGGTGCAGACTCTATGGGCTGAATGGCCTCCTTCTGCACTGTAGGATCCTGATTCTAAATTGTCCCTTGGTATCAAGGGATTAGCAGGGTAAATATGCGATATTACATGGCTAGGGCCTGGGTGTGATTGTGGGAGTGCTTCACAGCCAAACCCAACTGCATGCTTGCATGTACTCACATTTTCATTAGGGGTCCATAGTTGGCAACGGAGAGTGGTGAATCATATCAGTGTAGCTCAAGGATTGAATTTAGGATGCTGCTTTGCACCACATCATGCCAATTAATTTATCCATTGACTCACTTGACAAACAAGAAGTGTTTTGTCAAATCCTAATCTGCTGGGACATGGTGCAAAGTGAAAAACTAATTTTCACTTACAGATCAAGGGAAATTAGTGATTGTGCTGGAGGTATCATGGACCCATTTATCTGCAATTGAATCACTGTTGGCAATAGTTGAGAGATATTCTACCCTAATGTGGTCTTAGTGCTTTTAACCTAGATATATCACTAAATGCAGGCTTTAACACTACTGGAATGTAGCCTCAGAAGCAAATAGCACTATTTTGTAATCGTTCAGATCCTTTATCTGTTGTGCTTTGTTTTTATTCTAAAATGTCAGTTCTGAGCCTTGAATGTGAGGTTTAGAAAATAGTTAGACATGTTTGCCTCGTTGATCAGCCTTTTTTAAAAATCTCTAAATATGTCATCAGATTTGGTTTAGTTACGTTTATCCAGAGTCAGTCTATCCCATAAATGATGGGATGTCTGTGGTTTATTTTTGTAGACTTCATCTATAAAATCAATTTATCGCTACTTGAAAAAGTTCCTTGTCTAAGGTTAGTTTTCCCCATTCAAAATGGCACTGAACCGTGGTGACTTCTTGCGTGCTGTGCCCAGCATACCCTCTAATTTTATATTTTACTCTTGTTCAATCAATGCTGTTACAACTTAACTCTAATTCTTAAACTACTGTATTCTGCATGTTCTTCCCCCCATCTCCTCTGAATGGTATGCTTTCTCTGTATGGAATGCAAGAAAAATACTTTTCATTGTTTCCAATACATATGAGAATAATGAATCAAATCAAAAGGAAAACTGAGTCAACATTGAAATGAAACATAAACTGGTTTTCTGTCTTCGCAGATGCTGTCTGACTTACTGAGTATTTTCAGAATTTTCTTTTTTTTAACATTTCTGCAGTGTTTTGCCTGGATGGAATGAAAATTCTTGATGAGTTAGCTTTAAACTGGTTTGATGAATTGCCCCACGCCCTCTTCACAAAGCTACAGTGCAGCAGAGAAAGGTTTTGCAGCAGTGCAAATCTGTTTAAAATGACTTGCATGTACAAAACCTTTCAGAACAACCACAGGGGGCTTAGCAATCCTGAAACTATTTGGCAATTTAACCTAGGTATATCACAACTCAGTGCAGGCCTTAGAACTGATGGAATATAGCCTCAGAAGCAAATTTTCTAATCATTCAGATTCTTTATCTGATGTATTCTGCTTTTATTCCAAAATGCCAATCTTGAAACTATTCAACTTGCTTTTAGAAACAGCTACATGGATGATTAATTTGGAATTTAATGATGATTTGGTTTAGTCTGTCTTTGGGGCCGGAGAAGGATTTGGCAATTGCAGGAAATGATTGCTTTTTATTTAAAAATCAAAACATTAATAGTTTCAAATTAAAGCACAGCTAAATCCTCTCCATCTCATTTGATCAGATTGTAGAACCTCTGCAGTTTCTGAATGGAGAGCAGGAGGTCTCTATTTTTATAGATGCTGCTTCTTTCATGTGGCACTTTCCCTCACATTGCACCTCCTCTCATTTTGCAGCGTTTCTGCACCCACTTTCTGCCTTACTGTGACCAAAGAAATGTTTCTTTCTCTGCCTTTTCAGATGTTGATTAGTGTGACATCCCAGCCCCTCTTGAAATCGATGTGTTTTTGTTTAAAACAAATTAGCAGTACAGCCTCAGATAAATGTTATTGAGGGACTCTCATTAACAGTATGTGCTGAACCATTGTTTCTCAGTAATCTCACGGTAATTAACTTAGGCAAGAACTTGATTCTCAGGAGAATGTGATCACATGAGTCATTAGGAACATTCTGGCCATCGCTGTACACAATTTCTACTGTCAAGAAAATAAATTAGAAGCCCACATGGATTCTAGAATGCGTTTTTAATTTTTATATTCAGGTAGCAATAAATGATGTGAATTTACTCATGCAGCTTATGATTCCATTTAGCCACTGAATGAAATTTTTCCCTGGTCATTTTCTTCTCCTGTGAAAAGTGAATATTTTTATCTTTCCAATTTTTCCCTTTGATCTTTTATTAGCATTTTTTGTAATGCTCACACCTGGGAGGACTCTTTTGGCTCAGTGGCACAGTGGTTAGCAGTGCTGTGTCACAGTGCCAGGGACCCGGGTTCAATTTTAGCTTTGGGTGACTGTCTTGTGGAGTTTGCATGTTCTTCGCATGTCTGCGTGGGTTTCCTCCAGGTGCTCTGGTTTCCTCCTGTGATCCAAAGCTGTGCAAGTTAAATGGATTGGCTCTGCCAAATTGCCTTGTAGTGTCCCAAAATGCATGGTTTAAGGGAATTAGCAGGGCAAATGCATGGGGTTACAGGGATGAGTTTGGGCGGGATGCTCTTTTGGAGAGTCAGTACAGACTTGGGTCAAATGATGGCCTCCTGCAGTGTAAGGCTTCTATTCTATGGCACATTTTCTCACTGACATTGTGATAGAAGTAAACATGAGTTATCACATCAGTCCTCCTCTCTCCTCTAAGTAGGGAGGGAGTAATAAACTTCATAACTTCTACTAAACACATTTCAGGCTTCCTATTACCTATTTTTAGGCAACCATTTCCTATTATAAACACAGCTCCTTTTTTATATTTCCATGTATTTGCCGTCTGTCTTCCTCTTTCACATCAATGTCACTCGTCATTTATCCCTGCTGTTGATAACTTTGCAGTCCCTTTAATGAATTGGCATTTGCTGCTTAAATAAAAATGCCCTCACAAGAGATTTCTGAAATAGACCGCGTATAAGATCAAGCTTGCATGTATATAATGCTTTTAATGTCATTTGGATGTTCTAAAGTCCTTTATAGCCAGTGAATTGTTACTTTAGTTCAGCTACCCAGTACCCACAAGGTTTTCGTATCGTTAAGCTGTTTGGCATTGGTTGAAGGATAAGTATTGGACAGAGCACTGGCAGAATGCTCCACTGCGTTTTAATTAGTGCCATGGCTTTGCATCCATCGTCCTCCTTCTGAAAGACAGTACCTCCAAAAAAAACAGTGATATAATATCTCTATACTTCCATCTATACTTCCATCTAGACTCAGTGATCAAGTAATAGTGGGATTTGAATCCTTGATGTTGTGACAAAGGTAGGTGCGGGTGCTGTAATTGAGTCAACCAAGTTCATTGTGTTTTTAAAATTTGTGAACCGGAGATTGGAACATACCGCTTGAGACTTTTTGTTTCAATTTTGTAGAGCCTAACTAGCAACTAGCTGATCACCAATCCCTGTCCTGTTGGGTTTGCTGAACCTGATTGGAAACAGCAACTCTGGTTCATTTTCGCATTGCGTTGGATCAAGTAAGATACCTAGCATGTAAAAATCAAACTTCTATGGCATTTAAACCCAATGCCACTCCAGGGTGGAAGTTCAGAGTCATTGTCACTTCTGATTTATGACAGGTTGGTGGGTTTTCTAAAATTAAGTTCTTTGCTAAATGATTATCATTTTTTTAATAAGCTGAAAACTGGCCTAAAGCAATTATTTATTTTGCAAGTCCTTTTTAAAATAGGGCATTTCATAATATTTGGTGTTCTGACACTTCACTGGATAGACCCTTGATGCTAGAGTAACTTCGTTTATTCTTTGCTATTCTTACAGAAGCATTGACGGCCTCCTGGGTAAATCTCTATCTCTGGTACATTGGGCACAACACCTGAGAGCTGAGAGTAGCTGTCAGCAACTCATTCAGCAGTGGACGACAACTTAGCTATGTCCAAACCTGTCCATCTGTCATCCAGTAGTTTTCAGAACAGCAGTTGTTGCATTTGATCTGATCAAGTGACGGCACCCTGGTTGATTTGTATTTTCAGCTCAAAATGAATCTGAGACATTCCAGGCCTGTATACTCGCCTTAGAGACCAGTTTTTGTATTTACTTAATCACTGTGTTGTCATATAGCCTTCTATTCAATCTAGAATATTTTAAAACTAAATGTTAATGTGCCATCGTACGCTCCTTTAAATTGAATGCAGGAAATGTGAATTTTATTTCTCTTTCCCATCCACCCCAATTTGCTTTCTCCACCTTCCTTTTTTTGGAATGGACCTGCTGGGATATAGAGCTAACAAATGGAGGGACACATAACCCAATCGCCAATTCTTTACATTTACCAACCAGCTATTCAGTCAGTCTGAGTCCAATTTGACCTCCCATCCAATAGTGATTAAGATAAGTCTAGGTTTCTTATTCCTTCCCAGAAGCCAATTCTAGTGTTTTATCACCTAGTCAACACAGACCACCTTGCTATATATGACTATGTGCCACACTCTTATGATAAATGTGACAGCCTTCATGGCCCAACATAGATATAGGGAAGTTATTTCCGCTTCAGCCAACTAAAAGAAAATTCTGCAGATCAAGTATTGCAAGGCCGTCAATTACCTGTGATGGCAGTTCCCTATCATTGTAGCCATGGGCAATGCATCTGGATTAAGACCAAAAACTAGTATATCATCTGACAGATACAATTACTCGAATTAACCTTTGAGATTCAAAGACACAAAAGATGCTTTATTTTAGATCCTTCTCTTTCAAAGACCTTTCCAATGGCTGGCAGGTGACGTTGATACCTTCAAATTTGAACAAACAACATGTCTAAAGAACAGTTGTGCTGACAGAATAATTGTACCTATTTTTATTCATCTCACACTCCTGCTCCACAACTCCGTGTTATGAAGTTAGCGATCTCCATGCCACCCATTTAGATTCAAACCCTATTCCGATATATATGGGAGAAGACCAGATTAGATTCTTTACAAACTGGTCTATTGCCAAAAGAAGTCTTCATCTCTAATACAAGCTGCATTCCTTACCCAGACTGCTATGTCTCCAGTTTCTGCTCCCTCCTCCCAATGAAGTTTAACATGCCACAAATATGCTGAAAACTTAGGTTTCCTCCAGTCCACTTTTTAAAAAACAAACTGTAATAACTAATATCTTGTCACTCAGCACCCTTGCATGTTATAATAAATTAATTCTAACTACTGTGGCAATGAAGAACAGAGTCATTGTTCTCGGTGATAACAGAAAATGTTAGAAATGCTCAATAGGTCAGGTAGCATGCGTGCAGAGATGAATTAATATTTCAGGTCGATCACCATTCATTAGAACTAAGTGTTTTACCCTCTACAGCTAAAGTTTTCAACTTGGAAATACTAATCTTCAGGAGCATTGGCTTGTCCCATTTGAGTGGTGGGAGCTGATTGTCAGGCTTGATGGGCCAAATGGCCTCTTTCTGCAGTGTCGGGATTCCATGAATGTTCCTGCTTTTATGCTGTATCATGGACACTACCAACCATGGTTGGGGTATGAACAATTTGAGTTAGTTCACCACCCCTCCTTCCACGAGATTTTTTTTCTTGTTTTCCTTACCGCTGAACTTGTAGCAAGCTGCCGACAATGATACAGTGATCTGTGACAGACATGGATTTGATTCTGTCACTTAGTCAATTGGACCTCCACGCAACCAGCAGTAGCAGTAACACTCTGTAGAGTGAGCAACCAATCACATTTAAATATCCTGACAGCAAACAGTAAAGTGAACTAAATCCCTTCAGTCCTAACTTGGAATTTTATTGTTACTGAAATAATTGTTAAGAGCATTCACACGGGATTAAGGTAGAAAATGAAATATAATCGAAGGAAAGTTTTAAAATGTGGATTTTTTTTACTATTATAATGAAAGAACCTTTTTATTCACGAGATGTGGGCATGGCTGGCTGAGCCGCATTTATTGCCATCCCTAACTGATCCCCGACTTCAGAGAAGAGAATTTGAGGGTCAACCACATTACTGTGAATCTGGAATCACGTAGGCCAGACCAGGTAAGGACGGCAGAGTTCCTTCTCTAAAGGACATTTAGTGAACAAAATGGGTTTTTATAATAAATGGTTTCATGCTCGTCATTAGAATTTAATTCCAGATTTTTTTATATTGAATTCAAATTTCACCATCTGCCGTGGTGAGATTTGAACCTGGGTCCTCAGATCCTGCCTAGGTCTCTGGATTACTGGTCCTGTGACAATGCCACAACCCATCTCCTGGTCAATCAATAAATATAAAACTATTCTTTTAGGGACAGTGAAGCTGTTTAACAGTAACTATGAACTTTATACCCTGTTAAAAGCTCAATTACACCTTATTCGACAGGTGTAGTTTTTTCTTGGGTTTTTACACGGCTAGTGGTGTAATTTTGGAAGTTTTCAAATGTTCAGTGATTTTTTTTTAAATTGCATTCAGAGGGACCCCAAAAGCGTGCTGTCCAGTGAAACTTGGAATCACTGACAACAATTTATGGATTTCTGTGTTTAAACGCGCATGCGTGGACTCCAGACATTGCTGTTAATTTCAAAGGAGTAATGATGCTGGATGCTGACAGTTTTATCGTCATTAGTACTGCAGATACCATGTTTTATTCTTTCCACTTCCATATATTGCTATCCTCCCACACCTGTCCAGGTTTATATGTATTTAACTGCAAGATTTTACTTTGTGCAATGGTGTATAATAACTGCAGCAAATTGGAAAGCTGTTTTCCCTCATTCCTGGTTATTATTTCCACTGAAGTCAGTCAGAAGAGATGTAAACAGGCTGCCACTTCATTGCCATAGGCTGCCCATCCTGCAGTATTACATAAAAATCAAAATTAGCCCCTTGGAGCCACTCCAACCAGAGCCAAGATTGTAGCCAATTATTTTCCATTCCTCTGAGGGAGACTGCTCCACAAGGTCTAAGGTATTCCATCTCATTTGTTTCCCTGTCGACGGGAAGGTAAGTTGATCCAAGTGGACAATTGGTTGAACTTGATAGCATTCCTCTGATTGGGAAGCCAATAGAGTGATTGCAGATGTGATGAGGTAGTTTTAAAATTGGCCCATAAATCTGAGCTAGTAAAATGTAGTTTACTGCTCCAGCAGAGACTCAACCAGCCGAATGGCTTCCTCCTGTGCTGTAATTATATGTATTTCTATAATGTGTTGAAGATAAGTTGAAGCTTCAGTTCAGTTTTGCCTTATTGTTGAAGGAGTATGTATCCATAAGAGCCAGAAAAATTAGATTCATGAATATAAATGACATTGCTGTGTTGGGGAGTGCATTTATTTTCACATCTTACATCTATCCTTAAGTGCTGTCTTTGATATCTTAGTACAGAGTTGTTGAAGTTAATACAGACGTGGTTTTGGGTGGAGTAAGAAGTGAATTGGGATCATAAAGTAATACAGCAAAGAAGCAGGCCATTTATTTGACTATATCTATTGCCAAAGCATCCAATTAATTCCACTTCCTTGTGCTTTCCCCACCCTCCTGCAAATTCCTTCATTTCCAACATACGGTAATGTGTGGGGGGAAAATGGGTTTAAAAAATTGCTTTCTGAAAGGAAGGAAAGGTGATGGCCTATTGCTATTATTGCCAGACTATTAATCCAAAAACTCAGCTAATGTTCTGGGGACCTGGGTTTGAATCCTGCCACAGCAGATGGTGGAATTTGAATTCAATAAAAAAAATCTGGAATTAAGAATCTACTGATGACCATGAAACAATTGTTGGAAAAACCCATCTGGTTCACTAATGCCCTTTCGGGAAGGAAATCTGCGGTCCTTAGCTGGTCTGGCCTACATGTGACTCCAGAGTCACAGCAATGTGGTTGCCCATAACTCTCAACTGCCCTCAGGCAACTAGGAATGGGCATGAATGTTGACCAGCCAGCGACGCTCACGTCCCACGACATCGGAAGGGTTGAGAAGGCAGTTTAGGAACTGTATCATTCTGTAGTACAGCAAGTACTTAAATCTATACCTTTTGACCAAGCTTTTAATCTCAATTTTTGGCTTTGGTTTCATTTATTTTTCTGTCGTACTTGGCTGTGAAGCATCTTGGGATGTTTTTCTATATTGGAAGGTGCTCAAATACAAGTTATTGTAGTGGTAGATAGAGAACTTACAGAGCCAATGAAGGTAGAATGCAACAACTTCATTGAGGGGCGTGGGGTGGGGAACTTCTTTGTTTAATGTGTAGTTTCATCCCATTGAGTTCAGAAGGAATGCTTCCTAAGACCGATAAGGTGTTACGTTTTGCTGTGGATGTCACAAAATTGCAGTTTTTCTAAAAATGCATTATGCTTCATTGTATGGGAACAGTGGTCCATATGTTTCCACTTAGGATTCCTAGATGTAGACTCAACATCAGTAGTGTGGAGCAGAATCTGGTTCCTAGCTTTTCCTCCTTGCATTTTCTTTGCTTTTTTTTCTCGGTGTTCATCATCATCTTTCCTCTCCTCGAGGAGAGTTGTTAATCCACCTACAGTTCAGTGTTTGTGCGTATTCAAGTGGCTTCTTTCAGGATGTCATTGCTTAAAACATGAGCAGTTTAATTCATCGGTAGTATGTCGCAGAAGGAAATGGATGTAAATTGGAGTATCAGCCTGGAGCTGGGGAAACTGCAGGTGGTGTAACAGAAGTGTCAATTTTAATGGGAACATAGGAGCATAAGTAGGCCATTCAGTTCCTCAAGCCAGCTGTCGTTCAATTTGATCATGAGTGGTTATCGACCTCAGTTCTGTTTTCCCATGCCTCACCCCATATCTCTTGATGTCAAACTGTCGTCTCGCAGCCCTCTGGGGTAGTGAATTCCAAAAATTCACTGCCCCTGAATGAAGAAATGCCTCTTCATCTTGGTCTTGAATGCCTTTCCCCTTATTCTGAGACTGTGTCCCTTGGTTCTGAATGCCCCCCAGTCAGGAAAAACACCCTTTCTACATCTACTCTTAAGTTTGCAAGTTTCAATGAGGTCACGTCATTCTTCTAAAACCTAAAGAACGTAGGCCCAGTCTTCTCAATATCATCTTATAGCACAGTCCCACCATCCCAGGAATTAGCCTGGTGAAATTCCTCTATGGCAAGTATATCCTTTCTTAGGTAAGGAGCCCAGACTGTACACAATATTCCAGGTATGACCTGACCAAGGTTCTATACAATTGAAGCAATAAAGAACCTTTAATAGGCTTCTTTTAAACATTTGTGCTTGAGGAGCAATTTATCTCAATTTCTAACCTGTGATATTGTAAGTTGGTGCCTATAGTTAATCAAACAGGACAAATGACAAATGATTTTATTCATCAGCTTATTGAAGTTAGTTTAAATTTCCATCACGGCACTTTGACTGGATGGTTTATATACTTGTCCTGATCCATGATTAGTGATGATTATTGTACATCAGCTACAGAGGTTCCTTTCAGTGCTATTTGTAATTGTAATCCAATAACATTTGGCAACACTGATTCTACATTCTGACTTTTGGTAATGGGTGAAACTAAATATTTTGTGAAATCATTTTTTGTGTTGATTTTTTTTTCTCAGAACACTCAAACTACTTTGGGGTGGATGAAAATCTGGGCCCGGTGGCAGTGAGCATTAGACGGGAAAGACTGGAAGACAGTAAGGAGCATGGTGCTCAGTACAACTACCGGATCATCCTTAGAACAAGTGAGGTGAGATCAACAAAATCTAATTGTATCTGGTTGTTTTCATTTCAAAAGTATTCATCAGGCTTTCCACAAAGTCCCAAGTGTTACAAGGGCATGAATACTTAATTGGTGGCGTCTTTGTTCTCAAAAACTTCATCCTCTTTTTTAAAAAAAAATTTCTATCCAAACGACGACATTTCGCAAGTCTCAAGAGCATTATATGCATTAACTATTTGGCAATCGTAAGAAGCACCCATTTTCCTTCTAGCATGATCAAGCATATAAAGTCCTGAATAACAGCTGAATCTGTTGGTGGTATTGTTGGTTGGGACACTTTTAAGAACGTGTGTTTTGTACATATTAGTATCGCATAACATTTAGCGTCAACTTGAGGCCACAAAACGAGCAGTAAAGTCTCATCTAAAACATTTTCAACAATGCAGTACTCTTTCGGCATGTTATTGCAGTTTAGACCTGAATGATGCAATGGAAGTCCTTGAGTAGGGCTTGAGCCCGTGCACTTCTGAGGCAAATGGGCAGTCTACTAAATTTGCCCAACAAAAATCTTAATTTATTGAGAGTCATTGTTAGAGTTTTTTGAGGAAGCAGTAAGCAAGGTGGATAAAAGGGAACCTGTAGATGTGGACTTGGATTCTTAAAGGTGATTAAAAACCTGCCATGTCAAAGGTTGTTACATAACATTGTGTGGGTTGTGACCTTTTATCATGGGTAAAGGATTGGTTAACTTGCAAGAAACAGAGTAAGGATAAATGGATCTTTTGCTTTGGCAAGTTGTAGCTAGGAGTGCCACAGGGATAGTGCTGGCGCCTCAACTATTTGCAATCTATATGGTAGCTAAATTTACCGATGACATCAGAATGGGAATACAAGTTGTCAAAAGGAGTCAGAATCTGCAAAGGGATATAGATAGATTAAGTCTGGATGGTACAGTGGTTAGCACCACTGCCTCACACTACCAGGTACCTGGGTTCAGTTCTTGCCTCCAGAGACTGTAGAGTTTGCACATATCGCCATGTCTGTGGGTTTCCTCTGAGTGCTCTGGTTTCCTCTCTCAGGCCAAAAGTGTGTAGGTTAGGTAGATTAATCAGGGTAAATGTACAGACCTATGGGGGTTGGGGGGGTGGGGGGGAGGTGGCTGTGCCTGAAAATGTTGCTCTGTTAGAAGGTCAATGTAGACTGTGGGCCAAATGGCCTCCTTCTGCACTGTAGAGATTCTATGTTTAAGTGATTGGGCAAAAGTTTAGCAACTAGGGAAATATTTGAACTTATCCTCTTTGGTAGGAAGAATAAAAACAAGTATATTATTTAAGTGATGAGAGATTATAGAACTTGATGGTACAGAGGGATTTGGGTGTTTTAAGTGAATTATAAAGTTAATATGCAGGCACAACAAGCAGTGAGGAGGTCAATAGAATATTGGTGTTTATTGTAAGGAGAATGAAATACAAAAGTAGGGAGATTTTACTGCAGGACCATGGTGAAATCACATCTGGAGTACTCTACAATTTTTGTCTGCTTATTTGAGAAAAGATTAAATTGTGTTAGAAGCAGTTCAGGGAAGGTTCACTCAACAAGGGCTTATCTTATGAAGAAAGGTTGAACAGGTTAGCCCTATGCGGATTGGCACTTAGAAGAATGAGAAGTGATCTTTTTGAAACATATGTAATCCTGAGGGAATTTGATAGGATAGATAGCCATTATGATCCCATTTTGTGAGAGATGAGAACTAGGAGACAGTTTAAGAGCTTGGGACACAGGTTAAGAATAAGGGGCCTCCTTTTTAAGACTGAGATTAGGAGAAATATTTTCTCTCGGGTGATTAATATGTGGAATTATGTTCCTCAGAAAGCAGTGACAGTTTGGTCATTGAATTTATTCAAGGCAAAATTAGATAGACTTTTGACAGACAATGGAGTTGAGGGTTTATGGGGGCAGGTAGGAAAGTGAAGTTGAGACCACAACCAGATCAGCCATAATCTTAATGGTGGAGCAGGCTCAAAGGGCTGAATGGCCTATTCTTGTGACATGGTAACAGTAGTTCGCACTGCTGCCTTACAGCACCAGGAACCCAGGTTCAATTCCCAACTTGGGTGAGTGTGTGGAGTTTGCACATTCTCCCTGAATCTGTCTGGGCTTCCTCTGAGTGCTCCAGTTTCCTACCGCAGTTCAAAAGACATGCTGGTTAGGTGCATTGGCCATGTTAAATTCTCCCTCAGTATATTTGAACAGGTACCTGAGTATGACGATTAGGAGAATTTCACAGTAACTTCATTGCAGTGTTAATGTAAGCTTACTTGTGACTAATAAATAAAACAAACAAAACAGATGTGCCTATGTTCCTAGACATGCCACATATAGCTCCAATTCTATATGATGGCACCTATCTGGAAATGGGCTCCATCATTAAGTGCGCAGATATTTCATGTTATAACATTTAGGAGCATGCAGTAATTTAGATGAAGGCATTGCCCCTTTTAAAAGGCAAACTTGCAGTAATGCAAGATCTCATTATTACAGCTTGGCTTTTAGATTCTGTATAATGAGACTGAACACAAGGCTCAAATTCTCTGTTGGTTCTTCAAGGTTGCCAACTGACCTTTTCAGGGTCAACCCACTACCATTTAAAAAGCCAACCCTGTGATTTATAACTGGTGCTGATTTGTGTTTATTAAACCAGTGATGTTTTATAATCAGACAAGTCATTCCTGGAAGCTGGAATTTTCACTTCTCTCAGGCCTGTTACTTTTCTTGGGTTTTATACATATTAAATGCAGAAAAGTTGCACTGAGACAAATGCCTTTTTCCGTTTATAATTTATTGTTTTGTATTGGGTCTTGCTATTAGGCTATTTTGGGGCATTACTTGATACAAAGTGTACACTTTTCGGGTTAATACTTGTGTGGTATGTGATGGATGAGCCCTCTGAAGTTTACATTTTTGTTCCTAAAACATTTCCATTAAATATTTTCTTACTTAAAGATATAATTCACACAAGTGAGGCCTTTAGTTGTTTTGGATTGCTTTTGCAGGCACAGCAAGAACAAGTTGGATCAGCACTCACTGCACGCTCATGAGAACTGTAGTATGCCAAAGCACAGCTGAAAGATTGCGGTATCGCAACAATCGAAAAACGTTCTTGTAAATGACATTTATCTGTTTGGGGAATAGGAGAAATGAAGACCTGCAAGTTGCGTGTAGAACCACAGCATGAAATGGAGACTGTCGCTTGTACAGGGCCCTTCCACTTCCTTTTAGTTGTTGATTCTGCTCCTCCAGTTGTTGACGTACTATTGGATAACTGTGTGGTTTCAAGATCTTGAACTAAATATTAGTGGTCATAGAATCTCTGTAGAGCAGAAGACAGCCATTCAGACCATCGAGTCTGCACTGACTTTCCAACAGATCACCTCACCCAGGCCCTATCCCTGTAGCCCCTTTACCCTGCTAATCCCCCTAAACCTATACATCCTGGGAAACTTATGGATAATTGAGCACAGCCAATCCATCTAACCTACACATCTTTGGACTGTGGGAGGAAACTGGAGCATTTGGAGAAAACCCACCCACACAGACATGGAAAGAATGTATGGAGTTTGCACAATAAGTTGCCTGAGGCCAGAATCAAGCCTGAGTCTCTGGTGTTATGAGACAGCAGTGCTAACCACTGTGCCACCATAGTCATTGGAACCATTTAAATGTATGATTTTCTTGTGCCTGAGTATTGATCAGCTTTTCCTATGTGGCCTAATCGAGAGCATGTTGAGATTTAGTAAAGATGTACTTGGAATAATTTGATTGTAGCCAAAATAGAAGTCAGTAAGACTTGAGCAACACTTCTTGTGTTTAAAACCTGACCTGGCAGATTGGATAAATGAGCAGCTAGTTTTATGCTGAAGCTTTAAACAAAGATCATGAGGTGACGCAATGGTACAGCATGTTGAGGTACCAATAACAAATTGCTGCAATGATCTGACATAAGACAATGATTCTTTCTCTGTAGATATTGACCTGCCAGATGGAATTGGCGGCTGCAATTGTATGTCTCAGTGCCTGGTTCAATATTACATAGATGGAAACGTGGGAGTATAATCTCTCAAAGCGTTATTGACAATGAGCGGATTGTGGTCAGGGCACTAAGTGTAACACATTCAAAGTTATGGGAAATGTCAAAAGGTTGATGCAGCCTGTGCTTACACAATCTCTTTCCAAATCTTTGAATAGTGATGCTTTGCTTTTAAGCAATACAAGAAAAATTCTTCTTAAACAACACAACTGCTTTGCAGAAAATGATGCAACATACTTAGGAGCACTGGTCATTTCTCAGCAGTTGGGTCATTAGTTGTTTGTAAGAATGGGTTCAAATGCAGTGCAGCACACTATGGAGGGTCTTTCTGATAATTCAACGGCTGCACAAACATGTTCTCTCCACAGTTTGCTCAGGGTCATCAGTTGGAGTGCTACTAGAAAGCAAACATTCCTCCTTGAGTGTCATTTGGATGTGTAGTTTCACCCAGGGTGTTATGCAGAATTTAGGACTCTGGTTCTAATTGAAAGGCTCTACAACTGACCGCCACTGAAACATAGCTTTGCAAATCCTGTTCAATTTAACATGCAAACACTAAATCTCTTCTTATTTTACATTTTCTTTGCTAATCTGCTCCCATTACTACCCCCGCATCTGGAACATTTGTCATTGCCACACAGCTGCTCACTGGGTAAACATGCTAAGCCGTTAGCAGGTGCAGCGAGATTAAATCTCTTTTGATACTGTTTTTCCAGCTTACCACTTTAAGAGGTTCTATATTGGAAGACGCAGTTCCTTCAACAGCGAAGCATGGCACAGCCAGAGGTATACCTCTGAAAGAAGTACTTGAATTTGCCGTACCAGAGCTCAGTGTTCATTGTCTCAGACTGGGCCTGAACACCCCCAAAGTCACAGAGCAGCTTATGAAATTGGATGAACAAGGGGTGAGTATTCTACTCTGGTTAATCCTGCTTTCTTTAGAATGTTATTACTTTTAATCAATGCCATGGTTGGGGTTTTGGCTCAAATGAGTTGGGCAAGTATGTGCTGTTTATAATGACCAGTTAGAGGTAGCTGCTTAAGGATGTTTGGAAGAATCATGTTTCACAATGTGTCTTTCACTGAGTTCTTCAAAGCAGCTTTCTTATTCACATCATAGGAAAGGAGATATCAGTCACTGTTTAAGCAATTATAAGTGGAGGAAGAGGAATGTTAATGCTGCTCTTAATTCATTGTTAGATATTCAAAAGAATACTGACGACAAGACTCCCACATTCAAAGTGTACAGTCTGTTTTTTCTTAATAAAGTGCATATATTTAATTAATAAAGATTGAATTCACTGATCTGAAACACTTTCCGCTTTCGAGCTGTTTTGTCTTCAGTAGTAAATACTGAGCTAACTGGATTTTTATTTGGGAAAGAGGAAAGGAAATTGGTATGAACACAGAAGCATCAAGAAAATAGAGCATGTGTTAGATTTGTGCATGTTGGTGCATTCATCTCCTGTAAAGATTTTGTGATCCATCAGAATTTCAGTCTCTGGTTATGTTGACATTTGTTCAGGATAATAACAATCAAGTCAGGAATTTGCTGTCATAGTTGTTCAAGCAGAATATCGCAATGGTGAAAGGTTTCACTATAAAGTGAAAAGAGCAGATAAACAAGCGTTCTGTCAAGACAGCTTGGTGGTGGTGTGTGACAGATCACTCGGAGTTCGAGTTGCTGTGGCAACATGCACTTGTACATACTGTTGTAATCTGGAGCTTTGGACAGTGATGGTAATGGTTGATGATGGACTTTTCATCACAAGGCAGGAGTGATTCCTTTTCAGCTTACTGCCTTCCACTGGCCTGTATTGGAAGCATTTACAGATTGATAAATCAACTTTTTTTTGGCACATTATGTACACATCTTCCTTGGCCATCAGGGTTTGGGATGGGACTCAAACTCAGAGCTTCTGCCTTGGGAAGCAACGCTGCCCGCTGTGCCACAAGATTGTCCATGATCTTTTATCCTCTTCCAAACAAGGGTGAAAATCCCAATTATGAACGGAGTAAAGGAATGGCATTACTTATGAATGACGGAACCTTATTGGATGTCTTTAACAATTCCAAGTTTGTATGTATTATTTGGATTGGTTATAGGATGGGAAATGATTATGACCTAACTTTTACTACCTAGTAAAACAAATGCTTTGCATATTAAAGTCTCTAGTTTGCCTGGGTTAGTGCTGCTGTTCACCTGAGCTTCCTGTAATCACTCCAATTACTTTCAACTTGCAACATGAATGCAAACTCCATTTTGCCATTTGAGAATATAACCTAATGACCGTACAGCTCTTGGATTGCTGTAAAACCTAACTGCTGCACTAACATTATTTAAGGAGGGAAACCTGCAGTCCTTACCTGATCTGGCCTCTGTGGATTCAATTCTACACCAGTGTGGTTGACTGACTTCTGATGTCAATCACAAGCACTCAGTTGTGTTGTTACCTTCTCAGAACAACTAGGGATGAATGATAAGAGCAGGCTGTGCCAGTGATCCTGAGATTTCCATAAAAAGATTCTCACAGAAAACCTTTGTAGAAGATGCATAGAGTTAGGAACTCTATGCAAGCTTTCAAGTAGCGTGGTCTACTGAAGTCCTTTCAGTCTTTACTTCATTTGCTTTGAAAGGAAAGATCATCATGCTGTATTCTAGAGTAGGTTTGTCAATCTATTGAGGTTTTTTTGTGACCACTGGGATGGAGAGGCCCATTGCTGTAACCCATCTGTCTTTTTATTTGAACAGCTTAGCTTCCAGCACAAAGTAGGGGTAATGTATTGTAAAGCTGGACAGAGCACCGAGGAAGAGATGTACAACAATGAAGTGGCTGGCTCTGCATTTGAAGAATTTCTCCAATTGCTGGGAGACAAAGTGCGTCTCAAGGGCTTCGACAAATATCGAGCCCAGCTCGACACCAAAAGTAAGGCCTTAGAAATGCATTGAACTAAGTAAATATATGCTATAGACAATCTTGAATGGTCACAAAATGCTGCTGCTTCTCCCCACTGTGCCTCTGTTTCCCTTTACCCCATATCCTAGGGTGAAAGTAGTGACTCAATGAAATATGATCATTGGTCAGCTCTGGGTCTTACTCCTACCAGCTGCTCCTCATATGTGACCTAAGTGAATTTCATTGGGCTACTTGGGTTTAAAAATTACTTTAGTCTTTTATAGCTTAGAAATTAGCCAACTGAGATATTCAGTAATAGCTAATGACTGGCCTTCATGAACGATGATATCAGCAGAATGCATGCATGCATGTGAAATGTAAAATCATCAGGGATTTTAGATATTGTAATCAGTGCATCACTATGGTTTTTTGAAGGCTTTCCTTTACATTTCTTTTAGAAAAAGGCTTTTTTCTCTTTGACATTAGTTGAAACTCAACAAATATCGCCCAAATTCAATTCCTTCATTTGCCTGGCTTGGATTGTATGTAATTTTAAGACCCAAAAATGGGTGGGATACGGGTTGGCTGGGAAGGGACAAAGTCTGAACCATGGCAGTTTTAACTGAGCAGGGATACAATTGACTTCCAGAAGGCAGGCCGGTATTGAACCCTTTTTGAGGAGATGATGTGCTTTAGTTTCAGTAACATTTACATTTCTGTGATTGATGATCTTGGCATACCTGTTGGAAAAAGACTTGTCTGTTATTTGATTGGATAATTCATTACTAGAAGTCTGTATTTTCCATTTCCTTTATCTGCGTATCTGATAAATTAAGATGTTCAAAAACATGGGAAGTGTTTTTAAAAAAGACATGGGGATTTTGTTTTAATTTCCTATGATTTTTCTCAAATTGCTAAGCAATGCATGTTTGATCCCTGGGAGGATTAGCGATCCTACTCGTACTCCCAATTCACCCTTAAGTTTTATAGATGATTGCAGAATATTTTTGAGATTCACTTTCCTTATTCCCCTATGCATTTCTTAATGTTCTATTAATCCCTTTCCTAATTTCTCCTGTTTTATTTTTAGCAAATTGCGTTCTTGTTCAATATTTGTCTGTTGCTAACTTCTTATCCACAGAATTTTCAAACAAAATTTTCAAAAATCCCATTGTTGATCTGTAACCTTATGTACCAGTTTATCTTTGCACATCTACTCTTTCTTGCTGAAGAAGTTCTGCGCACATTTTAGGAATTCCTTTTTTGTGTGTCACTTTCTCTCCCCTTTCCCTTTCCCACTGATACAATCAATGAGTGGGTAATATCAATTTTATTTTTGTTTTGTTTTGTTCTCAGTAATGTGTAGTTTCTTTTTCTGTCATTTTCCTGAAAAAATAGTCAATTTGACGTTATTCTTTGGTTTTATTCCATTCTTTTTGCTTGTATATTAGTCTGTCTATTTCTCTGCTTATTCCTTCTGATCTGCTTTTATTTCCACTGCCCAGCACCATCCCTTTCCACTGAGTCTTTACTTTCCTATTTATCTAATTTGCCAGTTCAGTAGCTCCCATCCTGTTGATCTATAGCATGTTGTTATGGAATAGCTAGCTCTTCTGTGCCCTGGCATTGATAGTAATGATGAAGCCCTTTTGTGCACGTGCAGACCCAGGCAGCCCCCAAAGGCTGATGCTTCAACTGTTATCGCAAGAATTCCCACTCTTTCCAAAATGTTCCTTGCAGTCACATCTATGATGCAACAAAAAATTTGTGAAGTGCCCAACTAGCCATTGTACAATGTTTGAGGTGAAATTCTGTAATCCACATTTTCTGATTGTTATACTGATTATTGCTCATTAAAATTAATCTGATGTGTTTAGAAAATCTAAATCCAAGTGTTAAGACTTTCATCACAGGAAGGCTTCATTTCTGATTCTGTTGTGCTTGTGTTTATGGAGAGCAATGGTTGGAACTTGGGGACAGATGTCGACCATTCAGTTCCTTGATCTTGTTCCATCGTTCAGCTGGATTATTTGATCTGTGTCTTAACTCTGCCTGCTTGCTTCAGTTCAGTGACGCTCCACACCCTTGCCTAACAATGATATGTGATAGCCCTGTTTATCCTCCCTCTTCTGCCCTTGTGGAGTGGTGCTGAAGGAGCTCTGGTTGAGCCCCATCAACTCAGTACCAGCTGTGAATTTCATCTCCCTAGTCTACAATCTGTAGTTCCAGACAGGGTGGTGACTTGACAATTGAGCAGCCAAGGGTCTAATCATAGTACATGTAACTTTGTTAAAATTCATAGCTTTGCAATGAATTTGCTATACATCGTAAAACTTGAAATATGTGCTTGCATCATAATAATTTTGATCCATGTTTCTTTCCAGTGAGGAGCCAGGTTATAAAGTGCAGTGCCATTTTACTGTAATCAACCAAAGAATCAATTTATTGATTACCAGCCCAGTGCAACACAGTATACATCTGCAATTTAACATCAGTTCAATAAAAATCAGCTCTTTGAATTCAGATCTTTGAAAAATGGCTTATGCTTATCTTGTTTTGATCGCAAAATTTAGTCTTAACGAAGCCATTTCAGAATACCACATACAGTATCAAGTGAACTAGCACAGAATTTCCTAATTGAAAAGAAAGTCTGTGAGGTAACAAATAATGAAAAACATCATAAATATTGTATAAAGGATTAATGCTAAATATGTAAATACATGGTTTCCATCATCAGTTGATCATGTGACTAGAGGGTATAGCGAGGAGTGCTGTGTAAAGCCTGAGTTTGTATGGTATTCAGATAGTATTATGTTCAATAAATAGTTTACCAACAGCCTTGCCTCCAGCAGTACCTGTACATGCAGGTCACAAACATCTAAAACCCGTAACGATGATAAGAGAATAAACACACAAATCAGGATTTGAAAGTTTAAATTTTCACATGATCTTGGAAAAAAAAGTTGAATAAAAAGATTGCAACCTTTTAAGCCAGACAAACATTATCAATCAAGGATGAAACCTTCTGTCCAGAAAATGCCCTGTTCCACATGTAGGATTGGAAAATGTTTCTGAGGAGGCCCTTTCTGCAACTTTTAGCATTGCTTGGAGGATTAGTGCCTATGGTTTCCACACAAGCTTTTTATTATTACTGTGCACACTATTATCACTCTATCTCCAACAAAGAAAGGCAAGAGAAATACTATCAGCGTACTCCATATGTGCAGGCGACTGCAGTCATTAGGCATGAAGGTAGTCAATCATGATTTCTTACATGAGGCCCCACTGCGTGCCAAAGTTGGTAGACCTCAGGATGCTGATAAATTACAGCTAAGATTTTAATCTAATACTAATTGAACTCCTTGAACATTTCACTGAAGATTAAATACAAATTAAATTTGGAACGATATATCTAATATTGCTGACTTCTGACCAACCTCAATCTCTATTAATCAGAAAATTACACGGTGCTCCAATCAATCTAGTTGCCTCTTTAAATCTAGGCTCTTTTAAACTTCCCTATGGGTACTCTTTGAACTTCAACTCTTAAATTTCAACATTTAAGTAGTTGTAGTTAGGTCAGCCTGTGTGCTTAATTGCTGAAGTTTTTGTTGAGGGATTTTCACGATTGCTTTTTGTATTTGCTAGTAAGTATGACCCTCAGAGCTGATTAGTTCCTGTCAATCTCATAAATGATATTAGAAGGTGATTAACACAGAGCAGTCTTCCCGCAAAGTAAGTTAAATTGCTGTTCGATAAATTCTTCCAATGTGTTGTGTGATGGCCTCATTGTATTCAAGTTCCTTTCCCAATAATTGCGCTAAGCCTGCCTTCCTGTGTTTTCAGCTGATTCAACTGGCACCCATTCCCTCTACACGACATACAAAGATTACGAGATCATGTTTCACGTCTCCACCCTGCTTCCTTACACACCAAACAACAAGCAGCAGGTAGGCTAATGTCCACCAAGAGAGAACTTTTCTTTTGTTCAGCTGTGGTTTCAAGTGACTTGATTATTATTAGTTTAACATCATAACACAATATATGGGACCTGGGGAGTGGCCTTGATGCTAGACTTCTGTTTAACAGCAAACATCGATAATTGCCAGGGCTCAGTTGTTTTATTTTCAACGTTCCTCTTTCTTCCTGAAAGCTGAGTGAATGGAGGTCTTCAGTTGTTGGCAGCCTTTGATACATCACCTCATGAGCACTTTTTTTGTGCATTTGTGTTGACCAAGGTATTTTATCCAAGGGTGAATTATATCTAAGTCTCTCTCCTGATGAGTGTGTTTCTGCCCTTCAATGTAGGATGACCAGCATATAATCTTGAATAAAGGTCAAATAGCCATAGCAATACTGCAGCAATAGAGCAGGGCAGAGGCTGGATAATCACAGAATCCCTGCAGTGCAGAAAGAGGCCATTTGGCCCATGGAGCTTGTGCCAACAACAATCAACCCAGGCCCTTTTTCCATTACCCCACATATTTACTCCGCTAATCTCTCTGACACTAAGGGGCAATTGAGCATGGCCAGTCCACCTAACCTGCACATCTTTGGACTGTGGGAGGAAACCAGAGCACCCAGAGGAAACCATGGAGACATGGGGAGAATGTGCAAATTCCACAAGGCAGTTACCCAAGACTGCAACTGAACCCAGGTCTCTGGTGCCATGAGACAGCAGTGCTAACCACTGTGCCACCATGTCGGTACTTTTCATAGGTAGGCTGTCTGGCACTTCAAATCACCATTTGCAAGGTTTGTATCAGGAATATGCTGAAATGCTTATTCAGCTGGATGAGTACTGCTGCAACAGTGCTCAAAGAACTAAATGCAACTCGAGACAAAAGTACTCTTATTTGATCTGGACTTCTACCATTGATCTCAGTATGTACCCCCTTCACAGTCAGTTCATGGAGGCTAATATGCTGTCTGAAGGCTAATATGCTGACAGAAATTGCCCATGTTTACTTTGAAAACCAGTTCCACCTATGAACTCCAGCACTGAGAATGATGTGGGAACGTCATATCCAATTTTTTTTCTCTAATTGCACACCACCTTGACTTGAGATGTTTTCAGTGATTGTTCACCATTGCTCAAATGTTATGAATTTTCTACCTAACATCACAGTAGGAGCCCTGTCTCAATGGCTGCAGTGGTTCTAAGAGAAAAGTCACCGTCACCTCCTCAGGGCAATGAATGCCACTCACCTGATGAAGGGGCAGCGCTCAGAAAGCTAGTGGCTTATGCTACCAAATAAACCTGTTGGACTTTAATCTGGTGTTGTGAGACTTCTTAACTATGTTTACCCCAGGCCAACACCTGCATCTCCGCATCATGGCCACATGCTAAGTCTTAATTACTCGTATACTGTACCCCCACATGTTTTCTCAAATAAAGGAATTGTAAAATGGCAAGCCGTTGCCCATCAGAGTATCTTCATTCAACACCACTGAGGCATGAGGGGTTGGGAAGATTCTTGATTATTTTGTATTAAGTACTCTTTGTCAAGTTTCTGTGGGATTCATGCTTTGCAGTTACTATTTGTGTTTGGTAGTCACAAGTCAGATTATACATGGGCCACTCTGCTCCCTCAGAAGAGCAACCCCCTGGTACACCAATGTGAAAGTTTCTCTTCATGACAATGAGCTCAATGCCTCATGGCTTGAGAATTGCCAAATTGTGCATTGTTTTATGTTTGATTTGTGACTATGTGTCTGTCACATTTCCTTCATTTTCACAAAATTCAATGCAGTGGCTCTGAGGAAACTGGCATGTTTGTTGACATTTTTAAGCTCATTTTCCCAAAGAGAATAATTAATTCTTGAGAATTTGCAAAACGTGTCACCCTGATTTAACGGCAGCCTGAGAATTATTTTTTTCCCCGTTTTTGATTTCAGCTTCTGAGAAAACGACACATTGGGAATGATATTGTGACCATAGTACTGCAAGAGCCTGGAGCCATGCCCTTCACTCCAAAGAACATTCGCTCCCATTTTCAACATGTGTTTGTCATAGTGAGAGTGCACAATCCTTGTACTGAAAATGTCTGTTACAGGTGAGTAAAATGAAAATGCCTTTGTGTTGTAAAAGAAATATTCTATTCTGGCCTTATTGTTAATATAAAAAGGATGGCTGGTAATGACAGGTGTAGTTCTTTGGCTGCAGGCTTCTGTTTGGTGGGTTACTGCCAGAAATTTGGAGTTTTGGCTCCACATGCCAAGCTTTGCTTTGAGGGCCAATCCTCATCCTGGAAGGGGATGGGGTTTGATTACTAACACCAGTGTGAGCAGGGAGGAAGAGCTTGGTGGAGTTGGGGGTCTGGAGGATGGGGTGTGGTGGAGGGGGAGAAGCACTTCAATCTGCTCAAAGCTGTGCTCTGTTTCTTTTAGCCGATCGGTATCCCGAGGCTCAAGAATTCTGCCTGGCCAAGGTTAAACCTGCAAAGTGGGTTAACTCAGAATCTGCCAGCTTCTGTATGATATCTAAACTGCCATCCCATCTCCTGGGAGTGGGTTGGCAGCCTCGCTTGTCCGGCTTACATTAAACTCCAAAATGAGCAGGTTGGAGCTAATTATGGTTCCATTTGAGTATTTTAACATTTCATCCAGCTGCCGACCCATCTGTTTTGGGAGTGAAGTTTTTCAGCCAGTAGTCTCTTCCCAGGCCATTGCTCCAAGATATGAAATCCGCTTTCTACTTCTCCCTACCTTTGTTAGTCTGAAGACATGTCATTGCTCAGAGTCCGGCTCTAGTTGCAGCTACTGCTGAGATTTGAAGCCTCTTGGACGTGAGGAAAATATATTTCCTATGCGGCTTCTCATTCTGGCTTGATGCCAAGTTGCCAGTGTGTAATTAAATGCACAATTTTTAATGATAGGTATAATCTTTGTTTCTTATGTGCAGGACAATTTAGAGACAGTGATATTTTCTGCTATTAAGTAGTACTGGGTTGGTGTGACGAGCACATAACACATCTCAAGTTTGGGAGATTCTCAGAGAACTGAAATAGATTCATCTGAAAGTCTGAAGGATAGAAAGAACAGCATCATTCACAGCATTCAAAAAATATATTGGGTGTGCCAAGGTCCATACTTGCCTCTTCAAATTGTCATATAAAAATAACATGGTTTTTTTTTGCAGCGTTGCTGTGGCAAGGTCAAAAGATGTGCCTGCGTTTGGCCCACCAATTCCGAAAGATGTCACCTTCCCCAAGTCATCTGTCTTCCGGGACTTTTTACTTGCTAAAGTGATTAATGCAGAGAATGCAGCTCACAAGTCTGAAAAGTTCCGTGCCATGGCAACAAGGACACGGCAGGAGTACTTGAAAGATCTGGCAGAGAATAGTGTCACTAACACACCGATCGATCCTTCTGGAAAGTTTCCCTTTATCTCTTTGGCGACAAAAAAGAAAGAGAAATCGAAGCCTTACGCCAATGCGGAGATGTATAGTCTGGGAACGATTGTATGGAGTGTCCGCGCAGAGGACTACAGTTGTGCTGCTGAAATCGATTGTTTACTAGGAATCTCCAATGAGTTTGTGGTGCTCATTGAAGAGAGCTCCAAGCAGGTAGTGTTCAATTGCTCCTGCAGGGATGTTATAGGTTGGACTTCAAACCTCACAACTATCAAGATCTTCTATGAACGAGGAGAGTGCATATTTGTCCGGACTTTTAATAATGTTGAGGAGATTAAGGAGATAGTCAAAAGGCTGGAGGTAAATCACCATTTCATGATTATAGGTTTCCCTGTTTAATTTATGTTCTAATAGCTTGTTTTTGCTTGAGCATGGTTTGTAAATTAGGGAATTTAGCTGGATAGTGCTGCCTCCATTTTCATTTTAGCTAGATTCCTGAACCAATCACACTTTTTTTTAAACGACAGCCACTTTGCTTGCCTTTGCACCTGTCTTCCTCGCTGCCTCCCACACATCATTTCCTGTTCCCTCACCCTCTCCCACTCATTGCCCTACTCGTCACCTCCCTCTCCCACTGAGGACTTGGGACAGGGCAGCAACTGGTAAGCAGCAACGGGGTTGATTGAAGGGTAATGAGCAGGAGCAATCAAACTAGGTGGTATGGGAAAGGTGGCATGGAGGAGAGGGAAGCTGTGATCAGAAAACAATGAGCTAGAGGTAAACTATAGTTTTGGGCTGTTTAGGTTGAAGGCAATCCATTAGGTTTTTAATGTAACAGTTACAGGTCAGGAACATCACCCATCTTTAATACATGTTTCTTATGAGGAAGTGATTTCTGTTTAACATGTTCTTGTTTAGTCTACCATCTTTTAGGAACAGTGGGCTAGCTGTACTTTCTAAGCAATTAACATGTGAACGTGTGAATTAGGAGCAGGAGTAGGCCACTCAGCCCCTCGAGCCTGCTGCACCATTCAATAAGATCATGGCTGATCTGATTTTTAACATCAGCTTCACATTCCTGCCATTTCTTTCATTTTGTGAAATCTTTTTTCTAAAGTTGCATAGTTTTAACTGGTTTGAATTGGGGCTTAAAGCTGGTTGAATCTGAATGATTCGTGCCTTTAAAAGGCAAAAACTATAAATATTTTGGCCTTCTTTTCCATATGGTGTATTATTTGAGCACCAGTTGTGAAGCATTGCATGCAGTTCTAATAACATCATTCTGTGGACCTGGCCACAAGCTGAGCTCCAATTTGGGGTGAGGTTGCATTTAATGCAATGAGATATTCAGAAATCAATTAACACTCCCGAACGTGAGGCATGAACCTATCCAGTTACAATTCATTTCATGAACAGCAGAGTTAAAAGCATTTTCCTTTTTGAATTTCTACCAGTTTAGCCATTGAATTTGGGGTTCGAATATTAGTTCTAGGGAAGGTAGGCAATGTAAATACTGACATTCTAATTTTGGTTGTATTATGGCTGAATGCTAACACACATTCTACTCTGCTCCATCAATGTCATCCCCAAGTTGGGCTGCTTTGTGCTGAAATTCTGCTAAGAAATGCTTAATGTCATTTAACCAGAATCTTGCAACCAACACAGTGTTAGACACCAATTTTCAAATTTAAAAAAAAGTCCAAAATTGTTCACATTTTTCTGTCTCTTTCAACTGAAAGCTATTCAAGTGTTCCTTGAATGTCCAAATCTAGTAGGCCATCCAAGTACGAAAAAAAACTCCCTTTGGAAAAAATCTGCCTGTTTACCTCCTCACTTATTTTCACCTTGAGTTCCCTGGTAATGGACTTTGTCATAGAAAACACTTTGTCTCAATTAGTTTCAGATTTTTCAAAGCTTCAATTAAGAGGCTTTGAAGTCTTTTCCCCTGAGAAAACTTGCTTCTAAGTAATATATTCTGTTGCTATTTCCAATCCTCACCCGGTTGGTGTGTGTTTTGACAGATGTTGGTCAGGCCAGATAGTATTGATTAATGATTCACAGAAGGATTAATGGTTATGATGTAATTACTGCTGCTATATAGAGTGACGGTCTAATTGAATGCCAGAAAGTAACAAGATATAAACAGCTTTGAATTTAGATTTATAGTCATTAAGACAGTAATTGTGTTCCTGAAATGTAGGCAATAAATTATGGGTTTTCGGTTGTTCTGGAGAGTATTATAATAGCTTTTTTTCCAAATGGTTTCTGTCTTATTCCTCTATTGATCCTCTATCAAGGATATGCTGTGTATGCCGAATCTTGTATCTCAAAGATTTTGAATACTGACTTGAGGTTAATTTCCATAGTTAAACTGAGAAATGAAGTAAAACTCTTTTTCTCGTTTTGTGATTGTGCTTTTGTGTAAAGGTTTCACAACTACTCCATCCATAGATAACATCAAGGCCATTTAATGAAGTGAAGGGAGTAGTGTCAGCTCCAAGTTAGTGTGTGTAATGTTTGTGTAGTATGTGCATGTTGTTTTGTGTGTTTGTTTAGTGTCATGGTGGGTGGGTGTGGGGGACTGTCTGTGTTTTAATTCTTGCACAGCTGACAATTTCTTGACCTTCCCCTCACACCAAAATGAGTATTACCAGCTAAACTTGTAGCTCTTCCCTAAACTGTTTGACAGTCTTGTCCTTACAACACCAGTGAAACTTCAGTTTCCCCTCTACTGATAAATTTCTTCAGGGGAGCTCCCTTTCCTCTTTCATTCCAAAGACACCTTTCACCTTCAAAATCCAGTTCTGTCAAAACTTGAAAACTCTCTTTCTGGTTTGAATTTTGAACAAGATGCGAGAAAATACCCATTCTCAAATAGATGAATCTTCTCTCATTTACAACTTCCACCTGACAATTTCATGAACTGCAAACTTTTGTGTTTTTATTGACAATATTTTGATTGTCCTTTTCTTTGTTTCCCCTAAATATGTTCCATCTATGGTCTTGCTCCATGCTGATTCATCATTGTTGAAATCTAATTAATTCTTATTCTCAGACATACTTTTAACCTATTCTTTTCATGAACTTGAGAATTATGGGACTTTTTGGCTCACTTAATCTTTTCCTATAACCCACATGCTTGGTGTCACCAAAGTGCTATCTTTTAGCTTTTCACCTTCTCTCTTGTATTTGACATGCATGATTGCTTGCAATCAGTTTCTTAATACAACAGGAGGCTGAGGCGGGGTATGTTTTTATATATTTTGTGGGGAATTATCATGTCCCCTAAAGAAGTCCATACCTCTGTGTGTATAAATGATCTAATTAAGCTGGGGAAAGGTTAATAGCGATAACTTACCAGACAAGCTAATAGATAAAAGAGACAAAGTGCTAAATGCGTGCATTTGTAATGAGGCTCTGGTAAAGTGTATTTATAAGTAAATAATAGTTTAGAAATTTGCATTAAGAGATAGAGAATTCAATTTTCAGCTGTTAAACTTCAGACTGAAGAGCTGAAAACAAAGGAATCGAGGATGAAATGGGAAAAACAATATTGAGTTGACTTGGGGTTGGCTGTTTATGGGGAAGGTAATATGCTGAGAGAAGATGCAGAGTAGCCATCCAGAAAACCATAAATTTCTGGGATTTTCACAGAAGGGTGAGAGGGAGGTTGAGAGATCATGTGATAACACCTTTACTACAGCAATAGCTCTGGGTGAAAGTACTGGCTTTAATAGTCGAACATCTATAAGGGAGTGTTAACTGGAAGGTGTTTACTTGTGGGCCTAACAGCATCTGTGGAAACAGAGCCAGTGTTTTGAAAAGGACCTGTACTGATTGCCAGATTCCCCATGGTGCATGATGCCATGACTATGCACAGATTATTTTCCTTTGTGCTTTTGACAGCTCGGCTATCTTTATGAACTGGAAGGAAACTTATTTCCTCAATGTGCAGTTTCTGTGCGACTACAAGCAGTGAATCATGGCAGCTAAGTGCCTGATACCCTGGCAGTAGTCACTATTCCTTCCTTCTGCTGCAGTAATCTGTGCCTCCTATACTTGACGCACAGCTGGTGACTGAATGACAAGGGCTAGCCACTGGTGGTTATGATCCTAGTCTGGAATCCATGCACATGGGCACAGCAGTACTATACTGAGAGCATGCCATTGCTGGCCTCCAGCAGCACTTCTACTCCTTGGACCACTGAAGGAGCTGTGGGGTACTCAGTTGTTAGTAGTGTGACTTGTAACACTATGCTGCACAGCCTTGCCATCATGAGGGAGCAGCCCTTAGCACCACTTATCAGATAAGAAGCTGAGGAGCAGGAGCACAAAGAAAAGGAGAAAGCAGTACAACACAAAGTGAAGGAAGAGCCTGTGTTCCATGTGCCTTTATCTGCCTTGCCACTCCTAGACAGTGCTACCCAATCGTTGCAGCGTGGCTGGACAGCTGGTAACTTTCAGTGGAGGAGGAGATTATAGATAGCCTTTGGACAATGACCTTGAGTGCCCAGCTTCAGACTTCAGTTTCTCAGCATGTGTGGCTGCAGCCTTGGTGGGCTGACTGGCTAACCAACATCATCAAGGGCATATCCTGTGCAATTTCTCAGTCTGAAAATATTACAGCATGAGGAATTAATGAAATGAGAGAAGAAGATTACATATGCTGATTCTTCATTGATCGTCTCTGCCTTACCACTGTTCACAATCTTGGTGCTCCTGCCCTTGATAGCAAACACTGTCTCTTTGGGCCTAAAGCATGCAGGTGTTACTCGCCTCCTTTGCTACTGCTTACTGTTACATTTTACCTTGCCCTGCTAGAAAGGAGTAAGTGTGTTGATGAGTGTCCTGTGGCTGTCATGGTGGAACAGCTGCCATGTGTTCAGGTGTGGGCATGAAGTTGTGCTGCTGTGCCAAGTTTGTGAAATAAAATATGAAATTAAGGATTTAATACTGATTGATACTGTTGGTAGATGTGGGCATAGTGGAGATTAGTTGATAGGTTAAGCTCTTTTAAAATGAACTTACTGACCTTGACTCGTGACATGTTTTTCTTGCTCTGCATCCATGTACTTGGAGCAACACTCCTCTTATTGGTCACTGCCACTGCTACTTTTCTCTGAGCATGTCTGGAGGGCCCCTTGTCCCAATGGAACCTTTCTTCCTTTTCACTTCTTTCACACCAAGACCTGTCTAGTGCATTGGCTGAAAACCTGAGTGCATACACATCCACATGTTCAATCATTATTCAAGCTATCAGTGATTTTCATCTTCACTATTTCTTGCAGCCACCCAATGCACCTACTCTTTAGGCTACCTTAAGGCAGCTGTAGACACGCATCATAATGGACCTTCTACTGATGCTAGCGAACGGAGTAGATAGTGCTGGCTGGACAGATATTCATTTACCTCGCGGCTTGCAATCTGATGTGTGACCATGGGCTATCCTGCCCTGCATTGACCATACCTGTTTTCAGGGTTAGCTAATATATTCCCAATTACTATTTTAAAACCTTGTATGTTTGGAGAAAATGATCCAACGTATCATCAGAATAGCACCCAGCATATAGGTCTGTGTCCAACAACAGCACACGTAGCATGCTTCATCTCCAACACCGAATAAACTACCTGTTCTATAGCTTCTTAGGTGCTGTGTATTGGTTAATTGTTTAATGGCTGGTTGGGTGAAGCTTCCTATCTGGAGATCAGTCGTGTTAATTAGGTGTTTTGTGTTGCAACAGGAAAATATTAATTCATATACAGTTGAACATCAATTGTGGCATCACTCCAGATAAGAAGTTCAATGCTTCAAAGTACTGTTTTGTTTTGGTGAATCATTGTTTTTCATAAACTCATATTTGCAGCACTGTTTGTCTCCCAGCCTACATCTGCCAGCCTTTTTTTGCCAAGTAGAGGTTTAGTTGCTTAGCCCAGAGTTTAAGAACCCATTTATGGTTTTAGTGACAATTGTGCAAGTAGTTATTTTATTCTTCTATTAAATTGTGTCCATACTTCAAACAAATCTTTGCCTTTATGCAGTGCGGCTCGTGTTGGAAAGAAGACTCAGAATAGCGAAGAGTGAATAATAAAATCCCTATAGTGCAGAATGAAAGGCTAATTCATTAATGTTTATGCTATAGTAAAAACATAAATAATGCAGGGATGAAAGTATATTTCTGACCCGCTGAAGTTCAATCTTCCCTACTTTCATTTGATGAATTATTGCAAATATTTATCACTACGAAACAGAGTTTCCCAATGATGGTGCTAGGAGAAAAAAAGGTTCCTTTATTTCATGATCATAAGAATTGTAAGAGCTCGGAGGTGTAGTCGGTAATTCGGCCCCTTGAGCCATTTAGTACAATTGTGGCTGATTACATCGCGGCCTCAACTCCACTTACCTGCACGTTCACCATAACCTTTTTAAACCCTTACTCATTTAAACATCTGTCCACCTTTTCCTAAATTTACTCAAAGTTCTGGCATCCACCACGTTCTGCGGTAGTGAATTCCACAGATTCACAACCTTTAGAGAGAAGTAATTTCTCATCTGTTTTAAATCTGATACCTTTTACCCCTCATTCTAGATTGCCCCACAAGAGAAAACATCCGCTCCATGTCTACTTGTCCATCCCCCTTCTCATCTTGTACACGTTAATTAGATCTCCTCTCCTTCTAAGCTCCTGGGAGTCTAGGCCTAAAGTGCCCAATCACACTTCATATGTCAAACCTCACATCTCTGGAATTAATTTAGTGAACTTCCTCTGAACTGTCTTCAATGCAACTACATCCCTCCAAGTAATGGGACCAAAACTGTATACGGTATTCTAAGTATAATTTCACTAATGCTTTATAAAGTAGCATCAACACTTCTTTTATATTCTATTCCTTTTACCAATAAGTGTTATGATTCTATTTGCCTTTCATATTACCTGCTATACCTGCATACTAGCTTTCTGTGATTCATGCACCTGGATACCTAGAACCTTCTGCACCAAAGCAATATGAAGTTTCTCTCTATTTAAATAATAATTTGCCCTGGTATTTATCCTACGAAAGTGGATGACTCGCACTTACCAAGTTAAACTTTCCCTGTCAAATTATTCCCTAATCACTCGACCGATCCATAAGCATTTGTAAATTCCTTATTTCATTAAACAACTTACTGTCCCACCTATTTTAGTGTCCGTGCCTGCTGGACTGACTTTTTTGAAGCACTTTGAGGTAAATTTCTGCCTATTTTCGTAAGAGGGAAGTAATGCCAAACCAGCTAACCACAGAATGTTACCTTATTCCAATGTGAATGTCAGGCTATCAGGATTAACCTTGGGGACAACCTCCAGAAAATCAAGTTGACAGCAGCTAACATGGATTTAGAAGCAAAAGATGTCATCTGACCTAACTTCCTGAGTGGCGGACTTTGAAAACCCAACAATATGGTGCATTTCACAAAGTTTACTGAATAAGCATTGAAAGCAGTGAATTTTCAAGATAATGCGTGGGTATACTTAATAAGTCATCTGAAGGATATGTAGGAAAAAGGATGTAAGAGTAAAACTAAACTGTAGGTTTGTCTGTTTAACCTTAGTTATGGGAAAGCTTTTACAAACAATTCTAAAGGGGGCTGCAGAACGGGCTAAATGTGCATAAATTATTGAGGGTAGCAGGGCACTCGGGATCCTGGCTTTGAGTAAAGGCATGATGCATTTTTTGAAAAAAAGGAAGTTATGATGAGCTTTAATGAAACATTGGTTTGGTTTCAACTGGAATATTATATTCAATTTGAGCATCATTCTTTAGGAAGAAGTAGTGAGAGTGCAGAAAAGATTTATGAGAAGTTCCACAGATGAGGAATTCAGTTCTGAGGACAGAGTGGAGAAGTTGGGGTTATTCTCCTTTGAGAATCAAAAATGGAGAGGAGATTTGGCTGGTGTTCAAAATCATGAGTGCTCAAGACAGGGCAGATGAGGAAAGCTGCTCCCTTTGGTGGGGCAAGAACCAGAGGACAACTGATTTAATCTTATTGGCATAAGAGCCAAAGGCAACATGAGGGGTGTGCAGTCTTTACACAATGGTAAGGGTCTGGAGTGTACCTCCTGAGCATATGTGACAGAGGCAGATTCAGTCGTGGCTTTCAAAAGAGAATTGGATAAGCAGCTGTAGAGGAAATTGCAGCGTTTACAGGGGGAAAATGGGAGAGTTTGAGTAGCTGAGTTGCAGACAGCTGGCAGGACTTGATGGGCTGAGTTGCCTCTTTCTGTACTGTAACCATTCTCTGCACCTACATATTAGAACATTTATATAGGGAGGAAGATAAGTTCTGACTTATTCCCCGGGGATCTGTTTTGATCCTTGATGGTTCCAATTGATAAATGATGTATTTGGAAACTCGATGCATATAATTTGAATTTGCAGAACACCAAACATTTTAGTTAAACCTGAGGAAATAGCTTGGGGCAGATGAAATTCAGTAAATGTGCAAATGCTACTGATATCAAAATGCTACCTGGCCAGCATGATGGCAGTGATTAGCACTGCTGCCTCACAGCGCCAGTGACCCAGGTTCAATTCCCGGCTTGGGTCATGTCTGCACGTTCTCCCCATGTCTACGTGAGTTTCCTCCGGGTGCTCTAGTTTCCTCCCACAGTCTGAAAAACGTGCTGGTTAGGTGCGTTGACCTGAACAGGTGGTGGAGTGTGGCGACTAGGGGAATTTCACAGTAACTTCATTGCAGTGTTAATGTAAGCCTTACTTGTGACTAATAAATAAACTTTAAGAAAAAGTGATAAGTATTCAATGAATAGTGTTTTTTTTTAATTCATTCAAGAGGTATGGGTTTTGTTGGCTGGGTCTGCATTCATTGCCCACCCCTAATTGCCCTCGGGAAGATGGTGAAATGCCACCTTGAGCTGGTGCAATCCCTGTGGTATACATGCACCCAGTAAGAAGTCTCTCAGCACCAGGTTAAAGTCCCACAAGTTTATTTAGTAGCACAAGCGACTAGCTTTCGGAGGGTTCTCTCTCCATTTACATTGTCTGTATCTTTAAGACTTGATTACCTGTGAAGACTCGCATTCCAACCATTATTTTGTAAATTGAGTTTGTGTCTTTATATGCTCTGGTTGTGAACTGAAATCCCACTCGCCTGATGAAGGACAGCGCTCCGAAAGCTAGTGGCTTGTGCGACCAAATAAACCTGTTGGACTTTAACCTGGTGTTGTGAGACTTCTTACTGTGTTTACCCCAATCCAACGTCGGCATCTCCACGTCACGTATGGGAAATTCCAGAATCTTGACCCCGCGACCGGGAAGGAACGGTGATGTTTTTCCGAGTCATGATGATGTGTAGCTTGGAGGGGAACATGCAGGTGGGTGGTCTCTTGTCTGCTGCTTTTGTCCTTCTGGGTGATAGCGGTCATGGGTTTGGAAGGTGCTGCACTGTCTCTTGTAGATGTACACGCTGTTGTTGCTGTGCTTCGGTAGTGAAGAGAGTGAATGTTTGTGGAAGGGTTGCTAATCAAGTGGGCTGCTTTGTCCTGCGGGGTGTCAAGCTTCTTGAGAGTTTTTGGAGCTGCATTTATCCAGACAAGGGGAGAGCATGTCATCACACTCCTGACTTGTGCCTTGTAGATGGTGGACATGCTTTGTGGAACCAGGTGATGGTTTACTTGCCGCAGGAATCCTGGTTTCTGACCTGTTCTTGCAGTCACAGTATGCATATAGCTTAGTATATTGTTTGTTGCGAATGGTGCTGAACATTGTGTAATCATCAGTGATCATCCCCACTTCTGACTTTATGAAGGAGGGTCAATGATGAAGCAGCTAAAGATGGTTGGGCCTACGACACTACCCTGAGGAATTCCTGCAGCGATGTCCTGGAGTTGACATGACTGACCTCCAACAACCCAGCCATCTTCCTTTTGTGCTAGGCGTTGCTGCAACCACTTTTTCCCTCTGATTTGCACTGACTCCAGTTTTGCTCAGACTCCTTTACACCACACTTCGTCAAATTGACCTTGATGTCAAGGACAGTCGCTCTCACCTCACCTCTTTTGTCCATGTTTGAACCAAGGCTCTAATGAGATCATGAACTGAGTGGCCTCGGTGGAATGCAAACTTAGTGTCCATGAATAGGTTGTTTTTGAGTAACTGCTGCTTGATAGCAATATTAACAGCCCTTTCCATCACTTTAATGATGGTCAAGAGTAGAGTGATGAGTTGGTCATGATAGCAGAGTTGGATTTGTCCTGATTTTTGTGCACAGGACATATTTGAGCAATTTTCCACATTGCTGGGTAGATGCCAGTGTTGTAACTGCATGGAATAGCTTGGCTGGGAGGCAGTGGGGGAGGGGGGGCACAACAAGTTATAGAGCAGAAATCTTCAGTACCGTTATTGGTGTATTGTCAAGGCTTGTAGTCTTTGCATCCAGTGCTTTCAGCTGTTTTTTGATATCACATGGAGTGAATCTAATGGGCTGAAGACTATCATGTGATGCTGGAGACATCTCTAGGAATAGTTAAGGGTAAAGGCGAAGATGATCTAGAAGATTTACTAATGTCTGTTCAATATGTCCGTTCCCTGCAAATTGCCAATCAACAAAGCTAATGAACGCTGAGCTTTGCAGTCAAAGTGATAGAATACAAGTTGGAACTATTGACATTACCAACACTTCCTAGTACCCCTTGGCCACTGTCTCGAGATGAAGCAGTCTGTTCGGAAACTTGCAAGTTGCATTTCCAATTCTAGCTTTATCGTAAAGACCATATACTTTTGCTTCTACTTTATGACATGGAAGTAAACAAGGTTTAAAGGAAAACTAGGTTGTTGTTTAGCAACCGGGGGCCACCCTGGGTTGCAAAGATTATTTGAGTGAAACTGAACAGGCCAAGAGAGCTGTCGGAGAATTCCAAAAGCCCAGTAACCAGGGAGTCGGGGCAAAAAGTACATCTCAAGAAGACAGTTAAGTTAAAGGATCAAAGAACAGGAAGTTAAACAAACTCCTACTGTGTGAAGTTAAGGTAAAAAGCAGAGAAAGTGCTCTGACTTGGAGACAGCTGCACGAATCAGGTTTCAAGTGAGAGGTCAGATGTCTGAGGTAAATCAAAAACTTGGTATTATCTTTAAACAGCTTGTGAAGCAGTTGTGTTCTGCTGGCATGGCTGGATACGTCAGAGATTGTGTGGAAGCTTGAATGCACCTGGAAATCCAAGGGAAAGGAATACTGAAAAGAGTGATCGAAATCCTGGAAGTGGATCCTTAATGAAGACATCCAAGAGAAAGCGTTCTTTAGGAGAAGATTTTAAGACGTGTTTTGGAGTTTAAAAGCACTTGTGTAGAAACTGGAGGTCCAGTGAGACCAGTTGGCTCATAATGTGACAAGTATCTGGGGGGATTTGATGAGAAATCCACAGAAGTTCTATTGGGTGACATCTGCCACTTAGTTTGAGTGTGGTGTTTTTGATCACAGTTGGCCTGTTGGTTTACGTGAACTGTGTACTTACTGAGAACATGAAAGTAAAGGACCTATTTTGTTGTAAGTTGTGTCTTCCGGATGAATCTGTGTACATCTGTGAAGATATAGATGGAGTGAAGGAGTATTTTGTTATAATCAATCTTTACATGTCTAATAAATATCTTATTCTTTGGATAAAAGTTAATCTGCAGTCCTGTGACACTGTTCATGCACATCTCTAAACAAAGAAAATTAGGAGTTACAGCCTTGAGCCAGAGTTCCGTTCTGGACCTTGACAATCCAGTAGTAACACCAGCCGGGATCATGGCATTTAAATATCAGCTCACTTTAATAAAGTTTTTGGCTTAGTGGAGTGTTTTTTTTTGCCCTGTTTTTGCCTCTTTTGAAGAATTTAGGACGTTTTTCTGTCTTGAAAGGGCTGTGGACAAAATTAATTCTTTCCTTTTGAACTAACCAGTGCACTCTAAATCCAAAGCATTACCTAGAACATTAAAGCTGCCAAAGGCTATTATGATTTTTGTAACCTCTATCAGGATAGTTATGATCATTGTATAATATTTGAGATGTTTACAAGGTTAATACAAGAAATGACACTAGATAGACAGTAGAGGAGAAAGGTGTTCCATGCAAGTAACTTGTCAGAAATGGCAACCTATGTACTTTGTGTTGACCGAGTTACAGCTGATGAACAACTTTGTATCACCTCCTTGCTTCCCACTGCATCAAATTTTTGAAGTCCTCTTTTAGAACTCCCCCTGTGGCCTTCCTGTCCCTTACTTCAGTAACCAACTCCAACTCCAGCTCCAGATATTCTTTAGTTCCTCTGTCCTGACTTTGGTTCACTACAAAGCAGCTGGAAACACTGCCTCTGGATCACACTCTCAGAAACTTTCTCCCTAAATCCTCGCACCCTGCTTCTCCTGCCTTTTTCTTCAAATACCAGTCTGTCCAATTGTGTTTTAGCTCATCACTTCTAATTTCTCTTTGTGGCTCACCATAAACTATATAAAACATCTGTTAGCAATGTTGACAATAGAAACTATTATTACTTCTGTTTTATTCTATATAAAAATTTAATTCCCCAGAACGGTGTCATGTTGTCTACATCCTTTTCAGGTGATCACAAAAGGGTGCGAGACTGTGGAGATGACATTGAGGAGAAATGGCCTAGGCCAGCTTGGTTTCCACGTTAACTATGAAGGCATTGTAGCAGATGTTGAACCCTATGGTTATGCATGGCAAGCAGGACTCCGACAAGGCAGCCGATTGGTGGAGATCTGTAAAGTTGCTGTGGCAACGCTGACCCATGAGCAAATGATTGATCTGCTGCGGACATCTGTAACGGTTAAAGTGATCATCATTCCACCCCATGAAGATAGCACTCCTCGCAGGTACGTTCCCTGACCCTAGCCCTGCTGCTATATTTAAATTAAGCTCTCTGCTACCAAAGCTGTACAGATCTAGCTGTCAGAAGCCACTAAATTTACACTGGTTGCATATGTTCTTTGATTAGAGTCAAGTAGTCAACTTTAACTTTTAAAACTAATACTTCTGGAAGTAAACTAAATAAAGGCAATAAAAAAGGGACTCCAGACATTACTATAATTACTGACAATAATTGAAGGCGAGTGGTTAGCCCATTCATGTGGCAGTCCCTGTCGACCATTTGAATGTAAGCGTTAACTTATTTATTTTGAATAGCATACAAACGTGTTATGAATTTATTTGCTAATATTGGCAGTGGTAGGGTTCAATTTTTCCTGTTATTTACACTTCAAACTGTAATATTTGACTTAATAAGTTTCTTTGATATTGCTGCTGTTCATAACATTCGTATGGTCTATCTCCAGACTATTTGTGCCTAGGATATCAACAATGCACGTTCGTGCAGTCTTTTGGTGGCATTAGACCAGCGTATATGTATTTGCAATCTGTAGTACTTCTCTTTGACGTGACTTAGCCATTGAGAATTTCACCAAATAATTTAATGGTGGAACGTTAACCATGTCAATAGAACAACCTGGGTACGCATGAAAGTTGACTGATCAAAACACCATCTTCAACTGAACGCCTTCTACAAATGTAAGGCTATGTAATATCTGTAAACCTGAAAATTCTTAAATTGGTCTTCCATTGATCCTCTGCTTGACGGGTAGAACCTGCAGGTTGTTGGCGACTAACCAAAGGAATCTTCTTTGTTCCATCATTTCTGAATTAACAGTGAGATTTTTAGCATCATCTAATGTCAGCAGCCATATTTATAGTCATTCAGTTCAACATTTCACTGGGATCACTCCAGCTGAGTAGATAGCAATCCTCCTACTTTTCTCTTTTTCCATTCAGGAAAGAAGCACTATGTATTCTTGTGTTGCGTTAAGGGCTTTAAAATTATCTGGTTCAGCTGATGAAACAGGCATTTGTAGAGATTTTGGTACTAATGAAGAGTAACTTCAGTTAAAGCGGAGAGATTAAAGAAACTGGGACTGCATTCCCTAGAGCAGAGAAAGTTAAAGGAAGGGGTGTTCAAAATTTATGACGGATTTTGATAGAGCAAATGAGGAGAATTTTTTTCCACTAGTGAGAGGGTTGCTAATGAGAGGATAGAGATTTATGATCATTGGCAAAAGAACCAGAGACGCGATGAGAATTTATTTAATGTGATGAGTTACGGCCTGGAATGCATCGTCGGAAAGGGTGGTGGCAGCAGAGTCGGTAGTTATTTCAATAAATATTTGGAAGAGTGCTTGAAGTGGAAATATTGCAGGTCATTGGAGAAGAGCATGGGAGAGGAGCAAATTGATTGACTGTGTACATTCAGCCCATTAAAGAGCTATGTGATTCTCTGAGTGAAGCTACATCTAAAGTTTCCACTGCTGTTGACCAAGTGGAAATGCGTGGCTTGCACCAATCTGAATTAAACCATGTGGTTGGAGGTCATATCCATGTTTTGTAAGAATGTGATTTATGAAGTAAATTGAGTGTTAATTAATCACATGCATATTCTCTTAAAGCAGGTCAATGACTGTATTAAAATTCCTCCCATGGCAAACAGCTTGTCTAAATATTTTAGTCTGAATTTGGAGAGAGGGACTACATAGTTTTCTGTGGCACTGTCCCTATCTTGTATGAGGTGATAGAACATCTTTCATAGATCAACACGGTTTTTTCATGATCTCCTGCAAAGTCACCTGTTTGTCTCTTATGTGGCCAGGATTGGGGTGTCCATCTAACACAATGCAAGAGTACTAATTGCCACTGTTGCCTATTGTTGCATTCATGTAAAACTAATGAACTCTCAAGGCTGAGACTCATTCAGCGGGAAGTTCACTCACACTATCAACTAATCTTAAATCATTTTGCCTTTGAGAATACTTGCAAGGCAGTCTTGTGGAATAATCCCCTACTTCTGCTGTTTTAAGTTGGCTGTGAGCCAAGACTTGTGGTTCAGCCAAGGATGTATGAGCTATGTTGTAGCTCAATGATGGATGAGTTTTCCATCCTGTTGAACAGCACTGCTTTGGATTGCCATTCTTTTTCACTTCCCCTCAATGAAGTTGATTGAAGAAATACAGCATTCTTTGTTCCTTCAACAAAGTTTTCTACACATCACCTCCTCTGGACCTGCCCAGAAGAAATGAAGATCAATGTTCTGTACTGTAATGATAGGCCATTGGGACTGGTTAGCTCTTAAATAGTAGCAATTTTCCTTCTAAAATTCTTCCAGTCATTTGTTGGAGAAAGCAATATAAATGGAAACCTTGCCAAAATATTCAGTGATTGTATTCACAAATATGACAAGAGGGGAGATGGAAAAGTTATTCTTATTGATATCGTACCAGAATGAGAGGAAGGATTGGCATAGACAGAGGCAGCTGCCATGCGGTATAATTCAATGTTTTAAAGGCTACTTTTCCTTGTTTTCCCCGTTTTACTCCCTCAAAAGGATGATTAAATGGCTTTTGAGGATTGCCTCGTTCAAAACAAAAAATAACTATTGGTCTGTCTTATTCCTTGATGCTGACACCAGATTTGAAAGATCTTGCTAAGGCACCACTGATGGTGCTTTGAGGTGCCTATTGTGGGTTGTCCAAGTCTACTAAGCCTACAGGAGCATGGGGAATGCTGCCGCCTGGCAAACCATGACCTTATTTTCGGGTTTGAGATCCTGGTCCTCAAATTCTATTTTTGTTGTTACTTAACTGGCCGAAGGTTGAGCTCACACATTGTAGGCAATGTTTTATTTTATTGTGTGTCGTACCTTCAAAGAGAGGAGGCTTCTGACCTTCCAAGTGCCACCTGCACCATGTGTAACAGTGTCTACACATTGGACAACCCAAGGAGGAAGCAATTTGTCCCATATTGCTTGAGAGAAAATGCCAACAACGAGCAACAAAGCACTCAAAGCTGATTTTAGTACTTAACAATTGCCCTGTGATTGTATCTCGTTTTGAAATGTGCTCACAGTACCCTCAATTGGAGTTTTAGATGTGTAGGCATATGAAGGAGACAAATTAATAATTGCAACAAGATTGATGCTAACTTCAGATTCATTTAAGGAAACTCTCAAATCTATAAGCAGGTCTTCCAAGACAGCGTATGATGGAGAATCAATTGAAAGGTCTCCCTTCAGCTTATGGGTGCACAGGGAAATCAGATTCTTCAGAAAATATTCTAATTTATTTTGTAAATATTCATTATATTTGTGATGGTGCCTGGGAGCCTGAAGTATGCATTTTGCAAACACACATCACTGACCTCTGCTCTTTGATACATTACGTTTGGGTATAATTTGCAGCACCAAAGGCAAATTGTGGGGGGCAGTTTCGCATGTAGGGAAATAAAAGCACACCATTAAATAATTCAACCATCAATCACGTCACGTGTTCCTATTTTCCTGGAGAAAAGCTGCTTTATTCTCCTCTATCTAAAAATAGAGGCCTGTAATTTCCTGGTTCCCCAGCATTGGATTGGTGAAGTATCCCAAAGATGTGATGAGGAATCTAACTCGGAAACTCCCAGGCTGGGGGTTTAACCAGCAACTGTCCTGAAGGGCTAACTTTCTCCAGACAATTGCACTACATCAGGAACCATCAAGAAAGCAATTTAAATCGCTGACTTATGGTTGTGCCAGTTTCGCATTGTTTGCCTGAAAGAGTTAGAAGGAAAACCAGTCCCGATATCTGACTTTTTTTAACCCCCCAACACACCTTAACCCCAGAGTCCAACTCTGTCTCATTAGCCATTCTGAGGAAATTACAGCCCACTAAGTTATATGACACTGCAGCATCCAAGTTGAGTTTTTA
Organism: Carcharhinus amblyrhynchos; assembly: GCF_965287045.1. Taxonomy (NCBI): domain Eukaryota; kingdom Metazoa; phylum Chordata; class Chondrichthyes; order Carcharhiniformes; family Carcharhinidae; genus Carcharhinus; species Carcharhinus amblyrhynchos. The sequence continues at coordinate 68,967,438 of NC_137337.1, read as the reverse complement.
GTCATCTCTGACTCGCAGTCATTCCAGTGTGGTGCTTCATGCACTGATTAATGTGTTAATCCAGAGTTTTTTAAAATCTTATTTTTTATTTTGTAGTTAGTATATGCAGCTAGCTTTCCCTCTTGCCAGGACTTCATAATTTGTTCTTCAGTTGTAATTTGCTTGTGCTACTGATTAAAAATGCAACTTACCAAATCCAAATCCCCACCAGGGATCAGTAGTTGTTGCCCAGCAGATAGAAGTTTTAAGTTGTGCTCAACTATTTGCAAATCTCTGCATATGGGCTCTCTGATGGATTAGACAACCAGGAATTGATTAAAGCTTGAGGTAATGGCTGGCTGTGATTCTAAATACCAACTGAGGTTGAGCAACAGATCATTGTGAATCTCTCAGCTGTTGCATCCATGTGCATGTTAGCTGTTTTTGAGGTGTCCTAACACATTTTCAACCTATTTTTGTAAATGTGTTGAAGCATCCTGTGTTGCAGTTTGTAGCAATGTGATGAAATGATTCCTTTTCAAATTGTTTCTCTTTCACCTGTCCTACACATTCAATTAAATTATAATGTGATGCAAATAACAGATGAATTGATGGCACAGTTAATTATGTCTATTAAACTATTTTATGAATGAAATTTGTGTGAAAACAATTTTATTGCCTAGTAGCAATGCTTAATGATTGGATTGCTACAATTTACAACATTACTAAGTTTGGTTTCAGAATCCATTTTGTACTTCAAGATGAAGAACTGAATATACCCAGAAGCAAAATGCAAATTTGGTACTTGGAGAAATGTTTAAACTGTTTTAGTCCTTTCAGTGACCTTTCTGAACTGTTTACTGATTCTCTGTGTGGAGTGTATCTACCCATACCAAGTTCTCACTTTCCACTATGATATGGAAAATGAACTGAGTGGACCGGTTTTAAAAAAATCTGTGGTATGTAAAATATGCTGCCTGGTCACCATGAGGCCACTGGATGCAGATCAGATCAAAGGCACAATGGCAGGAGATCCTTGAGGTCCTTTTCAATGACCAGTGACACCCGCTGTCTGTAGCACCCAGGACTTGTGTACTGGAAAAATTATTTTCAATGGTTTATAAATAACAAACAATTGGAAACTTGACCTATGTGTAGTTGGATGACAGATGTCAGAGTGGTTGCAGATGAGGTACAGTGGATGCGTGTACTCCATTGGGATTGCTACATTCCATGTAAAGAGTCAGTATAGGGTTTAAAAGGTCTGGAAAGGACTTGAATAGTTTAAATATTGCTAGATTTAACAAGTTTACACTTTGCAGGACAGATGTGTGTGACATAGCAGCTACAAGAAGCAGCAGCAGCAGGAAATTCACACGAAACCCAGATTTATGCTGTTGGGAGAGAATTTGTATTATGGAAAACTTTTGCAGTGATTTTGGTCAACTGAATGACATTTTTATATTGTTTATCGTAGACTAAACAATGAAAAATATAGACAGAAATAACCTAGCACATGACAGAGCCTGAGCTCCGGTTCAAGCAGGCTATTGAGTTGTTTGTGATACTTTGGTGATTACAAGAGCACAACCATACAACTGCAGCCTCGCTTGTGGAACTTTTGGAGGAGGATCATGTCATGAGTGTAGGGCAGCAATGTGGCACAATGGTTAGCACTTCTACCTCACAGCACCAGGGACCCTGGTTCGATTCCCAACTTGGGTCACTATCTGTGTGGAGTCTGCACGTTCTCCCTCGTCTAAGTGGGTTTCCTCCAAATGCTCCAGCAGTCAGAAAGACCTACTGGTTAGATACATTGGCTAAATTCTGCCTCAGTGTACCTGAACAGGCGCCCGAGTGTGCAGTATTAATGTAAGCCTACTTGTGACATTAATAAAAAATCCAAACTAATGAATATTGTTGAAGGTTTTTGAGAAGTCTAGGAGGAGTAATGCATCAAGGTCACTGTCACAGAAAATGTAGTTTGATTTTTCTTCTGGCTATTTCACTTCTATATGAGAGAGCAGAAACCTTTTTGTAAGAGCTCAAGGTTGAGTGAGAGTTAGTTATAGGCCTGTGACACCATATTTAAATATGTAGGAGAAGAAAATGAGATGGGATGGTAGGATGGATTTTTTTTGAAGAAAAGAAAATTGAATAGTTTGGAGTTGAATTGGAATGGGCTCATGGGAGCAGAAACTAAGGTGTCCTAGGTGAGGTGGGCTTTGAGAGAATAGATAAAAGATGCTGCAGAATTTAAAGATTGATTGGTTCAGGACTAGATTGGATAGAGGGGCAGTTTGGGGTTGGGTGTTGGGGGTTGGGTGCAGTGGATAGCTCAGTGTGCAAGATGAAGGGACCAGAAGCAACTGAATACTTGGAGAGTTTCAGTAATCATGCTTTTTGTTAATAGTAGTGTATAACCATCATCCATTGTGTCGGGAGATGGAATGATGCTTTTTATTAAGCTGATTAACATATTATATGTCAGTGTTTGATCTTGTAGTATTTCATCAGTAATATTTCCTTTTTCTTTTAGGGGTTGTTCTGAGATGTACCGCATGCCTGTAATGGAATATAAAGTAAACAATGAAGGGATTCCGTACGAGTTCAAATTGCCGTTCAGAAATAGCAATAAATGGCAGCGGGGAGTTCCACCATCCCACAGTACCGTTCAATCCCAGGGGCAAAGCCAATCTATCAACAAGATCATATCCACATCTGGTAGCAGAGCTCAGCCACAAGAGCGCAGCTCTGCTATACCACGCAGTGCTTCCAGTGATGGGCGACCATTGGATACTAAGAGGTTTGTTTTTTCTTCCCCTAAGTACAGCATTTACAGCATGCAAAACTGTCTTTAGTTCAGTATTGCCACTAGAACCCCAGAAATGTGCCCATATTCCCAACAATTTTCTTTTGAGTTCTTGGGCAATTTATTTAGGTGCACTGCCCCTTATATTTTTATTTGCACAGGCATGCACATGTGATAATTTAAACTGTCTGCAGTCTGCACCAAGTCTTTTGGGCTGCTGGATAGAATCTGGGTGGGCATTTAAAATTGTCGTTTTGTGTCTCAATTATGAAAATCACCCATCTATTTAAAAAAACTATTTTCTCTGAGATGTTATTACTGTTCTGAATTTCACTTCATGAAGCATATACTGTTTTTAAAGTTTGTTTGTTAGTGTCACAAGTAGGCTTACATTGCTGCCATGGAGTCACTGTTAAAATCCCCTAGTCGCCACACTCCAGCGCCTGCTCGAGTACACTGAAGGAGAATTTAGCATGGCCAGTGCACCTAACCAGTACATCTTTCGGACTGTGGGAGGAAACCCATGCAGACATGGGAAGAATGTGTAAATTACACATAGACAGTGACCCAAGCCGGGAATCGAACCTGGGTTCCTGGCGCTATGAGACAGCAGTGTTAACCACTATGCCACTGTGATCTTTGGGGTTATGCAGTGCCAATTCACAAAAGTGATACTGGGCCTAAAAGTATTCTGAAATTATGAAAGGTGGCATGTTTCTATTTATTTGTGGAAGATCAGGAGAATAAATAACAAATAGCTTGTAGCAATTGATTATAAAAGAAGACACGTTGGTCCCAGTGTGATTGCTGTAATGTTGAGGGTTGATGACAGTGCTAAATGCACTGGTTTTGTGGCATTGACTCGCACAGGTTAAAGCCCACTGCCTTATGGCTGGCCTCACTCATTGAAACATAGCAGTGTGTGGATAAAAGATGCATTTGTGCAGAGCCCAGCAAAGGTAATCAAGTCAGATCTCTATGATTCTGTTTATTGGTGCTGATGGATGCTTGAATGTAATTTTTACCCCAACCTGCCCTGCCAGTAAGGGTGAATGTGCAACTTTGGAATATTTGTCAATTCAACTTGTTCTTAAATGGGGAAAGGAAACAAAAATGAAACTGCAAATGCTGGAAATCTGAAAAAAAAACGGAAAATGCTAGATCTGTACAGCAGGTCAGTGAAGAAGTATTAGGAGACAAGCAGCTTAACATTTCAGATCACAGCAGCGTTATGGTTTGCAACATTAACTTGTTTGTCCCGGGTCGCTGGCTGATATGCTGTGCATTTCCAACTAATTTTATTTTTTGTTTTATTTCTGTGCAAGTTTACCTCCTGGTGTCTGAGCCTGGAACAGCACCAGAGATGTGATATAACCTTCCCCAACTACACAATATACCGAAAATAATAGGGCAGTGGGGAGAAATTAAAGATTTTTTTAATTAAAATTTTCATAGTTCCTCCTTTGGCCTCGTCAGCATTCCGTTTTGGCACTGAAGCATAAGACCAGATGAAATAGAAACAAAAGTGCTGGAAGTACCCAGTGAGTTAGGCAGCATCTGTGAGAGAAACTGAGTTAATGTTTCACGTTGAAGACTTTTCACTGGAACTTGAGATCAGATGATTTTTGGGAGCTGGCTGGCACCTACAAAATCGCACTTGAAACGTGGGTTGCTTTTTCAGGAGAGGAGGATTGAGATCAAATGAATCTATGATCATTGCTCAGAAATAAGTCAGCTGTTAGCAAATTAGTTAGGAGGCCTTATGGCACAATGGGCAGCATCCCTGCCTCTCAGCCAGAACTTCGAAGTTCGAGACCCACCTCAGTTGCGCTCGTAATGTGGCCAAGCAGATTGAGTATCAACTTATAAATCCTTCTACAATATGCTAATAGCAAAAGCTGAGAGCAGGAGATGCTCCTGGTCATTCATGCATTGGAAAGAAAATTGAACCCTCTACCATCATTATCCATAGCTCAAGACTACAACAAGGATGTAAAAGTGCTTGTTGCCACAGCAACTCAGGCTCCTCGAGTGAACTATAACACACCACCACCAAGCACATTATTTATCTACTTTTGAATTATTGAAAGTGGCTTCTTTTGATTATCAAGTCTTCACCACAGCTTATGAAGTTACAGACAAAATTAATTTCCCAGTGTAACTACACGGTGTAACTGTCTTTCTGATCTACAATGATCTGCTTCATTGACTTAAAAATATATGCTTGCTTGAGAAATTAAATTAAATTTTTACATTAATACTGATTTAATGCCACACTTTAGTTTTCTTTTACGCTTAGCAGTTTAATGCGATTAGTTTAAAACATAAGGTATTTGATGGTCAATGCTGGGTAATTGTTCTTCCATGAATTTGTTGAGATTTGTTGTGAGATTAACACCAAAACCTTTCTTTATGCATGTTTTCTTGCCCTGTGTTGCAATGTAATCTGCAGGGAAAATGTAGATGTCTATATGTGAATGGAAGTGACTTGCAGTAAGGAGCTTAATGCATGGTTAAGCTGGGATGGTTTATTGGCTCTTTTCCCAAAAATCCAACTCTTTTGAAGTGCTGGACCATGACTAAAGGGTTTGAGAAATTAGAAGTTTCAGTGCCTTTGGAAAGAATGTTATGATAGTGATGGAGTACAGAGTTGCCATCCAATCAATCTCTTTAATCTGTTTTAAGAACCAGATAACACTCTGGTAAGGTGTGGAACAGTCAAGTCTCCAAACCTATACTGGGTTATGATGGCCCAGGCTCCCTCACTAAATCGAATGGCCACTGTTCCAATGAGTCCAGACAGTGAATGATATACTATTGCACAAAGGGTCATCAAAGCGAAGCCCAATATTGTTCTCACCCGCCATCCATACACCTCCACAGTCTACCAGGTCCCACTGGATAGAACAACTGGGAGCAGGCACTATAGGTTTTATCGTTTCCTGTAACTAACTGATGAACATTGAGGAAATTGGTAGAATCTCCAACCACTATACTCCCTTGGCCAAGATCAGCTAATTCAGAACAGACTGGAGATTGTAACTGCAAAGTTCTGGCTTTGTACAGTTCCATTTCACTTCAGGTGTTGCATTTAACTGACAGGCTGAGCTGTCGGGCAAAGCTGAAAGCAGCATAAAGTACTTCAAAATTGAGGTCATTAAACTGGTTGGCCTGCCTCATTGGCACTGGATCAGAAAAACAGAGCAGAAGTATTCCAAGGAGCACTCAAATAATTTTTATTATTTCAAGATTATCTTGAAATCAGGAAGTAAATGCTGAAAATGGTTATATAATCTGTGAGGTTATTGAAGTTCAGGAATAATCAAATTGAAGTTAGTGAAGAGGTATCAAAAACATAGCAAAATGGATATTAGAATTGGAGTATCTGGGAAATGAATTGTGTGCAAGATTAAAACAAAATCTTTAAAAACTAATACAGTTTGAAGTATGTTTTAGTTTACAGCTTGCTTATTGTGTTAAGTGTTCTTCATTTGCATAACCGTATTGAGCACTTTCAGAACTTGGGCTTCAAAGTTATTTAGTTCGAAGCTTACAAGTTTTGATAGAAAAGCCAATTTTCTTTTAATTTGGGAAAGTCTGTTTCTTCACAGATTTTGTTCCAACCCAAGAACCCTTTCTCCAAATTTGGAAGTGCTGCTATTGGGTATATAAAAAATAATTCCCACTCAGTGGTCATGGCAACAAATAAATTTCTCCTTGTTTGCTATAGGTTATATAGAATTTCTGCCACACTTTTTCCATTAGTAAACTAGCATGGAATGTTTAAATCCAATGAAGATTTTTATTGTGAGAAAATACATTTTTTTTGCGTTTTTCATTTTAATATCTTGACCTATATGATTTATTTTTTGGTCAGAAGCCCAGTGAACTACTGCAGTGTTTGTTGCACAGTTTAATAGGAGCCATCTGCTTGTTTTAAATCACTCAGGGTGGCTTCAGTAACAACACAGAAAATATGATGAAGAGGAGTTTATAATCCAGCAGAAAGGTTGGCCATTTGTTTGGATGGTACACTCCAGAATGTAGTTTTAAAAACAGTCTCTTGATTTCAACTATGCTTCACAATTTCTCCCACACTATGCACATCTTGGGGGTTACCATTGATCCAAAACTGAATTGGAGCAGCTATATGAATACTGTGGCTATATGATACGATCCAAGGCTAGGACTTTTACAATAACTTGCCTCCTGACTCCCCAAAGCCTGTCTACCATCTACAAGGACTCAAGTCAGGACTGCGATAGAATACTCTCCACTAGACTGGATGAGCTCCAACAGCACTCGGGAAGCTTCACACTATCCAGGACAAAGCAACCCATTTGATTGGTACCCCATTCACCACCTTAAACATTGATTCTCTCCACTACGGATGCATAGTGGCAGCAGTGTGTACCATCTAAAAACAGTAACTCAACTGCATTTTTCAAACCAACAAGTACTACCACCTGGGAGAGCAAGGGCAGCAGGTGCATAGGAACACCATCATTTGTAAGTTCCCCTCTAAGCAACACACCATCCTAACTTGGAACTGTATTGCTGTTCCTTCAGTATCATTGGGTCAAAATCCTAGAACTCCCTCCCGAACAGCACTGTGGGTGTATCTGCACCACATGATTTGCAGTGGTTCAAGAATGTGGCTCACCAACACCTTCTTGAGGGCAGTTAGGAAAGGGAGATCCATGTTGGCCAAGCCAGTAACGCACATATCCTGTGAATGGAACAACTCTTTGTTAATTTAATGTTTTTTTATGTCCTTTCCCTGAAGTTGTTGATTTGTTGGAGAAGATTATTGCTAGGATCCATGCAACCGATGGGAGGGACTACCTATACTGTACTTGTGTGAGCCAGTACACGGACATTAAATCGTAGAATGCAGCTGGGATGCTAAGAGTCCACACCTACGCCTCACCTGAAGGCCTTTTCCCACTGATGGGTGGAAAGATTAGCACTGCTGTCTCACTGCATTAGAGACTTGGACTCAATTCCAGCCTTGGGTGACTGTCTGTGTGGAGTTTGCACGTTTTCCTCATGTCTGCGTGAGTTTCCTCAAGGTGCTCCAGTTTTCTCCCATAGTCCAAAAGTTGTATGGATTAGGTTGATTGGTCATGCCAACATTAGTGTCAGGTGTCAAGGGGACAAGCGGGGTAAATGCGTGAAGTTACTAAGATGGGGCCTTGGTGGAATTATGGGTTTGTGCAGACTCGATAGGCCAAGGGCCTCCTTTTACACTATAGGGATTCTATGATCTTTGTCTAGCCTGCATCAACAACAATCCCACCCAGGCCCTATACTTGTAACTCCTTGTACCCTGCTAGCCCCTCTGACACTAAGGCATAATTTATCATGGCCAGTCAACCAAACCTGCACATCTATGGACTGCGGGAGGAAACCAGAGCACCTGAAGGAAACCCACGCATCAAGGGGAGAATGTACAAACTCCATGCAGACAGTGACCCAAGGCCAGAATTGAACCCAGGTCTCTAGCACTGTTGCCTCACAGTGCCAACCATTGTGCCACTGTGTAGCACCACTCACCCCTCCCCCTGGCTTGATGGGCCAAATGTCGTCCCCCTGCACTGTAGGGAATCTATGATTCTAACCATTAGAAATTGGGAACTTGGGATCCCCGCTGTCTGTGCAATATTGAGGCTGATTATAATATCACTAATACCCCATGTGAACTTCAGTGAACTCGGCATTGATGGAATTCAGACTTTCTCCAAGTTATTCCCACACCATCAGTTTATTTCCCAGATCTGTTTAAGTAATAAAATAGATGTATATTAAGTTGATTTGTAGATTGGCCAACAGTAACAAAGCTACTCCCAACGCCCAAGGAGTCATTTTTTTTGTCACAGCTTCTGAGGCCAAAACTAAACAACCAGAGATGACTGACTCCCTTAACCTATTGGGGTAGGAAGAATTTTAAGAACTGCCCAAAATTATACTGCTGTCAGACTAGGATATTTTTATTCATAGAATCCCTACAGTGCAGAAGGAAGCCAAAAGGTCCATTGAGTTTGCACCAACAACAACTCCACCCAGGCCCTATCCCCACAACCCCACACATTTCCCTGCTAATCCCCCAGACATTAATGGTCAATTTAGCATAGCCAGTTAACCTAACCCGCACATGTTTGGACTGTGGGAGGAAACCAGCGCACCTGGAGGAAATCCACACAGACACGGGGAGAATGTGCATACTCCTTGCAGACAGTGACCCAAGCTGGGATTTGAACACGGGTCCCTGGCAATTTGATGCAGTAATTCTAACCGCTGTGCCGCCTAAGAATGCGATTATTGTTGCCAAAAGCTAACATTTATTGTCTATCTCCAATTGCCCTTGGGAAGCTGGTGGTGAGCTGCCTTCCTGAATTGCTGCACTTCATGGTGCAGGTAATGCACATACTGCCATTCAGCAAGAAGTTTCAACGTTTAGACCCAACACCAGTAAAAAGATGGTGGTAAAAGCAAATTACTGCTGATGCTGGAATCTAAAAGAAAAACAGAAAATGGTGAAAAATCTCAACAGGTCTGACAACATCTGTGGAGAAAGAATAGAACTAACATTTCGAGTCTGGGTGACCTTGCATCAAAGCTGAAGAATAGTTACAAATCAGGATGGCAGTGGTGTTTCCATGCCAGCTTTCCTAGTTACTCAGGTTTGGAAGGTGTTGTCGAAGAAAACTTGCATCTTATAGATCATGCACATTGTCACCATTGTACACCAGTGGTGGAGGGAGTGCTGATCAAGCAGGGTGCTTTTTCTAGATGGTGTTGAGCTTTATAAATGTTGTTGAAGCTGTGATCATCTGCTCTAGTGGAGAGTACTGCGTCCTGACCTTGTACCTCGTACATCACGGACAGCTTTGGGGAATCAGGAGTTGGGTTAGTCACCACAGCATTACTGGCCTCTGGCCTGCTCTTGCAACCATAATGTTTATATGGCTACACTTAATATGGGACTTTCCCAAAATAGCTTAATACTAGCAGTGAGGGAGAACGGAAAGCATTGCTGCTATTTAAATATATGTGTGACATTGATTCCTGCAGGTCGCTATCTGCAGTGGACAGTTCTTATGTCTCCGTGTCATCAGTTGGCAGAAACCAGCACAGCCGTAATTCACCCAGCAATCTGTCTTCCTCCAGTGATGCGGGATCTGGTGGTGGCACCCATCGAAGGCAGAAGTCCATCCCTGATGGGTAAGTTCCAGCCGATTTGTTTGCTGCAGTTCGAGCCATTTGGTTAAGAACTCGCCCTCGGGGCACATTAAAGAGCTGTGTTCAGCTTGTACAAATTGAACTGTCTGTGCCCTGCTGAGCAAACTGAACGAGAGGCTGATATCACAGACATCTGTTAACAGGTACTCATTTCCTGTTAATTGCAGGCTCTGAAATTAGAATGAAACGAGGCAGAAAGAAGCCACATGCCTCATGCACCAGATACCAGCAATATCTTTACATGCTGCAGGCTCCTTCAAGGATGTGCCTTGTACAGGCTGTGTTATTAAAATGGTTAAATATTAACCTTTTTGGAGCTCTCCAAACGTCTTACTGCTTGTTTTTTTTCAGTCCATATAATTATCCACTCATTCGATAAGTCAATTGGCATCGAGCTCCACAGAACTGAAAATTAAGTTGTTTTCTGCTGGACAAGTACCAGAGGCCTTTAAGCAGAGGCATGTTTTCTCTATCATTCCCACTTTTGCTTATTTACAATGTTTTTTTGCCGCCTTATTCACACACCCTCTTTCACTTTTCTCTGTAAGCATCCTTTCCCTGGCTGTCATGCTCTATCTACACTGGGTCCTTTATTGCTTCAAGCTTTTCACCACTTAGGAAGTTCACTGATCTACCCTTCTTAGGTCCAACTGAAGTCTGTATTGAAATCTGTTTGCCACAGTTTTGTCTGTTCAGTTAATCTACTAAATATTTCTTCTGAAATTTTATGCATCCACCTACACTGCTTATAATGTAGGCTATTTTTGTGCCATTGGCAAACTTATATATGTGATTTTCTATTCCATCATTTAAGTCATCAGTGAAAACATTGGTGTTGGTGTCCTAACTATTCAGTCTGTTGTATGACATCATAAGTCATCTCTTGCCCATTAGAGTATCTGCCTATTAGCCCTCCTGCCCTGCCAATCTCCTAACTAGGTCAATAATTTGCCTTCAATTCCATGAGCTTCAGTTTTAGCTAACAGACCTTACGTGGAGCGTTATGGATTTCCAGCAAACATTTGATATAAATACCATCCATAGTCATTCACCTGTTCACTATAGTTGCTAATCTTCAAAATATTCACTTGAATTCATTGGCATAACCTGCCCTTTACAGATCCATGATGGTGCTCTCCGATCAGCTGAAAATTTCCAAGGCGTTCAGTCATCTTAACCATAATTACAGACTCTAGAATTTCCTTCCAACAGATGTTTGCCTATCTGGTTTATAATCCCTTGATTTTCTTCTCTCATCGTTTTTAATACTGATGTGATGTGTGCAATTTTCCAATCTAATGTGTTCTCTTGCTCCCATTCTTTGTCACATGTCCCATTCTCCATCTCTTAAAAAGATTCTGAAAAGTGTGCAAGTTAATATAATGATATTCTTTTAATAGCAGGTAACTTGTGAAGGTTATGCTGGTTATGTTTTCAGAATGAATTTTTCTTACCTTATAAATGGAAATAGTCCCATTAAGCAGTGTTTGTGTTCATTTAAACTCTAAACATGGTTCATGAAATTGAACGTAATAGTCATTGTCAGATTAGATCAACATGAGAAATGCAACATAGGTTATTAAGTTTTTCTAATATTCTAATGGTAACTGCCATCAAACACTAGCAAAATTGGTCTGATGTAATGATCTAGTGTTGATGCTTCATATAATTATTGAGACTAAATTAGGTCAATGTCTCTTTGGGGAGTGGGGGGATTTGATTGTCTCATTGGCTGTTGTGGTTAGATTGGTACCAACACCAAGGGGTTCGATCTCCATTATGGCAGGAGTGGATTTGGAACCTACCTCCTTGTCCTGTCCTGGTTGAGAGTGTGGTGCTGTGGGTCAGACTTGTCTTTGGGCAGAGAGCTCGAAGAAGAAATAAACCAAATTTCAGTTTCAGATGGATTAAAGGGGTATTCTTTTGTATTCTTCCTGTTGGTTTACTTGAGTATCATTTCAACTTGATGCCTAATTGTGTCAGCAGTGATTAGAGGTCATGGAACTGTTCCCACCTTGAGCAGTGAATATTTTGAGATTCTGTTCCATCCAGTTCTCTATTAAAACTGTAAATCATATATTTACCTCATCAGTTCCGAATTAGATTCCTGATTTTCTGCTGAATTATACGTTTGTTTGCTATGACTACTTATTCTTTCTGTCTAGAGTCATTAGGCCCAGGTTGCCCAGAGTAATTTTGCCTCACGCTATTACAGTCATGCTTGGAAAAGAAATTTGGGATCTAGTCAGCCTGAGTTTAACCTACATGTAGTTCCAGAGACAAAGATCAGGTAGGGGGGAGGTGGGGGGGGTCACCAGTTCAACAGAAGAATAGATGGAATAGAACCTGCAAACCTTTTGCACTGGCCAGGCCCACCTTCTGCTCATCTCAAGATTCAGGGAAAGAAATCCTGGACAGGCAAATATTCTCTGGTCCATCCAGTTTGTTCCGTCTTGTGCACTGGGAACATATGAAAGTTCAAATTCACGTCATGATCATTGAAATATACATGAAGCAATTACAGAGTAATGGTACAATTATGTACAACATTTGGCAGATATATAAAAAGAAAAGCGTGGAATTGTGTGCTGTGAACAGTTAAGAGTACAGCATCTCTACTGATCTCTTTTGATTAGTTGAATAGGTTAATGGATTTGACAAATGCTATACTTCCATTTGTAAAATGCAAGAATTGTTTGTGAGGCTAATGTGGCTGTTCATAGAACTTGCATAGCACACATTATTCATTAGACTAGTCTTTTCCCACACTTATGTGGCTATATAGTTCATTGACAAATTCCACAGTGATCAGTAATGTTTAGGCAGCATTAGTCAAGCATCTCTATAAATACATTTGTTTGATAACAGAAATGGGAGAGACATTTCTTCATTAGAAGCAGAAAGATACTCGAGCAACAAGGTTACTTCCATCAATGTGCAAGTATCCATTAGATGATGATGAGAATAAGTTGTGCATCACAATATACCCATTTCCCAGGCAATGCAAAAATCATATGCAACCTCTTGGGAGAGGCCAAGATATCAGGCCAATAAGCTAGAGGGAAAAGTGTTCAAAATAATGAATGGTTTTGATAAGAGTTTTATTTGGGAGAAACTGCTCCACTGCTGGAATGTAGGTTGATTGGTGAAATGAGGAGAATTTTTTTTACTGATTTAATTGTTATGCACTGTATAAATGTTTGAAGGGGAAAGGTTTACAGGGCTATGGTGAAAGAGCAGAAGGAGTGGATTAATTGATCTGCGCTGGATTCCATGATTCTAATGCAATCTGATTTGGTAAAATCTGGATTGGACCTACCTATATATCACGATTAAACAGTATTCCATCAATTCACCACAAAAGCCTGTTCCAAAGACCCACTGTTCTATGGGTGAAGAAACACTCTGATATCTAATCTAGTTTTGACCTTGATAACATGAAATTCGAACCTCTGGTCCTCCCTGGCACACTTAATTGAGAAAATCATGAGCACAACTTATTCTTGGCAGCATCATCTAATGGATACTTGCACATTGATGGAAGTAACCTTGTTGCTCGAATGATTAGCTTTCTGTTTCTAATGAAGAAATGTCTCTCCCATTTCTATTATCAGACAAATGTATTTATAGAGATGCTTGACTAATGCTGTCTAAACATTACTGATCACTGTGGAATTCGTCAATGAACTATATAGCCACAGAAGTGTGGGAAAATACTAGTCTAATGAATGATGTATGCTATGTACGTTCTTTCTATGAACAGCCACATTAGCCTCACAAACAATTCTTGCATTTTACAAATTGAAATATAGCATTTGTCAAATCCATTAACCTATTCAACTAATCAAAAAAGATCAGTAGAGATGCTGTACTCTTAACTGTTCACAGCACACAATTCCACGCTTTTCTTTTTATAAATCTGCCAAATGTTGTACATAATTGTACCATTACTCTGTAATTGCTTCATGTGTATTTTAATGATCACGATGTGAATTTGAACTTTCATATGTTCCTAGGAATGCAAATTAACCTTTGCAAAAAATCATGCAGAAGAATATTTGTAATATCTTAGACCCCTTTCCTCCAAAAATGTTAAGCAGTGTTATTTCAAGTTTTTCTGCCTGAAACTCCAACTGGGCATGTTTGGTTTGTAATGGCAAAGGACTTGCTCAGTGCGACAACTTAGCCTTCAGCCAGTAGACGTGGACCTCAGCAAAGATTGACACATTCCCTCACAGCAGCTGACCATAATTCAGAAAAATGGTGTTTGTACTTTCTTCCTTTTGGTAGCTATCATTTAAGGCAAATGCCCATTTAAAATGCAGCAGCAAAAGTAACATGTTGGTGAACAGGCAAACATAGAAACTTAGGTGTTCCTTGACAGCACTGCATAAACCTGGAATCACAGTAAGAAGTCTCAGAACGCCAGGTTAAAGTCCAACAGGTTTATTTGGTAGCAAAAGCCACTAGCTTTCAGACCTCTGATCTTTCGTCAGGTGAGTGGAGAGTCTGACGTATGGTCAGAGGGCCAAAAGCTAGTGGCTTTTGCTACCAAATAAACCTGTTGGATTTTAACCTGATGTTGTGAGACTTATTACTGTGATTCCAGTTTTATGCAGTGCTGTCAAGGAACACGTTTCTATGTTTGCCTGTTCACCAACATGTTACTTTTGCTGCTGCATTTTAATGGACATTTGCCTGGCTAGCATTTACTGCCCACCCCTAGTCGCCCTTGAACTGAGTGGCTTACTCAACCATTTCAGTGGGTAATTGAGTCAACCACACTGTTGTGGCTCTGGAGTCAATGTAGGCCTGACCAGGTATGGAAGGCAGATTTCCTTCCCTAAAGGACATTAGTGAACCAGATGGGTTTTTCCCGACAATGGTTTCATGATCATCAGTAGATTCTTAATTCCAGACATTCATTATTGAATTCAAATTCTACCACCTGTCGTGGTGGGATTCGAACCCGGGACCCCAGAACATTAGCTGAGTCCCTGGATTAATAATCTAGCAATAATACCACTAGGCCGTTGCCTTCCCTTATTAAGCTGTATACCAGCCAATGAGATCAATTTATTTGGGATGTAATAATTCTGTTGTCTTTTTGATTTCAATTGTCAGGTTTGGTATGAATCGGCGATCCCCTGGGTCGGTTGATCGTCTGAGCTTTAATGAAGGTGGCGGGAGTGGTAAATCTACACCTATCTGGCAGAGAAGTGAAGATAGCAACATGGAGAAAACAACTGGTTAGTATGGTTTTGGATGCTACGCTGCAGTAACTAGCTTTTTATAAATGTGGATCGCTTACTGATTCAGCAGTGTTATCGTATTATTCCAAATTAAATTGCTACATGCATTATGTGAATAATTCCTTTGATATGATCATACTGACATTCATGCTCTTTTCAAACAAAGAAAAGGGTCCTTTAGTTCTGTCCCAGGCTCATTCTAATCATTGTATCTTCTGCATAGCTGGTTTTAGAATCATTCTGGTTCAACTACAGAGGCAAATGCAATATAAAGAGGCTCGAGCAATTTCTTATTTCTTAGAATCGTATGAACTTGAGAAGGAGGCTAATTGGCCTGTCATGGGCTGTATTATGTGCCTTTGCTGAGTGCATTTTGGCTGGGGGAAATGTAACATAGAGGGTTGCCTTGGGGGCAGGTGTGGGGGGCGGGGGGGGGTTTTGTTTTGTGCCCTCCCCACCAACTTCCCTCCCCACCAAATAAAACCCCATAATAAGGGGGTGGGGGGGGCGGTGGTGAGTGTGTGCCAATAATCAGCAGCCTGCCCATCGTATTCAGATAAGTAATCTTGGATCAATGAAGCTGGTTATCAAGCCAGTTGACCTGATAATATGTTGCCCAAGCTATAAAATGTTTGGCGTGGGCATGCTGATTTTTTAAACAAAGTCCTTCAAAGGGCAGGAAGGAAGGGGGCGTGCGGTTTAATCTCCTGGGTCAGTACTTTGTCAATTGGGAGGGGACCAAACTGCCCCCGCCTTCGTTCCTACCCACCCACAGCCTTAAGTCCATCCCCACCCCTCTTCCTACCCTGCTTAAACCTTCCCTGCCCAAGATTCTGGATTTAGCTGCTTCAGGGATCCATAGGCCACCTTCTCCTGCAGTGCCCACACTGGTCACTGACCTACTCTTAGTGATGCCATGACTGACGGAACTGCTAGCTAATACAATTTGCTGGCAGTTCCAGAGGGTAAGATGTCCTTCCTAGCTTTGTAGCTACAGGATGTGAAGCATGTCAGCTCCATGCCACTTCCATTCTGGCAGATGGGGAGAGCTGCCTGTCCCCCGACAGAGCCCCTTTATTATTCAGCTCTACATCTCTTGACTTGTTTTGCCTCCCCACATGTGTCATTTCACACTTCTCCCAGATTGAATTGAATTTGCCTCTTGACCAATCCATTAATATCTTCCTATAGTTCACAATATTCTTCCTCACTATTGCACACCCATTTGTCACCTTGTCCCAGGAAAAAGACACACAGAAGAAAGTTTCCCAAATGATGTAATACCAAAACTCAGTGAGATGGGATCACTCATTCTAATCCACAAAAATTCAATCCCTCCACCACTGATGACAGGGTAGCACAGTGGTCGGCACTGCTGCTTCACAGCTGCAGCAACCTGGGTTCCATTCACGGCTCGGGTCATTGTGTGGAGTTTTCACGTTCTCCCCGTGTCTGTGTGGGGTTCCTCTCTCAGTCCAAAAATATGTGGGTTAGGTTGATTAGCCATGCTAAATTGCCCATTAGTGTCCCAGGATGTGTAGGTTAGAGAGATTAGCGGGTAAATATGTAGGAATATGGGGATTGAGCTGGGGTGGGATTGTTGTCAGTGCAGACATGATGGGCTGAATGGCCTCTTTCTGCACTAAAGGGTTCCTATGGTTTTCTGTAGTGCACAGTGGCAGCTGTGTATACCATCTACAAGATGCACTGCAGGAACTCACCAAGATTCCTTTTGGCAGCACCTTCCAAACCCCTGACCACTAGAAGCACAAGAGCAGCAGATACATGGGAACACCACCAGATGAAGGTTCTCCTCCAAGTCGCTCATCATCCTGACTTGGAAATATATTGCCATTTCTTTGCTGTCGCTGGGTCAAAATCCTGGACCTCCCTCCCTAACAGCACTGTGGGTGTACTTGCACCCAAATGCTGGGCTAGCCAGCAAGGCCCACATCTTATAAATGAAGAAAAGACTTCTACTTTTGCATGTCTCATTCCATTTTCCCCAAATCGATTATGTATCAAGTGACTAATTGTTAAACAGCCGGTCGAGAAACAGAAAATGCTAAAAATACATAGCATTAGGAAAGAGCAAATTCTAAAGTTGGTGGTGGAGGGATTGAAATTTTGTGGATTAAAATGAGTGATCTCACTTCCCTGAGTTTCGATATTACACCATTCGGGAAACTTTAATTTGTGCGCGTTTTTCCTGGGACAAGATGAGAACTATTTTTGGCAAACATACAGAAAAGGAATGACTAAAGAAAATAGGAAACTGAAAATCAGAATGAATAATTGAACAGAGCTCCAACAATAAAGGCATTATGAATGGAAATTAGTAAATCAGAGTTGGGATAAAAAGAAGCAAACTACAAATCCTGAAGTCTTTTTAAAAGGATGTTAAATGGTTGTGTGCAATAGGTTGTCAGCACCTTAAAAAGGATAAAGGCAGGTGAATGTTTCAGATAATGACTATTTCAAATGTTTAATCAAATATTTTGCATCATGAGAAATGTTAGCAAATGGTAAGGTGTAACCTGATTTACTTTCTCCCTCTACTGCTGTAAAAGCCCGGCCTTTTTTTCGAGCACAGATTGAAAGATTTTTTTTAAGAAAGGCATTATGGTGAGCTGTATATCATTTCCACCCAGGAATAATATTTGAGCTTAAAGCTACTATGTGAATTTAATGCTTCATTTCATTTTGAAGATGAATTTAATGCTTTGCTGCATTTTGAAAGTTTTTTGTGAATTGCTCCATTAGGAGCAGCAGAAGGAAGCTGAGTGATCTTAAGCTAGATGGGTAACTCGATCAATGAGTGTAAAATCTAGTCCAAAGTTTCATGTTTACCTGCCGTACGTCACAGTAATGCAATTTGATTGCGATATTGTGTTCAACCCACGTAAAATCCCAGTTGGAATGTTAGTTTATTTTGTTTGTCTTGTCATATGTTTATGAATTTTCCATTATGATTTTTCCAAGTATTCAGGCGGCTGAAGTTTTCAGTAACAGAAAATGAATGTTAAAATGAGAGTGCTTTCTCACGCAAGGTGATTTTTATACTGCATAAATTCCCATTCCTCGCACCACTTCACAGTCACAAGGAATTGAAAGAAAATCACCATGGCCGAAGGAAGGGGAGAATTAAAAAGTAGAAAATTTCTCATTTCCTTTTGTATGTACCAAGAGGTATTTTCTCCCAGTCTGCTCTCTGGTCTAATTCCACATAATTCACCATCTCTCTCATTGAGTTGAGCTCTAGTTTTTTTTTGTTCTCCAGTCTTTCTCCTACCTACTCTATTGATTTGATTTTGATTTGATTGATTTATTATTGTCGCATGTATTAGAATGCAGTGAAAAGTATTGTTTCTTGCGCACTATACAGACAAAACATACTGTTCATAGAGAAGGAGAGAGTGCAGAATGTAGTGTTACAATTACAACTAGGGTGCAGAGAAAGTTCAACTTAATGCAATCCATTCAAAAGTCTGATGGCAGCAGGGAAGAAGCTGTTCTTGAGTCGGTTGGTACGTGACCTCAGACTTTTGTATCCTTTTACCGATGGAAGAAGGAGGAAGAGAGAATGTCCAGGGTGCTTGGTGTCTTTAATTATGCTGGCTGCTTTAGTGTAAAGTGTAGACCGAGTCAGTGGATGGGAGGCTGGTTTGTGTAGTGGATTGGGCTACGTTCATGATCTTCTATATTTTCTTGCAGTCTTGATTTTTGTCAAATTTTGGTTTCTTCCTGAATTCAGTTTGTTTCCTTCTATATTTACTCAATGTTTGTGTGTCACAGCTGCAACCACAACATTCAACCTCAGACAACCAACAAGAAATGATGTAATCCACATTGTGGCATACCACATTTTCCACAGTTTGTCCTTCAAGATAAGCATCTGCATTTGTAAGCCATGCAATGTACACCACTTCAGTAGTTCCCATTAAATCTAACCTCGTCTGATGTCCGTTTTTAGAATTGTTTTCAAGCTACAGGACATTGCATTGTGTGAATCAAGACATTTCAATGTAACAAGATACTGCACCAATAGTTTTTTTTAAGGTAACTTGAGAGCTAGAGAATTAAGACAGTATTCTGAGCAGCACCTACCATGGTTGTACAGTATAATTGAAGAAGCATGAAGTTCATTGACTTCTGGTCAGGATGCTACTACTGCTGGCAGTTTCTTACCCAGCAATTACGACCAGGGGGATGTTGCACAGGACAAGTGGATCATTTCAACACACATATCTCATCTAGGTGATCAACAATGACCATCTGCTTGCGGTTTGTCTAGCTTACTCCCAACAAAGTAAACAAAGATAATAAAAACAGGAAATACTGGAAAATCCCAGCAGCTCTGGCAGCCTCTGTGGAGAGCAAAAAAGACCTAGCTTAATGTTTAGGGTCAGTAACATTTTCTTTTGGAACTTTGGTGTCAAAGAAGTCATCTTGGACTTGAAACATTAACCCTGTTTACTGTCTCCACTGATGCTGCCGAACCAAAGGAGCTTTTCTATCTGTCTCTCTTTATTTCAGGTTTCCAGCATCCGTGGTATTTTGCTGTCATTGCAGTAAGCAAAAGCTTTGCTTCTTCAGTGTTCTGATGCAAAGATACAAATGAGGAAGCAATTGCAGTCCAATCCCAAATCCGAAACGCAATTTATTCTTTTGTTTCCTGCTTTGGTTTGGAATGCAGAGAAACTTTTTTCCATCAGAGGAACTTTACCACTGTAAAGTGATGGGGTATCACTCAAGGGTAAAGTGAACAGTTCAGTTCAGAATTTTTTAAAACTCAGAGTATAGCCGAATCCATTTGTTCACATGTAATATTCCAATGATGTATGCTGATAGTCACCAGCTCCCTTGGCCCACCTCCCCACCTTCTGATTTGTCAAACTGCTTGACCGACACCCAGCAGTGGATGAGCAGAAATTTCCACCAACTTTAATATTTGGAAGAGAAGACTTGTCTCCAGTCTCGGCTGCAAATCTCTTTTCGCTGATTCCGTCCCTCTTCTTGCAACTGTGCTAGGACTTAAAACAAACTGTTTGCAACCTTGGTGTCATGTTTGGGCCACTGATGAGCTGCCCAACCACACATCCTCTCCGTCAATGAGACAGATTTCTTCCACCTGCATAAGATCACCCGACTGCACCCCCCTCCCCATCAGAAGTTCAAACCCATATTGATGCCTTTGTTAGCCCTAGACTTGATTATTCCAATATTTTCCTGGACAGTCTCCCATCTTCCCTTCTGTGTAAGCTTGAGCTCATCCAAAACTCTAATGCTCAAATCATAATTTACATTAAATCAGTTGCAGCTGAAAACTGAATGCTGGACTCCAGGTAGAGTATTACTTAATCTCTGTGCAACTAAAGCATTGCCTCCTCACTTCTTCTATATTCCAGACCCCTGTTTTTTAAAAAAAAGGAAAACATTCCATTAGCCCTCTGATTTATATAGTTGTGCACTTCTTTTTCAGTGATTTGTGCGTTTGGACACCTAAATCCCCTTGTAAATCCACAGCTCCTAGTCTATGAGCATTGAGAACATATTCCAACTTGTCCTTTTTGGCTGCCTTAAAAATTCCTCTTAACTTGATGTCATCTGCAGACTTGGATGTGCAGCCTTCTAATCCCTTATTGAGGGAGGGGTGGTTGGGATCCATCTCACCCAGCTGCCCACCAATAAAATAATTTACTCATACATTAACTCTGGAAGAGTCTACTACTATATCAATCATGCAACACATGCCCAAGAAGGGTACAATTGCGGCCAGTAGTGCACTTCCCCAGATATTATAATCAAACTGAATAGTTAAAAGTTCACATATCTTTGGGAGTTCAATAAAGGATGGAGTTTTCCCACTTTGGAATTAAAATTCAGGTAAATTCAAATATCTGGGGCCAAACCTGGATTAACTGCTGTGTGCCTTTGAATTAAAACTGTTCCGATTTGTGCAGACAGTTGTAACCGGGGGTACCCCTGCTTGTAACCTGATGTTCAATTTCTTACAGGTAAGTTCTGAGCTACTCAAAACAGATTGTGGGAGGGTGACACAGACTTTCTTTGCAGCTGTGAAGTCGTTGGTGGTATTTCTATGCTGTAACCACATGAAGCTGCCAATCAAACTGTTGAATTAACAGGCACCCCTCTGTGAAAATGTTAAATTGTGAAATCAGTCATGCAGCACAAATCCTATAATAAAACCCTCAGGTTTATTATCAAAAGATAGAGTGAAATAGCGGACACTGCTTTTTAAGATAAAAATTCTACATGTTTTTAAAAACTTAAATCCCAGCAAAGTTAAATTCCTTGACAGCTTTGATATTCTTTAACAGCTTGGCAGCTCTGTGACAACTTTCTGTCAACATCCTTGGGGTTACCATAGACCAGATACTCAACTCCTATGTAAACACTGTGGCTACAAGAGCAGGTCAGAGGCTAGGAATACTGTGGCGAGTAAGTCACCCCCCCAACTCCTCAAAGCCTGTCCACCATCCACAAGGCACAAGCCAGGAGTGATGGAATATTTCCCACTTGCCTGAATGGGTGTACCTTCAACAATGCTCAGGAAGCTTGACACCATCTAGGACAGAGCAGCCTACTGGATTGGCACCACAACTGCAAACATCCATTCCCTCCACCACTGACACTAGCAGCAGTGTGCTATCTACAAGATGCACTGAAGAAATTCATCAAAGATCCTTAGACAGCATCTTCCAAACCCATGACCATTTCCATTTGGAAAGACAAAGGCAGCAGATACATGAACAAACCACCTGCAAGTTCCCTCCAAATCATTCACCATTCTGACTCGGAAATATATTGCAGTTGCTGGGTCAAAATCCTCGAATTCCCTCCCTAATGGCGTTGTGGGTAAACCCACAGCATGTGGACAGCAGTTTCAAGAAGGCAACTCATCATCACCACCTCAAGGGCAATTAGGGATGGACAATAAATGCTGGCCAGCCAACGATGCCCATATCCCGTGCATAAATAAAGACTTGACAGTTCCAATGCATTTATGCACTTGTGACATATTTTCCCAAAGGACACATGACCTAATCAAAGGGTGCTTTGTCTCTTCCAAAGATTGGGTGGCATGGTGGCACAGTGGTTAGCACTCCTGTCTCTCAGCATCAGGGACCTAGGTTCAATTCCGGCTTTGGCTCACTGTCTTTGTGGAGTTTGCATGTTCTCCCTATGTCCGCATGGATTTCCTCTGGGTGCTCTGGTTTCCTCCCACAGTCCAAAGATGTGTGGGTTAGGTTGATTGGCCATGTTCAATTAACCCTAGTGTCGGGATTTGCAGGGTAAATATATGGGGTTACAGGAATAGGGCCTGCGTGGGATTGTGGTCAGTGCAAAATCGATGGGCCGAATGACTTCCTTCTCTACAGTAGGCTTTCTAAGATTCTATATCCGATGATCATATCTGAAGAGGTACTTCTCAAAGTATACTTTAACTATCCAAACTAAGTAAGAAGTCTCTCAACACCAGGTTGAAGTCCAACATTTGGCAGCACAAGCTCTCGAAGTCTTGCTCCTTCATCAGGTGAATGAGGAATTGTGTTCACAAACAGGGCGTATACAGACACATGATCAGTCTCGCAGCTGACACAGGAATTCGTCAGTCGAATGAGGCTGCGGGAGTTCTTCCACAAACATCAAGAGGCCAACAGCGAACACAATGAAACAGCTAATGAACTGGAATAGCCAACAGAAAGATCCACAATGCAGCAACTGAAGAGGAAAGGGTCGAATTGGGCCCCTCTGGAAGACCACTGCCCAGGACTCGACATTTATGCTCAAGCCGTCAGAAGATATGTCAATGCCCGATTCATCAGCTGCACTCACAAGACAGCCCTGAATATCATTCAAGCGCAATGAAACGCCATCCATGCTCTCGAGGCCAATCACCATATCGTCATCAAACCAGCCGACAAAGGAGGGGCCACTGTCATACTGAACCAAATGGATTACTGCAAAGAAGTGTACCAACAACTGAACAACGAGGAACACTACACATAGTTACCCGCAGATCCAACCAAAGAACACACCTGTCAACGCAGCAGACTGATCAAGACCTTTGATCTGGACCTTCAGAGCACCCTCCGTGCTCTCATCCCACATACTCCCCGCATTGGAGATCTCTACTGTCTCCTAAAGCCACGTGAGGCTAACAAACCCGGCCGTCCTATCGTATCAGGCAATGGGACCCTTGCGAGAATCTTTCTTGCTACATCGAGGGCCATCTTGAAACCTATTGTACAAAGAATCCCTAACTTCTGTCAAAACACTACGGACTTCCTACAGAAACTCAGCACATATGGAGCAGTTGAATCAGGAGCACTCCTCGTCTACACCAGCATCCCCACAATGATGGCATTGCTGCAACTGCCTCAGTTGCTCAACGCCTGCTACTGCCAATCTCCAGATACAATTCTACAACTCATCCGCTTCATCCTGGACTAAAACGTCTTCACCTTCAACAACCAATTCTTCTTCCAGACACACACAACAACCATGGGGACTAAATTCACACCTCAATATGCCAACATCTTTATGCACAGGTTTGAACAAGGCCTCTTCACAGGACCGTCAGCCGACACTACACACTACATACATCGATGGCTTGTGGTGAACAAACATTGAAACAACTATATGATGACATCGAGTTCCATTGCACCATCAGACTCACCATGGACTACTCTCCGGAATCGGTTGCATTCATGGACATTCACATCTCCATTAGGGATGGTCACCTCAGTACTTCACTGTACCGCAAGCCCATGGATAACCTCACGATGCTCCACTTCTCCAGCTTCCACCCTAAACATGTTAAAGAAGCTATCCCCTACAGACAAGCCCTTTGTATACACAGGATCTGTTCAGATGAGGGGGATCGCAACAGACATCTACAAACGCTGAAAGATGCCTTCATAAGAACAGGCTCATCAATCGACAGGTCCAACATGCCACAGCGAAAAACTGCACCAATCTCCTCAAAAGACAAACTCGGGACATGGGAACAGAGTACTGTTTGTTGTCCAGCGCTAGCCCGGAGTGGAGAAGCTACGACATCTTCTCCGGAGCTTTCAACATGTCATCGATGAAGACAAACATCTTGCCAAGGCCATCCCCACACCCCACTTGCCTTCAAACAGACCATTGTCCACTGTAAACTATCCAGCCTTCAGGAGAACAGTGACCATGACATCACACAACCCTGCCACAGCAACCTCTACAAGACGTGCCAGATCATTGATACGGATGCCATCATCTCGCGTGAGAACACCATCCACCAGATACATGGCACATACGCTTGCAACTTGGCCAACGTTGATAGGCTGCAGGAAAGGATGACCTGTGGTATGGGGAGAGCATGCAGTCGCTACGGCACCGGATGAACGAACACGGCTTGACGATCACCAGGCAGGAGTGTTTCCTTCCAGTCGGGGAACTCTTCAGCAGGCATGCGCATTCAGCCTCTGATCTTCGGGTAAGCGCTCTCTAAGGTGGCCTTCACAACACATGACAACGCAGAATCGTTGAGCAGAAACTGATAGTCAAGTTCCGCACACGTGAGAACAGCCTCAACTGGAATCTTGGGTTCATATCACACTAATCTCATAACTGTCCTGGCTGGAGACAATACATACCCCTCTCTATTCACATTGTCTGTACCTTTTAAGATTTGATTACCTGTAAAGACTCACATTCCAACTATTATCTTGTAAATTGAGTATGTCTGTATATGCCCTGTTTGTGAACACAACTCCTCACTCACCTGATGAAGGAGTGAGACTGCGAAAGCTTGTGCTAACAAATAAACCTGTTGTTGTTTTAACTTGTTTTCTGAGACTTCTTACTTTGCTTACCCCAGTCCAAGGCCAGCATCTCCACATTATATCCAACCTAATTCACAGCGTCCAGATCTTCTCCTACCTGGTTTAATCCACACACTTTGAGCGTCAGGCTCAAACCTACCTCACCAAGATAAACCACAGGTTGATGCAACTGCTGGTTTATGTGACACCTCATTTCCACACCCCCAGCCCCCATGAAAATGGCAGAGGCCAGGTTCACTGGATTTAGGCCCCTCTGCCTGCGCAAAAATTCAGGCCTTGGTTTTGATAGCACTCTATTGTTATGCTGCAGACCTGGAGACAGTGTGTCTGGGAATATGTTGTCTGTGTTTTGAGAAAAGCCTTGACCCATGCATGTGTGAAATTCCACAGAAGAGTGCTGTTGAGTCATGCCCATTTAAGGGAGACATTATAATCCAATTTGGGACTTTCCAGAAAGCTTGCTAGGCTATTGAAGTTGCAAAGGTCAGATGACCCCTGCAGCAGCCATCTTGCAATTCATTGGGGCCCATTTTAAAAGGATACAATATTAAAAATTGTAGTAATTGGCACAAATCGTTAATATGTAGAAGTTCTGAAGCTTGTCACATTCTACCAAGAATGGTCTTAATGCCTACTCTTTTCTGTCACTTACCTCCAAAACAATTACCAACCCATGTCACAAGATAAGTAGTAGTTCAGTGCACTTTTGCATTTGCTAATCATCTCTTGTGTAGAATCTTTTCAAGTGTCTTCTCGAAGTGTATATAGACAACATTTATGGATACTCTGATCTACCATGTTAATGATCTCATTGAAAAGTTCAACTTCAATTAGTCTGATGTGACGCATATCAGAGGTCCATCATGACTCTCCTGCTCAGCGCATACTTGTCTAAGTGCTTGATCACAGACTCAAATCTTGAAGGTCAAAGTAGTACAGGGTCAAAGATGTTTTGATGTTGTGCATAATCATATATTACCCATTCTGATCAGGATAACTTGCGTGCAGAAAATAGCATTCTTCACTCCCTTGTAGAGTTTTTCATAAATGTTCAGTCCCCAAGCACCAAATTATGTCATAAGCTCTAGTTGATATTTGTAGGATGTTGCATAACAACAGAAAACATGTCCTTGCCAGTTGCTATTGAGAAGCTTTGAATGCAGGCTAAGAACGGGTAGTTTCAAGGTTGAAAAGCAGAGACAGTATAGATGACTTGACTGTGGATATTAAAATCGGACAGATGTAATGGTGATCACTAATTGTGTATCTATTTCATTTGAGAAATGAAATATTTTTATTTAAGAAAAATCTATTAACTCATTCAAGTGACGAGATCAGTTTTAATTGATGCACTTCTCCATGGGCAATAAAAATACAATCCTCTTTGAAAAGACTATCCTACCAAGTTTTATAGTAAGTGTTTTGGTGAATGTCTTGCAATTTGTGCAGTGACTTTTGAGAGATTTCCAAGCATGGTTGGGCCTTTGATGCAGGGTTTAGTTGAAGTGCAAATTCAGCAAAGCACCAAGTGCTAAAACACGCCAGCAGCCTGAACTAATTCCAAACATTTGAAAGCTGTTGCCAAAAAGGTTTTGTCTTCATTTCCATATTAAATGAATTTCTTGTTGCATAGTGTTCTCATGTTCTCTTTCGTTTTTCTTTTTCTCTCTTCCCTGACCCACCATCTGTTCTGTCTGTAAAAGTGTGTCATTATCATGTGCATCAAATTGCAGTGTGTTTGACAGGGTATAGTTTAGCTCTGAAGATTCATGGTAATTGTGATGACAATAATGAACTTGAAACCGCCCATCCCCCTGCTGCGTATCCATGGCCATCAAAGTAACTCCTGTAACACCCAGGAACTAATGACGCAAGTTTATTTTTTAAACTGGGCTCGAAATCAGTGAACTTGGGTGAAATCAACAGTGCCATCCATTCGCTTGTACGGTTGACACTGAGATCCAGCAAAGTGTTTGCATGTTCACCTCCCTTTCTTGTGTTTTAACCATCTGACCCGTTTACACTGCTAAGAAGCACAGTTTTCTAATCAAGTGCATTGACTCTGATCTATTAAATCCCAAACTTATCTAGTTGTAGATAATGAACCTTGCAATGTGGTTCCTGAATGTTGATCATTATGCTCAGTAAATCAGATGCCTGCAGGAGGAGCCCCAATGGTTTAAACCCAGGACACACTGTAGCATTTTTCATGAAAGAAAGTGATATTTTATATATGTTCAGTTTTTGTTTCATTTATGTCTCTTGGTATTTTAAATTTGTTTTTTGTAGAATTTACCAGTTCTGAAACGTTTGACCGTTGATAATATGTAGAGTTTGCTTTCCATCAATTTGCACACATGGTGAGCATTGCATATACCACTAGAAATATTCAATTGAATTTCACTTTGTTGTCAATACAAAAATTAATTTTGGGTACATTTCTCATTCATTCAAAATTTACATATGAATGAATCATGACAAAAATAATAGAAATTTACCCTATTTCAGAGGTTCAAATTTACCTATTTAATCTATTTTTAAAAATTTCATACATTACATCAGTCAGTGAATTCCACCGTTAGTGCATATCCTCACCCATTCATCCAACTCCTGTTAAAGCTCTTAAAGAAAAGGGCACAAGTTAAAGAACCGATTTGTCCTCCTTCTGAGGGATTGTACCCTTTTTTCCCTGAACGCATTCAACAGTCCTCCTGAAACAAGGGGTCATTCTGATTGCTTATGACCCTTGTCACTTTTGTTAGAATTCTTTTAAGTGCAGTGCAGGTTTTGTTAAGAAAGATCCGTTCATCAAATAATCTTCCTGCCTAGTTCAGTAATCTCTGCATCCTTAGAGTCTACTTTCCTAAAGCCACAACATCAGGGGAAACATCCAAAAAGGATAGCGCACTCAATTATAGTTGTGCAGAAGAATCTCATGATTGTTGGATCTATCAAAAGCATTTAAATTTACCCTGAGCCATGAAGAAACTGAACAAGGGCTGAATGGCACTTTTCCTTGGATGGTAAAAATTGGAAATGGACCGTCTCAAATATCTTATCCCACATTAACTCAGTGTTATTACTGTACGTTATTCTCATACTATGGCTCAAATTGAACTGTTACCTTCACCAGTGAGTTATGGTGTTTTTAATTTTGTATTGGAACTATTAAATGCTACAGAATTCACAATTAAACATGTTAAACAGCAATGATGAACCAAAAGACACGAACCAATACTAAAATATTCATCCTACACTGAGCCTTCTACTCTGTTTATGTTTGGAGAGCATGCAGGGTAATTCTGCAGTCTCCAGGTTTGCTTAATGTATTTATTACACTCCAAGAGTAGGGATGGCGTTCCTTTAAGATTATTCCTACGACAGCCAAAAAAGATTAGACATGCTATTTCTTGGACTTTCCTGAATACCACCTCCTAGTTGGACTTGACTAGTTCTTCCTGCCAAGTGGTGTGGGCACCTTCACTACTGTACACAATAGCAAAACATACAATACTTGAGCAAAAATGCTTTACATTTCTCACTCTGAAGTTTGGCAAGTGTTAAATGATGCATAGTGTTGGATACAATAGTCAGACTTGCGTGCTTTAAGGTCTCTTTTTTGAGTAATTGCTTTGTATCATGTAAAAGCTTCCACACTTTGAGATCTAGGTTGCCTGCACCTCATCCCCACCACCCCTGTCTCTCCAACATCAGAACTAATCGGTGTATTTTATTCATGCACACATTAACAAAGAACCCATTGGGGTTTTAGGAATCGGACTAATTAAAAAGGAGGTGATTTTTTTAAAAAATAAATTGCATGTGAATGATATTGGAAGATGCATGTGTTGGTCAGGAAGATTTGTTGATGCTTGTTGAGGTTAAGGAACATCATTAGACTTGAGTGAAGAGTTTTTCCCTGTATCTACTTGTGACCCATGAGACTCTTAATGTTCACTGTTTCACTATTTCAGTTTATTTGGCTTAACAATCCCTGACTTGCTTCACTCACTCCCATCAAACATTTCCACGATATCTTCAAATTATTGCCAACCTGGACTCTGCCAATCTCTTTGCATTTAAGTATTACTCCATTCTGAGATGTTTCATCTTCATGAATACAACTTTTCATTTCTGTATCTTGCATCTCATCTGTCACCTCTTGGTGCAATTGGGTGCTCTGGGTGCAGCCGTGAACTACTTTGAAAAAACATTTTTATCAGGGTTACATTAAAAAAAATCAAGTGAAAACAGCAGATGGTGTTTTAACTTGGGCGAGGCGATGGCCTAGTGGTATTATTGCTAGACTATTAATCCAGAAACTCAGCTAATGTTCTGGGGACCTGGGTTCAAATTCTGTCATGCTAGATGGTGGAATTTGAATTCAATGAAAATATCTGGAATTAAAAATCTACTGATAACCATGAAAACATTGCCAATTGTCAGGCTTTAAAAAAAGTCTGGTTTACTAATATTCTTTAGGGAAAGAAATCTGCTGTCTTTACCTGGTCTGGCCCACATGTGACGTGGGTATGCCGGCGTTGGACTGGCGTAAACACAGTAAAAAGTCTGACAACACCAGGTTTTAAACTAGGCTAACACCAGGCTAAAACCTGGTGTTGTCAGACTTTCCACATGTGACTCCAGAGCCAGAGCTATGTGGTTAAAATGGCCACTCAGTTCAAGGGCAACTAGGAATGGGCAATAAATGCTGGCCAGCCAGTGATGCTTATGTCCCTTGAATGAATAATTAAAAAAAAATTTCTTGCCTTAATTCAGCAATGTGTTTACTTGAGAGCAAAATGTTAAAGACCGGGGTAGGGGGCGAATTTTCCCATCCTGCTCACCACAGGAATCATAGCAGGTGGGGGAGGGGGGTGATGCAGACCACACAAAGGTCCGTTGATCTCAGGTGGGATCTTCCAGTTTTGGGGCGAATGCAACTGGAAAATCCCACTGCAGAAACCTGAGGAAAAACCATCGCAACTTCGGCTGACAGGATATTCTGGTGGGGGGAAAAGGAAACCGCTCAGAGCGATGGATTAGTACTACATTGGCTCTAATGCGAATAATTACTAAGTTTGAAAATGTATCAAATGTTACTATCCCTGTAGAGACCAATCTCTTTAAGAAGAGGAATCCCCATGAAGTCAACAAAGAAAATAAGACTGAAAAAAGATATTACTTTTTACAACATTTTACTATAACAAACCAACTAAAATATAGTATAATTTAAACATTATTTAATAGGTGAATGGTATTTCACACGAGGGTCTGTATGAAATCTGCTAACAAAAAACTTGCATTTAGAGAGAATCTTGCTTGTTTCCTCTCTGACAAACTCTCAACAGGTTCTGAATTTGCAAACAAAAACACAGGCTGCAACCCAATCGCTCTGCAATTAGCTTTCTGTTTATCTTTGCTACTTAGCTGTTCATCCCCATGGCAACTTCAAGTTGTGAGGGAATTTCTTTCAACCTAATGATGTCATTATCGGAAAACCAATTAACCCTCTAAGAATACCACCCAGCTTGGTTCCCCCGCCCCCCCCAAAAAATACAGGTTTTCACAAAACACAGTACATCAATGATTATTCCATTACACTGTATTGCCTTTAAATATTACACTAAGCAGACTTCACTCTTAGCTGCTTCTTTGACGTCAGCAAGTGAATAATGCTACGATCGCAAAGGAAGGCCAGTAACTTCTAAAAAGTAATTCAAACTTCAGTTAGTGACTGAAAGAATTATACCCCAAGATTTCACGTTTAAACTAAAGTTTTACTGTGCACGAGTTAAACAAAGCAAGTACTACTCTAACAACAGTATGTTTTGTAAACAATTGTATGTAACCGACCACTTTCCATTGTATTTTTATCTTCACCAAGAGTTCCCCTATGGTTTACAGGATCCCATGGGTTCATTAACTGTGATTTCTCCTCAGTATTTTGGCCATTCTCTGAGATGAGTTTTTGTGGGACTTTTCCACTAGGCAACCCTCCAACTCTCCTGTGTTTCACAATGGTTGATACCCAAGCTCAAGCAGGGACCCTGCAGCTTTCTTGCTCACTGAATCCAAAACTAGAACGCACCCTTTGTTTCTGATGGCCCTTTGCTTCTGAACTACTACTGACAGCTTTCTCTCTCACTGCTTCTGCTTTTATGTGAAAACAAAGAGAAAACCAAAAGCCAAGAGAGAAATCATCCATGGCAAGGTAGCACACTTGGGCTGTCCCAGATATAGAGACATTCAGGCTAATCATCCACAATTCCCAACTCTTCTCTGTTTTAGGAAACTATATAAATAATTTAAATCTCTTATGAAGATACCTCATCTCTACCAAGACTCGGAAAGGGGGCCACCTATTATTTAATGTTTTCCTGCTTCCAACACCGGTCTCATTAAATAAACACAAGTCAGCCTTTGAATAGCAATGACTTTAGGTCCTGTTTACCAGCATTTCACCAGGAGTTTCCATTTAACTTGCACTTAGCAATTCAGTCCCCAAGTTGTAAGTTATATTTGCAAAAAGTACAAATCATGAATTGAGACGTTTTCACAACAGTAGACACAGATTGAGATATAATTCTGTGGTGGGTTGGGGTGTGTGATGTGCGCATGTTACAAAGCTGTAAATGCTGTGAACATCTAGTTTTGCTTGCAAATTAAGTCTTTGTCAAAATCAAAACCAAAAGTCCTTTTTGAAATGAAGCCAGAAGTGTTTTGAGTTTACAGAATGCATGTGGATGCTCAAACTGAGCTACATTGACAAGTTTGGTCATTTGAACAGTACCGCCTGTTTGATTATAGAGGGTTTCAGTTGACTTCAGTGTGGCTGAAAATGGAACCTGGAAGGCCTGTAATGTTTCCTCTGGAAGTTGCACAATTCATTTTAAATTCTTGTTGCAAACTGATGGTTGCTGTCTTCCGAACAATTGCAATTTCAATATTGGATTGCAGCAAACAATTTTGCAACATTATGCCTACTTTTTCAAAACTATAGAGACACACACGGCTATTTCACATTAGAAATGTTTACACGTCTCCCACTGTAGGAAACAATGTGTTGGTGTTCCGAGGTGAAATGTGAATGAATAACAGAGGGCACTATTTTGGAGATATAAAAGCAACAGGCATCAACAGTCCATTCAACCTTACCTATTCAGTAACAGTAAGGAGCCAATATTCCACAATGATTGCAGGCAGTGTAGGCATAGGGTTTACCTTTACAGTTGATCAACTAAACTGCAGGTGGCAATTGTCTGCTTGCTGCTGTGATTTGCAGAGTTGAATCACAGAATTGTTGTGGTGCAGAAAGAGGCCATTTGGCCCATCATGTCTGAAACAGCTCTCCAAATGAGCATCATGACCTAGTTCATTTCCCCTGTATCCCAATTGCAATAAAATGAACAAGGACAGGACTTTCTCCCCCTTCTGTAGTGCATTTTATGGCAGTGGGAAGCGGTGCGCTGCTCGTACATGACGTGATCCTATGGTCTTACGGTTGTCAATTGAGTTTCTCAATGCACCCCCCACTGCTGGGAAACCCATGGCGTGGGTGTGCCATTGGCAAGACTACAAGATCCTGTTGGTGTAAATGGCAGTAAGATTTTGGTGCAGATCTCACCATCAGTCCCAAAGACAAGAATTATCATTTTAAATAGATTTGACAAGGAATGAACAAGAGTTTGAATGTTCTTTCTGAAGTATGTCTGATGCCTGTTATTTCTCCACCACCTGAACAAAAATACACATTCATTAAGTACTCACATTTTATCTTGCAATCTCATGGGTATAGTGGCACCCCAACACATTGCTATTGCTGTGGTAAAATTTCCAATCATTTCTATTGCAAATTATTCTTTGTGTATTTTCTTAGAACAATAGGCATGATGAGGTTGAAGAATTCCTTTTATTATAATTTTATGTGAAGAGAGTTTGAGCTAATTTCCTGTTCTGGGAATTACAACGCAAAGCTGCTGCTGTGTGTATTTTCAAAAGATTCCATTAATTACAGCATCTGAAATTGTAATTTCAGTTGTTTGTGGGGCCACAGACATAATAAGTTTCCAAGATGAATTTAAAATGAACTGTATAAATTTCAAAGTAGACATTTTTATCTCTTCTGGATTCCATTTTAAGCCAATATGAAGTCAGTTGAAACCCTCAAATTAATATCTGGCCTGTTTAGAAATAATGCAAGAAATCCTCCTCGGTTTGATTAACAAGTATCGAAATTGTGTTTTCAGAGCCAACCTGGCACATCCCATCCGTATCGAAGGTGACATCTGCACTTAGAGATAGCCCCAACGGGAGGCTGGTAAGACAGGATGTTGTAGTAGGCCACGTCTCTCCCAACAAACATGGACAGGTAAATAAATTAAAAGTTCTTGCACAATTGTTGTTCTTCTGCTCCAACATAGTGATTTCTTCCTTCCTGTTAGTGGTCTTGATAGCCAGAACAAAGTTTTGAGTGCTTGACACATTCTATCATTATCTGTCATAAATTGCAGATTAGAGAATTACTGAAAATCTTGAGAGCTGATCACATGATTTGGTAGCGATGTCATTAGGTTGTGTGCTCTAGCTGCTGTTTTACATTCGGTTTTGGTATCTCTGCAGAATTCATCATTCCCAATAAAACCTGTAATGTTTGTTTGAATCTACGTGTGCAAATCTGGTCTTTTCTTTCTGTTAAAACCCACAACCCTTAATACAGTTAGGCCATTAGAGGTTTCAAGGTGATTTGTTCTGTAAGTGTAGGCATACAAAAGCAGTCTTTGTAGGAAATAAAGACTGTTTCTGCGGCATTTTTGTTCAATCTAAACCTTGGTTTCTGCACAAGTTATAAACTAAGGTGCTCAAAAAGAGTAAAGATCTGGTGATGTGTTTTTAATCCTAGTCCTTAGCATCATTCACTTCCAATTTAAGAACTGTGGGAGCCAAAAACCTGAGTTTTTAGATTCTGCTACAGCTATTAACATGGCATAATGGGGGAAGGAGGATGCTGAGAAGGAGATGGCATGATGCCACAGAAACAGCCTTCGTTGTCTATAAAGACAGCTTTTGTATGCCTACACCTAATAGAACAAATAACCTTGAAACCTCTAATGGCCTAAGTAGTGTCAGTGGCATGGTAGCACCATGGTTAGCACTGCTGCCTCAGCGCCAGAGACCTGAGTTCAGATCTCCCTTGGTGTGGTGTTTGCACATTCTTCCTGTGTCTCTGTAGGTTTCCTCTGGGTGCTCCGCATTCTTCCCACAGTCCAAAGGTGCGTGGGTTAGGTTGATTGGCCATGCTAAATTGACCCTACTGTCAGGGGATTAACAGGGCAAATATGTGGGTAATGGGACCTGGGTGGGATTGTAGTTGGTGCAAACTTGCTGGGCCAAATGACAGCCTCCTGCACTGAGATGGATACAATTGAATGAGACACTGAACCCACAGTGATGAAGATGGTTTTTCTTTCAGAAGAGCAGAGGCAGGCAGGAAACATAATCAAAGGAAAACTCTCCAGATGACCAATGTGTAGTGATTAGCTATGAAAGTCAGAACTCAGGCAACTGAAGTTGTGTACTCTTAGAGAAGTAAAGGATATTTTGTGGGAATGCCAGAGGATCTTTCAAGATGTACCCATTTATAAACCGTTATATCAAATGTCTGTGAACGTAATAATCAGAGTACCAAGACAAAAAGACTGAAGAAATATACAAAACGATGAAACATCATTTTCAGATACTAAAATGAAAACTGTCTTGCTTTTGATGGGGAAAAGGGATTAAAAATTTCAAAATTAAATATTTTTTGATTATTTCCTGTTATGATCCCTTCCGTTTCTCACTTTCTCGTTCTCCAGCTCCCCCACAGAATACATGAAGACCCCGTGTAGCTCACATTTCCATGCCTAAATGACATTAAATGTCAAATGAAAGCAATGGAATGTATGCCTCATTAGCTTTCTTAGTCGGGCTCTATTGACCTGTGGCAGTTTATGAAAAACTGATGTTTTCACATGGCCATATAATACTGCTGAGTCAGTCATTAAGATATTTCTGTGGGAACCATTGTTTAAACTCACTTTCTTGTGCTACTGAAATAAACCAGTTGGCTGTTGTGTAGTCACAGCCATGTGCTGTCCACATGGTCCAAAAAGATCACATTAAGGCTCTGTGTTTAATGTGACGAATGTAATCATTACATGGCACGTGGCCACTGTGGGCCATAGCGTTTCGTGGTGGCAAGAGGCAACCTGTTATTGGCTGGCAGCGGGATCTTCTGGTCTTGATGTTGTCAGCCACCATCCCCACACACACACGCACCGGGGTGCACTAGCAGCGGGACCAGAAAAGCCTGCTGGCGTGATCAGCCGGAAAGTTCTGGACTATACCAACACTTTTTTTTATGGAGCCTGATCAATTGGTCAGTCACCATGGTTTGTGTGGATCAGATATTATGCAGTACAGATTCACTGAGGCATCAGTGATTTTCTCCCATGTCACATCTCAAGAAACATTGTCATATGGTTAGCCGTAGAGTGATTAAAACATGGAAAGAGACTGTTCAGTCCATGCAGGGTCTCTAGAGCAGTCCAGTCAGTCCCATTACCCCGGCTGTATTTTCATAGCCCTGAAACTTAATTTCCCTAAATTTCGTTTGAAATCGTTGTTTCCGCTTGCACCATCCTCATAAGCAGTGCATTCCATTACCACATTACTATTTGCTGCGTAAGAAGATTTACTTAAGAACTTGATCTGAATGGGAAGTGTGGTTTTTCCATTGCCAAAAGATTTTCTGAATGTGTTAATGTATTTTTTAAGTCATTGAAGTGCTTGCCGTCAACATCTAAAGCACATCCTCTGATCAATTTTGTTGATGGTTTCCAGGAACAGCCTGTGTTGTGTGAATTGTATCTATTTCTCTAGATAGATTTTGAGATTTTTAGTTGCTAGTTATTGAATTGTGCTCTGTGCAGACCCTGTAGTAACAGCTCCTCTACTCTGGGCAGGAGATGGCCATTTACTTTGGAGAGAAGTTGGTTACAATGATGAAGTTGAGTCATAGCCATGGTGCGTGCTCACTTGATGCACTTTATCTTTCATTGAACAGGAGATGTGGTGCAGTTTGATATTACAAAACAAATTGCTACACTTAAAAATTCAACTAACTTTTTCATATCTAGCAGCAAACCTTCCCAATCTTCAGCTGTATACTTGGCATATGGTACTAGCAGAGCGGAAGGTTTATATTTGCTGCACTGGTGTTTCTTCTTGCAGATAGCTCCAGAACATCACTTCTTAGGATAGATCAACACTCCCCCAGTGCCCACCCAACCCATCTTTACATCAGCTGTCATTGAAGTTGTTTTCAACAATACCACAATGATAGGACAGGGATGTCATGATGTTGTATCCAAGCAAGAGAAGGTTAATAATTTAGAGTATTTGTTTACAATAAGATCGCAATAACCAATTAATAGTTCACAACCTATGAGTTTCCTATCAGGGTTTTGCTGTAAGCAGTTTTAGATTATGAATATTTTGATCTGTAGGTTTTATTAATTACAAGCTCAAATCATCTAGGACATAAACCCCATATATTTATGTTTCTTTACCCGCTCCCCTCTTAGACTGATGCACAGTATTCCAGTCACTCGAGCAGCAACACACTTTCCAGCAATGCTTCAAGTGCTCACAGTGATGAAAAGTGGTATGAGACAGGGGAGCGCATGGAGTCTGAACTAAACGGATACAACTATATTCAGGGCACATCTGCCGACAGTGGCATTGACACAACATCTTATGGACCATGTCATAACACCATGTTGTCTTCGGGCTCCTCGGTTTGTCCAACAAATTCCTTGAGGTCTGCACCACTGAAAGAGAAGGCAGCTTGGCCTGGCTCCAGTGACGGGAGCATGCATTGCAGCCGATTAGGAGATCGGGCAACTAACAGTTACGAGAGGAGGGGAGCACAGTCACCAGCGCTGAGCACAGAGTGCAAATCATATGGAGGATTGGTACACAGTACATCAAATC
This sequence comes from Carcharhinus amblyrhynchos, assembly GCF_965287045.1. Taxonomy (NCBI): domain Eukaryota; kingdom Metazoa; phylum Chordata; class Chondrichthyes; order Carcharhiniformes; family Carcharhinidae; genus Carcharhinus; species Carcharhinus amblyrhynchos. Next base: position 68,930,263 of record NC_137337.1, on the reverse strand, counting down.
CGCCAGTTCGAGAAAGCATTGCATATAGCCTCAGTGATACCTCCTCCCAGTCCAGGTAATACATTGTTTTATTTACCTCTTAATAACTATGGGTTTCCTCTGATTTTCCTTTTTTTGTCCAACTCAACATCTGTTCCAGCATGAGAAAGCAGTATGTACAGCTTCAGCAGTAGCTCCTTAACCAACTTGGATTCGGGCACCTTGCCCAACCAAGCCCATTGTAAACTGAACAAATGAAGCAGAGTCTGCTTCCTGGACATGAGCTGAGAAAAGAACCCAGGGTGAGTGCTATTGACTTGCCTCCTTGAATGACCGGGAGTAATAGCACAGTGAGAATGGAAAATTTGTTTCCAGGCTGGGAGTTGCACCAGTGTTGCCAATTGACTCCCTGTAATTTTCACTGCACCACTCCCGTTTGGGAATGGCCTGACCTTCCACACAAAGGCACTACTGAGGTCAGTAGCTAAGCAAGTGGGAAATGGCCACACATTGCACACTGTGACATTGTGTGTTACAGCTGAGTTGGAACACTGTCAGATGATTTATTGATGTAAACCTGCAGTTCCAGCAGCGAGTCTGCTGAGTTGAAACATACAGCTTTGTAGTCCCATCTGCAACCCATGCTTTTTGCAAGCATAGGATTGCACCTGTATATATTTAGATGCAAATTTGCACTTGCAAAATGCTTTACGAGCTGTTGCACTTGAACGTCTATACACAGCATATCTATCAGCTGTCGAGGATATCAATCGGGGCACTAATCACGGGATAACTTTTTAAAACGGCCTCCAACCTTAGCCTAGGAATGTGATAGATAATTGTCTCACCTCATTACAGTCTGCCAGAGAGCAACTAATTCATGATGGGGCCAAGAGTGAAGCATGGCTTTTCTGACCTGTGTAGCTCTTTGCCTGCACCATGTAATCCATTAAACTGCTGCAAGAAGTACATAGACTACCAAGAGAGCAATATTTGAAAAGTTTCAAATAAAATAGAAGCTGCTTCCCTTTGACTGTTAGCATTCTACTGTATCTGATATCCTGTTCTGGCAGCCAGATGGTAGTAGGTTTAAGATCATGATGCTGGAATGTCAATTATAATACTGCAGAATACATTGAACATGCATCTTGATGTCAGGGTGTTCTGAGCACACAATGCCGGGTGTTTTTCACAAATGTTTTTGGTGACGTTCAGCTGTATGTGTGTATCATTTACGTTATAATGGTTATCTATTCCGTGGAAACATATTGCTTTGAGTATGTCAGTGTGACTTGAATGTGTTTCCAGAATTCGAACTTGAAAAGAGATTTTTTTTACATGTGCCTAAGCCCCAGTATCAGAAAGTTAGCATCGTTGCCAGAAATCAACCTTCTTTATGATCCCCTGTCGCTAGATTAATAATCTTCAGGATAGTTTTGGTGACAGTGATTTTTTTTCCAAAGAAAATGTGTTATTTATATAGCCTGCACCAAGTTCCACTTATCCATCATCCCTGTCTTTGCTGGCCTAGGTTGTTTCTGATTCCATCCTCCCACCAACCCCTCAGAAGTAATTAATCATTTCATATCACTTTATAACTTGCCCCTTCCTATCTACTCCACCCAAATGTTGCAAGAACTTTCCAGTCCTTTGATTCTGGCCTCTTCTGAATCACTTTCCCATCCTAATGCCCCCACACTTTCTCTACCCCATTGTAGGTGCTATACCATCAGGCACCTCAGCCACAAACTCTGGAATTCTGTTTCTACACTCCTCTGCATCTCCATCTTTTTTTTACAACCCTCCTTAGTCACTGCTTTGACCAAGTGATATATTTTTCTCTGGAAAGACCTGTAGTGGTGCAGTCGTTTGTATGTTGCAAAAGAAAACATGCTTTTTTTTTTAAACACCAGTAGAAATCTAAAGGTCTGATGAGCAAATAGAATCTTCCCTAGGTCCTACAGCATTTAACTAGACTGTTTGAGGAAGAATTATTGGTCATTTGAAGATGATCAGTTTGATCTTTTGCCCATCCATCCAAACAAATCTGTAGAGAAAATGGAAGAGACATTTCCCCTGCTTTCTCCCAATACCTTCCACTTTTATCTTCACATCATGCAGATCTTTTAGGTGCTATATTAATGACAAGCCAGCAAAGATAAAAATGATCAGTAATTATGCAATGCAGTTCACTTTGCATAATTTATAAAATCAATTGTTGTTTAACAAGAAGATTATTATGGTCTGAAGTTGATATTTCAGTCTTTTGCCAAATGTTGTTGCACCAAACCAATGAAATGCAAGTTCTTAATTGATTTAACCTGCATACTCTTTGTAATATATTTCATTTTCCCTCTAGTACTCTGAGTTCAAGACATTCCATAAGTCCAGTAGTCTTCACACGTAGTAAGAGTTCACCTCATGACGAGATGCGTCCAACTCCTTCGCCGCAGCCTTCACACCACTCTTCCTCGGCATCTGGACCCAGGACGTTTTACCCCCGTCAGGGAGCTACCAGCAAATACCTTATAGGCTGGAAAAAGCCAGAAGGGACTACCATTAACTCAGTTGGATTTGTGGATACAAGAAAGTAAGATCCTAAGTCTTCCGCTCACTCCCTGAAGTGTTCATTTCTTTCTCTTAACCCATAGTGTATAAACAGGTTAAACTTTATATAAAGCACAAGTCTAACAGGTATTGGAATCTCTCTCCCCATCCTTACCCTAGCACAGTATAACGGGTAATGTCATCTACCTCTCTTCTGCTAATCTTCTGAAAAATAAATTCTGGTATTGACAAAGAGGCAGCATGGTTAGTTCAGCTGAGTGCATGTGAACAGTTAGGGTTAAACTTAAAGGCTGGAACTGTACCATCTCTCCACCCAGAATTGGAGTGGGCGACAGCAGAAACCTCCATTGACCTTGGGTGTGAATTTCCAGTCTCGCCCAGGCAAGTCCATAAAATCCTGCCCTATGATTCTGTAAAACTTGTGGTATAAATTCAACCATGCATGCCTGAAAATGGAGCTCTGTGTATTGTGTACTTGTAAGTATTTTGCACCAATAGTTTGAAACTAATTATAGGATCCAACTTTCAAGAGAAAGGGGTTAGTGTTTTTAATCATGTTTTATTTTAATTGTTGATTGCTTTCTATGAAGACTTTGCTGGTGTATTTTCCCCTTTGCAGTCTTCCTTATTTTTCATAGTAACCTTGAAATAGTGCTTTTTTTTGCCAGTCCTAGTGTCTTGAGATGCATCTTGTTTAGTTTATCTTAACTGAAGAGTTTCAAGATGGAAGCTTTCTTGCAACAAGGTAAAATTAGGTAGACAATTGAGTATCTGCTGTAGACGGGCACATTTTTTTTGAATGCTACTAGGGTGAAAATTAAGGAAAAAGATGCTTGCTCCTTGCAATTTCTTTCTGCTTTAGGTTTCCCTCTGTGTTGTCACAGTGATGCAGTGAAATCCAACCAAAGTCCAAAGCTGCCTTTTATACAGATAAACAGAATTTCTGCTCTGTGCAGTGCCTGCACCTGCATTGTTTTTTGGCAGTACTAGTAGATTGCGCTACCACATACCAGACAGCTTCCAGACAGCCTTTTCATGTTAACAGTTGCCCTGATGGATGAGGAGTAGACAAGATTGCTGTACTTCAGTTAAGGTCTGGCAGAATCTGCCACTTTTTATTATGTTTGTTAATGCAACACTCTTTCCAGTTAGTAGATTGCAGTTTTAACACAGTGCATATAAATATTGCTGGTTTCAAGAATTCCCTTAGCATTCAGATTTTTTTTATTTTATTGCTTTTTCTTTTAAAAAGGAGATTTCCTACAACCTTTTACCTCTGGTGGAATGTCAGGTAGTTGAATGATTTCTTTCAAGAAATTGTATATTCTCAATTCTCGCAAGTTTTTGTGGTGCCAAAAAGTGTTTGCTGGTCTTTTGAGACATTTGTGTGATTATACTTGATGTGTTGATTGTACTGTAACCAATTTGATGCATGGGCTTTTATGGTGTGAGTTGTTAATGGCATGAAGGCATTTGACTTGACGGCTGGGTACTACTCAAAATTGGTGTAAATAAGGGTGCCTTGGAAACCATCAATATCTAACTAGCTAGCTACACTCAACTCAAAAGTATTCTGCCATTTTTTTATTATCATGTTTCTTTCTCTCTCACTTTCTCTCTCTCTCTCTCTCACACACACACACACACACACACACACACACACACACAATCGCATGTGCCATCTCCATACCTTTCTTTATATGTCTAATGGCGCCCCTGCAATGGATGCAGCCATGCATCCATAAATGTTATCTCTTTTTAAGAGCTGGTGATAAGGTTTAAAGTTTATTTATTAATGTCACAAGTAGGCTTACATTAACACTGCAATGAAATTACTTTGATGGGTAATTGATTTTAAAAACAAGGGTTTGTTTTAATATTCAGAAACAAACAGATTAGGCAAGTGTCAATGCATTGGTGTTCCCAAAATGAGCCGTGATTTCCTCATGCCTCAACCTGCCTTCCCTCCAAAAGCTGCTGACTGACTCTCCAATGTACGTCTGTCAATTGATACTGGAGTTCAAACCTGAGTCTCCTGGTCATATTTAAAGCACTATAGCATTGCTGCAACTGAATGTTATAATCAGTCTTTTCAATATTAGCTAACAAAACTAGCCATGGGCATTTGGTCACTTTTACTATTATATCATGGAGCATCAGAGCATTTTGCAATCATCCAACGCCTTTTGGCATCAGTAGAGGCTAGTGTTCTTGCCAAAGTATTGGCCCACTATTGTGTGGATATGATGGAGCTCAGTAAAGACCAAGTTACAGAAGTTGGAGCTGAATCCACCTGGCAACATTACAAATCTGACAAACACTTGACGTCACGGGGTGGGTTTTATGATCCGTAATGAACAAGTGTTATGCAGAGTTATGCATAATTACTGAAGCTAATAGACATGATCAATTTCAAAAGAATGAAAGGGTCATTGCATTATCTATGACCAGTGATGTTGTGAAAAAGAAGCCGTTCTATTTTGCCACTGTTTCTGAAATTTTACAAGTAGATAAATTGAAGTTTCCACAATAAGTTTATCATGTGGCATTGAAAACAGCTACAGGTTTATTTTGCTCAGCAAATGTCTCCAATAAAAACGCTCTGTGCAACACACAACCTTTCAGCAACTTGAGAGTTTTTGACGTCTTGATTGCAGCAAGAGAAATGGTTGCCCCTGTTATCGCGTGTGTTCCTGAAACTGCATGCTATCTAGTAACAGTGCCCAGAGCCAATCCCAAGTCTGCAGCCATACTGTACATCATGCTGCCGGGCTTGGACATGAGAGTGAGAAAGAAGAGGAGGTTATGGGAATGGGAAGCCTCGGCGCACACAGATTATTCAGACTTCACTGTTCATACAAGTGCTGTACATATATTTGTGGCTGAGTTTGCTGCTCTTGAGTAACGGTGCTTTTTGCCTTCCTTATCATGATGTGTAAATATCTAATCCACACTGTCAGCATACTCCTTACCATTATTGTGCAACATGGTGAAGGAATGTGAAACATAATTTTAGAGCAAATACACCCTTCATGTGTCTGGTTACTATTGGAATCCCCTTTCTAGTAACTAGTGTGTCAGCCTAATTTATATACAATTATCTAAATACCTTGTACATTCTTAATCAGATTTAAGCCCTTAATTATTGTTTTTATTATGTTTTAATTGAAATTTTTTGACTTTAGCAATAGTCACCACTTTCAGGAGTGGAGCAGTGAAAATTGAGAAACATGTTATTACGTTTTGAGGGAGAAATTTGGCAGTTTTCTGACCTTCTGTCTCCTTAACGCTCTGGTAAAGTACTGAGAGAATGCTGCACTGTCAGAGGTGTACTGACTTTCAAATGAGACGGTAAACCAAGGCATACTCGTGGACGTAAAAGATCCCGTGGCTTTATTATGGTGAATGGCATGAAAGTCATCCTTAATGTATAAGCAAGTGTTTATCCATCAATTGACATCACAAAAACAGACTATCTAGTTATTATCAAATTGATATTTGAGGAGTGTGCAAATTGGCTGCCGCATTCTGTGTATTAACCAGTGAATCCAGTTGAAAAGCTCTTCGTTGACTATAAAAATACAGTGGTAGAGGAAGGCATTATATTGATGGAACATTATTTCTTGATTTTTCTTAACTTCAGTGCAACATTGCTATTAGCAAAGATTACAACATATCAGCCTTATTAATTACATGAGCATGATATTTACATAATGCACGGCACTGTCGGGTATTTGCTTGCCCAAGTATTTTCAAAATATGAGAAAGAGATTTAGCAACACCGCCTGAAACATGTTCCATCAAATCACTGTGCAGAAAGTGGTGATAGGCGCGCATTCAGGTATACAAACTTGCTGTATGCTGTCAGTGTGCAAGTATGTGTGATTTTTGTGTGTTGGTAATTAACCACTTTAATTTTGAAATGAGTTCCATGCATAGTTTGTGTCTTTTAGTAGAGGAAAAGAAGGCCTCCTCCAGCAAGTAAGGGATCAGTTCATTTGTGCTATTTTAAAAAGGAAATTTTAATATACAGTGCATTTATTCACCTTTATTCATTTCTCCCTTTTAGTATTTGAATGTCTGTAGGGGTGCAAGTCAGGTATTCATCCATTTGTAAAGGTTCGCACTTGACGTTGATAGCTGATTGGGTTTTATATATTTTATTGGAAACCTGCATCACCTCCATTTATGAATATGCTGTAAAACTTGTGTTCCCACATTGTGGTTAGGTATCTGATTGTGTCTGACTTCCTGTGCTTTGCATACCTAGTGGGAGGTGCAGGCTAGTAGATGATAGGTGGCATTCCACAGAGGAAAATCAAGATTGCTAGTCACGCTACATGAAGCTAGCAAGTCATCGGTATTCATTATTGGTGAGGAAGTGGCAAAGAGGAAACCTTGGAGGGATCTCTTGGATAGTGTAGCTTTTGGGTATAAAAGCAAAACATGCTGAAAATGTTCAGCAGACCAGATAGCAGCTGTGGAGAGAAACAGAGTTAATGTTTTGGGTCAATGACCTTTCAATAGCGCAGAAGGAAGACAATCTATCTAGAAGGTAGAATTCTGTCATCTTTGTGTTCTGATGAAAGATCGTCAGCCTGAAATGTTTCTCTCAACAAATGTTGCCTGACTTGCTGAATGTATCCTGTTTTTTACATTGCTGTGATTGTGGGTTGGATAAAATAAATAAATTGCTCACACATGAAGAATGATGCTTGGAATTATGTGCTAGAGTTCAATGTGGGCAAGTGTGAAATCAATCACTTTGGACCCAAGAACGATACTTTCTAAATAGAAGCCCTACAGTACTGAAGGAGGCCATTCAGCCCATTGCACTGACAACAATCCCATCCTATCCCCATGACCCCACGTATTTACCCTGCTGTTCCCCTGAAACTAGTGCCAATTTAGCATGGCCAATCAACCTAACCCACAAATCATTAGACTGTGGGAGGAAACCAGAGCACCCAGAAGATAGCAAGAATCCATGAACTGTGGAGGTGAAGTCGGAAGACTCGTGGTCGGTTCAAAAATCAGAAATCACTTAATGGCAGATAAGAAGAAAAAAATAAAAAAACCTCTGGTAATCATAGATTCCTTCTGCACTGTAGATTCTATTCAGCCCATCAATCTGCACTGATGATCCCAAGATGTGGAAATGCCAGCATTGGACTGGGGTAAACACAGTAAAAAACCTGGTGTTGTGAGACTTCTTACTGAGCCCATCCAGACCCTATCTCCACAACCCCCACATATTTACCCTGACACTAAAGGGCAATTTAGCATAACCAGTCGACCTAACCGCTCATCTTTGAGTCTGCAAGGAAATCGGAGCACCCCGAGGAAACTCATGCAGGCACAGGGAGAAACTGCAAACTTCAGCTACCCGAGGCCAAAATTGAACCTGAGGCCCAAGTGCTAAGAGAAGGCAGTGCTAACCACTGTTCCAACGTGCCGCCCCTAATCAATGTGGAGAATGTGGGCATTGATCCCCTTTCATGCTAAGCAAGCACTCTACCATCTAAACTAATTCCCCCTACTTGATGTTGGCCTTTATATGAAGAGTTCTGTTACAATGAAACTCTGGTTAGACATCACTTAAAGTACTTGGTTCACTTCTGATACCACACTTCAGGAAGGATAAATTGGCGAGAGAGCAACATTGATTCACCAGAAAGAAACCAAAGCTAAAAGGGTAAAATTATGAGGAAAGATTGCACAGACTAGTTGTGTATTACCTCGCATAAAGAAGATTAAGGATAACAATTAAACTGAAAATTAAAGATTTAATAGGATAGATAAAACAAAATGATTTCCTCTGCTGAAAGAGTCCAAAACCAGGAGGCATAACTGTAAAAGTTGATGCCAGGCCATTCAGGGGTGATGTTAAGAAACAGTTCTTCATGCAAAGGGTAGTTGAAATGTGGAACAAAGAGTCAGGAATACTCCATAGTCATTTAACAATGACAGCAGGACCCAATGCAGAAGACACACCCCCATTTTTGACTGGTCCAATTTATGCTGGATGAGGAAAGGGGTTGAACATGATTCACACAGAAGGGAAAACTGAACTCAGAAGGCCCGTCAGTTCTGAGTTCAAACAGACTCCATTTTGCTTGTTGAAGGGGCCTTAATCCACAGTATGAGAGTCAGAAATTGATGCCACATATGTAAATATTCTTGAAGAGTGGATAGAATCTGTATAACTGTCATGATCTGAAGTTTTTTAAATGCCCCAATTAAAAAATAAACAGACTCCAGCTGTCAGCAAAATCTTTTTTTAAATGTTCTGTTTTATTGACAGGCATAGGTTCAGGAAAGAAATGTAATGCCCAATCGTGCAGTTTCAATGGAATCTTTGACATTTCCCCCAAGGGCTATCATTACATCATTATGAATGTTTGGCTGAGTTTTAGAAGCTGAATTTATCTCAGCAGGGCATTGAGTTCACTATGATTGACAATTGTAAAGAGTCCATTAAAGGATTAGTTGTCTTAAATGTAGAGTCTGAATGGGAGTTTGTTTCCATAAGGGATCAACCACTTAAGATTTAAAAGCTTTGGATGGGTTCTATGAATGGGAATGTTTTCAATATCAAATATGTAGAAGCAAGAGCTGTTTCAGATTGTTGGAAGTGATTTTTTTCATTGCCACGTAGCTCATTGAGATCTTCCCATGGTGGATACTGGTGAGTAACTATATAGATGGCATGGAGGCAATGAGGGACCAAGGTTGTAGATAGGGTTGAGGGGTTGGCATGGATAAGAGCTGAAGGGTCGAACACTGTATAAAACAACTGGGACCAAGTCCCAGAAAACACAAGTGTGCCTTCTAACCAGCCCAGCTTGTCATTTGGCCCATCCCCTGGCTATCTACGCACAGCTTCTGGGGTCAGTGACTTGAACTCCACATCGATAGCCAAAATCTAACCAAACTCTCTCTCTCTCACTCCCCACCCCATCCCAAAAAATGCTGTTAATACCAGATCAATTGAACATTTCAAATCTAGAATATGTGGACTGTAAACCAGGGTATTAAGGGTTAGGAACTAGGGTGGGTAAATGGAGTTAAACTATGCATCATACTTGGTCCAGTTGAATGGTGGAGGAGGCTTGTTGTCATAAATGGCTTACTCCTGTTCCTCTGTTCCTGCTGGAAAGCTATTGGTGTATGTTTATAATGTGTGGGCATCATGAGGAAAGAATATCATCATTTTGGAGAAAGTGCAAAAGAAAGTTAGTGATTTACCTGACAAGTTATTGAAATAGGGAATTGTGTGGTCTTGGTGTCTATACTAAACTCCAGAGTAAGAACGTTCTTGCTGAGGAACAACCTTATTGGCAAGAAGGAAAATCACTAATTTAGAATTCAAATGAACAAGATTTATTGAACAGCAAAGATTGGTAATTAACGTTCCACTAGTTGGCAGGGCACAATACATCAATATAACAAGTCATTCCGTGGATCCGAAGACTTCTAAGATTTTTCTCCTTTTTTTGGTTCCGTAAACCTCGTTTCTTGTTTTGTGACATCCTTAGAGATTTTAACTTAGTCAATTTAATTCTGACATATCTATGCACCCAAGTCTTCTATCTCCAGTTTCCAAGGCCACCTTAACAGTTGAAGCTGCATATTTCACAACAATCTCCAACCTGTGAGAATGATCTTGGCCACTTAAAGGCTTTTTACAGCAGTCCCTAACCCATGACAAATACCCAATTATCTGTCAACTAGCAACACCCTGTGCAAGTGCTGATTTCCTGGCAAGTGCTCTTCTCTACTGACAAATGCCCCCACCCCACCCCAGCATGGAAAGTAGAGGAACAAGCAGGTAATTACAGGCCACGGGACCTAACATCAGTGGCGGGGAAATTATTGCAAAAAAATTTGAAGAGAAAATTAATCTCCAGTGGGAGAGGAAAGGATTAATTGTGGATAGTCAGCAGGGTTTTGTCAGAGAGATTGTGCCCATAAATTTGATTGAATTTTTTGAGGGATTAACTGTTGTGTAGAGGAGGACAGTGCAGTTGATGAAGTCTCTGTAGACTTCAGTGAGGCTTTTGACGGGGTCCTGCATTGGAGACTCGTCAAGAAGATAAGAGCCCATGGGATCTGGAGCAAATTAAATTCAAAATTGGCTTGGTGACGAGGTAGTCGAAGGTTGTTTTTGTGACTCAAGCCTGTGTCCATTTGTGTACCGAAAGGTTCGGTGCTAGGTCTCTTGCTGTTTGAAGTGTATGTTAATGATCTAAATGTGAAAGTAAGAACTCTGATCAGTAAGTTTTGCGGAACATACAAAAATTGGTGTTGTGGTACATAGCGAGGCAGAAAGCCTTAGATTACAGAGTGATACTGACAGGCTGGTCAGATGGGCAGAACAGTGGCAAATGAAATTTAACCCAGAAAAGTGTAAGGTGATGCATTTTGGAAAGACTAACAAGGCAAAAATACTCAATGAACAATAGGGGGGCTAGGAAGTACAGAAGACGAGCAATCTTTGGGTGCATGTCCATAGGTCCCTGAAGGCAGCAGGATGGATAGACAAGGTGATTAAGGAGGCATATGGAATATGTGCATATATTAGCCAAGGCATAGAATATAAGAGCAGGTAACTTATGATTGAATTGTGTAAAATGCTCGTTAGGCCACATCTGGAGTACTGTGTACAGTTCTGGTCGCCACATTATAGGAAGGATGTGATTGCAATAGAGAGGGCGCACAGGAGATTCCTTAGAGCAGAGAAGGCTGAGGGGATATATTGAAGGTGTATAAAATCTTGAGGGACATAGGGCAGATAAGAATGAACTTCCCCTTCATAGAGAGGTCAATAGCCAGCAGGTATAGATTTAATGTAAGGAGTGGGAGATTTAGAGGGGATTTGAGGAAAAGCATTTTCACTGAGGATGGTGTTAATCTGTAACTCACTGCATGAATGGGTGCTAGAGGTGGGAACCTCAACATTTAAGAAGCATTTAGATGAGCACTTGAAATGCCACAACATACAAGGCCACAGATCAAGTGTTAGAAAATGGGATTAGAATAGATAGGTACTTGATGTGAAAAGGGCCTCTCTTTGTTCTGTAAAACTCTGACTCTGAATGCTATCCTCTGACAAATTGAAAGATGATAGTGACCTATTTTTACACCCTTTTAGCAGGTAGTTTTGAAACATTTAGCCTAAGTATATGCACCTGCGTCAACCCAAGTAACTGCTAACTATAATGTGTGTATCCAGACAGGAGACTGTGGAACATCTAGTTTCAGATCACTTCATTGAAGCAATCAACTTCACTGACTTGGCCTCCCTTCTAACTGCTAACTTTGACTTATATTTTTCGATGGATACTGGAACGCCAGTTGGTTTGACCACCTGGCTGACTATAACTTCAGGTTTCTCTTAAAGCCCCATTACAGTACTTAAAGATGCTAACTTTAAAACTTCTTAACATATCCAAAAATTTAAGGATAATTCCAATAATACATACAAATTAAGATTTTTCATCACAAAGTTTTCTTTACAATATTGTTTGATAACTTTGAAACTGAAGTCTGACAGTAGGAATCTTCCCTGTTGGTTAAAGTTTGGGTGGAGATAACACAATGTTGAAAT